>NW_027206102.1:6357500-6975000 GCF_024711535.1 Dipodomys merriami
ACTGTGAGTGTCCTGTAAATGTACAAGTCATTTTTACTTTCTTTCTTTTTTTTTTGGTCGGTCGTGGGGTTTGAACTCTGGGCCTGGGCAATGTCCCTCAGCTCTTCAGCTCAAGGCTAGCACTCTACCACTTGAGCTACAGCACCACTTCCATATATATATATACATACATATACATACACATGTATACATATACAACATATGCATGTATATACATGTTATATATTATGTATGTATATCTACATATATGTTATATGTTTTATATATGTTGCATGTGTTATATACATGTATATATGTTATACATACATGTATATATGTTATATACATATATACATGTATGCATGTGTGTATATGTGCATATATACATAAGCATGTGTGTATATATACATATATACATGTATACACACATATATACATATACATATATACATACATCTATATCTTCTCCTGAAGTTGCTTTTTAATCAAAAAAATGTTTAGACTTCAATTTTGTTAATTTTTTTGAAGAACCAACTCTTTGTTTTGTTGATTCTTTCTATAGTTTTTTTGGATTCTAATTCATTTAATTCTAATTTAATTTTAATTATTTCTTTCTGTCTACTGGATTGGGGATTATCTTGCTGCTCTTTTTCAAGGAGGTTCAGATGTCTCATTAAATTGTTGGTTTCAGATCTCTCCAATTTGTTGATGTAGTGCCACGCTGACCCCAGTAGAGTCTGCTTAGCATGGGAAACCATCTATCAGACCATGATAGGGGCCTCGAGACCCATCTCTGAGTTTTGGGACTTCACCGAAGTCTACCTCAGAGAATGGGGCTTTACAGAAACCTATCTCCAAGTTTTGGGACTTCACCGAAGTCTACCTTGGAGAATAGGGCTTCTAAGAGGCCTACTCCTGGGAAAAGGCTGGCAAAACCCCTGGAAAAGATGTGTTTCTGCCTATCTTTTCCCCATAAGAGTGCCTATTAATCTTTTACTGTTTCTACTGCTCATTGTACTTACTCATTGTCAACGTTCCCTTATTCAAAGCTCTTTCTTAAGAGTGTTGACGACTCCAATATCTGATGAGTGTCTTAAAAATATGACTAACTCACCAGAGTTAAGTGCTACCCTGAAACCCCTCTTATGGAGGCTAGTAGACAAGTTATAAGTAAATATAAAAGTATTGGGGGTTTCACAAAGTCACTCCAGCAGAAGGAATTGTAAGAAATTTACAAAAAGTTGTAGGTGCGGCTAGAACAGAAAGAATGTATGGCAATTGCTGAGATAACTACTTAGGAGAAAGAACTTCCTCATTTACTAAGAGACTTGCTAAATCTAAGTCTCCTTGGTGCTTACTATTGAAGAAGGAACAGGAAAGATCTTAATGGGACAGTTAAGGCCTCTATAGAAAAAAGTATAGACCTAGGCCTCCCTGACCTTACTATTAAAGAAGGAACAGGAAAGATCTTAATGGGACAGTTAAGGCCTCTATAGAAAAAAGTAGTGGTTAATTGGTGACAATCATCGAAACCAATTGTATTTCTTAAAAATAGAGGTAAAGCTGGAAACAAGTGCCTATCAGGCGACCAGTTGGTGACCACCCAAGAATGAAGCCCTGCAGCAAGGTTGTGTAACCTTTTGCCCTTTCAGGCGACCAGCTGGTGACTGCCCAAGAATGAAGCCCTGCAGCAAGATTATGTAACCTTTTGCCCTTTCTTATGGAGACTTTTGCTATAAAAGTTTGTTATCCTCTGCATTAAATAGCACTCAGCACTCAGCATCCACTCCTAATGTGTGTGAGTTGTCTGTTTGCCATCTCCCCGTCCTATTCCAGGTTCCTCCCCTAGGTATCCTTCGTCGTCCCGACAGAACCCGGTCCGCGGCAGGTGGCGCCCAACGTGGGGCTCAGAGCGGGGCAAGAAGCAGTTTCTTCAGTCAAGGAACCTTGGGAGGTAAGCATCTATCTCTCTCTCTCTCTCTTTTCTTTTCACCTGGAATAGTAGTCAGAAGCTCGTTGGGGTGCTGCAGGCCCCTCAGTTGTGACTGAGAAAGATAACGAGCAAATCATGGGGAGTTCATCTTCTAAGAATAAGGATAGTTTGTCTCTATTTTAAAACATATACTCCACAGTAGCAGTGGGAGAACAAACTAATCCTTGGCTCCCGCAGGAAAAAGGAAACCATTGGAAAAGTGAATGTAAATCTAAGTTCCATAAAGACGGAACTCCTCCTTTGAGAGGAAACAAAAAAAAAATGGAAAAAGGAAACCACTGAAAAAGTGAATGTAAATCTAAGTTCCATAAAGAGGGAACTCCTCCTTTGAGAGGAAACAAAAAACGGACAGAGGGGCAACCAGCCCCTCCCCAAGAGAATAAGAAACAGTTAGATCATTTGATACAATTTTCATATTTCAGGAATGGTGAAAGCCTGCCTGCAGGTGTGGTCTTGGGGCTGGCGGAGAGTCTTGGCGGACGCGCTATAAGACTGCCAGTGGGGCCAGTGGGAGACGTCCCCTGGACCCCTGGGTGGGGCTGTCCTCGAGATCGGGTAGAGGGGGTTCGAGTCCCCCCGATTGGCCGATTCTCTCTGGTTGGAAGCCCTTCTGGACAGACTGTCTGACCAGCAGTCTGACGCGCTTGCTGTCTGTCTTGAGTGTGCGTATATGTCTTCTATTAACTCTAATTTGAATCTTAGGCACGCAGCCCTGGGGCTGGTGGATGAGGGGCTTACTGATCCCCTAGACCCAGAGGAAGAGTGCGCATTTCCCACTTAATTGCCCCTTCCACCCTTTTAGAATTACAGGAGTGCCCGGACCAGATTTCCCACCTCCCCAGAGAAAGCGTGACCAAGTGCACATACATTACCAACCCCCGTATGTGGTGTGTGTGTATGTGTGTGTAATTTTAACTTCTTTTTCTTTCTTATCTCAGTTTTATTAATTTGGACACTCCTTGTCCCAGAGATGGGGCAAGGACAAAGCAAGCTTACTCCTCTCAACCTCCTGCTCAATCATTTCAAAGAGGTAAAAGAGAGGGGGTATAATTTGAGTATAATTGAAAATCTCAGAAGAATCTAAAAAGAAAAATTCTCTAGAATAAGTAGAGGGGGTTCTAGTCCCCTGGTAAGTGGTGAAATGTCACCCCATTCACTGGGACCTAATTTTGTCTTTGTGGCCACTTGTTTGTCTTGTTTAGTGTGTGTGTTCGTTTTATGTTTTCTGAGGTAGGGAAGATTTGGGTGAGTGTGACAGGCTCACTCTGCAGACTCTGGATTCAGTTTGCTGAATGAGAACAGCACAGAGATTCAAAAGACTAATTAGTGAATTGCCTTGCTAGATAAGCAAGCTCTGGGAAAATTAAGCCCAGCAAAGGTACCTATTTTAAAAGAACTACTGTCTTAAATTTTTGTTTAAAAACTTTAAATAATGTACGTACAACTGATTTTTATTTTTGCGCGCTTTAAGATCTGTGTGTTTTGTGTGTGTCTGTGAACATGTTCAAAGATAAAAAATTGTCAGCATGCTGTAACAATTGGGTGAGTTTAAATTTAAAATTCAAAAGGTTATGAGGTTTGGACATTACCAAAAAATTTTAAAAAATCTTCACATTGTTTTAAATGGCTTTTTAAAAGGTTCTTTAACTTGCAAATTAGAAAATCTGGTATTTTAAAAACTAATATTTTAAAATGCATAAGACTGTTTATACTGTAATCAAGTTATCTGGCTTAACAAAAATGCATTGGCTGTTTGGGGTCTAATTCCCTTGGCTAAAATTTGGGGATAAATATTAGAAATTTAAATGTAAAGGTTAGTTTAACACTGTCAAAGATGTTACCTGTTCTGTCTATCTAAAACTGTATTTCATTTGAGAACCAAGAGAAGAGACAGGGAAAAACTTAGAAACCAACAGAAGACCTATCTTTAGAGGTGAAGGGTGAACAAGCAGAAGTGCAGTTCAGCTGGTCATGCAGTGGGACAGGCCCTGGGAGGAGTCCACCCATGGTGAGGCAAGCTGGCACAAACGCAGTTCATCTAACCCTAAAGAGTCAGATAGAGTGTGTGGCCATTCCATAGGAGGGGCCAAGTGGCCCATCGTTGTTCTGTCTTTTTTCCCTGCAGATAGACACTGAAAACATGATGGTTAAAATGAGTGGTGTGATGATCTGATTAGTACTGGAAAAACTTTCCCTTGGATGTGTTAACATTAAAATTAGGAAGGCCTTAAAAAGAGGGCAAAAAGTTATTTGTATAATGTGGCTTACTTTCAATTATGTTCTACAATTAGGATGTTTTTAAAAGTTATAAAGATGTTAAATCTAGCTTTGTGGTATAGTAAAGGTGACTGTAATTCTTGCATTAAGGAAAATTGTCATTTGAGTTTAAAAATCTTAATGTGTGTCTGTTTTAAAACAAGCAGCCAAGAGGCAATGAGTGACACTTGGCCTCAAGATTTCAAGGGATCTTTTCAAAATGCAAATGAAAACTAAAGTATAAAATATTAAAGGTGATTAATAAGAGGTTTAAAAAAATAGGGAATGGATTTTTGGATATATAGTTTAAATGTAAAATCATTCTTGACATTGGCCTCAATGTGCAAAAAAAAAAAAAAAAAAATAGGATTATCAAAATGATTGCTATTCTAGTTTGCTCTTACAGGTTTTTTAAGTTTCCAGCAAGCCCAAAGCAAAGCACAGAGGATTCTTACAGTTTGTCAGATGTAACTTTGACTCTTAATAAGTGTCAGGTAAGTGCATGCTTAAAAGCTACTTCTATGTTGACCACCTTGTTGCTTTTAATTGGAGTAAAATGGCCTTTTATAAGACTCAGTGATCTGCAAACTGGTTCAAAGCCAGCCCGGGCAGAAAAACGTCCCTGAGAGGCTGTCACCTCTATTCAGCCAGCAGAGTACTAGCCCTGGACTGAAGAGTCAGGGGACAGTACTCAAGCCCCAAGCTGGAGACTCAAAGTGGCAGAGTGCTAGCCTTAAGCTGTAGAGCTGAGGGACAGTGCTCAGGCCCCAAGTTCAAGTCCAGCGACCAGCTAAAGGAAAATGCCAATGAGGCATTTATCCAGTGTAGCGAAGACACTCCTGGGACGAAAGCAATGGAGGAGCATCCAGAGGCAGTAAGCCACTGCTTGGATGGCAGAAATGTCAGATCCTAGAGTCATTTGTGCGTGGCCCTTCAAAACTGATCAGAGCCGGGAGGTCATAGGAAGATAGTTTGGAAGCATGCCTAATGTTCATGACTACCTTGTAAGGGACAGGAACTTGCCAGTCCTCTGTGATAGTAAAAAGCTAATGTTATAAAATGTGGGAGATAGCTTAAATCTTAACCCCTTTATGTGCCAAAAGCTCTAATTGGCAGTAATATTGAGCTGACACCAGTAACATGAAATTCATCTTCTCAGGAAAAAGTTTGTAAACCTGAGAGTGTGTTTCTATTGATATCTGTCTAAAGGCCTGCAAAGGTAACTCAGGCATTGTGTTAGGGTCACTAGAGATCACATTCCTAAGTCATCTAAAAAGATGCTTTTTGCAAACCAGAGTGCTAAACAAGCTACACTGCTATAGCTGGAGAAAATGTCTGTGCAGTTGTCAAAAGTTAAATATTGTTCTTAATGACATCTAACCCTGATAGCCTCTTTGTAAAATAGGCTAAGGTTATAGGTTCTTGGCTAGGTAAGATCAACGCCCCTAAAGTCAGCTTGAAGAAGTTACAGAAGATTGACCTTCGCCCTTCTACCCCCATTTTAAGATCAAGGGTCCAGAGTCAGTTTTGAAAAAATGAGGCAAAATAGATAAAATAATTTTTTTTAGAAAAAGGCATAAAGAATAGTGTTAACAGCTGTAGGTGTGCAAGTGTGGAGACTGCATTTGTCAGAGATGGTTACAAGACTAAGCCTTCTGTGTCTATTTATAAAAAAAAAAAAAAATCTGGTTAGTAAAAAAAAAAAAAAAAAAGTTATTTTGGTAAATTGTCCTGGGCTATTGTCTAAATGTTCTTAGAAACCAACGGAGTCATGGCCTGCCAAGCCTATGTATTACTTGCATCCTTAACCAGTCTGTGTAGGAATTTACAGCCCAGCATGAGGTGTGACAGTCCGTCCCTTGGAGCCACTGAGAGACCCAGCTGTTGCGGTTGCTGCTGCTGTTGCTGCATACCTTAATGGGTAAAGTTCAACGACGGCCTGACAGTCACCTGGAGGAACTCCTGCTTGATTCCATCACCTGAATCTGCTTCCTGGTTGAAAGCTGCTAAATCTAAGATCTTGTGGGACATTCTTTTGGGTGATATCCAGAAATCCTCTCTCTTCCCACAGTGGATATTGGGGACAAGGATATCACTGGCTTGCTTGTCTTAGGCACTTCAGTGCATAGTGACTGAAAATCCACTCTAGGGTCACAGCCTAGTTTGACTCTGATATGGTAATAACCTGAGTGTGTTATCAATAGAGGTAATACTCTTAGCCTTAAAATCTAGCAAGCTTCTGCATCATGGTGGTGCCTTAAGGCTGTTCTAAGATAAAGGTTCCGCAAGCCAAAGGAAAATTGGGCAGTTTTAAACTACAGCCACAAAGATGGACAAGAGATTGTAAAGAAAGAGGGTGGTAAAGAAAGCCTTGGGAAAGGAATTGTAAAGAAAGAAGGAAGTAAAGAAAGCCTTGGAAAGAGAATTGGGGAAATTTGAAAAGTAAGGATTGTCTTTAAGACAAACCTCAGAAAGTTTAAGTATGTCGCAAATGGTATGAGTATGTCTTAAAATTGGAGCTTACAAGGACAGCTGGTATAAAATTGATACACGGAGTCAGGACTGGTGAAAATTAAAAAAAAAAAAAAAAAAAAAAGGGGCAAATGCCACGCCGACCCCAGTAGAGTCTGCTTAGCATGGGAAACCATCTATCAGACCATGATAGGGGCCTCGAGACCCATCTCTGAGTTTTGGGACTTCACCGAAGTCTACCTCAGAGAATAGGGCTTTACAGAAACCTATCTCCAAGTTTTGGGACTTCACCGAAGTCTACCTTGGAGAATAGGGCTTCTAAGAGGCCTACTCCTGGGAAAAGGCTGGCAAAACCCCTGGAAAAGATGTGTTTCTGCCTATCTTTTCCCCATAAGAGTGCCTATTAATCTTTTACTGTTTCTACTGCTCATTGTACTTACTCATTGTCAACGTTCCCTTATTCAAAGCTCTTTCTTAAGAGTGTTGACGACTCCAATATCTGATGAGTGTCTTAAAAATATGACTAACTCACCAGAGTTAAGTGCTACCCTGAAACCCCTCTTATGGAGGCTAGTAGACAAGTTATAAGTAAATATAAAAGTATTGGGGGTTTCACAAAGTCACTCCAGCAGAAGGAATTGTAAGAAATTTACAAAAAGTTGTAGGTGCGGCTAGAACAGAAAGAATGTATGGCAATTGCTGAGATAACTACTTAGGAGAAAGAACTTCCTCATTTACTAAGAGACTTGCTAAATCTAAGTCTCCTTGGTGCTTACTATTGAAGAAGGAACAGGAAAGATCTTAATGGGACAGTTAAGGCCTCTATAGAAAAAAGTATAGACCTAGGCCTCCCTGACCTTACTATTAAAGAAGGAACAGGAAAGATCTTAATGGGACAGTTAAGGCCTCTATAGAAAAAAGTAGTGGTTAATTGGTGACAATCATCGAAACCAATTGTATTTCTTAAAAATAGAGGTAAAGCTGGAAACAAGTGCCTATCAGGCGACCAGTTGGTGACCACCCAAGGACGAAGCCCTGCAGCAAGGTTGTGTAACCTTTTGCCCTTTCAGGCGACCAGCTGGTGACTGCCCAAGAATGAAGCCCTGCAGCAAGATTATGTAACCTTTTGCCCTTTCTTATGGAGACTTTTGCTATAAAAGTTTGTTATCCTCTGCATTAAATAGCACTCAGCACTCAGCATCC
Organism: Dipodomys merriami; assembly: GCF_024711535.1. Lineage (NCBI taxonomy): Eukaryota > Metazoa > Chordata > Mammalia > Rodentia > Heteromyidae > Dipodomys > Dipodomys merriami. Next base: position 6,365,404 of record NW_027206102.1, read on the forward strand.
ACTCCTAATGTGTGTGAGTTGTCTGTTTGCCATCTCCCCGTCCTATTCCAGGTTCCTCCCCTAGGTATCCTTCGTCGTCCCGACAGAACCCGGTCCGCGGCAATGTAGGAACTCAGAGCTATAAACTTGCCTCTGAGTACTGCCTTTCCTGTGTCCCAGAAGAGCCGGTAATTTGTGTGCTCATTTTTGTTGAATAGCATTAAACTGTGAATTTCCTTTCTAATCTCTTCCATGACCCACTCGTGATTCAGCAGTGTGTTGTTCAACATCCATGTGTTACCGGACTTTCTTTGGTGGCTTTTGGTGTTGAGTTCTAATTTTATTCCCTTGTGGTCTGAGAGAATGCAAGGTATAACTTCAATGTTTCTGAATTTAGACAAGTTTGCTTTGTAGCCTAAAATGTGGTCTATTTTAGAAAACGTTCCATGTGCTGCTGAGAAAAACGTGTATTCTGATGCGGTTGGGTGAAATATTTGTTAGATGTCTGTTAAATCTAGTTGATCTATGCAGTTGTTTAGATCTGTGGTTTCTCTGTTGAGTGTTTGCCAAGTTGATCTATCTAGTGAGGAGAGTGGTGTGTTAAAATCCCCAACAATTAATGTCTTTGGATCTATGTGGGATTTGAGGGAAAGTAGTGTTTCTTGGATAAATTTGGGTGCTCCGTTGTTTGGCATATAGATATTTAAAATTGTAATATCCTCCTGAAGGAGAGATCCCTTAATTAGTATGTGGCAACCTTCTTTATCTCTTCTCACAAATTTTAATTTAAAGTCTATTTTATCTGATATTAGGATTGCAACTCCCGCCTGTTTATGGGGGCCGTTTGCTTGGTAGATTTTTCTCCAGCCTTTAACATTGAAAATGTGTTTGTTTTTATGGGCAAGATGTGACTCCTGAAGGCAGCAGATAGAAGGATCTTGTTTTTTAATCCAACTAGACAGTCTATGTCACTTAATTGCATCGTTAAGTCCGTTAATGTTGATAGATAGGACGGAGAGGTATTTGGGAGTTCCTGCCATGTTATGCACCTTCTTGGGGGCTGCAAAAACTGGGTTCTTCCTATGGTTCTTGAATTCTCAGTTTGGGTGCAGTGTCTTGGCCTTTTTTGTGGTCTTGCTGGTTTTCTCCTCACTCCAGTTAAAATGGCAAAAATCAAGAACTCTAACAACAACAGATGCTGGAGGGGATGTGGACAGAAGCGAACCATACTGCATTGTTGGTGGGAGTATAAGCTTGTTCAACCACTTTGAAAAGCAGTATGGAGGTTCCTCAAAAGACTTCACATAGAGCTCCCCTATGACCCAGCAATCCCACATTTGGGCATTTACCCAAATGCTCACAAACAAGACCACACTAAAGCTACCAGCACAACTATGTTTATTGCAACATTATTTACCATAGCTAAGATATGGAACCAACCCAGATGCCCCTCAGCAGAGAAATGGATCAAGAAAATGTGGTATATATACACAATGGAATTCTATGCCTCCATCAGAAAGAATGGCATTGCCCCATTTGTTAGGAAATGGAAAGACTTGGAAAAAACTTATATTAAGTGAAGTAAGCCAAGCCCAAAAAGCATAGGTCCCATGGTTTCCCTTATTTGTAATATCTAGTATATGTATGAGTGAAGCAGAAAAGGTCAGATAATATGATGTGAGGAAAATGAACCCTTAGATATGTATTTTAATGTTTTTTTCTTTTATCCATTTGTTTCTAATGCATATATAAGATTATTTCTTTGTTGCTTTGTATGTCCCTCCCCCACAGTATAAACCCTGTTTTCACTGTATTTGATGTCGGTATAGTTTGTGGAGGGGAAGGGGAAAAACAAGTTGTTTAAATAAGGATACAGCTGGACCTGTTGCAACAATGAGAAGTACAAGTTGTCATGTAGAAAACGAACTTTACAACTTGGGGGTGGGAGAATTGGGGGGAGAGAGAGGATGGGTATGGATGGGAAAGGTAAACAAAGGAGGAGGCTACAATGATTGATAAGAAATGTACTCACTATCTTACCCATGTAATTGTAACCCCTCTGTACATTATTTTCACAATTAAAAAATTAAAAAAAATTTGGACTTCAAAGATTGCAGAGGCGCACCTAGGAGCTAACTGAGATATCATGAAGAAACCAGTTTTAGTGTTCCAGTGAAAAATCCAAGGCTGGAGAGTCACCCAAGTGAGCCATCATAGTACAGAGAGTTTGGCCAGAGAGGAAAATTTCAGGCAGCCTGTTTAAGGAGGCAGATTTGAGCATACACCAGTGACCGAGGTGGCAGTGGCTGTGGCTGCCAACATAACAGTAGACCGAGCCTGAGGAAAAGGTGACAGAAACAGAGTGCAAGCAGCTTCTATTCACTACCAGTGTGAATTTACCAGGAGCAAAAATCTTCATCCTGCTGACCACAGATGGACGCAGATCACAGATAGCCTGAAAAACCAAGGGAAGGTAAGTACCCAAAAAGGCATTCCCATTCCTTCTCACAAAACAGAGTTTGGAAGGTAGCTCTTCCCCTATCATCCCAGAAGAATGTCATCTTTCATATTGGCAAAGACGGAGCCAGGGAAGCCAGTAGATACCTCAGGCCTTAGAATTAGACACTGCTGAGCCATTCAACAGTGCAAAGCAACCCAACCACTGGCACTCAGCTCCATACTGGGGAAATTTGACCTTTCCAGATGGGGGAAGGACCATCCAAGGCAGGGCAACTTTCTTCACAGAGTAAACAGAGCCAGAGGTGGCCCCACCCTCTGCGGCATGGCAGCAGCAGCTCTCCATGCTGCAGGATGTTAAAAATAAATAAATTCAAAACTGGAGAGTAAGAGAAAAGTCCAGGACTAGATGCATTCACAGCTGAATTCTACAAGGCCTTTGAAGCAGAACTCAATTGATACTACTCCAACTCTTCAATACAAATGAAAGTTCACTACTAATCTCATTCTAGGAAGCCTGCACAACCCTCATTCTCAAAACAGACAGGGGATCATCAAAGAAACAGAACTCAAGACCCATTTCTCAGATGACCATTAATGCAAAACTACAAAATCCTGGCCAATCAACTTCAACAATTCATCAAAAAAATCATACACTATGATCAAACAGGATTCATTCCATGGATGCAAAGTTGGTTCAATATACACAAAACAATAAATGTAATACATCACATCAACAGGAGCAAGGATAAGAATTACATAGTAATCTCAATAGATGCAGAAAAAAGATTTGACAAGATCCAACACCACTTTATTAAGAAAGCTCTGCAGAAACTAGGAATCCATGGAATGAACATTCCTCAATATAAGAAAAGCTGTGTATGACAAACTTACATTATAACTTATACTATAACTAGTATTATACATAATGGCAAAAGTAAAGCCATTTCCTCAAATTTCAGGAAGGAGACAGATTGTCCACTCTCTCCATTCCTCTTCAGTATAATATTAGAATACCTAGCTAGAAAAATAAAACAAGATGCAAACTTTAAGGGGATCTAAATAGAAAAACTCTTCCTCTTAGTAGATGACATGATTTTGTATTTAAAGAATCCCCTAGACTCCACCCTCAAGTTATTCGAGCTGATCTGAAACTTTGGCAAAATGGCAAGGTACATAAATTAACCCTCAAAATTCCGTGGCTTTTCTGTATGCCAACAATGAGAGTAACCCTATATCCTCAAATAGTTATACTTTCTTTCTGTTAAAGCAATCAAACTCCTCTCATTGCTCTTTTGGAAACATGTAGTATATATTTCCGTAGTCAGTCTACCATGAACACTACAAGTTACTTCTACTGAATTATTAATCTCTACATACGGAGCAATATTTTTCCATCTCTCCATTCCCATTCCTAACTTCTATTTCTTATAAAATCACTGTTCTATTCTCAATTTCTGAACATTTAAGTCCTACCACGAGTGAGATTATGCACATTTGCTTTTTTGTTCCTGCCTTACCTCACTTAACATGATTTCCAAAGGTCACAGTAATGTCAGCATCAAAGGCCAACACTGTTCCAACCACAATAGAAAACAGTTCTATTCGACGTTCTAAGTAGGTGAGTGACTAGTGTCCCTCCATAGAAAACAGTCACAGCTTCTGGTTCTAAACCTTTGAAAGGCAACTGTAGCCAGAGAATAGGATGAATTAAGCAGTTAATAAAATTTAAAATCCCTACCTAAGTCCTAAGTAACATATTAACCTCAGATTCCTAATTAGAAAATGCATGGCTTGCAATAAAAGCATTTGCTATTAATGAATGTAAATTATGCAACCAGTTTAATAATTTTTAACTATTGAAACTAATATTGAAACATTTGTTTGCCCTCTTTCTTCACAAGTTAATAAAAAACCAAGTAAATTAGAGCACTGTGACGTATCTCAATTGAAGAAAGAATATCCTTCCTTTTAGAATGACTAATGAAACTTGAATTAAAATCAACCTCAAAGAAATTATGAGTGAAGGGGCTGGGAAGGTGGCTCAGTGGTAGAGCACTTGCCTTGCATTCATGAGGCCATGTGTTCGATTCCTCAGCACCACATAAGCAAAAAGAAAAAAGCCGGAAGTGGCACTGTGGCTCAAGTGGTAGAGCAGTAGCCTTGAACTGAAGAGTTGAGGGACAGCGTCCAGGCCCAGAGTTCAGGTCCCATGACCGGACCCTCTCCTCCCCCCCAAAAGAAATTATGAGTGAAAACTATTGTCTACACTACTCTAGAAGACAAAGCCAATTTCAGTGTAGAACTTTTCTGGCATACAACAAATTCTTACAGTCTCACTGAATTATTTCACTACTATAATATCCTAGGTGTTACATATAGAAGGCACATAGGATGCGTATACAAATAAGAGATGGTGTTAATAGTCCTGTAGTTAGACTTTTCTTCATGTATCCCATTTCAAACACATCTATCCTCAAAACCTTACCCATGGCTGCACATTGGTGGATATCCATAAAGTAGGCAAATAGCTCTCAAGAAAATTCCACAGCAAAGTCAGACTATGCTCAAGAAAACTCTTAAAACTCATTTTAATAATATTTTTTTTCATTTCTCCTCAGTACTATTTCCAAGTTCCTTCCAAAATTTTCCCTTGTCCTTTGATTGTCACCTAATTAAAACTATTAGTTAATGCACCTAATTCTACGTTTACGAGCCTATAATCATAAATTTAGAAGAGATGTTATAGATGTTCAATACATTTTCCTAAAATTGAACTACACACTATGGAAGCAATAATATCAGGGAAATCTCTAATCTTTTGCCAACCTAATTACTTCCTCAATGTTCTAGTGTCACTATTTTGAAAGAGCTATATAATCCATTCCCTGAGAGCTTCTATCTACTGATTGAATCTTGCCATTTGAAGCAGATATCGTGTTCTATAACTTTGTTTTCCTAGAGTTTCAGAAAACATAAAATTTTAGCTTCGTTTCCTATAGCACAATAGGAAATTTCTTCCTATCTTGATTTCATTCCTCTGAATATTCTGAGACAACCTTATACTTCTTCACTAAAAGCTATTGTTGGGTTGAAACTGATGCCATCCCTTTCACCTATTAGACTCATTTTTGTAACTTGAGTGCACATTTACTGTATGGGTAAGCCCAGGATATTTTTGATACTTGGTGCTAAGTAAAATTATTCTGCTCCACAGTGAGTGAGATAGTTAACAGTTCTAAATAGAGAATATAACATTTACCTCTACAAAATTTAGTCATTTCATCCTGTTCAAATTTCTTGAAATTCAAATTCCGTAATCCAGCATTAAAAATATAAGTAAGTCACTATTTAAACTTACGGAGTTAGATTTGCATAAATAGGTAAAACATTCATGTGTGTGTGTGTGTGTGTGTGTGTGTGTGTGTGTGTGTGTGTGTGTGTGTGTGTGTTTTAGAAAACATTGGTTTTCTGTGGTTTTTGCCTTTTCTAAAAGTCCATTATATATGTCTAAAAATACTATTTTAAAAATACAATAATAAGTAGCTTTCAACTGCTATGGATCTTAATATTAAGACTCTATTAGCCTTTGAAATTCTAAATTTAGTCACATATTGTTAATCTAACAAAACTATGTACACCTTCTTTGGAATTAATCTATGAATTAGCAGAGTATGTCAACATATATAGAAATAAAATTAGTTCTATTATTCACTTCATCATGTAAATCATATTAATGATTACAATGTCATGTGCAATTTCAGAAGACACATATGATTTTTGGTAAGATTCTAGAAGTCATTGATAAATACTCAACAACCAGCATAAAGTCTTCATGCTCTGTGCCAAGCAAGTAAGGTCTAGTTAAAGTGTGATGGGAAGAGTCAGAGTACAATATATCCTAAAGCCATCCACAGCAATTCAGAGCCAGTAAGTCCCCCAAGATTATTCATTTTTTTTGGTGGGGGGAATCTGGTCATGGGGCCTGAACTCTAGGCCTGGGCACTGTCCCTCAGCTCTTCAGCTCAAGGCTAGCACTCTACCACTTGAGCCACAGCGCCACTTCTGGCTTTTTTCTTTTTGCTTATGTAGTGCTGAGGAATCGAACCCAGGGCCTCATGCATGCAAGGCAAGTGCTCTACCACTGAGCCACCTTCCCAGCCCAAGAATATTCATTTTTTATGTCTTAAAAATAACCTGAATTTCAATGGCTTTGCAGTATCCCACTGTATTTGATTTCAACTAGAATTTATGCCTGAAAACTCTTAACTTCTAATGTTAAAACATGTTAGTTTTATGTACCCAAACATTTTCTTAGTGCTCCAAATGAGGAGTTCTGGTCCTCTGACCTACCCCATGAAAAACATTGTGTGGTCAAATAAGCAGAAAATCTATTCCTTTTGGGTATCTATAATCCTCTTTGTCTATAATCCTCATTAGCTTTCTGTTTAAGATGGGTAGAACATTCCTTAACTCACCTAACCATATTAACTTTCCACAGGCTACCCTCAACATTTATTAACATTTCACTGACCTACAGAAACGTGGGGAAATTTTTACTTCTTTTCTTTAGTTATACATTTATCCCAGTACTATTCCATAGAGCTTTGTATTTCATATTTTAAATTTGTCCAGATTTGTGAAGAAATCCCTCCTCTTCCTTTAAGACCCTCTAAAGGTTAGATGCACATACTATTTCTTTTCTAAAAGAAGTTGGCAATATAGGTGGGAAAAAGAAAGTTTAGTGATAATCCTTATCATCTGAGACACTGAAGATCTTTAATTACTTGGATCTTTCTAACATATTCAGAGAGACTCAGAAAAGACATCAAAACAAAGAGGAGTCACCAATACTTTCTGGAAGTCCCTTAAAAGCACTAAAACCCTCATTTCTGTTTGGCTAAGAAAAATTCCCTTTCTCATTACCTAAAATGCTTGACCAACCTTACCTCTCTGAAATGAGGGTTTTTCCCCCCCTTTTATTAAAAAAAAAACAGTCTGTTACAGATTATTTTGTTTTATTATTTGTAGTTTTTTCCTAGCTGTTCTGAAAGAAAAGGAATTTCCAAAACCATAGAGAGCTAATGCTATTTTTTCAGAAGTACACAGCAAAGAAGAATGAGTTTATAAATAAAAAAAATGTTTTGACAGGACATGTGACTTCAAATTCCAGACTTGTTTAGAGCTTGTACAAAGTTTTTGATAGACTGATAGAATCAAAAGATGGTAAAATTCTTTAAATGACTCTATGTGTGAAAGGATCCATTTGAGAAAATAATCATAGGTTAGCTGAAGAGAGGGAAGGAACAAATATCGAGAGTTCTTTTGGACTTTACCCTGAAGCAAGCCAAGTAAAACGAAATGTTTAATGAAATCTGTCTAAATCCAACCAACACATGCAGAAAAATGCCAAGAGGTCACTCACCCGGGGATACTACTAATGGTGGGACAAGTAAAGCAAAGGATGGACTTAATTCTGGGGTGATTTGAATCATAGCCACAATTAAAGCTTCAGTACCATGTCAAATACATTTCAACACTTTAAAATCCTTTGCTTGCATAAAGGTTTTCAAGTCAACTAATGACTAATGACTACGTGGAACAAAAGCAATGTATGAGAATTGCAATTATCACAACAACAAAGGAAAGAAAGCATAGGTGATATTAATGACCCACTGTATAGAACTCACATTAATTTATCTCCATGAGTAAATGAAATAACTTCTTAAATGTGACTCCCTGCCAACATTCAAGCTCAATGCAATCGATCTTTCACACTGTAACCAGAGGAACCTTACAAACCTCATCATGGTTATTTCCCTACCTAAATAATGTCACTAGCATCCTGCTTCTCCAGAACTAAACTACAAATCACTGGTTTAACCTGAAAATCCTTCCCAGTTTCCCTTTGTCCCACCCTCTTCAGCTACATCATTTGCCCTAACTTCTCCATCCTCACCCCATTTCCACAATTTATCCAGAGCTCCACACATAATACACTTCTTAATTTTTTCATACCTGAACCATTTCATCAGCTTTCTCTCTTCTTGGATTGCCTTCCCTTCATTGCATCCCTTAGGAAATGATCTGTTGATCAAATTTATGTTCAAAGATCATTATCTCTTTAGAGGTCTTCTTTGCTCCCCTAGGTCAAATTAATGTTGATCTTCTTGTACCCACAGGAACCCCTTACAATAGATAATAAATTCTAACACATGAACATTATTAAGAAATGATTTTCTAGACATAGTTTTACTCAATTAAATCCTAACAATAACCTCATGAGGCTGGTACTATGATTATTATCATCAATTTTCAAATAAGACAGTCTGAGATATACAGACACTGAGTGTTCTAGATGAGGTCATTCAAGCATTCGCTGACAAACACAAATTTGGATACAGTTGGTCTGTCCCATTTACAGATTATCCCACAGTTCCATCGCTTGAGGTTCTCCTCGGATCAAGCTAAAAAGAGAATCCAGGGCTTTGTTTGACTAGAGGTTCCATGAGGCAGGAGTCAACTTCCATAGGAAGCCTCAAAATCAGGGGGAAAAAAGCAGATCCATGTTCTAAAATGGGCGATTAAGTCAAGCAAACCAAAAAGATAAGATTTCACAAGCCCTCAAATAAAGAGCAAATACAAATGTCAGAAACTGGGCTCTGAAATAAATAAAAAGTGAGAATAAGTCTGGTTCCATAAGCAGGGTAATTTCTAACTCCTTATGTCCTGAAAAATGAGTTAGGAGTTCTCCCTTAGAGGAAGTAGAAATAAATCTATCCATGTGCTTCAAAGTGTCAGAAAACTATAAACTCCCCCTTCAAAGCTTCTTCACTTCCCTGTTCAGGATAGAGGAGGTCAAATTTTGAACAGCTCCTCACTGGCCTGGGCAAGGTTCTCTCCCATCTGAACAGCACATTCCCCATACAGCAAAACAAGAACCACAGTCATTTATTTATAAATCATAGACTACTCAATTTTAAGTTTTCTGTGCATGATGCTGGGATTAACTTCTTGTAATTGCTAAACAAGCACTCAATACTGAGCCAAGTCCCTAGCCCTCATTTATAACTTTTATCAGCTTGCTATTTGTCTTAATTGGCACTGCATTTCAGGTCAAATTTCACCAAATTTCTTCAGCAATATCCTTGTTCCCTCTGGCACCCTATTCTGCAAATTGCATTTTTCTTCACAGATTTAGTGGAAAAGGAACACATTTTTTAGGACCCTACTCAAATGCATTTTTCTTCATGAATTGTTACTTTTTCAACTTTACTGAAAGTAAGCTGATTCTCTCAAATTCCTATACACATTCTTTGTACCAATTAAAGGTATTCTCTGTATTTTTTATGTCAATAGCCATGATTGATGATTCTATTCCCAGTGCAACTACCACTAATACTAGAATCTATCTCTTTTTTTCCTGTGCTAGAACTGAGTTTCAACTCATGGCTTGGAATTCTCAAGTTCTCAGTTGACCATACCTTCACTTCCAACATTTTTCTGATTAGTTGAAGGTAAGAATCTCACTGATTTTACTACTCCAAACCCCATGATTCTTAAACTGAGCCTCTTGAGCAGCTAAGCTTATACATGTGAGCCCCCAGAACCTGGGTTCACTTCTTAAGAATATGCTATGGGGGCTGGGACGGTGGCTCAGTGGTAGAGCGCTTGCCTCCATGCATGAGGTGCTGGATTCGACTCCTAAGCACCACATAAGCAAAAAGAAAAAAGCTGGAAGTGGTGCTGTGGCTCAAATGGTAGAGCACTAGCCTTGAGCTGAAGAGCTGAGGGACAGCAATCCAGGCCCCAAGTTCAGGCCCCACAATCAGAACACCCCCCATCCCCCCCAATAAAAAGAATGTGCTATGTGCCTTTACATATAGTCACTTATTCAGCAACCTGAAATGCAGTTGTTGTTTCATGTCAGTAAATAAGAATAACTTTGAAAAACTATGAAATAATCTTTTGCTGAAAAGACATATTCTTTTTTTGGGGGGGGGGTCCGGTCATGGGCCTGAACTCTGGGCCTGGACGCTGTCCCTTAGCTCTTCAGGTCAAGGCTAGCGCTCTACCACTTGAGCCACAGCTCCACTTCAAGCCTTTTTCTTTTTGCTTATGTGGTGCTGAGGAATTGAGCCCAAGGCCTCAAGCATGCAAGGCAAGCGCTCTACCACTGAGCCACCTTCCCAGGCCTGAAAAGTCATATTCTTATCCTTATTTTATAAACAAGAAAACTAAGATACTAAATTATTGACAATCTTGTCAAGTTGACACAGCAGTTAGCCGTAGAGATGTGAAGTGACTCCAGGCCTGATTTCTACATACAGTTATACTTACTGTGTGCTGACTCACTTTTCTTGTCTCCATGTAATAAGGCTAATATCATGTGAACATGGACTGAAAGCAGAACAAATTATAATCAGTAGAAAATGAGTCTCTCTTCTGAGCTGAGGCATTTTAGAGTACAACCCTGGAAACCACAAAAGAGAGAGCCTGGATCTAAAAAACACATTACACAATGCAGATGTGTTTTACATCAGTCCTTCAGAAAGCAAAAGACAAACCAGCGATGATCCCTTAGTTCTCTAATTTGTTTTTCTTGTTGTCAATGCTGCTATAATAGAGACTCTCAAACCTAGTTTCTCAACTCTAACTCTACTCCAACTTCTCATTCAACATTTCAGAGTATTTTTCAGCTAAAACAGGCAGAAGAAAGAAGAGAAGGAAATGAATACAGTAAAGGCTACTAGCTTCTTCACATGGAAATAAAACAACAGTGAAGCAATCAGATAGAATATGTGAGGAACTCATGGAGAACCTCACAAATCCTATAGTACCTCAGGTGTAATCTCAGATTCCACAAGATCATCTCAGAGTAAGAGAAGAGGACTGAATGCAAACAAGTTATGCAGTTGTCTTACTCCAACAAAAATCTTTTCTAGTCTTTCTACCTATACTACATTTACATATTAGTTTCATTTCCTGTGTATCAGGAAATCTTGTCTAACATTGGAATACAGAGACTAACATTGGAATACAGACTCTAACATTGGAATACAGGAGTCAGAATAGCTTTTAGAAACAGCACAAATTCATTCATGGCCTTCTTTATTTCAGTTTCTATAATAGTAGGCATTATCCTCTCTACTGCCTTTCCTATGCATTGGTCATAATACATACACTCTTTCCAATACTATTAAATTTAGAAATATTAAATGTGTTTTCCTCCCTCCAAGCAAATTCACCATGGCAATTTACACTACTCACAAAAACCCAAATATATACACATTAGTTAATGGCAGTATTTCTCACAATGGTGAAAAACTAGAAACCTCAGTGTTCCACACTAGTTATATTATTGTATTTTCTATAAAAGATTATTTCATAGTGTTTTTAAAGTGATTCTTCTTTACAGACATGAGACAACCACATTTCAGGCTTGTGAGTAAAATTGTAAATTACAAACATCTGTATTTTGATTCTATTTATGTGTGTGTTTGTGTATATGTCTGAGGACTATTTTGTGTATGGAAATAAAGAAGGCATAAAAATCTGCTTCAGAATTTTAACAGTTCTTTATTATTGATAGGTTTTGAGATGCACTTCACTTCTATACACTTCTGTGTTGCTTCTGTTTTAAATGTTCATATATCTTTGTGTATATATATATATATATATATATATAAAGGATTTTATATATATATATATATATATATATATATATATATATATATATAGGATTAGAGATATAGCTTAATGACAGTGCTTATCTAGCATGCTTAAGATACCAGGTTCAATATCCACTAGCACAAAAATCACAAATGTAATACAGATTCATATTGGGAAAATGTTTAAGCTGTATCTTAACTGCCACTTTCCAGCACACCAAAATTTCATTCAATGGATACACAAAGTGAAATAAACTAAGGTTAGCAATTTAGTTTACAGAGATCATTTCTACCTAGTTTCTATAATCAGAATGTTGCCTGTTATTACTCAATCTATGATGAAAATAATGAGGTTTCAAAAGTACATTCAGAGTTAATTCTTTCACTTCAGATTTCAACATTAAACCATCAAGGTAGATTCTATATATAGACCATAATTCCAATGAAATCTTGGGTAAAAATCTTGTTGCAGAATGAGTTCCTAAGTGATAATGGTTTTCTCTTTCTGACCACATTTCCAATTTATGAAGTCATAAATGTAACAGTACCAGAAATCTTACTGGCTGTCAAATAAAGAAAAAATAAGAGAGGCTCTAAACTATATTTGTTAACACACCAAGCAGTATATCAGACAAGATATTGTAAAATAAGATCTATACTTTAAGCCTCTTTTACCAGTTAAATGATTTTTTTCAAATAAGAAAGTAATAGACAAAATACACCATCAAGTTTTCTATTTTAAAATCTAACCACCAGAATTTACCAACTAAGATTGAAAAATAGGAGAATAAACAGGAAAATGTTCTAAAATCCTATTGGAACAATAACCTGTGATATCACGGGTTATTCCACCAGAGTATGAATGAAGTTTTATTTTAGGGCTAGCCCATCCATTAAACAGATGCTACATTAAACTTAAAGTTGCTTAATAACAAAGTATTTGTGTCATTGGCTATTCTGGTTAAATACACACTATGTTCATTATGGTTAAAACAATAAATCTTAATTTGTACTTTAAGTCATAGTTCAGTTGGTTGCATAGCTATTCAGGAATGCTCTCATTCATCTAAATGGTGACTTACAGAGACAGGATTCTTCCATATTGCAGTTTAACATTTGGAATATGTAGTTTCCAAGGTTGCCACAGAACAGATGCTGGGGAATAAAATACAGGATTTTATGGATTGAGCTGGAAATTGCATATACCATTTACAACTATGTGCTGTTTTCTAGAATTTAACCATATTATTTTACCTTGCTCCAAGAAAGGATTGAAAATATAGTTTATGTACCTAGGAAGACAAAATGGATTTGTGAACATGAGGAATGCTGCTGTAGTTTGATGTTAACTGTTCTTTTTATCTTTATAGAACATATTAGATACTATGGTAATTTCTTTCCTTTTCTGTATGCCTCAAACTCATGTGGCAAAGGAATACTCACTGCTCTAAAGTATAGACCTAAAAGTTATCTCCAGCTTCTCCCTTTCCTCAGTGCTCCCACAGTCATCAACATTCCCGTGGCTCATTTTTTTCAGCCTATTCCTTTATCACCAGCACCACCAGCTCACGTGTTCAACTAGCCTCTCCTGGAAAGAAATCTCTGCCTCCACTCTGACCTCAACCACAATTTTCCCACCCCATCCATTGTCACTTCCACCAATGCAGAAACAATAACAAATCTTTCTTATCCTAAGACATATTACCACTCTCCTTACCTTTACACTTCAGTAGGTTTACTTCAAGCTCTATAAACTGAGACAACTAACTTTTTGATCCTTTTGCTCAATATTATAGTTTAACCAGTTGTATTATATTCTGACTCCAGGACGTCTTTACTGTCTATATTTTGCTGCACCCTACTTTCCAGACTCTTGTTCTCTATTACTTAAACATATGCTTCTGTGGCAGAAAAACAAACATTTTATTCTGCTGAAAATTTTCAGACTATTTTCTTCTAGTTTCAGGGAATAACCAATAAATTCTCATCATCTAAATCACCTATCTCCATAATGGCACATCAGAATTTCTTGATCCTAACTGTAAGTTGGTACTTACTGTTGAGCCTTCCTCTATGGTCACATTCTCCTTATTCTCCCCAACTTCTAGTAACTACAATTCTATTCTCAACTATGACATCAGCTTGGATAGGGTGGGGAAGTGAGGGTGGGGACGTTTTTTCTTTTCATCTTCTCATGACAGTTAACATGATATACTGAGTTTTATTTTAGAAAGGTATATTGTTTTGACTAATAAACCAAAATTAATAAAAAGATAATAATGATAATAACAGTGATTTGAAGAACAAAACTAAAAAATCAGTGGCTTGACAGAAGTTTGTTTCTTCTCTCCTAAAGTCCAAATTAGGTATTCATGATAGTCAAGCAGCTCTTCTCTTGATGTAGGAATACAGATTCTGCCACGGATTCTGCTTAACTTTGATATTTGGCTTCCAGTGTCACTAGTGCAAGAAGAGAAAGGATAATGATTAGGAGAGTTTTGTAGATGAGGCCTGAAAATAGCACATATCATGGGACTGACAATATTACATGGCTAGAACTCTTTTACATGGCTACACATAAAAATCAAAGTAGGGTGTGAACTCAAAGGATACTGGATCTGAAAAATAGCTTTCCTTTAACTATTTTCCTATCACTCCAGCTCCTTCCTCCTCTGCATATTTCTAGTATTTTCTAGAACCTTCCTGATATGCTGCATCAAACTCTGAACTGGACTCTGTTAAATATCTCACAATATCTCCTACAACTACAAAACTGCTCTGCACACTAAATGAGTTCCTTACATATGGACTAAGGAGACAAACAATAATCTCTTAGGAGCTATTAAAGTATATATAGGCATTTCTTCATATTCTAAGTGGTCCCAGACTTCTAGAAATAGAGAGTTTGGCTCTACACATTTTATTATTCCTTTCCTTGCCATATAGATATACACTTGCAATATTTTAAAATATGAAATGCTTTAGCAATTTGTTTGTCATCCTTATACAGTAGACATGCTAATCTCTGCATCATTTTGATCTTAGTATACAGTATATGTTGCTGTAGCAAGTAGTTGATATTGCTTTCTATTGCCTTCAGCATGTTGATGCTCTAGCCAGCCCTTCTTTACTGTTTCTACAATATGCAGCAATGGGTTCTACAACAAATACAATCAAATAAATACAATCTCTAACAAATGTAATTATTCCATATTATATATTACATTGTTATATATTAATGTAATTACTAACATATATTTGATTATAGTTTACAAGAGAATAAATAAATGCGAAATTGTTCATGCTGTGGCCCCTGGGAGCACTTGTTCACTTTGCAGATGCCCATCCCTAAAATAATATAAACTTGTCTTCTTTCCTCTCTTCCTACCATTACCATGTGTTCATTGAAGAGTATTTAATAAATGAAGTCATCTAAGAATTCTAACCAAATCTACAATTTTATCAGCAATTCACCTTTATATTATCCCAATAAATCAAGACAGAAAGAGATGAAGAAGAAGAAATTAGAGAGCTAAAGAAGTCTTAAAAGTGTGGTGGATATTAAAGCAGACAGTTGTGACAGAGCTATGATAGACTTTTCAATAGCATCCTAGTTAAACCATGACAAGTCTATACATCCCAAGAATTTCATAATGCCTCTTCTTTAAACACAACATAAATATGGAAACATACATATAATTGCATCAAATCAACTTCATGAAGAAATAATATGGCTTGTCAGAGGTGTCTATCTGAATAGCATTGAATAGAGGCACAAATCTATTTCTAAAAGGAAACTAGAAGAATAATTCATGTATTTTTTAAACAAAAGTGGTAACAATTTCCATGATAAAGGGAAAAATACTTCAAATATTTCCAAGAATATTAAAGTCCATGGGCTCAGTCAAAATTTCTATGTACCAAAATCAATATCATTGTATAAGTTAATGTTTGTAGAAGTTGTCATTTTAATTGACTTCTGTTCCCTTGGCCATTATTTTTAACATCACAGTGATTAAGGTGCTTTGAACTAAATGTTAATTCAATGTAGTCTGAAATGAAGCAGAACAAAATTTCTTTAAGCCACACTGACCGCTAGAGACACAAGATTATAAATATGCTGGAGTAAAATAAAAATGCATCTCAACAACATCAACATGAGTAAAATGGGTTTATATTTTGTCACAAGTTAGCACAATAAACTGAACTGTATGTAATACTCCACTAAATATACAGCATTGCAAGTTATTAAAATTTCACTTCAAAGACAAAAAGACAGAGGCAAAGAGAAATAATCTAGACCAAAAAAGACTTTGCAACAACTGAAAATGCCCAACTTTGCAAACAATTGAAATGTATGTACCGATTCAAGCCAGCCCAGGCAGGAAAGACCGTGAGACTCCTATCTCCAATAACCACCAGAAAACTGGAAAAGGTGCTGTAGCTCAAGTGGTAAAGCGCTCACCTTGAGCTGAAGAGCTGAGGGACAGCACCCAGGCCCAGATTTTAAGCCCCACGACTAACCAAAAAAAACAAAAACAAAAAACTATTTTCCAATTTGAAAAGCAACAACAAAATCAAAAAGAAGTCTACATTAAATTTACCTTTTAAAAATCCTCTATTAGCCAGGTGCTGGTGGCTCTTGTCTGTAATCCTAGCTACGTCTGTAATCCTAGCTACTCAGGAGGCTGAGATCTGAGATTCATGGTTCAAAACCAGTCCAGACAGGAAAGTCTGTGATACTCTTATCTCCAATTAACCACCAGAGAACCAAAGTGGTGCTGTGGTTCAACTGATAGAGCACTAGCCTTGAGCTGAAAAGCTCAAGGACAGCATCCAAGCCCAGAGTTCAAGACTCATGACCAAAAAAAAATCCTCTATTATTATATAATTAAACTGGTTCATAGAGTACATCACTGGTAAAGATGGTTATATTTGGTGTTGAATGTCACTGTAACAAAGGATAACAAAGTGAGCAGCTTGCAGCACACACACAGAAAAATGAACACTCTCACAGTTTTGGAGATTAGAAGGCTGAAGTCAAAGGTGTCAGCAGAACTTTGCTCCTCCTGCTTATTTCTAGCTTTTGTGGTGGCCATGAACTTTTCACATTCCTTGTCTTGCACTTTACCACTCTGATATCTTCTTCTAGTATCTTCTCTCTGCATGTATCACTTTATTTTTCTCTTTCCTTTTAAGGATGCTGATCATTTCTGATAAATGTACCACTCTACTCTCATGTTAATTTTAAGTAATACTACTTCCAAAGAAGGACATACTCTGAGATACTAGGTTAGCACTTTATCATACTTTTGAGAAGCATACATTTAAAAATGATGATATCAGGCAGGCACTGGTGGCTCACACCTGTAATCCTGGCTACTCAAGGGGCTGATATCTGAGGATCATGGTTCAAAGCCAGCATGAGCAGGAAAGCCTGTGAGATTTTAATTTCCAATTAACTACCGGAATTGGTGCTATGTGCCGGAACTAGCCGGCAACGAAAGGAACTCCTGATTTAGGGGGCGAGGACGGAAAAATAAAGACATAAGACAAAGGATGGGGTTGGGAGGTCTGCAGCTCAAGACTGCAGCCCCGTTTATTTTTAACTCTCCTTATTTATACTATTAGAAGTCAAGAGGTAACCTAAGGTCACCATAGTGCAGAAAAGCAAGAAAAGTCTTTAATAAAAACAAGGGTGCAGAAAGAAACAAGACAAGGTCAACTGATAGAAAGTAAAGAAAATTCTACAGACATAGCAAGGCAAACCCGGACACCTGGTGTTATTCATGAAAGCCAGGTCCTTGTATGTGCCTTCAAGTGAGCACAAGGGTCAAGATGACCTTGGAGTTTTACTGTCGGCTCCCAACCTGCTAATATATTAGCTGCTTCAACGAAAAATCCTTTTGAAATTCTCTTTCAGATGTGACCTCTAAACCTGTATAGGAAATATTGTTACCCAGTGATAATTCTACCGGAGACCTTGATTCCCACCAAATGTAATCATAAATGAATGAACTCATATAACATATGCACTACTCAGGTAATATTCTATTTTTAGCAAGGTCTAAAAGTGAAGAATTTTACTGCAGTTAGTAGAGACTCTCAACATACATTTTACATATATATTTTTTCAGTGTTTTAAATATGTTGTACTAAAATGAAGCCAGGGAATCCAGGATTGGGGGAGAGTCATTATAGGCAGCCCAAGCAAGTCAGGCCTGACCTCTCCACTACCATGATACATATACCACAGCAAACAACTTTACTTTTTCCACCTATATTATTATGATAGTTTCATATAATGGTGTAAATTTTTTAAAGTTTCCTTATTTTAAAAAGATTTTTTAAAAAAACATTTGTTTTCAAAGAAGTTAGAAACCCTGAGCAGGGTACTGGTGGCTCATAACTATAATCATAGCTACTCAGGAGGCTGAGATCTGAGAATCTTGGTTTGAAGCCAGTCCAGGGAGGAAAGTCGATGAGCCTCTTACCTCCAATAAACTACCAAAAAAGCTGAAAGTGAAGCTGTGACTCTCAAGTGGTAGAATGTTAGCCTTGAGCAAAAGAATCTAAGGGACTGTGCCTCTGGGCCTGAGCTTAAGCCACAGGACCAGCCCCCCCCCAAAAAAAGGAGTTAGCAACCTTATTTCAGAGTATCATTATTATAAATTTTTCTTCCCCATAACTGTATAGAACTATAACAGAGCAATGGGGTAACTAGCATATTAAAGAACAAAACATTTGGGGCTGGGAAGGTGGCTCAGTGGTGGAGTGCTTGCCTTACATGCATGAGGCCCTGGGTTCAATTCCTCAGCACCACATAAGCAGAAAAAGCCGAAAGTGGGGCTGATGCTCAAGTAGTAGAGTGCTAACCTTCACCTGAAGAACTAAGGGACAGCGCCCAGGCCCAGGTTTCAGGCCCCACAACCGACCAAAAAAAAAAAAAAACATTTGTTAAAAATATTTTTATATAATGTAAAGTTTTCTGACAATCAAAAATGCCCACTTATTTTACCTTCTTTAATATTCTTGTTATTCTGTATTCTAATTAACACAAATACATAAATCGTGTTCACAGTCTGTAATTAGGCAGTGCTTCTGACATATCCAAACGATGTGAAATTAATAACACAGGGAAAAAGTTCTCAGAGCAAAGCTGATTCTGTTGAGTATTGAAAACCATTCTTCTGCTGTGAAATATACCCCAAAACAGTACTGGGAATTCAGTATCTGTAAGGATGAACAGTATTTTTTATTATTCAAAACTATTTCAGCGTTTGAATTATTATTATTCTAACTCCAGAGAACTAGAAACTTTAAGATGTCAAATGTAAAACCTACATAAAACCATGTCTTTTTTTGTTTAAAAGGAGATCCAATAGCTTTTCACTGAAGAAAAACAAAGTATTAACATATCAAGGCAGAAAATGAAAAAGAAGACAAAAATTGGGAAGAGATCATAGTGAAATACAGAAAGAGGTAGAGAATATCTAAGAAACCAGATCAGCTGAATCTTAGTTACAAGTATATCCACACAATCATTTCAGTACTCATTGTCAGTGGGAGTCTTATCTCTGCTTCCTTGATTTGATCTCCATCTGGTATTATTTTCAGAACATATCACTGTGATCTCATAACTCTTAGTAAGCCATTATAAAGTTGAAGATTTGCTTTTCTGCTTTAAATAAATATCAGGATTATTAAATATACTATAAAATATTATGTCAAAAATCTGCCAGTCAAGAAGAGAGGACTGCACTGCATTTGCAAAATCAATAATGGCTCTGTGTGTGTGTGTGTGTTTAGTGTGTGTGTGTTTATGTACAAACGTGTGCATGTGCCATTAATGAGGCTTCAAATCAGGGCCTGGGAACTGCCTCTCAGCTTTTTTGCTCAAACCTAATGCTCTCCCACTTGAGCCAGAGCTCCACTTTCAACTTTTTCATAGTTAATTGGAGATAAGAGTTTCATGGATCTTCCTGTCCATGCTAGCTTTGAACTGTGGTCTTCAGATTTCAGCCACCTGAGTAGCTAGTATTAAAGCATAAACCCTAGTGTCTGGGTAATAACAGACTCTTAATCAGAACACCGGTTAAATGATCTCACCACCCACTCTATGACATTAATGTTTTGATCAATTTTTTAAGAAGAGAAGACCTTAAGTCAGTCCTACATTTCCATATAATATTAATAGACACAAAATGTAGAAACTCAAAGCCTAAATCTAAACCTATATACCAGAATAAATCATAGCTTCCAGCATTAAAGTACTCAGTTCTGTTTTTTGAAAACTATTTCTCTTAGGGTGAGATTGTGATTGGGACACATTGTATACATGTACAGAAATGTCACACCAAAATTCTTCTTGTGTAACTAATGGATACTAATAAATTAAAAAACAAAACAAAACAAACCTCTCTTGAGCCAGGCATGGGTGGCTCACAAATTCTAACTACTCATGATCTAGGATCCCAGTTCAAAGCCAGCCAGGGCAGCCATGATACTCTTTTCTCCAATTAAACACCAGAAAAACGGAAGTGGATCTGTGCTCAAAGTTTAGAGTGCTAGCCTGGAGCAAAGAAGGTCAGAGACATTGCCCAGGCCCTAAATTCATGCCTCACGACTCACAAAAATAAAAAACAAAACAAAACCCCTCTCTAATTTTTTTTCTGGAATCCTAAATACGCTTACCAAAGCAAAAATTACACTGAACAAGAGATAGTCAAAATTGCATCATTGAACATTCTGGATCACCACAATAATCAACAGAACCATCATCTTAACCATAATAAGCACAAGGTTCTAGTGTCAGATCTACACTGAAGGCCAGTCACAGGGCCTTAGGCCTCTTATCTATCTCTAATTTCTCATCTCTAAAATATATAAATTGGATACAGCCCTATATAACACTAAAATACTCTGTACAGTTATGTTTCTGCAACTTCCATTGAAGTGCAAAAAAAGTATTCAAACATAAATATCTAAAGTTTACTGACTTTATGAATTACAATGACCTTACAAACAGTTTTACCTAATATAAGTTTTTGAAAAGCTATAGAAAATGTTATCACAAACATACATTCTCTATTAATAGGGGTTAAGTTATTTCTTTCTTGAATTAAGAAACTATAACGAAGGGACTTAGAAAGTTATAATATTGGTAAAAGCTAATTTGTGATAAGGTATGAACCTGAGCAACCAATGTCCCTTCATATATAAAATTACAACTGGATATCTGTTGCTACTGATCTATCAAAACATCCTATAAACTTAAACTCTCAGAAGAAAACTATAAATTCACTTCTTTTATGATTCTATGAAGGTTTAATTATTATTTATATTTATTCAGCATTTTGTAACTACTGAAAATGAGAATTCATAATTAGGAACTGAAGTCCAAAAATTCTGGATATGAGTAAATTCAACTCTTTCACATTAGAGGCCATCTATGTTTCTATATACACATTTATGCAAACAAATATCTACATATACACATATACACACCACCCTCCAACTAATTAACTGAATTTCCCAATATTCCATAGCTATATATCCCAAGGCTATTGCTACTATAAGCATAATAGATCAATATATGCAGTTGACAAGGTTATCGTCAAAATTCTTTCGGGGCTGGGAAGGTGGCTCAGTAGTAGAGTGCTTGCCTTGCATACATAAGGTCCTCAGCACCACATAGGCAAAAAGAAAAAAAGCCGGAAGTGGCGCTGTGACTCAAGTGGTAGAGCACTAGCATTGAGCTGAAGAGGTGAAGGACAGCGCCCAGGCCCAGAGTTCAGGCCCCAAGACCGGACCACCCCCCAAAAAATTCTTTCTTGACTAAAATCCTAGGCTCCTTGGAAATACTCACTGTCCTGAGAGAAATTAGATATTCCATTTCCTAAAGAAATGAGCTGAGAAGTTTCCTAGCCTTTGTAGTTTCTTAGTGTGTGTGTGGGGGGGGGCGGAGGGGGATGATCCCAGACAGTTTAAAAAAGAAAGGAACATTTTGAAGGATTATTTGGTAGCTTCCAAAATAACAGGATACTGACTGTGAAGTATAAATATGAAGATAATTGCTAGCAAAATACCCATTATAAAGGAAGCTAGGCAGCTTCTAAGGCCAAAATAGAAATGAGGTCATAGAGCAATAGGTGGGCACCCCAGCACTGTAAACCATGCACACCGGACTTTGGGTAGGACTATAAAGCAAGATGAAGAACATCTGGAACTTTCAGCTCTGTCCATAGAAGGCAGGTTTTGCACGGGACTTCCCAAAACAAAGGGTCCTAATCCAGTGAAGTCGGGCACAAAGAAAATTGACAGACAGCCATAAGATAGATAGGTGACAGAAACTGACATTATTATGAATAAGAAGACTTCATTAGCCTTTAAGGAGAAGAGGGGGAAGGGGATGAAATGAGGACAGGAAGCAGGGGAGGGACAGGGGGTGGAGCAGGATAGAGGGAAGAGAGGAGGGGGAAGAGAGGCAGGGAAGGGAAGAGGAGGGAGGCAGCCATGGGCTGTAGTGGCTATGCCAGGCCAGAAGAGAGAACAGCAGGGTGAAAGCTGAGCACAGAGTGCAGAACTGAGGGCTAGTGGGAGAGCAAGCTGCCTGCCAAGCCGGCCTCTGCTGCCTTCTCTTGCAGGTAGCAGCTCCAGCCAGGGCACCGGCCGCCTTGCAGCTCTGCAACAGGCAGCCAGGTCCAGGTTGAGGGAGCCTAAGAGCCAGGGAGTGGGCGAGCAATTGAGCCTGGGTATTGAGCACTGCAGCAGGAGGCAGCCAAACCCAGCAGGCACAGTGCTGGTGGCCTTGGGAGTGGGAGCCCATCCCTTGGCCTGCTTGGCCCCTTCTTCGCCTTCCCTGCACTCCCGCCCACAGCACCTGCACGGCCCTACACATCTTACATAGAGCCAAAAATAGTGATTTAATTCATAACTGATCACATGATTGGATATTAGAAATAATCATCTTTATTTTACACTCATTTACAGTGAAACAATGTTCCAGTTAGCTTTAAAAGGCATATGGTGCCAATTAGTAAAATACTGAAAGCAATATTTTACTGTTATCTTGCAAAATCATAAATGTTTAAAAAAATGAAAACATTTTTTAAAAAATAGCAAAAGTAAGCCTAAATTTTTAAGAAGAATGTTACAGGTATCCGGAAAACACACTTCAAATTATGCTACAGAAACACAGTATACAACCAGATTGGTACTGGCACAAAAATATACCCAAATACTAATAAACCTTAATAAGAAGACCAGGAACAAAACCACACAGCTACAATCACCTAATTTTCAACAAGGAAACGAAAAACGTGCAGTAGAAAGCAATCGCATCCTCAACAAATAGTGCTAAGAAAACTGGTTATCCACTTGAAGGACACTGAAAGTTGACATCTCTCACTTTCTCCAAAAATTAATTCCACATAGTCTGAAAATCTCAAAAATATGATCTAAAACTCTCAATCTACTACAGGAAAGTCTAGAGATTTCCCCAGAAGATAAGCGGCACATCTAATTATTTTCTGAGTAAGATTCCACTTACCCAGAAAACAAGAACAGTAACAAGTGGGACTGCACCAAATTAAAAAGTTTAAGTACAGTAGAAGCAACAATCCACTGAAAACAAACAGTCCACTTAATGAGAGAAAATATTCACTAGCTATTCAGGTAAATGAGTAAATGTCCAGAATATACAAAGCTCTGAAAAAAATAAACAGAAAATGAATAAATAATTCAACGAATTAATGGGTAAGAAAACTGAACAGTTTCCAGATTAAGAAATCTAAAAAGTATTTTAACATCCTTAGCTATAAAGGAAACATGAGTTAAAAGTCCTAAGGAAACCTCAAAGGTTCCATCTCACCACAGTCACAATGACAATCATCAAAAAAGCAAACAACAAATGCTGGTAAGTATTCAGGGGGAAAAGACCCTCAAACATTGATGGTGGGAATGTAAACTAGTGTAACCAAAATTATTATGAAGCTTCCTCAAGAAAGTAAAACTAGAACTATCTCCTAACTCTGCCAACCCACTACTAGGCATATATCCAAATTAGTGTGAATCAAGAAAACCATCTGCATGCCAGATACTGTTTATTATAGTCCTATTTGCAATAGCCAAATGACTAAATCCTCTGAATTAATACAACAGATATTGTACATATACCATCAAATATTATACATCCATAAAAATATGAAATGCCCTTTGGAAGGGAAAATGAATGGAATTGGAAAACATCATTTTGAGCCAGGCAAGTCAAGCGAAAAAAGACAGCATTGTGTGTTTTTGTCTATATACATATGTCTATATTCCCATATATATATATGTATGTATATATATATATATATATATATATATATATACATACACTTATAACATGATTCTAATTATGTAGAAGGATAAGGGGAAAGGGAGGTAAAAGAAAAAAATGATGGCGAATAATTTTTGGTTATGTTTATTCCCCCTCTCCAAGTTGTATAGTTCATTCCAATATAGCATCTACTGGGTTTCACTGCTGAATTGGTTCATCTTATGTCCCATCATTTCTGTCTTTCCCCTTCCCCTCACCAAGTCAGGTAAACTTTACATAAGAAAAAGGGTACAGAAATCAAAAACAGCAGCAGAAGGGAATAAACCAACAGGGGAAAAAAAGGACAAAAAGAAAAAATAGAACACCAAACAGTACAATAAAAATCTCTTGCTTCCATTTCTTGGAGTTCATTTCTATAAGTATCATTTTATATAATCACACATAGCCATTGAGCTTTTGCAATCCTCTCCTAATAATATCCTCCTTTGTGAATGTCCAAGTGCAATTACCAGTCTTTTACTATGCATTGGGATTACTTGTAGATTTATAGGCACATTCTAATTACCACATGCAACCTGTTAACTTTGGGTTAGTTTGTTACTTTGCTTAGTATAATTTTTCATAAGAAAATGAAAAGATGGAAAAAGTACAACTGTTTATAATAACGACATAAAGAACTTCAATGAAAGCTGTTCATCACTAGGAGATTGAGAAAGCCAGGGAATAGAAAGCAATTGAGGCTTATTCTGTGTAAAGCACATCTGAAATAACACAAAAAGAAATTACCTTAACAAAAGCTAAATACAACAAAGCTGAAGCCAAGATCATACTAAATGAGGAAAACAAATCATTTCCCCTAAAAATCAGATGAGAAAAGGCAACTTCTCTAAGTACTCTTATTCAATACAGTGTTGGAATTCCTAGATGAAGCAATAAAACAAGAGAAATTAAAAAAAATAACTCAAATAGGAAATGAAGAACTCAAATTATCTCTATTAGCAAGTAATAGCCTATATTTAAAAGGCCATAAATATTCCACCAATATTCCCCCACATCTTATAACTATTTTTGGCAACCATAGCAGGATATAACACCAGCACTCAAAAAGTCAATAGCTTCTTTATGTACCAAGGAAGAGCAGGGTGAGATGGATCAGGACAGAGGGACTGTGCCAGACCTGCTCCCAAGGGGCCCTTGGCAGCAGGTTTCTCTGGCCTCTGGATAAGCCTGGGAATGCAGGATAAATACAGGAACAGGAACAAAGGCCTGCAGCCGTGAACCAGCGATCCTGGGATGTGAGCTATGGACCCTGGGAAAGGCCACAGCAGAGTGACTAAGGACAAGCATTCAGCAGAGCTCCCCAGGGATCCTTGGTCAGGCCCTCCACAGGATAACCCATGGACAGGCCTTTGTAGGGTGACTGGAGACACAGGGACAGACCTCAACCTCTATCCTGGAGCCCTCTATTCCTTGCCTAGCCCAGGGGAGGGCCCCACCAGACTGCTGACAACATGGCGTCCATGGGCTGCCGAGGGCTGGCAAGGTGAGAAGAACAGCAGAGGCCTTCCGGAGATGGAGGACAGAGAAGGCGGATGACCTAGAAAACTCACCGGCATTCTTGGGTTGGGAGCTCGCTGATGCATTGCCTGGGGTGTTCTCCTTGTCCCAGAGAAGAAGATTTCAGCCCATAACAAGGGCAGATGAAGGTCTTAACAGTCCTGGAAGGTCAGCCAAGTCCCAGATGATGTCAGGTGCCACGTGAGGCCCTGATGGTGGCAGAAAAGAAATCCCTGATGATGGCAGATACACCACAAAACCCGGGCATCATAAGAAGGCCCTGATGGTGGTGGGTACAAGGAGAAGCCCCGGATGATGGTGGATGCATCACAAAGACCCGGATGACTAGGGTGCAGTGAGAAGCCCTAGAGGATGGCAGTTGCAACAACAAGCCCGATGTTGGCAGGTGCAACCATGAGATCCCCGTTGATGGATGATGCCTGTCTGATGCAAGAGGTAGGGAATATACCACGAAGCTCCAGATAACTGGAGTTCAATGAGAAGCCCTTGATGACAGCAGAACAACTCGAAGTCCCAGAAAAATAGTGTTAGAAATAGCTCTGGATGTCAGAGTGTCGCATAGGAAAGAAAGGAAATCTGCAAAGCAAAGTTTACTTCTGCAAAAGGGTAAGTCATAGACAGGCATCTGGCAAGCAAGCACACAGAGCTAACCAAGCAAGCCCTGCCCCTCTGCTCACATTGGCTGAGTTCAGGTTCACAATCTGCAAAAGTATGTGGCCTAATTAGCAGGATGTAATTACACTTCAAGGAGCTTTAAACAGGATGTCTTAAAGTGCTCAGGAAAACTAAAATATGATTAACAAGACCCAAGCCACCTAGGCAAAATCAAAACCCTTCAAAAACAAAAAAATTCTCCTAAGATTAACAAAGGAAACAAACTACTGTACTTGTATAGAAAAGACTTTTTCTTACACTGGGTGCAACACTAAACTCTGGATGGAGCTGGGACTAGTGAATCAGGCTTTGATCCTAGCTATTCGGGAGACTAAGATTTGAGGATCACAATTGCACGCTAGTCAGGGCAAGAGAGTCCTTAAGATTCTTAACTTTAATGAACTATGTGGAAAAAGTCAGAAGTGGAACTGTAGCTCAAGTGGTAGAGTGCTAACCTTGGGCAAAATGAAGCCCAGAGAGAGCACCCAGGATTGGCACCAAAAAAAAAAAAAAAGGAGGAGGAGGGGGAAGAGGAGGAGGGGGTAGAAGGGAGGAAGAGAGGAAGAGAAGGAGGGATGGAAGAAAGGAAGGAAGGAAGGAAGGAAGGAAGGAAGGAAGGAAGTAAGGAAGGAAGGAAGGAAGGAAGGAAGGAAGGAAGGAAGGTAGAGAAAAAGAGAGAAAGACTGAGGTGCAGTGAGAACTGCTGGCCCTAGACAACTGGGGTGAAACTAGAAGTCCTGGATGACAGCCTGTGCAATATTTCATGGCCAAGACAGTAGTGCTGGTGCCATCCAAGGAATAATAGAGTGACAGCCACATATGCCCACCAGAATCCCCTGAAGATTCACTGTGGATTTGATATGAAAAGCCTTCTCTCAAGTTCTCCAAACCTTTTCAAAGACCACATTTAGTCCATCTAGACATACCAGATATGAAGAAGTTGTCATTCTGTGACAAAGTAGAGGGACAAAAATCAAACTTGCAAATACTCACTCATTTGTTTGTAGAAAACAGAAATGTCTGCTGGAAGTGATTTTGAATGAATATGTTATACCACTGCTGGACATGTCAGCCAGAGCAACATTCCTGTTTGCTCTGTGGGCTAGAGGATGAGGAAAAGAATACCTTGTGAAGGAACAGGAGGGGCCATGCCACTCATGGAGGGGGGAAGATTTGAGAGAAAGAGTGAGAGAGAGAGAGAGAGCGATTTTTACACTTTTTTTCAAAGGTAGATTAATTAAATTAAAAATCTTACTACCTATGAATTTTATGGTTATGCGCAAATCACTTACTGCTTCTGATATCAAATGTGTATAGCAACAGTATGCTTTTTATGGAGTCATAGGTAAAATTAGTGCTCAGAGCGATATGTATTAGTATGAGAAGAAATATGTTTGATCTTTGTCCTTGATTCCTGGAACAGAGTTCCTAAAAATCTCAGAATTTCCTGAGTGATATGAATGTCTTTTTATTTATAATGAATTTATTTCAACAACACCTGAATTTATGCTAGTGCAATTGCTTAGAGTAGAAACCCTAGATAGCTAAGTGATTAAAAAAACATTGGGGGATTGAAATCTTTAGCCTTTACCCACCAACCTCCAGGAAATGGGGAGTAGAAAACAACACCATTCCATGCCCTTCCCTATCCCTTTAATCTAATTGTTCCTGAGCAATCATATGATCAGTATTGCATTGAATGTGGGATTCCTAGATGATGGGAGCTAGAGAATAATTGCTTGGTGTATGTAGAATAAGACAGGACTAGGGAAAACTTTACATCAGGTCAAAATGTATTATTTTTTTTGAAAGTATAACCTTTTCGTTTGTGTGGTTTCCAGCCTGGAAAGTAGTAAAGACGTGTTCACTGTAGTTATTATTGGAAAAGTGGTTGCCACAAACACTGTCAAATGTTAAAGAAATTAAAAACTACACTTTGTGAAAATATCTACTCAGAATACAGCAGAAACACTCTTGTAGTTGTGCTTATACACTTCAAAGCAGAACACGACACTATTTAATAAATTAAATTAATGTAGACAGTTAATCGGTCTAAAAAATCCAGGTCGAATTTAGACCTGCATTGGATCTTGTAATATCCAAATATCTGTATCAGCTCTCCATGCTACCCACTTGGCCTGAATATTTCTAATTAAATAATTATTTGAAAACAAAAACAAATATGCAATAACAAAGTATTCCATTTATGGCTCTTCATATACTGTGGTCAATCTTAGTTTAAACAGCCTTCTCTACCTGGGACCTTGTGTGTGTGTGTGTGTGTAGTTTAAACAGCCTTCTCTACCTGGGACCTCTTTTGTGTGTGTGTGTGTGTGTGTGTGTGTGTGTGTGTGTGTAGTTTAAACAGCCTTCTCTACCTGGAACCTCGTGTGTGTTTGTGTGTGTGAGTGTGTGTGTGTGTGTGTGTGTGTGTGTGTGTGTGTGTAACCAGGGCTTGAACTTATGGCCTACACACTATCCTTTAGCTTTTTTTCCCCCAACCCTGGGCTTAAACTCTGGGCTTGGTGCTGTCCCTGAGCCTCTTTGTGCTCAAGCCTAGCACTCTACCACTTGAGCCACAGTGCAACTTCCAGCTTTTTCTGAGTAGCTTATTGGCAATAAGAGTCTTCTGAACTTTCCTGAATGGGCTGGCTTTGAACACCTATCCTTAGCTCTCAGCCTCCTGAGTAGCTAGAATTACATGTGTGAGCCACGAGTGTCCAACCTACAAATATCAGTTGTAATTTATAAAGATGAGAGTATACACAAACATTAGATTATAATATATGCATTCCATAAATTTAGTAATGAGGAAATACATTGCATAAATGCCACTGAATAAAGTAGAGTGAGGCTTAGCTATCTGTCTTGGAAGTACCCTAAACATTGTCCAAGAGAACAGAAATCCTAGCCCATTGGCTCTAATTAGAACATGGAATCTGTATTCAAAAGAAGAGCTTGTCTCTAGGCTTTTCTGGTTCCAAAAGGCTCTGTTAACTCCATAATAGTTATTAATACAATTCTTGGAGACTCCCAGGACACAGAAAGACAATGTATTGTTAGATCTGATAAATCTAATAAACTGGCCACTTCACAATATGTAAGGCTTTTTAAACTGCCAGTAGTTTAATTTACGAACTTTTTGGTTTGCCAGTTCTAGGACTTGAACTCAGAGCCACCCCCATTCTTGCGAACCTTTTTGTTCAAGGCTAATGCTCTACCATTTGAGCCATATCTCCACTTCTGGCTTTGTAGCCACAATTATAGTAGCTGGAATTACAAACATAAGCCACTTGCACCCATCTAAATATTCCAAACCTTTTCAAAATGTAATCTTCAGAATTGAGGTATTTCATGAAGCAAGGAGGCTTTCCAACTATGGTTCTTTTAAAATGACCAGCTTAAAAAAATAATTTGAAAAATGACCAACTTTTATGTTCTAGATATTCTCATAGAAAGAGATTGGTATTACAAAAGATCATTTTCAAGTTTCAAATGGGGTTACAAAGGAGACAGTAATAAAATAGTCAAGATCAAAATTTTGCCATACAATAAAAAGTATCCAAAACCTAGAGGTCAAATTGGGAGCTAAGTTTCTTCATTATCCTGTTCAACAACCGGTTCTTCCTTATTTCCAAATTGGCTTCCATTAACTAAATTTATCCTTTAATAAGGTAAACTTATTCTTTAGTAAGGTAGAACAACTTGAAAAGGATTTTTTTTCTATTTAAATGTTCACTTCAAAGATAAAACTGAGGCCGGGCGCCGGTGGCTCACGCCTGTAATCCTAGTACTTAGGAGGCTGTGATCTGAGGATTGTGATTCAAAGCCAGCCTGGGTAGGAAAGTCCGTGAAACTCTTATCTCCAACAAATCACCAGAAAACCAGAAGTGGTGCCCTTAGCTCAAGTGGTAGAGCCTTGAGCTGAAGAGCTGAGGGACAGCGCTCAGGCCCAGAGATCATGATCGACAAAAAATACATAAATAAAGCTGAGCACAAAACTATAATGCATAAGCAGAGCAATATATAATGTCATCTATTTTGGGACCAATGGAAGCATTAAACTGAGAAATATTCTCAGAGAAAATAGTGGATTAAAAGTTAAAAGTGTACTCTATAATCCTGAATGCTGATCGTCACTGACTACAAAACTCTGGGCAAACACTACTTCTCTTTAAAACTACAGTAATGTATGATCAGATTGGATCAGACTGAAAAGTTCCTTTGATTCTAAAACTTTTTTTTCACCAATCTTTTTTACTTTCTCTCTTCTCTTTTCCCTTTCTTTTTTCTTTGCCAGTCCTGGAGCTTGAATTCAGGACCAGGGCACTGTCCCTGAGACTCTTTGTGCTCAAGACTAATGCTCTATACCATTTGAGCCACAGGGCAATTTCTGGCTTTTTCTAAGTAACTTGTTGGAGATAAGAGTCTCATGAACTTTCCTGCCTGAGTTGGCTGAGAACCACGATGTTCAGGACTTAGCTTCCTGACTAGTTAGGATTAAAGGTTGGAGCCACCTATGCCAGGCTTCCTTTCTCCCTTCTTTTCTTCATTCCTTTCTTTTCATTCTTTCATTTTTTTACTTTGGCTAATCTCCAAATCCTGGACACAAATGACATTCCTAACTCATTCTCTCAAGTAGCTGCTATTTCTACTGCCTAGAATGCTCTTCCCCAGACACCCAGCTGCTCACTCCCACATCCTGTCCCATCCCCACCCCCCCACCAAAAAGGTCTACTTTATGATACCCTGCTCAAAAATACAACCTTATGCACATGCATGCACACACACACAAGCATACAAACACACAGTATTCCCACTACTCATCCTACTCACTCTTTCTTCCTTACATCTTCCTTCTGATGTATTCTGTTTATTACTTTTGTAAATCTGGGTAATGTCATTCTCCATGCTTGAGTTAAAACTCACAAGGAGAGATACTTTTGTGCTATTCCCAGCATTGTGTAAGTCTTCAGCATGATGTCTCTCACCCTGTGGTCACTCAGTAAATATCCATTGAATGAAGGCCTACTGATTCCCTCACACACTTATTTGACAAGTATCTTGCTGCACATGGTCAAAGCTCTTTCCCACTACTTTCTCAAGATTCTCCTCCACAGCCCTTCTCACCCTTGCCTCATGGTCTCCTCACCTGTGTTTCCATATCCTTTGCCTGAAGCCTTTTGTGCCTCAATCTCACACATGGAGATGGAATGCACACACCAGCTCCCCTGCTCCTCCTCTGGGAAGCCTTTCCATCCCACATTGGCTCCTCCCTCTTCAGTTCTTCCAAGTCTTTCCTCCAGCCCTGATCCAGTCCTGCTGGCTAGAAGCCTTCATAATGGTCTGTGTGATATTCTGGCTAAGCGGTGGTAGCCTCATTCTCTGGGCCAACTTTTGGTACTGTCTCCTTCACCTGCTGAGCCAAATGAACTGCAGCTGTTCCATAAAGGTGTTCTAGCATGCCTGTGCATCAGACCATCCATTGAAAAGTCAAAGGTAGACCTTAGTTTTGGACAGAAAACTCATCTTGCCCCTTAAGACAAGGCTGGCATGGAATCATAAAATGACTTGCCTCCTGCTTGGCATACTGCCCCTCTCCCCAATCTCCACAATGCAACCCAACACTGAAATCACAGCGGCAATGAGGCACACTCTCTACTGCACTAGGAATACAAGACACTAGCCTCATAAGCCAAACCCACAGATGTGAATTGAAGTCCACTCCCTCACTCTGAGCCTCAGCTGCACTTATTGGGGCAGCAAGGCCTTGTCTCCTGGAAGTCTCTACATCACTAAGAGGAGATCATTTCTGACACATCTAGCTCTGCATTGAGAGCTGAACTTGAAGGAAGAAAAGAGCACATTTTCCTTCCTAATTCCCTCTCGACGTGCACATCAGGTTGGGTTTGAAGGAGGCTGATTTCCAGAGGAATTCCTGAGCAGCCATCTGCTTGTGTGCTTCTGAGACATCTTGCTAAAGATAGAAGGAAGCTGCTATTCAATCATGCTGTTTCACTAGGAAATGGGGGTGCACATGTCCTTGAGTGTGCACATGTTCTGATATTCTAAGGGTGTTGATAGTTGATACACTTACACTATACATGTCCTCTCCCTGTCCATTCTGCACAGCAGACTAACACCACCTAACTTCCACACCCATTTTTAATGTGTCACTGACAAAGCTGTGTGTCAGTGACAGATAAGTACACAAATCCCTTTCATAACAACAGAGACACCAACCTGTGCCACAAGAGATGAGCAAAGTCAAGTGCATTGCTTGATGCTGGAGGCTCTGTAATCCTAACTATCCTAGAAGCTGATACCTGGATTGCAGTTACAGCCAGTCTGAGAAGACTCCATCTTCAATTAACTAGAAAAATACAGACATGGAGGTGTGACTCAAGTGAAGATCACCAGGCATGAACATGCAAATTGAAAGAAAGAAAAAGAAAGACTGAGACAGAGAAATGGACAGAGTTAGAGACAGATTTAAGAACAGGAAGAAAAAGTGAGGTAAGAAAAGAGGAAGATGAGGGGAAGGAAAAGTAGACTAAGAGACAGTATGAGGTAGAGGAAGAGGAGGAATGAGAGATGGTAGAGAGGGGAAAAGGTGGGGAAAGATGAAAGAGAAAATTGAGGGAAAAGGAAACAGAAAGAGAATTAAGGAAAAAAGCACTGAGATAAAGCCTTGGTACCAGCACACACTCACAAACACATACACACAACCAAGAAACAAAAGGAAAAAAATATAAGGCATGGAAACATCATGGAATTTAACATTACTTCCCTCCCCACGTACCCTCTTCACTGAACACTGGACCATGAGTAGTTCAGGATTCCTCAGCTCCCTTCATGACCTTCCGCCTCTCAGTTCTCCTCCAGCATCAATGTTAACCCTGTCATTCACCAGGTGCCTATCCTTTACCCTCTTTAGGCCTCACTGCTTCTATCATCAGAATCCCACCACATTCTTTGAGGAGCTCCCCAAATAATCCTGAAATGCACTTGTCCACCAGGAGACCCAGCCCTCCTCTTGCTACAAATATCATCAGTCAGCTCTGCAGGCTCAGCATCCTGACCCCAGTGTCCACAGAGCAAAATCCAGCTGTGCCCAAGTCCTTCCCATCACACACTTGTCACCCAAGACAGCATCAGCCCTCAGCACTTCCTCTGTGTGAAAATCTAATGGCCCTGGATGAACCAACACAAATAACCCAGTGGTGGAGGGTCACATCCTATCTTACTGAATCGCCACTCATGTCCAGAAGTAGTCATCCCAGGCAGGGTCCATCCTCAGACCAAGTCCACAGAGGCCTGTACCATCCACAGGCACCACTATACCTCCATATTCTCTTAGGTCTCCTGCTCATTCAGAGGTTTCTCCAGCTCTCACTGAAAGGAAGAGGAAATATTTTAATTAATATACTTTGTGATTCCAAAAATAGGCTGTACATGTTCACAGTGGTCTCATATGTAAAACTCAGCACTCACAACACTCTGTTTACTTGAGGAGAAAAATTGGGCTAACAGAGGAAGTTGCAATAATGACTTCAGGGTGTATGCATTAGGGTCTTTCAAATATATGTTTTATCTTTTACCACTGTGAGCCAATAAGTGTGAAATCAGGTCCTCCTGGATGATGGATGTTGGGATACTGATGAGTGGAGGATTATAGCGAAAACAAACACAGAAGAAACTGCATTGAAATGGAGGAAAGTGGGGCAGAAAACCACTGACATGGTACATGGAGACAGGTCCCTCTTCTTTCCCAATGAAGACTTGCACTTATGCTCCAACCTAACCAGTATAACGAGTGTGCTCAAGAAAAGTTCGACCCAGTCATCTAGAGCCCACAGTAGGAGAAGCAGAGTCCAGGATGCCTCCTGACCCTCAGATCTATGGGCTTCAGCTCAAATGTAAAAAAAAAAACAAATAAGTATATAAACAGACAAGAAACATACATGGAAGGTAAGGTGATTACCTGCTGTAGCATTTGGAACAAAAACACCTTAAAAGACAAAGGTAAAAGGTTGTCGGATGAAGTCACCATGTGATCAAGCTGCAACCCCTACCACCTCTGAAGGTAAAGATACCTTCAGGCTACTTTTCCACTTGTCTTTCAGCCTGGGAAGGCCAGCTCAGTGTCAGATTTACTTTGACCAGAAACTCGGCTGCAGAATCCTGTAGCACCAGGCACTTGGCCTGAGTGTGTTACACGGAGACTATGCCAGGTATGCTGGGCTCACAGCACTAGT
This sequence comes from Dipodomys merriami, assembly GCF_024711535.1. Classification (NCBI taxonomy): domain Eukaryota; kingdom Metazoa; phylum Chordata; class Mammalia; order Rodentia; family Heteromyidae; genus Dipodomys; species Dipodomys merriami. Next base: position 6,400,323 of record NW_027206102.1, read on the forward strand.
CATGCCTCCTGAAATGAATGAACTAGTGTGTAAGGGACTGATAAATAGTCACAAGAATCAAGTCTCTGTGAGAGCTTGGTGGACTCTACTACTACTCTTCCATGAGGCCTAGCGGACCATTGCCAAGGACACTGGGCACATGGGAGGATGCTGCTACTGCTACCTTGGAAACCATGTGGTAACCATGAGGACATCGACCAGAGACAGGGAGAGAGAGACAGACAGACAGACACAGAGACAGGGGGACAGAGAGACAGAAAGACACAGACAGAGAGACAGACAGATAGAGACAGAGCAATAGAGAGAGAATGGGCTGATCAGGCAAGTTTGAATCTCTTGGCAAGTATAAATTTAACAGTCATAACAAAATTTCATGAAACCAAAAAACAAATTTGGAGCTAATCCCCAAATAGTGTACCTATTAAATCTGATTTTTTAAAAGATGGTTTTACTGTAGAGCAAGCCTGCCTTGAACTCAAGACCCTTCTGCATTATCCTTCTAAATGCTGGGATTAAAGGTTTGCACTACCAGTCCATCATAAAAAGATCATCTCCCATCCTGAGCCTATCCAGGTGTACATCAAGGGTTGCACCTCTTAGAACATGCTTTTGTGACAGGAAATTCCAAAGGATTCATAGCTCTGGGTCAGATGCTACTACAACTCAGGAAATTACTAAGGTCTTAGGAGCTCCGATTGAGCACCCAGGGTCAATGACCAAGTAGTAGAACAAAAGATCGTACTACCACCCCTGTTACTCCGGAAAGCATGAGTGTTTTTGGATTTCTATGTCAGGAACCATGGAAAAATGCCAAATACATTATTTTACAACATCACAGGCAATCACAGGAGATTGTTTACAAACAGAATAAATGACTCAGTAAGTCATCCTATCAAGGGTAATGGGTTTCTTGGTAGTTACAAATATGGAAAAGAAAAAAAATCCTGGAAGAATATTTGGGGTGAGATTGCAATTGGAGGTGTCAGTGTGAACTCATGATTTTGAGTATATATAGATGGATATATATACATAGATTGGTGTACCAATAAGAAGTTGAGAAACTCAGGAGTTAAGAGCTTGAACACTGAAGTTTGAGACTAGTCCAGGCAGGAAAGTTTATTAGACTTCCCCTCCAAACCAACCAGCAAAAAGCAGGGCTTAAAGGGTGGCTCAATTACTAGGAAACAAGCGAAGCAAGCAAGAGGCTCTGAGTTTACATTTCTGTACTACTAAAAGAAATTAATATAAATTTAAATGTGTGTATGTGTAAATATACATGTATGTAGTTGTATATATCAATGCACATCCACATACATGCATACATGTATTTTGTATATTAATTTTATATATTTTCCAGTTGTCTTCTCCAAAAGGGCCTAGGAACAATAATATCTCAAAAGAAAAGATGTTGGTTTCTAAATGCCAACCAGCCACAGCTCCTGGGATAATAGTTTATTCAAAGGCCAGAGCATGGAAGGTACTAAATAAACATCAATCTTGAGTATTAGTGAAGAACAAAAGAACTTATGAGGGCTTAGGGGTAGAGTGCTTGCCTAGCATCCATGAAGCCCTGGGTTCTTCAATGCCACATAAAGAGGAAAAGCTGGAAGTGGCACTGTGGCTCAAGAGGTAAAGGGCTAGCCTTAAGCAAAAGAAGCTCAAGGATAGTGCCCCCAGGCCCTGAGTTCAAGCCCCAGGATTGGCAAAAAAAATTAAATTAAATTAAATTAAAGCACTAATAAAAGTCTTTTAGAAGGAGCTCCCACTGGCCAAGTCTGGAACCATTTGCACATCAAAACCATGACAGGAGTGGAATTACAACCCAATGCATTCAACAGGAATCCCTTAGCCAGTTCAGATATGAATAAATATGTAAATACATAAGTAAACTGTCAGTGGTGTGAGTAATGGTATATTTCCACAGCCTTATGTGTTTTCCCACACATCACTCAGTCACAAAGGGAAAGGAGAATTTTTACAGTAGAAAAACAGGCAAATTTGGCTATCTTCAAGTGATCAAAATTACCGACTTCAGGGGCTGGGAAGGTGGCTCAGTGGTAGAGCGCTTGCCTTGCATGCTCAAGGCCCTGGGTTCGATTCCTCAGCACCACATAAGAAAAAGCCAGAAGTGGCACTGTGGCTCAAGTGGTAGAGTGCTAGCCTTAAGCTGAAGAGCTGAGGGACAGCACCCAGGCCCAGAGTTCAGGCTCCACGACTGGACCCCCCCCCCAAAAAAAAAATTACCTACTTCACTGCTGGGACAAACTGATGTCCCCAGCCACCTGGTGGGATGCAGTGGGAGGCACACAGTGTCACTTCACGACAGCCTTCCAACCATGCAAGACCCAAGTCAACTCATGATAAATCTTCAGACAAGACTAAGAAAAACAATCGATAAAATAGAAGTGGCATATAATTTTGAAAACAGTCAAGAAAATCTTGAAAAATTTTCAAGATTGAAGAAGACGGCAGAGCCAGGACCAGTGAAGGCCATCTTGACTTCTGGACAGGATCTTTTCACTATCAAAACTATATCATGAGCCAGGCATTGGTGGTTCACGCCGGGAATCCTAGCAACTCAGAAAGCAGAGATCTGAGGATCATGGTTCAAAGCCAGCACAGGCAGGAATGTCCATGAGAATCTTATCTTTAATAAACTACCAGAGAACCAGAAGTGGTACCATGGCTCAAGTGGAGAGCCCTCGCCTTGAGGAAAAAGAGTTCAGGGACAGAGTCTAGGGTATACAACTGACAAGTAAACAAACAAACAAACAAAACCCCATAATTTGAGCTGGGCTACTCAGGAGACTGAGATCTGAGGATCATAGTTCAAAGACAGCCTGGACAGGAAAGTCCTTACCACTCAATAAACAGCCAGTATCACACTCATCTCCAAACTAGGCAAAGATCCAACAAAAAAAGAGAACTACAAAATAATCTCTTTGATGACCACATATACAAAGCTACTCAATAAAATTTAAGTCAAGTTGGTAGAGACCATAAACCTTATAGACCATGATAATGACAATGCGCCTCATGAAGGTTAAAAAGTGTTTGTGACTTTAAGTATCTCTATCCCACAATACTGTGAATTTTATGAAATGTATGTAATCACTTAATCTCAATTAAAAAATTAAAAACTTGAAAAAAAAGGTGTTAAAATGTTTCACAAATAATGACCTCATGGGCTGGGAAAGTGGCTCAGTGGTAGAGCGCTTGCCCTGCATGCTCGAGGCCCTGGGTTCGACTCCTCAGCACCACATAAGCAGAAAGAAAAAAGCTGGAAGTGGCACTGTGGCTCAAGTGGTAGAGCACTAGCCTTGAGCTGAAGAGATGAGGGACAGCGTCGAGGCCCAGAGTTCAGGCCCCACGAGCGGACCAAAAAGTAATTTAAAAAATTAAAAAAAAAACGAAATGAACTCATTACCTTACTCATGTAACTCTAACTCCTCTGTATAGCCTCTTTACAATAAAAGTTAAAAAAAAATAAGTGAAGGGACAGAGTTCACACTTTGAGTTCAAACCACAACACTGACTAACACACACACAGAAAATCCTGGTGCAGGAAAACAGCATAGATATGGTAGAATAGAAGTAGTGATGGGCTAGGAATGTGGCTTAGTGGTAGAGTGCTTGCCTAGCCTGCATAAAGCTCTGGATTCAACTCTTCAGTACCACATCAACAGTAAAAGCTGGAAGTGGCACTGTGGCTCAAGAGGTAGAGTGCTAGCCTTAAGCAAAAGAAGCTCAGTGACATTGCTCAAGCCATGAGTTCAAACCCCAGGAAGAAGAAGAAGAAGGAGGAGGAGGAGGAGGAGGAGGAGGAGGAGGAGGAGGAGGAGGAGGAGGAGGAGGAGGAGGAGGAGGAGGACGAGGACGAGGACGAGGACGAGGACGAGGAGGACGAGGAGGACAAGGAGGACGAGGAGGACGAGGAGGACGAGGAGGACGAGGACGAGGAGGACGAGGACGAGGAGGAAGAGGGTGGTAATAAAACTCGTTCCCCCACCCTGCCCCCTCTCACTGAGTAGGTTGAAACCAACTAGTTTTTCATGGCATTGGCAGACTTGTATATTCAGAATAAAGTGAGACTTCTGATGGAATGCCTGGAAAGGAAAATACCACCTCTAAGAAATTTTCAGGGATGTTTCCAGTGGCAGTTTAGGCTGTGATCAGATTCTAGAAAAATTGCGCTTAAAACTCAAACTTTCTATCACCAATAGAATAATGTTTTCATTCATTCAGTACAGTGTTTAGGATAACTACAAATTGCTAGAAATTTTCTCAAGAAATACCAAAGCCACTTAGGGTCAAAGCTTTTACATTCTAGCAAATAGCTACAAGAAAGGGGATGCTAGTGAATGGGAATGCTAGCTAGTGCTTTGGAAAATTGAGAGAGGACCTAATAATTAGATTTAGGTGACTTTGAAGAAAGGTACAAAAAAGAAGAGGAGAATGTTGCATGAGAGAAAGAGGAATGTGGAATGTTGAATGGAAGTGTGACGGAAAAGCACTCCTGTGTTGCAGTTCATGTGCAGGAGGTCAGGATTGAACCAAAAGTTCACCTCTGGCTGGGTTCTGGTGGCCCACATCTGAAATCTTAGCGACTCAGGAGGATGAGCTCTGAGGACCTGGTTCAAAGCCAGCCCTGGCAGGAAAGTGAGACATCTCTAATTAACCATCAGAAAACCAAGTGGAACTGTGGCTCTAAGTAGTGGAGTTCTAGCCTTTTGTGAACAAACAGTCTTAGAGAGATTCATGAACAGGAAGAGAGAAAGAGAGGTAATGGAAAGGAGAGAGGAGAGGAAGATGAGAAGAAGGGGAAGTAGAGGAGGAGATGGTATAGGTTAGAAGAGGAGGGAAGAGAGATGATGGGGGGAAAGGAGGAAAAAGGGGAGAGAGTGAAGTGAAATAAACAGAAACAGAATAAGAAAAATTACACAGACGTCAAGCCCCAGCTCTAGCATGTACTCACATACACACACACAAACAAAGAAAAAGGGAAAATAGTGAAATCAAGAGTACTTCTCTTAACATCACATTAAGAGAAGTACTCTTGATTTCATGAACCCTTAAATATGTATTTTAATGTTTTCGTTTCTTTCATGCATGTGTTTCTAACGCATTTATAAGATTATTTCTTTGTTGCTTTGTATGTCCCTCCCCCACAGTGTAACCCCCGCTTTCACTATATTTGATGTCAGTATTACATGTGGAGGAGATGGGGACAAACAAGTCGTTTAAGGATTCAGGTGGACCTGTTGCAACAATGAGAAGTACAAAATGTCATGTCAAAACCAGCTTTACAATGTCGGTGTGGGGGGGGGAGGGGGATATAATTGGGTGGGGGGAGGGGGGTAAAATTGGGTGGGGGGAGGGGGGAGGCAGGGAAGGGAAGTGAAGGGTAAACAAAGGAGGAGGCTGCAATGCTTGGTAAGAAATGTATGCATTATCCTGCCCATGTAATTGTCGCCCCCCTGTACAGTATGTTCTCAAATAAAATAAAATACAATTAAAATATATATATATATAAAAAAAAAGAGTACTTCTCTTCCACCGATCCTCTTCACTGAACACTGGTCCACATGGAATTTAAGATTCTTCAGCTCTCTTCATAACCTGGATCTCATCATTTCTCCTTTATTATTGCTGTCTACCCTATCATTCACCATGTACCCATCTTTGTCCTCTTGTGGCCTTCATTGCTTCGTTCACTAGAATCCCATCCATTCTTTGAGGGAATCACTGCTACTCAAATTTCCCTGAGCTGGATCAATGACAGCCCAGCCTTCCTCATGCTGAAAATCGCATCAGTCTGCTCTACAGTCTCTGCCTGCTATTCCCAGTGTACACATAGCAAAGGCCAGGTCTGCCCAATTCCTCCCCCTCATATGCTTGTCACCTAAAGGCAGCATCAGTCTCCACATAGCCTATCTGGGCAAAGCTAATGTCCTGCCTAAACCAACACAAATATCGCAGTGGTGAAGGCTCATATCTAATCTTCCTGAATTTCTGTTCATGTGGGAATACAGTTAGCCCAGGCAGGATGTGTCTACAGGCAGAGTCCATCCAGGCCCCGTCCATCCACAGGTACCACTATATCTCCATGCCTTCTCAGGTCTCCTTTTCCTTCATATATTTCACCATGTTTAGCTGAAACAAAGGGGTTATATTTTAACGTATACACTTTGTGATTCCAAAAATGCACTCTTGGTGTTCAGAATGATTGACTATTGAACATCATCTCCCCCAGCACAGTGGTTCACCCAGCATAAAAATTAGGGTATACTCTTCCATGAGGCCAATAGTCTTTCCCTTGGAACTGCCAAGGGAAAGCACCATACCCAAAGCCTGGTGCTCTGGGGAAAGGGTGTCAGCTGGCGGCCACTCTGGGGACTCATTGTGTCTCTACCAAGATAAGCTAACACTCAGTGCTGATCCACTTGTACAGTGCACATGTCCCTCCCTCCCTGTCAATTTGTCTACCAGCCCACCATCCCCTTTCTCCCACAACCATTTCTTAGGTCTCACTCACACAGCTGTGCCTCACATAAGCACACAAATCCCTTTCATAACAACACAGAAAACAAGGTATGCTACAGCAGACTAACAAAGTCAAATGCACTGCCTGATGCTGGAGGAGCTGCCTGTCATCCTAACTATCCCAGCAGCCTGTCTGGGAACACTTCATCTTCACTTAACTAGAAAAATGCAGGCCGGGAGCTATCATGTAATGGTAGTGTAATAAACAGCATGGCCAAAGGCATCCTCCTCCCCCCCACATGCTGAGCTCATTGTTCCCCTGGGCCTAGCTGTAGGGGGGGTCAAGAAGGGATGGAACAGTGGGCTTCGTGGGGGCAGGGCAATTAGTGGAGGTTGAAACTTTTATAGCTGTTGGAGTGGGGGAGGGGCCCAGCCTATATATAGGCTGTCTGTTCTGAGGAGTAGGGGCTGGGGAGAGACAGACAGCAAGAGGCTCCATCCAGAGCAGAGCAGAGCAGAGCAGAGCAGAGCAGAGCAGAGCAGGGACACCCTGTGAAGAGCTCTGAGGCCTGAGGATAGGCCACTGGAGAGGCAAGCAGAGGAGGAAGGAAGCAAAAGGAAAAGCCTTCCCCTTTGGAGGTTTGCAGACTATTTGGAGGTTTGCAAGTCTGGAGGTGTAACTCAAGTGATAGTAAACAAGACATGACCATGCCAGCTGAAAAGGAGAAAGCGTGAAAGAGGGAGGAAAAACCAGAGAGAGTCAGAGTCAAATTCATGAGCAGGAAGTGAAGGAGAGAGAATGGAAGTGTGCATGAAAGGAACAAGAAGTGGGATAGGGGAAATAGAATAGTAGAAGTTATGGGGAGAAAGAAAAGGGAAGAAGATGGTAGAGGAGGGAATGTGGGAAAAGGGAAGATAGGAAGGAGAAAAAAAGGAAACAATAAGAAAACAGCACTGAGGTCCAGCGTCCAAGTACCAGCATAAGCATACACACAAAAAGAAAAAGGGGAAAAAAGCATGGAGGAATCATGGAAATCAAAAGTACTTCCTTACACCTACCCTCTTCACTGACCACTGGTCCATGTGGAATTCAGTATTCCTCAGCTCCTTTCATAACCTAGCTCCTGTCATTTCTCATTTAGGTTTAGTGTGCATCCTGTCATTTACCAGGTACTCATCTTTGTCCTCTTGTGGCCCTCAGTGCTTCTCTTACCAGAATCCCATCTCATTCTGCACCCCAAATAGCCCTGACCTGGACTCCTCATCCACCAGGAGGCCCAAGCCCAGCTCTAGCTGCAAATCTCAAGTCTTCTCTTCAGGCTCAGCCTCCTGATCCCAGTGCACACATAGCAAAGGCCTAACTCCTCCATTACACACTTGTCACCAAAGGCAGCATCAGCCTCAGCAACTGCCTCTGTGTGCAGATCTAATGTCCCTGGCTGAATCAACACTAATAGCCCAGGGGTGGAGGATCACATCCAATCTTACCCAACTTCTGCTCATGTACAGATGCACTCATCCCAGGCAGGGTCCATCCAATATCTTCATGCTTTCTTAGGCTTCTTGCTCCTTCACAGATTTCTCCACCTCTAGCTGAGAGGAAGGAAAAGTATTTTAATTCATACATTTATGTGATTCAAATTTGGTGGGGGGGGAGGATTGGGAATGAGGGTGGGGGGAGGATGGAAGGGATGGGTAGGGGAAACAAAGGAGGAGGCTACAATGCTTGATAAGAAATGTACTCATCTTGCCCATGTAATTGTAAACCCTCTGTACAGTATTTTCCCAATAAAAATTTTAAAAATAAATAAATAAAAAGAAAAAAATGAGCTCTGGATGTTCAGAATTCTGCTCACCAGCACTCTGATACCCTAAGAACAAAAACAGGGCTCTGCTATTCTTCCATGAGGCTTAGAGCCTTCTCATGGGAACTGAAGGGGAGAGGAAGAACAATGCCCAAATTCTGGGTGTTAGCTGGGGGACTCTGGGAACTCACAGAATCTCTACCCAGATATGACATCACTCAGTGTTCAAACCCTTCAATTTTGCACCTACTTCTCAACCTGTGCATTTGGCATAGCAGCCTACCACACCTGTCCTTCCCCCAACCATTTTCAAGGTGTTCCTCACACACCTGTCCCTCAGATAACTACACATCAGAGGAGCCATCCTGTGCTACACCAGTTTAACAAGATCAAAAGCATTGCTGATGGTGGTTGATCATGCCTGTAATCCTAACTCTTCCAGAAGCTAACACCCCGAAGATCACAGTTAAAGCCAACCTGGGCAGACTTCATCTTCAATTAACTAGAAAAATCCTGGCTTGGAGGTGTGACTCAAGTGGTACAGCACCGGTTATGAACATTCAAACTCAAAGAGAAGATCTAGAGAGGCAGGAAAGAAAAAGACAGATTTATGAGGACAGAGGAAGGGAGAAGGGAAGAGAAGAAGAAGAGAAGAAGAAAGAGAATAGGAAAAGAGGAAGAAGAGGAAGAGATGAATAGTCTGGAGGGAAGTTACCTGGAAAAGGGGAGAGAGGAAATGGGGAGAAAGAAGAGAGAGAAAAGGAGACACAGAGAAAATCACCCAGTTCAAGTGCCAGTACCAGCACACACTCACAAATACATACCCACAACAAAAAGAAAGGAACGGAAAGGACTGAGAAAATAAGGAAAATAACACTATTTCCCTTCCCATCCACCCTCTTCACTGGAGACTGGTCCATGTGGAATTCAGGAGTCCTTAGCTTCATCTTCTCAGCTGTCTTTCAGCATCAGTGTCAACCTTGCCTATCAGGAAGGTGCCCATCCTTTGCCCTCTTTTGTTCTGCATTGCTTCTTCTCAATGGAATACATTCTCAACCTGTTAGCTGTGCTCTATTCCCCAAATAATCCTGAACTGGATCATTGATCCAACAGAAGTCACAGCCCACCTTCTGCTGCAAATCTCATCAGCTGCTTTGCAGGCTCAGCCTCCTGACCCTTGTGCACACATAGCAAAATCAGGTGTGCCGAAATCCTCCCTATTACATGCTTGTCAGCTGAGGCAGCATCAGACAAAATCACTTGCTATGTGGAAATCTAATGCCGCTGGAGAAGCGAACACAAATAACCCAGTGATGGATCATATCCAAACATACTGAATTTCTGCTCATGTCCCAATACAGTCATATCAAGCAGGGCCTATCCATAGGCAAAGTCCATCCAGGCCCCGTCCATCCACAGGCACCAATATATCTCCATGCTCTCTCATGTATCTTGCTGCTCCTTCCTAGGATTCTCCACCTGGTGCTGAAAGGAAGGGTAATGTTTTAATTTATAAAGTTTGTGGATCTAAAACTGGGCTCTGGATGTTCAGAAGGTTCTAATACTTTAGACTCAGGTCTCCCAGTAATCTTTCTTCCCTAGGGGAACAAAATGTACTTGCTATTTCTCATGAGGCCTAGAGACTTCAACAGAGAAAAGCCAAGAGAAAGGAAGCACTGTGCTGAAGCATGGTGCCCTGGAGAAGGGGTGACACCTGGGGGCCTCTGAGGGGACTCCCAGAATCTCTATCAAGATATCCCAATTCTCAGTGCAGACACTCTTGAACAGTATACATGCCTTGCCTCTCTATTGATTGTACACACTATCCCACAGCCCCCTTCAACATCCATTTGTAACTTGTCCCTCACACAGCTGTCCCCCAGACAAGTACACAAATCCCTTTTTCCACATTAGAAAAGCCAACCTGTGTCTCACCAGATGAACAAGGTCAAAAGTACTGCCATATATGTATGGTTCTAGACGGAAATCCTAACTATTCCAGAACTTCACACCCAGAACAGAGTACTTAAAGCCAGCAAAAACACAGCATAGAAATGTAGGCTTGGCATCTAATCTTTAATAATGGAGCTAAAAAGATAGAATTGAAGAAAGACATCCTCTTCAGTAAATGGTGCTGGCAAAATTGGTTAACTACTTGTAGAAAACTAAAGCTAGATCCTTATATATCATGCTGCACAGAATCAACTCCAAATGCATCAAAGACCTCAGAGTCAAAGCAGACACTCTGAAAACATTACAGGATAGAATAGGAGAAACCGTAGGTCTCCTTGGCATGGGTCCAAATTTTTTTAATAGAGACCCAGAAACTCAACAAATCAAAGAAAGGTTGGACAAATGGGAGTGCATGAAATTGCAGAGCTTCTGCATGGCAAAGGACATAGCTAGCAAGATCAATAGAAAGCCCACGGATTGGGAGAAGGTCTTCATACAACGGACAAGGGTCACATAACTAAAATATACCTGGAACTCAAAAAATTAAATCCCCCAACAACAAATCTTCAAAGAAACAACTGCCCAACAATTAAGTCGGCTAATGACTTAAAGAGAAACTTCTCTGAAGAGGAAAGAAGTATGGCCAATAGACACATGACCAATAGACACATGACCAATAGACACACCTCCCTAGCCATAAATGAAATGCAAATCAAAACAACATTGAGATACCACCTCACCACAGTTAGGATGGCTAAAATCAAGAACTCTAATAACAACAGATGCTGGAGTGGAACTTTACTGCATTGTTTTTGGGAGTGTAAACTTGTCCAACCACTTTGGATAGTAGTATGGAGGTTCCTCAAAAGACTCCACATAGACCTCTCCTATAACCCAGCATTCCCACTTTTGGGCATTTACCCAAATGCTCACAAACAATACCACACTAAAGCTACTAGCGAAACTATGTTTACTGTAGCATTATTTACCATAGCTAAGATATGGAACCAACCCAGATGCCCCTCAGCAGATGAATGAATCAAGAAAATGTGGTATATATACACAATGGAATTCTATGCCTCCATCAGAAAGAATGACATTGCCCCATTTGTTAGGATATGGTAAGACTTGGAAAAGATTATATTAAGTGAAGTAAGCCAGGCCCAAAGAAACATAGGTCCCATGGTTTCCTTTATTTGCAATAACTAGTATATATCTGAGTCAAGCAGAAACAGTCAGATAAGTTGATGTAATGGGGAAATGAACCCTAAGGTATGTATTCAAATGTTTTTTTTTCTTTCATGGGATTGTTTCTAAAACATAAGATTATTTCTTTGTTGCTTTGTATGTCCCTCCCCAACAGTATAATCCCTGCTTTCACTGTATTTGATGTTGGTATAATTTGTGGAGGGGAAGGGAAAAAACAAATCTTTTAAATAGGGAATACAGGTGGACTTATTGCAACAATGCGATGTACAAGTCGTTATGTTGAAAACAAACTTTACAACTTTGGCAGAGTAGGGGTGAGGGGAGAGGAGGATTGGAGGAGGGAGGATTGACTGGGGGGGGCGGGGGAAGGATGGGAAGGGATGTGAGGTGAGACAAAGGAGGAGACTACAATGCTTGATAAGAAATGTACTCATTATCTTGCCCATGTAATTTTAACCCCTCTGTACGGTATTTTCACACACAAAAAAAGAAATGCAGGCTTGGAGGTTGGAATCAAGTGGTAGAGCACCTGTGATGTACATGCAAACTGAAAGAGAAAGAGAGGAGAGATAGAGACAGAGACAGAGGCAGAGAGACAGATTCATTCAAATATCTGCTCATGTGTAGACAGTCATCCCAGGCCTGGTCCATCCACAGATATCACTATATATCCATGCTTTTTCAGGTCTCTTGTTTTTTAACATGTTTATACACCTCTACCTGAAAGGAAAGAAAATTAGCTTAATTCATACACTTTTCCAGTGTAACCAGGGACTCTGTTTGCTCAGAATGTTCTCAAATTTGAAACTCAGCTCCCTCAGCACTCTGATTCCCATTAGAGAAATTTGGACTCCCAGGGCAGTTGCAATTGTAAGTAACCTGTGTAGGAAATCGGGTCTTTAAAATTTACTATTTTTTTTTTACTGTGAGTAAATAAGTCTGAAATAAGGGACTTTTGGATGATGGCATAATGTTAGAATGGTGATTAGGTGTAGACAGAACACACAAGAAACTGCATTAAAATGGAGGAAAGTTGGGGCAGAAACTACCCTCATGGTCCATGGAGACAGTTCTCTCTATTTTCCCAATGAAGATGTGCCCCTGAGTTTCGACACAGCCAGAGTAAATAGTGTTCTCAGGAGTTTTACACAGTCACCTAGAGACTGCCAAAGGAGAAACGAGTCCAGGATGCCACCTTCCCCTAAGATCCCCCTGAAGCCCAAGGGCCTCACTTTAAACCTAAGTAAACAAACTAGGTAAGTAAGTAGGAAAATATGCAACATATCTGGAAGGTGAGATGATGACCTACTGCAGCATTTGGGACACAAACACCTTAGTGTTCAGAAACAAATGGGAAAAGTTGTTTAATAAAGTGACATTACTTGAAAGTAAGGGATTGAGGTGTATTCACCAAGCTCAGAAGGTACAGACAGCTTGAGGCCACATTTCAGCCTACTTTTCAAAATTTAAAAGTCAGCTGCTTGTCAGCTGTCCTTTCACTAGAAAGAATGCTAGCTGGAGAACCCCCTAGCTATGCTAGGACTATGCCTGGCTATGCTGGATTGAGACCTTTGCTGAGGATACTGGGCACACAGCAGTGTGAACTTCCTGTATGACTCCCTCCCCTCCTGCAGCTCTTCAATTCCACACCTCTCTGATTTTCCACACCCTAGTGCTGTGGCAGAGTGCTGCACATCTTTCTCTGGAACAGCTTTGTTCTTAAGCTGTGGACATTAGTTTTTGGGCTTCACACAGTACCAGAGTTTGTGAAAAATGGCGACTATCCTGTGAGCCACACTCTTCCAGCCCCATCACTTATTCCATCTGGAGGCTATGGATTCCCCGTGTGGCTGCCAAGAGGGAAGGGCATTTTCAACCAAGTGTCAACTCTCTAGTCTGCTCAGCCAGCTAAAAGAATCCTGGCCCCAGATTAAGCTAGTACTGGAGCTTTGTGGGGAGCAGAGTGGAAGGACAGGCAGACTAGGACCTTGGCCTCTCTTCAGAGGCAACTGTTTGTTATCATCTGGCAATTGAAATTCTGAGGGCAAACTGAAGGTGTTAAGTTGTGCAGTGAAGCTGACTCCCCTTCATTGAGAGAGGGCTAGTGCAAAGTTCCTGAGGAGTTGTACACAGTGGAATAGCTAAAGTCATCATTTTCCACTCCACACTTCTGGCACTCTCTTTTTAGTTTTCTTGGATGACCAGATAGGTACTCATGGCTTCATTGAATGCCCTGTCCTGGATTGCCTTTTCAATGTCAGCTATATTGTACCCCATGTCACACAGAACTGTGACACTAATGGAGTCCAGCTTGCTGGGCAGTGGCTCATCAGGAAGCAGGCCAAACCCCACATCTACAGCCAGCCATGGGTTTCTTAGTGACATCCACAGTCAGCAGTTTGGAAAGTACATTGTGTCTCTTCGCAGATAGATAAAAGGGAGCTGTGTACATGGCCTCAAGGATGTGTAGCCATGTCTGCCATCTTCCTCCCTTCAAATGGGAACTTTCCTGTTGTCCTCACATACAGAAGCATACCTGGGATCTAAATGTCCTGTTTATAGACATCATAAATTTTGTAAAGGAACATTTCACGAGGTCTGAATATCAAGGCTCCACAAAACCACTTTAGCAACTGCCCCAGCAACACCGTGATGCTCAGCCCCAAATCACTGACTTTGGCATTGCATTTGCCATCCAACAGGATGTTCCTGGGCTTCAGGTATCTGTGTGTGATTTCGTTCTTGTGAAAGTATTGCATAGCACTCACCATCTGCTTGAACAGCCTCCTGGCTTCATAATTGACTAGGTGGTGGCAGGAGGATTTGCCAGTCAACCCTATCCTGTACTGGCTGTTGTTACTACATTTTGTCACAACTCACTTTCAAGGCCTTTTGAGTCAGGGTGGGTGGAGTTCCTGCCTCTTGTCTCTTGAAAGGTTATTCATTTGCTTTGAAATTAAAATGTCATCAATTTGAAATTATTTACATTGTTTCAAAACCAAACAAATTGATGTTTGTATGTTTTTTGGTCATGTGCGGGCTGGAACTCAGGGCCTGGGCACTATTCCTGAGCTCTAATGCTCAACCACTTTGAGCCACAATGCCACTTACAGTTTCCTGGTGGTTAACTGAAGATAAGTGTCTCATGGGCTTTCTACTCATGGTGGCTTTGAACCTAGAACCTCAGATCTCTGTCCCCCAAGGAACTAGGATTACAGGTGTGAGCCACCAGTACCTGGCACAAATAGGATTTTAAAAAGATGCCAAGTTTAACCTTAGGATAAGACCATGAGGTCCGAAGGGCTGAGACCTTACCATAACTGTTGCTGAGTAGTTCAAGTTCTTGTCTGCCATTGCTCTGTAAAGGACTCTCTGTTTATCTGAGTTTGCCCATAGCAATGTTTTTATTTTGTATTTTATTTCATTTTTAAAAGGTTTCAGTGACATTATTTTCCAAATATGTTTATGGAACAGCCACCATTGTCAATTGCCGGAAGTGGAAAATTTCCCAAGGTGTTATTTTTAATAAGTCATTACTAACTATTATGATGCAGGATGGAACTCTTAATGGCTCTTGAAGGAAGATAGAATCTTTCCTAATTAGGTTTTTATATTCTATAAGTAATTGTACAGGACTCAGAATGTGCGTTAGTGGTAGAGTGCTCACCTAGCATGCACAAAGCTCTGCTTTTGCTTCCTCAGTTCCACATACATAGAAAAGCCAGAAATGGAGCTGTGGCTCAAGTGCTAGAGTGCCTCAAGCAAAAGAAGCTCAGAGACAGTGCCAAGGCCAAGTTCAAGACCCAGGACTGGCAAAAAAAAAAAAAAAGAGACAGGGGTAAATGATCTGAATAGAAATTTCCAAAAAGAAGAAATGCAAATAGGCAAAAATATATGAAAAAATGTCCAGTGTCTATAGCCATGCTGGAAAACTTTTTAAAAATCAAAATGATAGAAAGATAACACATGCTGGCCAGGATGAAGAGAGAACTCCTGTCAGACAGATTGTAAATTGATACAAGCATTATGGCAAACAGTTTGAAGGTCTCTAAATAAATACATGAACTCAAGTACAATTATAATATGTCTATTTCTAGATTATTTATAGCAGCTCAGGTATAGATTCAGTCTAAATGTCTATCAATGGAGAAATTGGTAATGGTCTCTCTCTTTCACACACATATATACATGCACACACACATACATACTCACACACACATACACACACACATACACACACACACACACACACACACACACACACACACACAAAGGAGAATTTTCCAAGCATAACAGTGATTGGAAAGCTATCATTTCGTGACAAATGGAAGCAAAGATTAAGTAAAGTTATCGAGACAAATGGCCCAGGATCGCTCAGATATGTAGAGAATAATGTTGACCATGGACTAGTGCTGGCCAGAGGTTGGGAAGGAGGGATGAAAAGGGGGAAGGTGAGGTTTGTTTGATCAGTGTGTGTCATGTCCTGTGTACGATTACTACTTGCTTATAAAAAGCATCAATATTAAGATAGTCATCTTCTATTTCCAGAAGAGAACCATTTCTCTCTGCCTAGATGACACCACTGCAGCCTAGGCCCCTGCCCCTGTCCCTAGCTGGTCTTCCCATTCCCCCTTCCCTGTCCCTCCCAAAATCATCCTTGTAAACACAACCCACAGCATACTATTCTCTGTCTGTTTATGAGTGTGGGTGGGTGCAAGCACAGGCCAATACGTGGGCTTGAAGTCCATGTTCAAGGTGAGTGTTCTACTCCTTAAGCCACAGCTCCACTTCCAAGTTTTCTGGGGTCATGCACTTTCCTACACAGGATAGATTTTAATAATGACCTGGCAGCAGCCAGCCATAGAATACTTTTTTTATCTGCATGCATGTTGTTTTTACTATAGCACCATTCACAATAATATAGGGTATCATTCAAGTGTCAATCACTGGACCAATAAAAAGACAGTACATACATATTGTAGTACATTATTCAGCCTAAAAAAATAAACAATAAATTTTCCTGGCTCTGGTGGCTGCTGCCTGTCATCCTAACTATACATGAGATAGGAGGATTGAAGTCAAAGCCAGCCCAGGCAGGAAAGTCCATGAGACTCTTACTTCAAATATCCATCAGAAAACCAGGAATGGAGCTGTGCTTCAAAGAGGTAAAGTGTTAGCCTTGAGCTAAATGCTCAGGGACCACTTACTGGCCCTAATTCAAGCACCAAAAAGGAACCAGAAAAAAGAAACCAACACTCAGACACTATGGATGGAACTGGAGGACACTCAGTTTCATGAAGTAATACAGGCAGAGGAACACCAATATCAAACATACCCTTTCATATAGGAAGAAATGTGGCTTTAGAATAGACAGGAGAACTACAGGACATTGTTGAAGCATGATGGGTCACCCCTCTGCCCACAGCCTCGTTTGGTGAAGGAGGCTTCTCTGATCCTGTCTCTCTCCACTGAGCCCAGGCTTCCTTGCTGCAGCCACACTGGCATTTGTACTGTACCAGCTGGGGGCCACTGCTATTCCAACTGCCTGGAATGCTTTTCCCAACACCCAGCTGCTCAATCCCCTATCCTTCCCCAAAACCCCCTTGCCAAACAGGTCTCCTCTGATACTTAAAAATAAAACCTTGTGCACATGTGTACACAACACACATCTGCAAACACACAAAAACATAGAGTATTTCGAACACTCATCCTGAATTTTTCTGCCTTAATCTTCATTTTCATATATACTATGTGGTATTTTTGTAAAGTTTGGGTATTCTCATTCTCCATGCTTGAGTGTAAACTCACAAAGAGAGGTATTTTTATGCTGTTCCCAGCATTCTGTCAGTCTTCAGCATGATGTGACTGATCCTGTGGGCACTCAGTAAATGTCCATTGAATGAAAGCCTACCTATTCCCTCACACACTTATTCAACAAGTATACTGCCATACATGGTCAAAGCTCTTTCCCACTGTTTTCCCATGACTCCTCTCCAGAGCCCCTGTCACCCTTGCCTCGTGGTCTCCCCACCTGTGTTTCCAAGCCCTTTGCCTGAAGTTTCTGCCCCTCAATCTTACATATGGAGATGGTGTACACACACCAAATAACCTGTTCCTCCTCTGGGAAGCCTTTCCATACCACCTCAACTCCTCACTCGAGTTCTTCCAAGTCTCTCTGCAAGCCATGAACCCGTCCTAGATAATGGTCTGTGTGACATTGTAGCTAACCTGTGGAATCCTCATCCTTAGGCCAACTTTTCGTCTTCTCTCCAAGTGCTGAGCCAAATGCACTCCATCTGTTCCACAAAGGTTTAGGAGTGTTCTAGCATGCACATGCATTATACTGTCAATTGAAAAGTCAAAGTAAGACCTGAGTTTTAGAGAGTGAGCTCATCTGGCCCCTTAAGACAAGACTGGCATGAAATCATAAAATGACTTGCCTCCTGCTTGGCACAAGGCCCTGGCCACAGCCTCAAGGGTCCACAATGCCCCTCTCCCACATCTCCTTAATGCAACCCAATACTGAAATCCTACCCAGTGCAGCAGTGATTAGGCACCCTCTCTACTGCTCTGGGACTACTAGAAACTAGCCTCAAGACAAACCCACTGACATGAACTGAAGTCTACTCCCTCATTTCAGGACGCCTGAGACAAAGAAAAAGAACTTAGAAACCATGGAAATTCACAGTTCTTCCCTCCCGACCCACCCACTTCACTGAACAATGATCCATGTGGAATTCAGGTGTCCCTAGTTTCCTCCTCTCAGCTCTCCTTCAGCATTAGGGTCAGCCCTGTCTATCAGCAAGGTGCCCATTTCTTGTATACTTTTGGCTCTCAGTGCTTCTGTCACAAAAATCCTATCTTATTCTCTGGGAAGAGCTCTGTTTCCTAAATAACCCAGAGGTATACCCTGTTTCACTGGGAGCCTCAGTCTTCTCCTGCTGCAAATCTCATCAGTCTGCCCTACATGCTCAGCCTCATGACTCCAGTGAACATACAGCAGAAGTCCAATGTGTCCAATTCCTCCTCATCACACACCTGTCACCCAAAGGCAGAATCACCCTCAGTACTTCCTCTGTGTAGAAATCTAATGCCCTGCTGAACAAATATCCCAGTGGTGGAGGTTCATATCTAATCTTACTGAAGTTCTGCTCATGTCTGCATGTACTCATCTCCATCCACATGCTCCTATATTTTCATTCTTTCTTAGGTCTCTTGCTCATTCAAAGGTTTCTCCACCTCTAGTTGATAGGAAGGAAAAGTATTATATTTCCTACATTTTTTGGTTCAAAAATGGGCTCTGGAGGTTTATAGTGTGGCAATATTTGAAACAGCTTCCTCCACACTATGTGCCCTAGGACAATAATCAGGCCCTACTCTTCTTCCATAAGACCTAGAGGCTTCCCCTGAGAACTGCCAGGGAAAAGGAAACACCAAGCCCAAAGCCTGGTGCTCTGGGGAAGGGGGGTGTCAACTGGAAGCATCTTTGTGGACTCAAAGGGTCTCTCCTAAGAATCTGACATGTCTCAGTGCTGAAACCCTTGTATTATGGAAATGTAATTCTCTGTCCATTTTCCACAGCAGCCCAACCCAACACCCTTTCCTTCCCCCAAACATTTCTAAGTTGTCCCTCATACAAGTATACAAATTCCTTTTGTAATTACAGAGAAACCAACCTGTGCTGTACCGTCACAAATTCTAGGTGCTGGAGGCTCACCTGTATAATCCTAACTACTGCACACGCTGACACTGAGAAGACTGTAGATAAAGCCAGCTTGAGCAGACTCCATGTCCAACTCAGTAGAAAATCAGGACTAGAAGAGTGACTCCACTGGTAGAACATCAGCCAGAAACACATTCACACTCAAGAGAGAGAAAGGGAAAGAGGGGGAGAAGGAAAATGGACAGAGAGAAAAACAGAGGGACATGCATACATACCTAAAGACAGAGAGACAAAGAGACAAATTCAGGAGAAAGGATTGAGTGAAAAGAAATGGGATAGGGAGAAGAGAAAGATTAGAGGGAGGAGAAAAGGAGAGGGTGTAAAAAAGGAGAGATTAAAGACATTAGAGGGAGGAGGGCCCAAGGAAAAGCCACAGAGGGAAAAGGAGACTGAGAAAGAGAAAAAGAACAAAGTTCAAGCCAGCACACTCCCAAATGCATACACACAACAAACAAAAAGACAAGAAAAAGCATTGAGAAATCATGGAAATTAATAGTACTTCCTTCCCCACCCACCCTATTCACTGAACACTGTTCCATGAGTTCAGCATTCCTTACATTCCTCCTCAGGTCTCTTTCAGCATCAGTATCAACCCTGTCTTAAACCAGTTATGCATCCTTTGCCTATTTGGACCCTTATTGCTTCTCTCACAGGAAACCCATCTCATTCTTTGAGAATAGCATTGCTTCCCAAATACCCCTGAGCATTACCACTGATCTACCAGGAGCCCCAGCCCTCTTCTTACTGCTAATCTCATTAGTCTACTCTGCGGGTTCAGCCACCTGACCCAGTGTACACATAGAAAAGGCCAGGTTTGCCCAACTCCTCCCCATCACACACTTGGCACCCAAAGGCAATATCAATCCTCAGCACTGCCTCTGTGTGCAATTCTAATGCCCTGGGTGAACAAATACAAATATTCTAGTGTGAAGGCTCACATCTTACTGAATTTTGTTCTTGTGGGAAAGCAGTCATCCCAGGCCACCCAACCACGGGTGTGGTCCATATACAACCAAAGTCCATCCAGGCTATGTCCTTAAACAGATCCCAGTTTATCTCCATGATTCCTCAGGTCTCCTGTTCCTTGATCACCTCTAGCTGAAAAGAAGGGAATGTATTTTAATTCATACACTTTGTGATTCCAAAAATTGCCTCTTGATGTTCAGAATTTTCAAATATTTAAACTTGGCTCTGATAGCATTCTTTATTCCCCAAGGAGAAAAATTGGGCTCTGCTATTCTTCCATGAGGCCTAAAGTCTTTACTGGGAAACAGAAGCACCATGTACAAGCTGGGTGCTCTGGAGGGGGCCTCTCTGGGGACTCATAGAGTCTCCACTAAGAATCTGACACCTCTCAGTGTACTTGTACAGTGCACATGTCATCCTTCCCTGTCCATTTACACTAACCCATCACCCCTTCCTTCCACAAACAATTTTTTTAATTTAATTTAATTTTATTTGTGAACATACTGTACAGAGGAGTTACAATTACATGGGCAGGATAATGCGTACATTTCTTACCAAGCATTGCAGCCTCCTCCTTTGTTTACCCTTCACATCCCTTCCCAGCCTCCCCCCTAACCCCCAATCCCAATCCTTCTCCTTCCCCCCCTCCCCCCCCCCACACCGACGTTGTAAAGCTCGTTTTGGACATGACAACTTGTACTTCTCATTGTTGCAACAGGTTCCACAAACAATTGTAAGGTGACTCTTACACAGCTGTCCCTCACATAAATACACAAATCCCCTTTCAAAATAGAGAAACTAACCTTTGCCACACCAGATTAACAAAGCCAATTGCATTCCCTGATGCTGTAGGCTCTTGTCTGTAATCCTACCTATCTCCCAAGGTGACACCTTGAAGACTGCATTTACAGCAAGTCTGGGAAATCTCCATCTTCAAGGAAATAGAGAAATGCAAGCCTGAACTGTAACTCAAGCAGGAGAGAACCAGACATAGCCATGAAAACTGAGAAAGAAAAAAAGAGGAAGACAGAGTGGGAGAAAGGGAAAGAGGGAAAAAAGGGAGAAGTGCACAGAGAGAGGAGGAGTGAGGGAGGTGGATGGAGAGAGAGACAGATTCAAGGGCAGGAAGAGAGTGAGAGGGAATGGTAGAGGGTAGTAGTAGAACATCAAGAAGAGGAACAGGAGAAGTAGAATAGGAGTAGTTATGGGAGGAATGAAAACAAAGGAAGAAAAATGGTGGGCAGGGGCAGGGAGAAGGTGAGAAAAGTGGAGAGAGAACAGAGAAGGCAAAGGAAATAGAGCATAAGAAAAAAAGCACTGAGGTGTAGCAGCACACACTCACACATACCCACAACAAACAAAAGGAAAAAAAATAAAAGAATAGGAATTGAGAAATCTTACAAATCAACAGTTAATTCCTTCCCAACCACTGTCTTCACTGGGTGGAAAATGTCTAGTGTGCCCGACCAGCTAAAAGAATCTAGGCCCCAAATGTAGCTGGAACTGGAGCTCTGAAGGGTATAGAGTGGAAGGACAGGCAGACTGGCACTTCGGGCTCTCAAGAGGTAACTGAAATTTTGAGGACAAGCTGGAGGTGTTATATCCTGAAGAAAAGGTGGCTCTTTTTCGTGGAGAGGGCTGGTGGGATTGTCATCAGGAGGTGTGCATGGTGGACTAGCCAAAGGCATGGTTTTTTATTCCACACTTCTGGTATTCTCCTTCAAGTTTTCTTGGATGAGCAGGTAGGTGCCCATGGCTTCATTGAATGCTGTGTCCTGGAATGTCCTTTCAATACCAGCTAGGGTGTACCCCATGTTGCCCATGACTGTGACAATAATGGGGTCCAGCTTGCTGGAAAGTGGCTCATCAGGAAGCAGGCCAAAACCCACACCTAGAGTCAGCCATCAGTGCTCCATTATCTCCTCAATAGCAGGCCTCAGATTGAAGCCCACAGTCAGCAGTTTAGGAAGGAGATCATGTCCCATTGCAGTTGGTAAAGGGGACCGGTGTACCTGGCCTCTAGGATTTGTTTCCGTATCTGAATCATTTTATTCCCCTCAAATGGGAACTTTCCCATTGTCATCATATACAAAAGCACGCCTAAGTTCCCAAATGTCCACCTTGTACCCATTGAACATGTTCTGTAGGAACATTTCAGGAATAGCAAGGCTCCACAAACCCCCCTTTAGCAACTTCCCTGTCACCCTGATGCTAATGCCAAAATCACTGACCTTGACATTGCAATTGGTATCCAACAGGACGTTGTCGGCCTTCAGGTCCAGTGTGCAATTCTGTTCTCATGAATGTAGTGAACATCACTCGTGATCTGCTTGAACAATCTCTTGGCTTCATACTCTAATAGGTGACTGCAAGGGGATTTATTGCCCCACCCCAAGAGATAGCCCCGAGTGTCCAGCTCAGTGACAAGGTACACAGAGTCTTCATCCTCCATCACCTGGAACAATAGTATGATGTGTGGGTGATATACACTCTTCAAAATGGCTACTTCATTTTCTATCTCATGGCTTTTTAGATCGTTCTTTGGGAGAACTTTGACTGCCACTGTGGTGTCTGTGAGGCAGTGATGGGCCAGCTTCACATAGCCACAGCTGCCATAACCGATGATCTCTTTCAAGTTGTACTGTCCAATGACAGTGATCTCCTCCTCCTTTGGGGAGGAACTAAAGTTGTACATTAACATCTTGCCCCTGGGATGGCAAGTGATCAAGCTTAAGAATTTACCTAAGATGATCTCAATGAAGTTGACAACTAATAAATCTTAAGAAACGGAAGGTAAACTACTAACAAAGTAAACACAACCCCCAGATGAGTAAATGAATTCCCCAAACCCAAACAACACAACCACCACCCCCCCCCCCCACACCCAATGAAAGTAACCAAGTAGCTCTGAGTTAGCGGGTCACCAAGTAAAAGCTCCCAGTGCTGTAACTGAAAAAGCTGGAGAGAAGCTGCCTCATATGTACCCTGCTGGGCACGCCTCACAATGCCCTGTGATGTCAGGGGGAAATGGACCAATCACAAGTCAGGCCATTGACATCAGTGAGGAAGTGAACCAATCAGAGCCCAGTGCACACCCTCTGGCAGTTAGGTACTTGGGCCAGGAAGTCTGTTGCCAACAACACTGGGCACATGGGAGGATGCTCTTACTGCTACCATGACAGCCATGTGGGAACCATGAGGACATTGGCCAGTGGCCTTCATCTTCGGGGTTGGGCATCCTAGGAAGACCCCTGTGAGGACATCACCCAGTGGGGTATTGATGAACCCCAGAGAGTGAGACAATCCATGGAGGCACAGTGAGAAGTGAACAAAAGAAGTTTATTTACACTATTTACACCAGAAAGGTGTCTTGAGACTACCTTGTCCTGGGTTAGATACCCAGAACCAAGAGCAGCCTCAACCACCAAACCTCCAATAGGCAGTCCTGACACTCCAACCTTTATTGGTTGGTCTGCAAACCACAAATTAGTCGGTCCACAAACCTACAAACCTCAGATCTCCAAAGCTCCAAAGCTCCAAACCTCCAAAGGGGAAGGCTTTTCCCTTTCTTCCCTTCTTCCCCCACATGCAGACCTCTCCACTGTCCACAGGCCTCTCTAGAGGATGGTACCAAATGGCCTCCAGAGGAGGCCCCGAATGACCTCCATAGGAGGTCCCAACAGGTCCCTCCAGGAGGCCCTGAGTAACCTCCGGAGGATGTTCCAAATGTCCCCTCAAGAAATCCCTGAAGGGCTGGGAAGGTGGCTCAGTGGTAGAGCGCTTGCCTTGCATACTTGAGACCCGGGTTCGATTCCGCAGCTCCATATAAGCAAAAAGAAGAAAAGCCGGGGGGCTGGGTAGGTCGCTCAGTGGTAGAGTGCTTGCCTTGCATGCATGAGGCCCTGGGTTCGATTCCTCAGCACCACATACACAAAAAGAAAAAAGCCGGAAGTGGCACTGTGGCTCAAGTGGTCGAGCACTAGGCTTGAGCTGAAGAGCTGAGGGACAGTGCCCAGGCCCAGAGTTCAGGCCCACAACAGGACTACAAAAAAAAAAGTCCCTGAATAGCTCCTCGAGAAGCCCCAAAGGACCTCTCAAGGAGGTCCCAAGTGGCCACTCGAGAAGCCCCAAATGGCCTCTCAAGGCTTGCCCTGTCCTCCACAAGCCTGCCCTGCCCTACTGCAGCAGGCTTTCCCCTCCTGCCATCTCTCTCCCTCCACTCCCACTCCTCTCCTTCCTCCACACTCAGTTCCTGCCTCAGGACTCCTGGTCTTTCCCTTCTCTCCTCTCTTCAGGACACCTGGTCTCCTCTGGACTCCCCTCTCCACAGGAGTCCAGTTGTCCTCTGGACTCTTCCCTTCTCCCTCCCAATGTGTTTTCCCCCTAATGTCCTCCCTGGCCTTGGAGCATGCAGCCTATATACACCCAGATAGGCTGCAGCCCTGTCCCACTGTCAGGTTTCAAACTGACATTAATGCTCATCCCCCAAGCTGCCCAAGTCCAATTCCAATAGGCAGCTCACTATGTGCATGTCTCCAGGAGCATGCCCCTCCCCCTTTTGGTGGCATGCTCCGCCCCTTTCAGTGGCATGTCCCAGCCATGGCACACCCCTCCAGTGCCCCTTGGGGTGGTGACATCAGTCTCTCAATACCCTGCTCTATCCAGGGGCCGGGTCTGTGGAGTTGTGAGGCTTGAATCTTGATGCCGCTCCCCTTCCAGCAGGCTGGACCATGGGACAACACTATTGGGCCCCGCTGATTTTCGGGGCACCACGGGTTATTACAGAGACTATCCTTGTACAGAAATTATAACACTGTCCTTTTCACATAGCATGGTCTACATCTAATTGCAAGGGAGCCTGAGATATGGAGATTTTGTAACGATTCAACTCAAAAATGTCTTTCCACTTGAGAAGAGAGACCAGACATCCAATATGAAGTCATAGTTTTGTCCACATCTGCCATTCTCATTTCTGATTCCAGTTTGAATTGGTTCCTGTGCTGCTTTGTACCTCTTTTTTACTGTTTTTGATTCGCTTAATCACTTTTTTCAATCTTTATTTATCCCTCACAGGTTAGAAATAAAGTATCTTGCTTTTATATATTTTAGTACCATTGTCTCAGATTTTAATATATCTATAATTGTTCTAATAAAAACCATACACAAAATATGTCTTATCTCAGAGGCAGACTCCTATTTTATGGACCATGGACCTGAAGTTTATTTCATTTGAGAGGTCTTTTATTCTTTATTTCATTTATTTATTCATTTATTTTTGGCCATGGAGCTTGAACTCTGGACAGACCTGGGTGCTGTCCCTCAGTTCTTCAGCTAAAGCCTAACACTCTACCACTTGAGCCACAGTGCCACTTCTGGTTTTCTGGTGGTTTATTGGAGATAACAGTATCATGGTCTTTCCTAGCTGGGCAGGCTTTCAACTGCTATCCACACATCGAAGCCTCTTTAGCTAGGATTTTACGCATGAACCACCACTACCCAGCAACTTGAGAGTTCTTTTTAAGGGAAAATAATTAATGATTTGTCAGACATTGGTGGCTCCCACCTGTAATTCTAGCTACTCAGGAGGCTGAGACCTGAAGATCTTGGTTTGAATCCAGCCTGGGCAGAAAAGTCCATGAGACTCTTCTTGAAAACGACAAGATAACCTCAAGTGTCCCTATGCCTCAAAGTGGATGAGAGCTAGCCTTAAGCAAAAAAAAATCTCAGGTACAGCACCCAGCCCCTATGTTCCAGTCCCAGGACTGGCAACAACAGCAGCATTAAAAAGGAGCTGGGTGTAATAAAGCCTTATTCACAAACACAGAATGCAGAAGGTAGAGGCAGGAGGTTCAGAGATTGAGGCCATCTTGGCCTTTATAGTGAGTTACACTTCAACCTGGACTACATAGCAAGATTTAGTTCTAAAAAAAAACCCTCTTCCCCCTAAAACATGCAGGAAGTTCACTTAAAGATGAATCTCAGAGAGCTGTTCCTCCATAACCCTATTTCATTTTGTCAAATATTGTCACCTACTACTTCATTCTTTCTTTTTCAAAAAGTCTCCATAAGTAGTTGCTGACAGTTATCATTGTTGGGTCATACATGAGGGTTATTTAGACATCCCAACATATACTTTTTCCCTATTCTTGATTCTTTGAATTCTCTCCCCCCTTCCTTTCCTCTGTTTACCTTTCCTTTTCTTTACTAGTTCCTCCTTTTCTCTTCATGTGCTTGTTGTAATAATTCCTCCCTTTTGTCTGTCCCTTCCTTCCTTCCTGAGATAGAATTGGGTGATATAGCGCAAACTATTCTGGAATTTATGTTCTCGCTGCCTCAGTGTTCTGACTGACAGAAATACAGGAGTACACTGGCATGACCGGAAAATTCCAAATGGTAGAGAATACTGGACCATTATCTTTTTTCCATAAAGTTCTCCCTAGATTCCCTAGACTCTTCACAGACATGAGGCTGTTTCATGTCTTATATGTCTCTTAGGCTCTTTTCTGAATTTCCTTTTTTGTTTCCTGTCCCATTCAGTGGCCCTTAGCCTTGGGGTGGTTCCAACCAATGCCAGGCATACCCAACCCTCCCTGGGACCAAGTATCTTGGGCACAGGCTCATTCAGGCAATAAATATGACAGAGCATAGATGAAGTGTGCATAGTCCCTTCCTTTCAGGACCCATGAGCCTATTAGCTGAGCAGATCCCCTTAAGGGAACACACTCTGAAAGGAAGTTCCAGATCAAAACCATACCCATCTCGACAATCCCTTGCAATCTCACATTTTTCTGATATTGCCATGTCTAGTTATTTCTAGTGAATAGAACATGGCAGAAATGAGAGATATCATTGTTCAGATTGCAATATAAATAGCCGTTGCTCTCACAGTAGGATCTCTTTCTCTTGCTCTCTCTTGCTCTCTCCTTCTCTCTCTCCTTCTCCTATACTCTTTGCCCTGGGTGAAACAAATGCATGTGTGAGCTGTCTACGGAGAAGGCTCCATGACAAGGAGCTGCAGCTCCA
Source organism: Dipodomys merriami (assembly GCF_024711535.1). Classification (NCBI taxonomy): domain Eukaryota; kingdom Metazoa; phylum Chordata; class Mammalia; order Rodentia; family Heteromyidae; genus Dipodomys; species Dipodomys merriami. The sequence continues at coordinate 6,427,485 of NW_027206102.1, forward strand.
GATGACAGCTGGAAGACATGAGTGGGATGCAGTCAAGCCTGGAAGTGACTCTGACTTAAGTCCAGGTTTTGAATCTATCTCTTTTGGTTTCTGAATAATAATCAGCTGGGCACAACTTCCCCAATGAGAAAATAATACCCAAAGGTGGCAGGTGGCCATTCCTACAGACTATGCAGAAACCATGTCCAGAATGGCAAAAAGTAGACTTTTTTCCAAGTCTTTGATGCCTTGGCAGACAGTCTCCTCCAGCGAAGTCTCTCATTCCTATCATGCAACAGAACCAGACTGCTGCATCTTTCCACTGCAGATGAGTGCCCTGCAGTGATTTAAACAATGGCCAGAAAGAGGATGAGACCACCTTGGTAAAATGCATCCAGCTGTAACAAGGATGTTACATTCTGAAGTCTCTTTACTGCACGTAGGACCAGATACTGTGGTTCCAAATAGCATGCCCTTTGGCTTTGTGAGACAGAAATCTTTACTTCCATCTAGAAAGATGGGCAAAGAAAAAGAAGGTCCTTGGCTAGGTTTCTCATGACAGAGCAGTTTGATACCAGATGAGGCCAAGAGTCACAGGTACTATATCTCTGCAGAAACCTATCCCCAAAGAAGAGTGATGGATGGAAGTCAGCTCAGAGAGAATGAGTGAGTTTCAAAGTAGTGCTGACTAGCATCTTGGGATGGCCCCTGGCTTCTGGCTTGATTAACCATCTCTGCTAAGTGTGTCTGAAGATGTATAAGCACAGGCTTTCTAAACCATAGAAATAAATGATACACACAAACAAAAACTCCCACAGAGCAGGATATAGGTCAAGCTTGTCCATTCCAAGTCAATTGACCTGATTCAACACTTCAAGTATTTCAGTGTTTATATAAAAGTGCCTATGTGCCAGGTGCTGGTAGCTCATGTCTGTAATCCTAGCTACTCAGTAGGCTGAGGATGGTGGTTTAAAGTCAGTCTGGATAGGAAAGGCTGTGACAGACTTTTCTCCAAAAATCACTCAGAAAGCTAGAAGTGTCATGGCTGCTCAAATGGTAGAGTGCTTGCCTTGAGCTGAAGAGCTGAGGGACAGCTCCCAGGCCCAGAGTTCAAGTACTATGACTGAGAAAAAAAAAGAAGTGCCTATGAATCAATTCTTACATATTGTTTTTCCCATATAGAAAATCTGTAAGAAGCCGGTGGTGGCTCACACCTATCCTAGCTACTCAGGAGGCTGAGATCTGAGGATCGAGTTTCAAAGCCAGCCCGGGAAGGAAAGTTCATGAAAGTCATCTCCAATAAACCACCAGAAAACCAGAAGTGGACCTGTAGCTCAAGTGGTAGAATGCTAGCCTTGAGCTGAAGAGCTGAGGGACAGTGCTCAGGCCCAGAGTTCAAGCCCCATAACCACCAGAAAAAAGAAAAGAAAAGAAAAGAAAATCTGTATGAACACATCAGTAATGTTTTTTGCATGCAAAAAATGATACCTGTTGTTGCAGAGAATAATTACACATGTTTGAAATCTCCAAATCTTGATTTTCTATTATGTAAGGATCATCCAAATCTATCTTCACCAGTTCATTTTATTCTTAAGAATCATCCTAAGAATTGTGTTTTATTTATTATTATTCAAACACACACACACACACACACACACACACACACACACACACACACACACACACACACACACACACAAGACTGCAGCTTAAAAATACAAGTCAGGCATTTAAGTGTGGAATCTAGAATTGGAACCCAGCTCCAACCACACTCATGTCCACAACTCGATGAAGAGGAATGCAAGCAAGCAATTACTTGATGATGTTTTTGTTTAATTTTGCTGTACCACTTGAATAACAGCTCCACTTCTGGCCTTTTGGTGATCAATTGTCAATAATAGTCTTAAAGATCTTTCCTACCTGGGTTCACTTCCAACTGTGATCTTCAGATCTCAGCCTCTTGAGAAGCTCTGCTTTAGGTGCTTTGTTTCCCTGAAAGCCCAAATAAATTTATAGCTATAAAAGAGGATGGGGGCGGGGGAGGGAGGATGTATCTGATTTGTTAGCCAAGCTCCAAGAGCCAAGTATCACTTTTTTTCACCCATTTAGACTTAGAAAAATATGCATATCTAGATATGAACATTTTTACAGACATGACTAGAGAACATGATTTAAAGGTGGAACTATAGGGATAAAAGGGAGGGAGAATGATAGGGTATAAATAAGATTAAAATACATTGTGACTAGGTAAGAAAATGGTATAAGGAGACACATTTAAAGCTACTGAATGAGGTGGTAGAGGGATATGGAAACTCAGGATCCAGCAGGCACTGTTCCTTAGCTATTCTGCTCAAAGATATTGTTCTATCCCTTGATCCACAGCTCCACTTCTGGCTTCTTGATAATTAATTGGATATAAGTGTCTCACAAAATTTTCTGTCCCAGTTGGCTTTGAATCAAGATCCTTGGATTTCAGCCTTCTGAGTATCTAGGGTTGCAGGTATGAACCACCAATGCCTGCCTACATTTGTTTCAAGGATGGAACAAAAGAAAGTGATGGAGGAGTGAGTTTAACTGAGATGCAGTGTATGCATGTATGGAAATATCCTGAGATCTTTCTTTAGACAACTAATTACATGATAAGAATCATCTTTAAAAAGAGTTTGTTCTGGGTGCCAGTAACACACTCCTATAATCCTAGCTACTCAAGAGGCTGAGATCTGAAGATCACACTTTGAAGTGAACACAGTCAGGAAAGACCATTAAGCCTCATATGGCCAATTAATCACCAAAAGGCCAGATGTGGCAAGTGGTACAGTACTCGTTTTAAGTAACAATTAAAACAACAATGTCAAAAAAGCCATGCTCAGACACAGCTCCCAGGCCTGGAATTCAGGCTCAAATATATTTACTGATGAGTTTATAAGCTAAATTTAGCTTCCACGTAGAAGGGGAAACAGGCATTGACTTCATTTAATATTTTTTGAATGTAATGTTTTGAATGTAACTTAAATCTCATTTTTGGTGACATTAAATGACAGCTCACCAGGAGTTCCCCACCTCCCCAACAAACACATACACACACACACACACACACACACACACACACACACACACACACACACACACACACAGAGGACTAGAAACTGACCAAGGTAAGAATCGCTTCCTGCATTTCTAGTGAAAAAGACAATTGAATGATGCTCATTTGTAGTTGGATAGTCTTATTTTTGTCGGTGGTGGGGCTTGAACTCTGGGCCTGGGAACTATCTCTCAGCTCTTCAGCTCAAGGCGAGCTGAAGTACTCTACGACTTGAGCCACAGCATCACTTCCAGTGATGCTCATTTTTATCTTAGTCTTAGCATTCAAGATATCCAGTTTTCCCCCAAGACTGATTTTATGGAGCTCATCCAGTGCTGAAGTTCATGAATTTTAGTGGGCTGTTGAATGAAACAAAGATTGATACACAGAGCATTCTCCTAAGTGGTCATAGAAGACCAGATAATGATTGTATCCCGTGATCATGTTGACACAGTCAGTGATGGAGATGACTCATACATGTCAGTGTTCATAAGGTTTGAAAACATATTTTATGTACCTCAAGAAAGAAAACATCATGAGTGGGCTGGGAAGTTGGCTCAGTGGTAGAAGCGCTTGCCTTGCAAGCCTGAGGCCCTGGGTTCGATTCCTCAGCACCACATAAGCAAAAGGAAAAAAGCCGGAAGTGGTGCTGTGGCTCAAGTGGTAGAGCGCTAGCCTTGAGCTGAAGAGCTGAGGGACAGAGCCCAGGCCCAGAGTTCAGGCCCCACGACTGGACCCAAAAAAAAAAAAAAAAGAAAAGAAAACATCATGAGTGAGTGAGAGATCTGGGTCTGAATCACACAGTAGCCATACTCTGGGCCCTGGCTCTCCCTCTATATATAGCTGTCACCCCAGCACTATGGAAGATGGTCAAACAACAGCAGGTAAGCTGAGCAAGTAAGTCTGCTTCAAAATGGAAAAGACCATCTGACCTGTGGTTGGAATTGGCATATTTGTGGAATATTCTGCAATATCCTTATGCCTAAATTCAACTCAACCTAAAACATGGGAGGTGCAGAAAGACTCCAAGGTAGGCCTCTTGATAGATCTCAAGGAGTGGGAGAAGAGAGCAGGAAGGGCAAGGCATAGCTCCCAGTTATCCTCTCAGTCTCTCTGTTCCTTATGCTCCATTCCCCAAGCAACCACAGGAGCCACAACTCAGGACAAAAATGAGAAAAATGTATCTCTCTGGTCACAGGAGTTGGGGTCCCAAGATTGACTGACTGATTTTGTTCTCTGTTCTCCTGAAGGTTAACCCTGGATTTGAACACATTTTAGCAAATGTATGACAGAAAGGAAGCACGAATGGATGCAGAAGATTTCACACATCATAGAGATAGGGGATCATCCTGACACTAGAGCCCCCTTCTGTCAACTCAACAAATGAAGGCCTTGATTCCAAGGCCTTTGGAACCCTGGTTTCTTCAATACAATTAATATTGTACTTAGCATGCTGAAACATGGCTTGTGTTTTCATGGGTCCCACAGTTGTTTTGAAAAGTAAGAGAATGCTTTCTCAACCTTTTAAAACATTTTGCTAAAAAGAAATGAAACCCTAGAGATTTGAAGCAAATGACCATGTATGGCATTTTCTAAGTGTCAATATTCCTTCCAACCCACAGTGGAAAATTGCCCAGTATCGTATACAATACAGTTATGACCCTGTAAATAATTACCTTTATTACAAGTGAAAAACAAGATTTAAAGTTACATTTCTGATCCAATTATTAACTGCCTGCTTTGCAAGAGCAAAAAATGTTTTAAAAATGCTCACAGGGTATGAGAGAGCAAACTATGATTGACTAAGATAGATAAAAGGTAGGTTGTATTACAAAGCTATCATTTAAAGTAAGTTGGCAATGTCATCTAAAGCATCCACCCCTCAAGGATGGACAGAAACACATGCTCCCATAAACCAGTTTGGTCAAAGAAAGTCATAGGGACATTCAATGTTTTTGACCTTGCATTCTGCAGATGATGCAACTGAAGCACCAGTAGGAAAGGGGACAAGTCCCCTGTGGACAAAATCCAGGTGGTGGTGGCCATGCAATGATAATGGTCCCTTGGCATTCTGGTGTCAACTCTGCTCAAAACCAGATGTCCTATGCTCCTGTGAAAAGATAGAGAAAATGAAGTTGTTGGTGCAAGTTTCACAGGAAGTGCTAAAGACTCATGTGAGCGAAAATGACATCCTTTTTCTACTCTTAGGCTTCTCTGAATTATCAGTATGCCATTGTACACTGTGAATCTCTTAGTGGACATCTATTGTATACAAAGCAGGACTTCATCCCCACTGTCAACTCCTTTCTCCAAATCTCCATCTTTTCTTGTATCAACAGGAGTAACAGACCTCCTCTTACCATGGCTTCCAGTCCCTGGTGGGGAGGGGGATCAAGAGGAGGGGCACTTACTGGCAATGAGGGTGTCCTCTTGATGGCACTGCAACAAGGCACATATAGACCAGGAAGACGGAGGTCCACAGGCAAAGAGACATCAGTGTAGCAGATGCAGAGCCAGTTCGGGAAAGGTGGCAATGAATATGGCTCCAGCTCCATGACCACCAGAGATCCTGGCAGAACTGACCAACCCTGGGGCCATACTGGGGGTAGCAAGGAGGTCTCTGAGACAGCCCCACCCTTCATTCTCCCTGGGGATCTAGGGCACCTTAGTCCATGTCTATATAGCTCTGCAAGTGCGTTCCCAATCCCCTCACCCAGCTTCAGGTCCTTTGACACACACTTACAGTACCTTGACCTGCACTTCCGGTCCTATGAGTGTGTGTGTGTGTGTGTGTGTGTGTGTGTGTGTGTGTATGTGTGTGTGTGTGTCTTTGTGCCTGTGCGCACGTGTGTGCATACACACGTGTGTGAAGTGGCCCACTTACTTTGAACTAGCCCGAGCCCAGGAGGGCATCACACACATGCCGCAGTCACACGACTATGAGGATGGAGATGCATGCAGTCAGGCTGAAGATACCCTAGGATTCACATCACAGCAACAGGTGCAGCACCAGTTGGGGAAGGAAAGAAATGAACATGGCCTGGGTCCTGAGACTGCTGGTGGATGCAGTGGATTCAAGAAGCCTCAGGGTGGACCCCGGAGACAATGCAGGGCAGATTCCTGAATTCCTGCTTCTTTTTTGGGTGGCCACTGTGGTGACACTCACATCCAGGTGGGTGTGCATGTGTGCGCGTCTGTGCATGCATGTCCCTCACCAGCGTGCATGATTATGTGCAGTGCATGTGCATTCTCTTACCCTATGCACACGCACATGCCCTTCTCACACACTTCTGGGCTGGGATTCTAAATTTCCTGAGAAGCTGGAGGATTAACAAAAGGGATGGGAATGTCGCTTAGTGGTACAATGCCTGTCTAGCATATGCATGAAACCCTGGGTTCGCAACCCAGATGCCCCTCAGTAGATGAATGGATCAAGAAAATGTGGTATTTATACACAATGGAATTCTATGCCTCCATCAGAAAGAATGACACTGCCCCATTTGTTAGGAAATGGAAAAACTTGGAAAAAATTATATTAAGTGAAGTAAGCCAGGCCCAAAGAAACATAGGTCCCATGATTTCCCTTATTTGTAATATCTAGTATAGTATGAGTCAAGCGGAAAAGGTCAGATAATGTGATGTCAGGAAAATGAACCCATATATATGTATTTTAATGTTTTTTTCTTTCATTCATGTGTTTCTAACGCATTTATAAGATTATCTCTTTGTTGCTTTGTATGTCCGTCCCCCACAGGATAACCCCTGCTTTCACTATATTTGATGTCAGTATAACTTGTGAAGGAGATGGGGAAAAACTAGTTGTTTAAGGATACAGGTGGACCTGTTGCAACAATGAGAAGTACAAGTTGTCATGTCCAAAATGAGCTTTACAACGTTGGTGCGGGCGGAGGGCGGAGGCAGGAAAGGAGAAGGATTGGGATGGGGGGAGGGGGGAGGCTGGGAAGGGATGTGAAGGGTAAACAAAGGAGGAGGCTGCAATGCTTGGTAAGAAATGTACGCATTATCCTGCCCATGTAATTGTAACTCCTCTGTACAGTATGTTCACAAATAAAATAAAATTAAATTAAAAAAAAAAGAAACCCTGGGTTCGATTCCTCAGTAGCACATAAACAGCAAAAAACTAGAAGTCGCTCAAGTGTTAGAGCTCTGGCCTTGAGCACAGCAAGGAACAATGACAGTGTCCAGGCTCTGAGTTCAACCTCAGGACTGGCAAAAAAAAAAAAAGAACAAAGCTCACTCGTAAACGGAATACAAAATCTATTTTATAGATAGTGCTCCAACCGAGCAGGGTGCGATGCTACATCCTCCACTGGATGCTTTCCAGTAGCAACTGGGAAAGTCTCACCTCAGGTCTAGATTCCAGCGGTCATGGGTCCTCCAGCCTCTCAGGAGATATAGAAGCCCAGCCGGGAAGTGTGAAGAAGGGGCATGCATGGTCACAAACTGTGACAGTACAAACGTGCAATGGGCATAAGCACAAATGCTGGTGAGGGACACTCATGGGCACACACATGCACACAGTCCTGGATGAGTCTGGAAGCACACCACCATAGCGGCCACCCTTTAAGGAAGCAGGAGGCTTGGAGTCTGTCTGCCCTGCATCCTCTCCCGGCTCCGGCCTGAGGCTACTTGGTTCCACTGCATCCACTGTGTCCACCGACAGTCTCAGGACCCAGGCTGTGTTTGCTGCCATCCTCCTGCAGCTGGTGCTGCACCTGCCGCTGGCACAAGAAACCCAGAAATCTCTATGCCCTAGCTGCGTGGATCTCCATCCTCCTAGTCCCTGTCGGTATGTGACCATGCATGCCTATGATGCCCACCTGGAGTACGGCTGGTTTGAAGTAAATGGGCCACTTCACCCCACCCCTTCTTCAGCTAAGGGTTAGCTCTCTACCACTTGAGCCACAGTACCACTTCTGGTTTTCTGGTGGTTTATTGGAGATAAGAATCTAATGGATTGTGTGGGGGGGGGCGGGGAGAGGCTGGAAAGGGATGTGAAGGGTAAACAAAGGATGAAGCTGCAATGCTTGATAAGAAATATACTCATTATCTTGCCCATGTAATTGTAACCCCTCTGTCCAGTATGTTCACACACACACACACACAAAAGAATCTAATGGAATGGTCTGGGAAGGTGGCTCAGTGGTAGAGCACTAGCCTTAAGCTGAACAACTGAGGGACAGCGCCCAGGCCCAGAGTTCAGGCCCCACAACCGGACCCAAAAACAAAAAAAGAAAAAAGAAAGAAGAAGAAGAATCTAATGGACTTTCCTGCCTGGACACTGTTTTTTTTTTGTTTTTGTTTTGTTTTGTTTTTTCCAGTCATGGGGCCTAAACTCTGGGCCTGGGCACTGTCTCTCAGCTCTTCAGCTCAAGCCTAGCACTCTACCACTTGAGCCACAGCACCACTTCTGGCTTTTTTTCTTTTTGCTTATGTGGTGCTGAGGTATCAAACCCAGGTCCTCATGCATGCAAGGTAAGCGCTCTACCACTTAGCCACCTTCCCAACTCCTGCCTGGACATTCTTTCAATTGCTATCCTCAAATCTCAGCCTCTTGAGTAGCTAGGATTGGAGGCATGCGCCACCACTGCTGAGCTATCTCAAAGATCTTTTAAAGGGAAAAGAATTAATAATGCATTAGGCACTGGTGGCTTCCACCTGTAATTCTAGCTACTCCGTAGGATGAGATTTGAGGATCTCTGCTTAAATCCAGCCTAGGCAGCAAAGTCCATGAGCTTCTTCTCAACAATTAATCACCAGAAAACTGCAAATGGCCCTGTGCCTCAAAGTGGGAAAGAGCTAGCCTTAAGCAAAAAACCTCAGGGATAGTGCCCAGGCCCTGTGTTCCAGTCCCAGGACTAGCAAGAACAGCAGCATTAAAAATGAGCTTGGTGTAATAAAGCCATACTCACAAACACAGAAGGCAGAAGGCAGAGACAGGAGGTTTAGGGATGGAGGACAGGTTGGCCTGTATAGTGAGTTCCAGTCCAACCTGGGCTACGTAGCAAGACTTAGTTCCAAATCCATTCTCCTCTTACCCCATAAAAACCTAGTAAGTTCACTCACAGAAGAATCTCAGAGAGCTGTTCCTCCATAATGCTATTTCATTTGGTCAAATATTGTCACATGCTACTTTATTCTTTCTTTTTTTAAAAAGTCTCCATAAGTAGTTACTGACATTTATCATTGTTGGGTCATACATGAGGGTTATTAAGCCATCCCAACATATACTTTTTCCCTATTGTTGGTTCTTTTTATTCTCTCCCTCCTTTCTTTCCTCTGTTTACCCCTACCTTTTCTTTACTAGTTCCTGATTGTCTCTTTTCATTTTCTTGTTGCACTTTTCCTCCCTTTCATCTGTTCCTCCCTTCCTTTCTGAGATAGAATTGGGTGATGTAGCCCAAGATGTACTGAAATTTATAATTTTCCTCCCTCAGTATTGTGTCTGGTAGTCCTACAGGAGTATGCTATCATGACTGGCAAATTCCCAGTGGGAGAGAATACTGGCCCATTATCTTTTTCCATAAAGTTCTCCCAAGATTCCCTAGGCTGTTCACACACATTAGGCTGTTTCATGTCTTATATGTCTCTTAGGCTCTTTTCTGAATTTCCTTTTTTGTTTCCTGTCCCATTCTGTGGCCCTTAGTCTTGGGATGGTTCCAACTAGTGCCTCTCTGAGACCATGAATCTTGGGCACAGACTCATTCAGGCACTGGATACGGCAAGAGCATAGATGAGGTGTAGATTGTCCCTTCATTTCATGACCTATGAGCATTAACTGAGCAGGACCCCTTAGTCCCAGTTTCAAAACTATACCTGTCCTGACAATCGCCTGCAATCTCTCATTTTTCAGATGTGGCCACATCTAGTTATTGGTTCTAGTGAATAAAACGTGGAAGAAATGAGATGAGAGATATCACTTCTCAGATTGCAATATAAATGGCTGTTACTCTCACAGTGGGATATTTCTCTTGCTCTCTTGCTCTCTCTCATTCTCTTTCATCCTTTGCTCTGGCCAAAACAACTCCATGTGTGAGGAGTCTATGGAGAAGGCCCCATGACAAGGAGTGGGAAGTAGTCATGTCTGGAAATTACTCTGATTTACATCCAGGTTTTGAATCTATCTCTTTTGGTTTATGAATAAAAATAGACAACTAATGAGTTGGGCACAACTTCCCAAATGAGAAAATGATATCCAAAGGTGGCAAATGGCCATTCCTATGGACTAAGAAGAAACGAATCCTGAATGGCAAAAAGTAGATTGTTCCAAGTTTCTGATGGCTTAACAGACAAGTCTTCTCCAGCAAAGTTTCTCATTCCTCTCATGCAACAGAACCTGGCTGCATTATGCTCCCACTGCAGACCAGTGCCCTGCAGTGATTGAAACAATGGCCATAAAGAGGATGCGACCACGTTGTTAAAATGTATCCAACAGTAACAAAGTCACCTAGAGGAGATGTTACATTCTAAACATTACTGCACAGAGAAGCAGACATTGTGGTTCCAAAGCATGCCCTTTTGCTTTGTGCAATACAAATCTTAACTTCCATTTAGAAAGATGGGGCAAAGAAAAGGAGGTCTTTCTCTAGGCTTTTCATGATGGAGCACTATGATATCAGATGAGGCCACAGTGTCACAGGTACTGTATCTCTGCAGAGACCTGTCCCCAAAGAAGAGTGATGGATGTAAGTCACCTCTGAGAGAATGAGTTTCAAAGTATCGCTGACTAACATCTGGGGATGGCCCTGGCTAGATTATCCATCTCTGATAAGTGTGTCTCTGATAAGTATCTGGAGATACTTAAGTCTGGAGATGTCTAAGCACAGGCTTAGATAAATGATATACACAAATAAAAACTCCCACAGAGCAGGCAATTTATAAACCTTTTCCATTCCCAGTCAACTGACCTGATTCAATAGTTCAAGTACATCAGCGTTTATAAATGTGCCTATGAGCTGGACACTGGTGGCTCAAGCCTTTAATCCTAGCTATTCAGGAGGCTGAGATCTGTGGATCAAGGTTTAAAGCCAGTCCTAGGAGCAAAGTCCGGGGACTCTTATTTCCAATAAATCACTTAGAAAACAGGAATCATCACTTTGGCTCACATGGTAGAGTGCTCTCCTTGAGTTGAAGAGCTGAGGGCAGAGCCTAAGGCCCAAAGTTCAATCCCAATGACCAACCAAAAAAAAATGCCTTGCATGTTGCTTTTCCCATATTGAAAATACATAAGAACACATTAGTAATGCTTTTTGAATGCAAAAAAATGTTACCTGTTGTTGCAGAGAATAATTACACAGCATGTTTGAAGTCTCCAAATCTTGGTTTCCTATTGTGTAAAGATCACCGAAATCTATCTACACCATTTTATTTTATTCTTAATAATCATCCTAAGAATTGTGTCTGACAATTCTTCCCCCAATATCATTCTCTGTGAGAATCTTCTAAGATATTACCTTCTCTAGGAAGACTTCCCGAGCACTGTTGCTACCAGATCATGTGAAAGAATCATCACCAAGTAGTCACACTTTGGTGTTCTCAGACATGTCATTATGGTTTCTATTTTCTTCCTCTACTCCAATACAGTTTTTAAGCAACTGATACACTGTAGCCAGTAAACCAAATGCATCCTTCCACCTTATTTAGTAAACCAAATTCCCTAGAAGGTTGTTGGGCTCATTAATGTCCCTGCAATGAGCTTTCCCATCATGACAGCAAACCAGAGGGACTGTGACAGAGAACAACCACGTAGATTACAAAGGCTTCCAAGTTTCATATCCAGCCCTATGATGAAATGTTCATGCCCTCTCTCTTAAGAGAAAAGGAAATGGGCAGTTCACATTTGTGACCCCCTTCTTAGGTCATTGGCATAATCTACAAGCATAGTTAAGTACTTCAAAAATGTTGCTGGATTAATGAAGGTAATGCAGAAATTACTTGACCTCATTCCTTTCAAATTGATCAAAATAAAATTGATCAAAAGTAAGAATTGTTCAAGATTATATACCTTAAATGGAAGCACTTAATGTAACTTTTAGGGCAAAATTCCATAGAGAGGCCCTTGAGCAGCATTTTCTTAAAAATATAATTTTGAATGTCCTTATTCTTTAGTTGTACAAAGGAGTTCCCGTGTAACAAAGCAGTTCACGAATACAATATATCTTGATCAATGGTACCGCTTTCAACCGATCCTTTCCCTACCTAGCCCTTCCCTCACTCTTAATTTTGTAGCAGATACATTGGATTCTTGACTGCATTTCCCCCCTCTTTACTATTTGTTCACACTTTTCCTATTGACCCCACCCATTTTTTTCCAGTATCTGCTTCCTGATGTTTCATTTTGCTAAAATCTTTGTCTTTCTAAGGAATTACATATTTGAGATCTCCCTTCAATCCACCATATTTCTGTGAATACATTTGTGTATACATGCTTATCACCAAACGTATTTACTGATGCGTTTATAACCTAAATCTACCATCCACAATAGAAGGGGAAACATGCATTGACTTCACTTATTTTTTGAATGTAACTTACTTAAATCTCAATTTTGGTGACATTAGATGGCAGCTCACAAGGAGTTCTCCACCTCACACACACACTGGAACAGGAATTGACTAAAGTAAGAATCTCTCCCTGCATTTCCAGAGTAAAAGACATGATGCTCATTTGTCTTATTCTTAGCAAAGGTAGCAAAATGATCTTTGTTAATGCAACCTGCAAAAGCAGATCTTTGAACCAGTACGGGGCAGCACTGAGAAATGGTTCCATGAGCCTCTAGGACATTCCAGCTCCAAATCTCAGCATCCTAGCTTCAGAAAGCTCCATGAACACAACTCAGTGACACTTGGTATTGCTCAGCTGTGAAAGGAGGACAAGCAATGAGTTTGGGGGCACTGGGAACACAGGAGTCTACTACTTATAATGAAGGGCACGGTGTTTAGAAGAAAAGAAAGGGGAGAGTCAACCAGCATCCAGGAAATTATAAATGATTAGGTTTATGTAGTAACGGACAAAAAAGCAGACAAAAGACAAATAACCCAATTGAGATTGAACAATTTCACTTCATATGGTGGCACAACGGTTCTTTCTGAGGGCACAGCTTGTGTATCAGTACTCCTGAGGAACAAGTGGAGGACAAGAAATGTCCAAAAAAAATAAAAGCAAGCAGTAACCTGTATTTCTTTTCACCTCTCCAATTGCTGCTTTTTGCCACTAGAACAAACATGGCCTCTTGGGCACTGGCCACAGCATCTATAACCACACTGGAGGCATGAATTCAAATTGAGCTTTGCTACCTATGGGAGAAGGTTGCACAGAGTGCTTTGGAAGCAAACATATGGATCGAAAAAGCCTGATGAATCCAGCAAAGATAAAAACTCACAATCAGTACTGTCATCTTCCCAGCACTCTTTCCATTCTCACACACTTTGGGATTCTCTTGGAGACTTTATTTGCTTTTATGCTATATCCATGCCATCACAAAATACTACATGTTGGGCTTTTAAACTGCATGCAGAAACTGAACATACCACTGTGTCTACCTGTAATTCAATCCACATGAGTGCAATGCATCCTTATTCCCATACCTGCAAACTACAGTCCCTAAACAAGGTCTCCCATCCCTACTCTCTTTCAAACACTATCACACTATGAAGTGTTTCTTGGCTGGAACTTCACAATGGCGTCCTACTCATTTCAGAAGGAAAATGAAATGTCTCTGTGTTATGATACCCTTCCTCACTGCCACTTCTCTTGGTCATTCTCTTCTGGCTATTGCTGTTTTCGTAAGTGAGTCACCCACATTCCCAAAACCCATCTCGGGGCCGCATTCACTGGCTCTGAATTGCTTTTCTCCTAGATAAAATCATGTCTCTCTCTCCAAACTCTGGTTTCAATAAAACAGCCACATAGTTGAGAGTTCCTCCCAGATAAATAACTCCTTGTTCTTTTTCTTTAATCACATTTTTCATGACCTAATAATACTCTGTTTGTGTGTGTGTGTGTCCTTGTTCTTTTTCTTTAATCACATTTTTCATGACCTAGTGTGTGTGTGTGTGTGTGTGTGTGTGTGTGTGTGTGTGTGTACTAGGGCTTAAACTCAGGACCTAGGATGAGCTGTCCCTTAGCATTTTCACTCAAGACTAGTGCTCTAAAACTTGAACCACACACTCCAACATTTCTGGCTTTTTGATGGTGCATTAGAGCAGAGAGTCTCAAGGATTTTCCTGCCTTCGATTGACTTCACACTGTGATCCTCAGATCTCAGCCTCCTCAGCAACCAGGCAAGAGCCACCAGCAATTTTCGGTAAACATATTATTTTCATGTCCTCTTTTCTCCTACCTGACTGACGCTTCTTATGGACTCATTTGTTTTCTACAGCTATTGCACATTGGTGCTCAATGTGTCATGGATAAATAAAGACCCACAGAGTGTTCAACACTGGTGGTTCATGCTTGTAATCCTAGCTATTCAGAAGGCTAAGTTTTGATGATCATGGCGAGAAACCAGCCTAGGCAGACAAATCCATGAGACTCTTTACCCCAAGTAGCCCACAAGAAAAACAAAAGTAGAGAATGGTCAAGTAGAAGAGTAATATCTTGAGCAAAAAAGCAAATGAGGATATGAGGCTCTCAGGTTAAGCCTCACAAAAATAAAATAAAAGACCCACAAAACAACCTCTGTGAATCAAATGTGTAGCTTGTTTATCCACCCATCCAACTTCACCCTCAGAACACTGAAGACCTACGAAACATGTAATGGAAATTTCTATTTTAAGATAAAGCTGTTTATTGACTTAACACTAAAATGACATGCTAAGGAACTGAAATGTTTGTGCACAAATCAATGTGGAATCAAAGCTATGACATTAAGTACATGTATTGAGTTTTATAAGACCTATGCTGATATTTTTTGTTTGGATTTTTTGTTGTTGGTGGTGGTCTTTTTGTATAACTTTTTTATAAACCCCAAGATAAAGACTCAAATGTCTTTTTCTTTCTTGCTATTGTTTCCAATGTATTTACAAGATATTTCTTTGTTGCTTTATACATCCCTCACCCACAGTATAACCCTTGTTTTCACTGTATTTAATGTTGTTGTTCTTTTTGTCAGTGGTGGGGCTTGAACTCTGGGCCTGGGCACTGCCCCTCAGCTCTTCAGCTCAAAGCTGTAGGTTAGTCTACTTTATACAAGTCCATTAATTTTATGATTGGATAGATAAAAGCCTATAGCCAAACTACACTGAGATTTTTTCTACTTATCACACAATAAGGAAATGCATTATTACCTTGAAATTAGATTTCCAGAAATATTTCCTTGACTGAGAACAGCAAGATAGATTGTTCAGATTGTTTCTGATAGTTTTAAAAGTAAATAAAACAAGCAAATAACAGGTGTTATTTACTTAAGTTGTTACCTGGATACGTCAATGTAATAGTTGCTTGTGAAGAATTCAAAGAAAGAAAATACTGATCTGTAAACTAGGCATGGTAGTAAATGCCTGTAATCCCAGCACTTAGAAAGCTGATGATACAGGAGGATCATTTGCTTCAGGTCAACATAGGTCAACAGGGTGATATACTTTCTGACAAGAAAGAAAGAAATGAAAATACAGGGAAGAGATACTGGCATGTATTTCATTTTAGCCTTGAGGCAGTCCTGTGAAAAGGCACTATTAGCACATTTTTCTCTACCTATAGAATATTGATACTTAGAGAGGTGAGGGCTCAGAGCTCGTGTCATATAGAACTGAGACTAAAATCAATTCTCCTGACTACATAGCTGACACTCTTTCTTCTCCACCATAATTAAAGGTCTTTTTCCATCTCAAACCAACACTACCCATCAAGAATTAGATTGGAATTATAAATTCATCAACTATAATCTGAATCTGGCTACACTATACTACATTTATCTAAGCCTATTCTTGCCACCAATATTTTAGAAAAAACAGTGCACATCTGCATTTAAAAAAATAATAATGTGTTGAGCTTCACTTGAAATGAAGAACCCAGAAAACCAGGCAACAAATAGAGCTTGCACTGAGACCCAGATAGGTGTCTATATTCTCTAGAGATGGATAATATTCTCTATATACCAGCACCACTTGGGTACCTGACTGCAGTTACTATAGCTGTTTTAACCTTTGAGACTAATAGATTATAGGAGAATTATTTCATAGTCTATGAGATCTGGTTCTATTAAATATTGACCCATGTATATTTACAATAAATATATATTTTAAAAATGACCCATGGCAGCGTTAGTATGTCCTTGTTTGTGATCATTTCGGTAAATGCCCAAAAGTGGGATTGCTGGGTCATAGGGAAGCTCTATGTGGAATCTTTTGAGGAACCTTTATACTGCTTTCCAAAGTGGTTGAACAAGTTTACACCAGACCAACAATGCAGTAAGGTTCCCTTCTGTCCACATCCCTCCAGCATCTGTTGTTATTAAAGTTCCTGATTATAGCCATTTTAACTGGGGTGAAGTAGACCAGCAGAAAAGATCAGAAAAGTTGATGTTATGCAAAATGACTCCAAGATAAGGATTCAAATGTTTTTTTTTTCCTTTCTTGGGATTGTTACTAAAATGTTGATGAGTTCTTTATTGCTTTGTACTTCCCTCCCCCACAGCATAATCCCTGCTTTCACTCTATTTGATGTTGGTATAATTTGTGAAGAGGAAGGGAAAAAACAAATCATTTAACTCTGGATACAGGAGGACCCACTGCAACAATGAGATGTACAAGTCGTTATGTTGAAAAATGAACTTTACAACTTTGGCTGGTGTGGGGGGAGGGGGAGTGGGGGTGTGGGGGTAAGTAGGGATGGGAAGGGGAAAAAGGAGGAGGCAACAATTCTTGATAAGAAATGTACTTGTTACCTTGCCCATGTAATTGTAACCCCTCTGTACAGTATTTTCCCAATAATTTAAAAAATGACCCATGGTTTGCCTCATTTGTAAGAACTACAATATGTCTATGATATTCTATAACAAGCTCTCAATACCCCAAATTGCTAAGTGCATAGGACCACATATAATGAAACATAACAACATGAACTCCAAGAATCAGAAACAAGAGGCTCTTTTCATATCTTGTATGTAGTTATTATTTTTTTCCTCTTATAGTTTTCTGTACCTTGTGTCTTTTATATAAATTTATTCATTCTTTGGAAAAGAAAGGGAATCACAGAAAAAGCAGGACAAAGGATGAAGTAATGCAACATTAATACTCATTTGACACTAAGTTGGAAATTAACCTTACAACTGTGGGGAAGGGGACTAGGGATGGGTAAGATGGAGAAAATAGGGATGGGGTAACACTATTTAAAAACAAATGTATCCATTACCTTACTTATGTAAGTGTATACCCCAGATCATCATCTTTTCAATAAAGATAAAAAATTTAAAAAATGTTTTCCTAAAAAGTCAATTCAGCCAAAGGACACTGGATGGAATCTGCACAAGTTAAAGTAACAAGATTATTGCATGCCAAATTCAGTGCCAGAGTTCTAACAGGCACTAAGTATCCTGGTGCCAGTGGCTCACACCTTTAATCCTAGCTACTCAGGAAGCTAAGATCTGAGGATGACCGTTCAAAGTCAGCCTGTGCAGGAAAGTCCATGAGACTCTTATCTCCCAAAAAAACACCAGAAAATGGGAAGTGGCACTGTGACTCAAGTGGCAGAGCCCTACCCTTGAGCTGAAGAGTTTGGGTCAGCACTGAGGCCCAGAGTTCAAGCCCCACCACTGACAAAAAGAAAAAAGAAAAAAGAAAACTGGTACTAAATAAATACTAGAACCCCTAATTCCTTTGAGATCCTTTGATACCCTCTTGTTACATGCGATCTTTGGGGAATGATACTGTTTTCCAAAACAGTGGCTCAGGGGTCATCCAAATCAAAATCATATGAAAAGCTTGTAAAATGAACATTGTCTCAGTCCCAGACAAGAGATGCATTTGTCTGCATCTAGAGAAATAACCTCTCTGTAACAGTCTGGATCTTAGACTCCCTCTGCGTTCCATTACTTCTGGTTGGAGCTGTACTGCAAAAGATGCTACTTGCTGAGCAAGCCATTAAGAACAGTGTCTTCAAATTCACACATTATGGCTGTCCTCATGAGCTACACTCATATGACTGAGATTTCAGAGGCCAGAGAATGACTAAGATACAAAAGCAAAAACTTTTGGCAGGAAAAACTCATAAATACACAAAGTCCTCTACAGACAGACAAGAGGAAAAGCTGGAAGTGGGAATACTGGGTAAGGCCTTGGTCCTTTGAATCTCATGATCTCATCCCAAGGTTCATACTTTGCACTATCTCAAACTCAACCCTTCAACTACCTTGGTCACACAGTGAAATTATCCCTGCTGTTGTTTGGTTTGTAAATAATCTTAAATTCAAAAAAGTCAATGTTTTTTAAGACTATGAAACACGTGGCTACTTTTTTTGAAAGACTAAAAAAGATTATACATTTTAGTAGAATACTAGAAAGAAACTAGTTGTACCACACCTTACACAAGAGACCATCACAAAACTGAGGCTAGGAAGCACTGCTCTGACAGTTCAAATCAGCAGTTTACAAGAAGTGGCACTGTGGCTCAAGTAGTAGATTGCTAGCCTTGCACAGGACAAGCTGAGGGACAGCGCCCATGTCCAGAGTTCAAGCCCCATGACCGCCAAAGAAAAAAAATCCTCTGTTTACTCACACAAAATGAGATGCTACTCTTTTTTTTTGGTGTGGCTCAAGCGGTAGAGTGCTTGCTTTGAGCTGAAGAGTTGAAGGACAGTGCCCAGGCCCAGAGTTCAAGTGTCACAACCAACAACAACAACAACAACAAAGAAGAAGACCACTGAGGTTCAAAATCTATATAGAAGCCCAGCAATGGTGGCTCACACCTTATATAATCCTAGCTACTCAGGAGGCTGAGATCTGAGGATCACAGTTCAAAGCCAGCCCGAGCAGGTAAATCTGTGAGACTCTTATCTCCAATAAACCACTAGAAAACAGGAAGTGGTGCTGTGGCTCAAGTGGTAGAGCTTTTGCCTTGTGCTGAACAGCACAGGGACAGCTCCCAAGCCCAGAGTTCAAGCCCCATGAGCAACCAAAAAAAATCTATAGAAAGAATTATCAAATGTGATTATAGACCAGGCACTGATGGCGCTCACCTATAATCCTAGCTACTTAGGAGGCTGAGATCTTAGGATCATGTTCAAAGTTAGCCCAGGCATAAAAGTCCCCAGGAGACTTTTATCTCCAATTAACCACTCAAAAGCCAAAAGTGGCACCATGTTAAAGTGGTAGAAGACTAGCTTTGAGGCAAAGAGCTCAACGACAGCACCTAGGCCCTGAGTTCAAACCCCACTACCAAATAATAATAATAATAATAATAATAATAATAATAATAATAATAATAACCATAACCTAAATTGCTAACAAAAAGCAATATTGCTTTACAAACACTCATCTGAGCCAGGCACCGGTGGTTCATTTCTGTAGTCCTAACTACTTAGGAGCCTGAGGTCTGATAATAATAGTTCAAAGCAAGCCCCACAAGGAAGGTCTCTGAGATGCTTATCTGCAATTAACCACCTAAAAACTAGAAGTCAAACTCTGCCTCAAAGTGGTAGAGTACTGGCCTTGAACAAAAAAGCTCAGGAATAGTTCCCAGGTCCTGAGTTCAAGACATGACCAACGACCAATGGAAAAAGAAAAGAATAGAAAAGAAAAGAAAGCATGAGAGACAGAAGGGTAGGGAGGAAGGGAGGGAGTCAGGGAGGGAGGGAGGGAAGGAGAGAGGGAGGGAGGGAGGGAAGGAAGGGAAGAAGGAATGAAAGAAGAAACGAAGGGAGGGAGGGTGGGAGGGAAGTAGGGAAGGAGGGAGGGAGGGAGAAAAATCTCACCTAAGCATTTTAAACATATAAATTTAATCTTGTTTCTTTGCCAGTTCTAGGACTTGAACTCAGGGCATGTGCACTGTCGCTGAGCTTCTTTTGCTCAAGGATAATACTCTATCACATGAACCACAGTACCACTTCTGGCTTTTTCTGTTTATATGGTACCTGCTGAGGGATCAAACCTAGGGCTTCATGCATGGTAGGCAAACACTCAACCATTAAACCACATTCCCAGCCTCATAAATTCAATCTTTTTAATAACACTGCTAGATAGATACCTGTTAGAGAGATACCATTATGACCCTGATTTACAAATCAGGAAAATAAGGTCATTTGCCCTACTTAACAGGACTAATATGAGACAGAAATGGAATTCATACTTCACAGTTTGGCTCCATGATATGTCATTTTAACCTATAATGCCTTTCTGGAAGAAAAGAAATAATTAAAGGAAATAAAAGTAGACATTCTGAAGAATATAATTCAATGTGTGTTCAATGCTGAAAAATATCAGACAATGGAGTTGGGAGAGACCCTCCAGCCAGGTGCCAGTGACACACACTAAATCCTAGCTATTCAGGAGGTTAAGATCCAGATCATCAAGGTTTGAAGCCAGCGTGGGGAGGAAAGTCCTAGAGACAACATCTCCAAAATATCCAGAAAAAAGCCAGTCGGGAGGCATGGCTCAAGCAGCAGAAAGCCAAGCATGCATAAGGACTTGAATTCAAACCTCAGCACAGATAACAG
Organism: Dipodomys merriami; assembly: GCF_024711535.1. Taxonomy (NCBI): domain Eukaryota; kingdom Metazoa; phylum Chordata; class Mammalia; order Rodentia; family Heteromyidae; genus Dipodomys; species Dipodomys merriami. Next base: position 6,448,215 of record NW_027206102.1, read on the forward strand.
TTCCTCTAATGAGAACTGTTTAAACTCTAAGTCTCATTCAAGCCAGGCATCCTCCCACTTAAGCTATACCATAGATGGGATCACAGATATGCACCACCATGCCAGGCTTATTGACTAAAAAGGAGTCTCACTAACTTTGTGCTCAGATTGGCTTTAAATCCTGGTAATTCTCCTGTGATCTTCTCCTCCCAAGTAGCTGAGATTACAAGTGTAAGACATTATGCAACTCTACATAAAAGATTAAGAATTATTTTTGGCATCAACTCTCAAAAGAAACACTTGAAATTAGAAAATAATGCTGCAATGCCTGACAAAATTCTAAGGAAATAATTTCCAAGTTAGAACTTTTGCCTTGTCAAAGACAAGACAGTAAGGAAGGCTACTTCAGATTTGCAACATCTCAAAATATATACCTCCCATAAAGGCTACTTCAGATTTGCAACATCTCAAAATATATACCTCCCATAAAGGTTCTTAGGAGGCTAATGGAGAATATGCTCCACCAAAATAAGGACCTAAACTGAGAGTTAAGTTCTTAGAGTAAGTTTTACACATAAGAAAGCATTGAGCCAGGTGCTGGTGGCTCATGCCTATAATCCAAGCTACTCAGGAGGCTGAGATCTGAGGATCTTGGTTCAAAGCCAGTCCAGGCAGGAAAGTCCATGAAACTCTTATCTCCAATAAACCACCAGAAAACCAGAAGTGGCACTGTAGTTAAAGTGGTAGAGCACTTGCCTTGAGCTGAAGAGCTCAGGGACAGCGCCCAAGCTCAGAGTTCAGGCCCCACAACTGGACCCCCCAACAAAGAAAGCATTGAAAGGATTTCCAGGATAGGGATAAAAAGAAATACTAAGATGACATTTATGCAGCAAAGTACTTAAAATGTAATCTGTTCCAACTGGACTGGCCAGAGCCTCTAGGAATTATTTATTTAAAAAGATGATGATAGGAAGCAACAGAAAATATCTGAACATATTGAATGGAGAGTCATAGAAATTGGTAGAGGCATGATTCCTACAGCTTAGTTCGATTCATGATACGTTCATAGAAATTAAGCAAACCAAGAAATAAATGAGATAACCATTAAATCCAAGGAAAGGAAGCTAGATCTAAAATACACTGAACATGGTGAAATACACAGAACTCTAGGCATTCACACACAATGAAACCAAAGGAAGATACTTTTAGGGGTAGAACACAAAGTCACAATGCCTATGTGCCTCTGATCATATAAAATAATTATTTATCAAAAATAAACTCCAGAAAATGGAAACAGGCTTTTTCTTGTTGCTGTTCTGTTTTGTTTCTGTCTTGTTTGTTCATTTATCTGTCTTTTAAGGGGTGGCACAGAAATGGAGGAACAAAGGGTGAACAAATGCAGCAGTAGTACTCACTAGACACTATGTAGAAATGAACTATACAACATAAGGGTAGGATTGGAGAGAAAAACTAGGAGACAGCAAAAAGTTGGAAAATGTTAGTGTGGCTCAAGAGGTAGAGCACCAGCCCTGAATTTAAAAAAAAAAATTAAAAAAAGTTGGGGCTGGGAAGGTGGCTCAGTGGTAGAGCGCTTGCCTTGCATCCCTGAGGTCCTGGGACCGATTCCTCAGCACTACATAAGCAAAAAGAAAAAAGCCAGAAGTGGCACTGTGGCTCAAGTGGTAGAGCGCTAGCCTTGAGCTGAAGAGCTGAGGGACAGTATCCAGGCCCAGAGTTCACGCCCCACGACTGGACCCAAAAAAAATAAAAAATTAAAAAAGCTAAATGAGAGCGTGAGGTCTTCAGTTCAAACCCTTGTACTACCACCAAATTAATAACTAGCATGCAAAAGGGCTGGATACAAGGCTCAACATTAGAGTTCCTGCCTAGCAAGCATGGCCATGAGTTTAAAACTCAGGTCAACCGAAAAGCTTTTAAATGAATGAAAGAAAGAGTGAATGAATAAATGAATTTGAAATGACCAATTAAAAATGGTGAAAAGATCTAAAAAGGCATTTCACCAAGGCAGGTATATGACTAGCCAAAAAGAATATATAAAGATGCTGGTTACAGGGCTGGGAAGTTGGCTCAGTGATAGAGCGCTTGCCTTGCATGCCTGAGGCCTTGGGTTCGATTCCTCAGCACCACACAAGCAAAAAAGAAAAAACCCGGAAGTGACACTGTGACTCAAGTGGTAGAGCGCTAGCCTTGAGCTAAAGAGCTGAGGGACAGCGCCCAGGCCCAGAGTTCAGGCCCCACGACCGGATCAAAAAAAAAAAAAAAAGATGCTGGTTACTAGTAGCTCTAATCTGTAATCTTAGCTGCTCAGATCAAGGATCATGGTTCCAGCATTGCCCAGGCAGAAAAGTCCAACAGAACGTCTCTAATTAACCAGCAAAAAGCTGGACTAGAAGAATGTCTTAAGTGGCATGGCAAAGCACCAGCCATGAGCAAACAAGCAGAGCAAGAATGATTTTCCATGTTCAAACCCCAGTATAAGCAAAAAACAAAAAAACAAAAAAACAAAAAAAATAACATTATTAATGTTTAAAATCACAATGCTATATTACTTCACACTCACTAGAAAGGCTCAAAGTTTTAAATGAGGTAAAAAGTATTGGGAAGGATGTTAAGAAACTAAAACCCTCATATATTGTTGGAAGGATTACTAATACAATTTGGCAGTTTACATTTTTTAACACAACTTTACTATATGATACAACAATGGTACTTAAAAGAATCAACTCAGAGATGGGAAGGTGGTAGAGCACTTGCCTTGCATGCCTGAGGCCCTGGGTTCAATTCCTCAGCACCACATAAGCAGAAGAAAAACAAAAAGCTGGAAGTGGCACTGTGGCTCAAGTGGTAGAGTGCTAGCCTTGAGCTGAAGAGCTGAGGGACAGCGCCCAGGTTCAGAGTTTAGGGCCCACTACTGGACTCAAAAAAAAACAAAACAAAACAAAAAAGAATCAACTCAACAAGAGAAACAACATGTCAACATAAAGATTGGGGGGAGGGGTATGGTCATGGGGCTTGAACTCAGGACCTAGGCATTGTCCCTGAGCTTTTTGTGCTCAAGGCTAGAACTCTAGCACTTTCAGCCACAGCTCCACTTGCAGTTTTCTGGTGCCTTATTGGAGTTATCTCATGGCTTTTCCTGTCCAGGCTGGCTTCCAATCATGATCATCAGATCTCAGCCTCCCAAATTGCTAGGATCACAGGTGTGAGCCACAGGACCCCTGCAGACATAAGAATTGTATCAAATGTTCATAGAAGTTAAAAGTGGAAACAAAGCAGAGGCCTGGTGGCTGACATCTGTAGTCCTAGCTACTCAGGAGGCTGAGATTTAAGGATCGCTGTTCAAAGCCAGCCCCAGTAGGAAAGTCCATGAAACTCTTATCTCCAATAAGCCACCAGAAAACTGAAAGTGGTGCTGTAGCTCAAGTGGTAGAGCATGCTGAAGAGTTGAGGGACAGTGCTCAGGCCCAGAGTTCAAGCCCCATAATCGACAAAAAAAAAAAAATGTGGAAACAACTCAAACAGCTACTAACTACTGAATAGATAACCAAAATGTAGTATATCCATACCATAGAATGTTCAGCAATAAAAAGAAGTAACATTTTGATACAGGCTACAAAATGATAAAGCTCAAGAATATGTCCAGTGAAAGAAGACAAATACTACATATTCCATGATATGAATTAGAATCTGTTAAAAGACAAATGTATATGTTACTGGTAGTTTAAATAATTTTTTTTCAAATTCTAGAATTATGAAGAATACTGTAGCCACTAATAATATGAAATATTTCTAGTCATTTTCCCTTTCCAAACTAAAAAAGAATGAAACTAATGTGAACTATTGTACCATTAATATATTAATACTTTTGTAGGAAAAAGTCTGGACAAATATTTCCCAAAATACTATTGGCAGTAAACTCTAAGAAGTAGGATTACATTCAAACATGTATACCATCTAGATCTATCCTTGCCAAATGAAGTATGAGAAAAGACTATCCCCTCCCAACCCTCATGATGCTTCTGCAGTTTGTATCTGCCATTACTGTGGTTTAAACTCAGGGCCTTTCAGCATCCCTCAGCAATCTCCCCCTCACACTGGTAATATATTACTTGAGCCATACCTCTGCTTCCAGCTTTTTGCTAGTTAACTGGGCAGGGTAGGGGGAGGTTGGGAAGGTATGGGAAGGGGAAACAAAGGAGGAAGCTACAATGCTTGATAAGAAATGTACTCATTGCCGGGCTCTGGTGGCTCATGCCTGTAATCCTAGCTAGTCAGGAGGCTGAGATCTGAGGATCGAGGTTCAAAGCCAGCCAGTGCAGGAGAGTCTGTGAGACTCCTATCTCCAATAAACCACCAGAAAACCGGAAGTGGCACTGTAGCTCAAGTGGTAGAGCCCTCGCCTTGAGCTGAAGAGCTGAGGGACAGCGCCCAGGCCCAGAGTTCAAGCCCCATGACCGACAAAAAAATAAAAAGAAATGTACTCATTATCTTGCCCATGTAATTGTAATTCTTCTGTACAGTGTTTACACAATAAATTTAAAACAAATAAAGAATATAAATAAATAAATATCTCATGGATTTGACTTCCCAAGCTGACTCTGAACCACATTGATCAGATCTCAGCCTCTTGAGTAGCTAGGATAATAGACATTAGCCACTTGCACCTGGCTTGTAGAATATCTTTTTTAAAGATTTTTATTTATTTATTTATTTATTTATTTATTTATTTATTTATTTATTTATTTATTTTCGGTCATGGGCCTGAATTCTGGGGCTGGGCCCTGTCCCTGAGCTCTTCAGTTCAAAGCTAGCACTTTACCATTTGAGCCACAGCACCACTTCTGGCTTTTTTCTGCTTATGTGTCCTGAGGAATCGAACCCAGGGCCTCATGAATGCAAGGCAAGCAATATACTGCTGAGCCAGCTTCCCAGGCCCTAGAATATCTTTTAAATAAATTATTTTGAAAACAGAATTAAATATACAGAATATAATCCCCAATTATTTTAGATTTAGCAGAATTTTTCTGTTATGTGACTATAAAAGTTCTACATAGCCAGGTTCCAGTGGCTCGCGCCTGTAATCCTAGCTACTCTGGAGGCTGAGATCTGAGAATCCACGGTTCAAATCCAGCACAGACAAGAAAGTCCGTGACACTCTTATCTCCAATTAACCACCAAAAAACAGAAGTGGTGCTGTGGTTCAAGTGGTGGAGCACTAGTCTTGAGCTGAAGAGCTGAGGGACAGCGCCCAGGCCCAGAGTTCAAAGTCCCACGACTGACAAAAAAAAGTTCTACATATATAGGTTCAATTTCTGTACTTACATTTTTTAAAACTATACTTAATAGAAAGTTGAATTCTCCTCAAGGGCCCAGTTTTGTAATACCTTAGAATACTGTACTCCACCTACCATAGGTGAATGAACTAAAATTAATCACCTTACTCAAAGGTATAAAGGAATCTATGATACAAAAAAGATGAAGCAAGCTGGGCGCCGGTGGCTCACACCTGTAATCCTTGCTATTCAGGAGGCTGAGATCTGAGGATCTCGGTTCAAACCCAGCCAAGCAGGAAAGTCCATGAGACTCTTACCTCCAATAAACCTCCAGAAAACTAGAAGTGGTGCTGTGGCTCAAGTGGTAGAGCATTAGCCTTGAGCTGAAGAGGTGAGGGATAGCACCCAGGCCCAGAATTCAAGCCCCATGGCCAACAGAAAAAAAAAATCTCATTCTACCTTCAAATGATGCAATTAAATGCATCTTCTCAAAATGTAAACTGAGAGATACAAAGTACAAGAGCAATTAACAGTAGAGCTAAAACTAAAAGAATGCTTAAGCAGAAGCAATTAGAGCTACTGAGATGAACAAGAGAAATTAGAATCACAGACATTATGGCAAAATGAAATAATGGCCAAACCCAAGTGGAAATAAGCAGAGACACAAGTAAAAGATTTAGAGTAATGGAAAAGAACAACCAAAGCTCTAGTCTCAGGACAAACTTCACATACACAGAGTTAACAAAGTTCACAAAGAAGCATAATAGTCCCTATAGAATCTCTGGACCCAGAGCTATGTTTATAAGCCATCATCCTGTTTCCTCCATTCCAAGATATTTTTACTTCCTTTATGCTTCCATCAAAATTCTTCCAATTAGCTCTGACAGTCACAATTACTTGTTCCTTGCAACCAATAGCATTTTTCAACTAAAAAAAAGAGACTGGAGGCTTACCTTTGAGTATCACCAGTGGCACTATTTGAAGAGTTTACACTCATGGTAAGTCTTCCAACTCCTTAAAAATACCCCACTGTTTCTTAATGATATAGTTCTTTATTGGCGATTGAAATTGTTCAAGATGTGTGTGTTACAGGTTAGGTGGACTAAAGTCTGTTAATATAATAAACAATACAACAGCAAGTTTATATTTGAATCCTGAAAGAACTGATTATTTTTCTTTGGATCTATAGGCTGGTTCCTAATTTTTTTTAATTATTGTTTAGCAAACAAGTGATTTTTTAAAAGAAGGGTTTATTTTTAAAAAGCAGCAGGCACTGGTGGCTCACACCTGTAATCCTAGCTAATCAGGAGGCTGAGATCTGAAGATAAAAATTCAAAGCCATCCTGGGCAACAAAGTCTATGAGACTCTTTTTTTTTTTTTTGGTCGTGGGGCCTGAATTCTGGGCCTGGGCGCTGTCCCTCAGCTCTTCAGCTCAAAGCAAGTAGACTACCACTTGAGCCATGGCGCCACTTCTGGCTTTTTCTTCTTATGTTGTGTTGAGGAATCAAACCCAGGGCCTCATGCATGTGAGGCAAGCACTCTACCATTGAGCCAACTTCCCAGTCCCATGAGAATCTTTTATCTCCAAATAACTACCAGAAAAACTGGAAGTAGCACTGTGCCTCAAAGAGGGAGAGCACTAGCCTTGACCAAAAGAGTTCAGGGACAGCACCCAGTACCCAAGGTTAAGCCCCACAATGGACAAAAAAAAAGCATTGGAAGCAAAAATGATGAAAACATTTTTTAAAAAAGGCCACAAACATGATCCTTCTTGAAAGAACAGGTATTTACTTTAATATTTTATAAGAAAAGTTATCCAAAAAATAATAATTGTGGAAAAATAATAACAAATTATGTTTGAACTTGGAAATGGAATATGTATTACCCAACTGCAGGACAGATAATTCTATTTCTTTAAAAACAAAAAACAAAAAACAAAAAACAAGCAGCTCCTCCTAATGAAGTTTTTTGTTTTGTTTTGTTGGTTCTGGTCCTGAAGCTAAAACTCAAGGCCTGAGTTTTCGGGCTCAAGGTTAGCACTCTACCACTTGACGCACAGCTGCACTTCCAGCCATTTTAGTGGTTAATTGTAGATGAGTAACAAATTTCCTGGCGGGATTTGAACCAAGATAGTCAGATCTCAACCTCAGGAATTGCTAAGATTACAGGCATTAGTCACCTACTCCCTCTGCCCAACCAGATAGTTGTAAAACAATATTGCAACTGAAAAGTCCAAACCACTCCCAAATAAAAGGTCCAATGGTGATTTGTGGTTTCTTTTATTCAGCGTTCCTCAATAGAAATTTAAAATAAAAAACATGAAAAAGAAATAAAACAAAAAGGGGCTGGGAAGGTGGCTCAGTGGTAGAGCACTTGCCTTGCATGCATGAGACCCTGGGTTCAGTTCCTCCGAACCACATAAGCAAAATGAAAAAAGCTGGAAGTGGCGCTGTGGATCAAGTGGTAGAGCACTAGCCTTGAGCTGAAGAGCTGAGGGCCAGCTCTTCCGGTCGTGGGGCCTGAACTCTTGGCCTGGGCACTGTCCCTCAGCTCTTCAGCTCAAGGCTAGTGCTCTACCACTTGAGCCACAGCGCCACTTCCATCTTTTTTCATTTTGCTTATGTGGTGCTGAGAAATCGAACCCAGGGCCTCAGGGATGCAAAGCAAGTGCTCTACCACTGAGCCACCTTCCCAGCCCTAAAAAAATTTTTAAAAGCTAACAATCCAATAAAATATACAGTTTAAAATGCCCCCCCTTTTTTTTTAATTAAGCAAGTCCTGGGAAAGAAAACTACAGTTATCTCTCTCTCACTCGACAGGTAAACTCTCACTGATAAACAAAAATAAAAAACAAAAGCAAGAAAATTCAGCTGACACTGGTGGCTCACTGATAACAGGACAATTAATATTTAAAACCATCCTGGTCAGAAAAGTCTTTGAGACTGCATCTCAAAAAAATAATAATTAAAAAAAACAGCAAAAAGGTAACGCCAAAGCTCAAGTGTTAGAGGTCCATGTATGAACAAGAAAGCTAAGTAAGAGCAACAGGCCCTGAGTTCAAGCCCAATACCAACATAGAAAAGAATAATGATTAACTCTCTTGATCATAGAGATATCTCTATAAAAATCTTTTTTACTAATGTGTACAAAAGGCCTTCTTCATAAATTAACTTTTAATAATATAATCTACGGTAATTTTCAAAGGCCTTCTTGCAAAAAGATAAAAGGAAGAAGGAGCCAGGTGCTGGTGGCTCACGCCTGTAATCCTAGCTACTCAGGAGGCTGAATAGTTCAAAGCCAGCCTGGTCAGGAAAGGCCATAAGACTCTTATCTCCAATAAACATACAGAAAACAAGACGTAGCGCTGTAGCTCAAGTGGTATAGTACTCGCCTTGAGGGACATCGCCCAAGCCCAGAGTGCAAGCCTCACAACTGACAAAAGAAAAAAAAAAAGGAAGAAGGAAAGAGAACTTGTCACTTGCTTTAGCCTGCCTACTTCCTAGAAACCTCTTCTATAGGAGATACTTCAACTTATATAGAGCCAATTTACCTTACTTCAGTATTAAGGAATCTCTGGGTAAATATACTAAACAGAGAGAAAATAATTCACAGCATCCAAATATATGCAAGTACTAATAAACCACGAGAACGTCTATTCACAGAAATCTAATATTCTAAGACAATGGGTTTTTGTTATTAATTTTTTTCATTTTTATCTTCTAATGATTCTACAAAAGGGTTATAGTTTTACATGTACATTTGTTTGTACACTGAATCTGAGATCAGTCACCCCTCCCATCACTCTGTACTACCAACCCACCCATCCAGCAGCCATATCAAGTTCCTGTCCTTCAGTTTTTATCACTTAACCTAGAACTCTGAAAAACATTATTCCTGATTAAGAAAGGGAACAGGTAAAACTTGAAGTGATTTGGTGAAGGGGAAAGAAATAATGAAATAATTATTGACATTTTGAACGTACAAAGACATCCTGAAGGGGCTGGGAAGGTGACTTGGCCATAGAGTGCTTGCCTCACATGCATGAGGCCCTGGGTTCGATTTCTCAGCAACATATAAACAGAAAAGGCTAGAAGTGGCATTGTGGCTCAAGTGGTAGAAAGCCCTAGCCTTGAGCTGAAGAGCTCAGGGACAGCACACTGGCCTGGAGCTCAAGCATCATGGCCAACAAAAAGAAAAAAGAAAAAAAATACATCCTGAAGACTAAAAAGAGGAACAAAATACCAGTGTGCTCTGTATCTGCTCCCACTAAGCAAGCCTCAAAAAGGACCACTGGGGATTAAAAAAAATTGTTCAAATAAAGAGACTAAGGAGAAGACACAACCCAGTACCAAGAACTAACGTCTCCAGGCTGGGAAGGTGGCTCATTGGTAGAGCGCTTGCCTTGCATGCATGAGGCCCTGGGTTCAATTCCTAAGCACCACATAAGCAGAAAAAGCTGGAATTGGCTCTGTGGCTCAAGTGCTAGAGTACTAGCCTTGAGCTGAAGAGCTGAGGGACAGTGACCAGGCCTAGGGTTCATGCCCCACAACCTGAAAAAAAAAAAAAAAAGAAGTAAAGTGTACCACAAACACAAAATGTTCAAGAGTAATAAACTAATAAAATAGTTTGGCCTAAAAAAAAAAGTGAAATGTCAGCCAAAAGGTCAGAGATAAAGAATCCAATTTCTCTAGGACCTAAATACCTTGAGAACAGTAGTAGGTACACACAAATACCAGTTATTAATATATTGAGCAACTTACTACTTAATTATGACTAGAACTTTGCTCCTGACAACATTGTAATGAAAGAATTATCCCATTTTTCAAAGGAGAAAACTAAGACTCATTAACTATAAATGCCTTAATAAAAGTCATATAATTACAGGACCAAATATCCAACAATAACTGTAAAACCCCAATTCCATCTGCAAGGCCTTTGATGACTCCTAAAGTGACTTTTTTTTTTTTTTGGCCAGTCATGGGGCCTGAGCTCTGGGCCTGGGTACTGTCCCTCAGCTCGCAGCTCAAGGCTAGCACTCTACCACTTGAGCCACAGCGCCACTTCTGGCTTTTTCTGCTTATGTGGTGCTGAGGAATCGAACCCAGGGCCTCATGTATGCAAGGCAAGCACTCTACCACTGAGCCACCTTCCCAGCCTGACTATTTTATTTTACCTCAGATTTATTATCTTTTAATTTTTAATTTTATTATAAAGGTAATGTACAGAGGCGTTATAGTTACATAAGTCAGGTAGAGTACATTTCTTTTCTTTTCTTTTTTTTTTTTTTTCGGCCCATCGTGGGGCTTGAACTATGTGCTTGGCACTATCCCTGCACTCTTCAGCTCAAGGCCAGCACTCTACTGCTTAAGCCACAGTGCCACTTCCGGTTTTCTAGTGCTTTATTGGAGATAAGAGTCTCATGGAGTTTCCTGCCTGGGCTGGTTTTGAACCACCATCCTCAGACCTCAGCCTCCTGAGTAGCTAGGATTACAGGCATGAGCCCCTGGCCCCTGGCTTACATTTCTTTTTTGACATTGTCACCCCTTCCCTTACTCAGGTTTATTATCTTTGCTTCAACTAAGGAAACCTATCTGATTTTGAGAGGCTAAAGACTGTCCAAGAGCAGGCAGCCATTAATTGGGTGTGTCAGGGAAAAACTACTGAGCCCCAAAATCATTTAATTAATTATACCACTATTTTCCCAAAGGTAAATCCCAAAGAAATTGCCTTCAGAATGGAAGAAGACTAGGAAACTGGGAATAAACTGCACACATTTGGAATAAACTGCATACAAATATGTACACATTTGGAATAAACTGCACACATATATGTACACATATGGCAAAGAGGTATCAACAGCCTTCCGTTTATCTTATAGGAAAGGAAATTGATAGGATATTTGATCCCCATTATTACAAGCATATTTCAGCATCTAACATCTTCACATCTAAATGTTCTTCCAGACAGATAGTAGTTTCCACAAAGAGCTCAGTTTCTTCAATTTCTTTTCTTTTTCCTTTTTTTTTTCTACTACGGGGGAGTGGGGATTGAACTCAACGTCTTATGTTCTCTCTTGACTTACTTGCTCACAGCTGGTGTTCTAACACTTGCATCCTGCTTCCAAGTCAGCTTTTTTTGGTTAATTGGAAATGGAGTCTTGTAGATTTTTCTGTCCTGGTCAGTTTCAAATCTCAATCTTCTGATCTCAGTCTCCTGAGAAGCTGAGTTTACAGAAATGAATCACTGGAGTTTATTAATTTCTTCAATTTCCACATAATTGATACAGATAATGTGGTAATCATATGATCCCACAACTTCACAACCAGTATGACTCTATTACTTGAGCCACACCTCTAGCCTTTTTTTTCAGAGAAGGTTTCACCTTTTTGCCCAGGCTGGTCTTAGACAGCTCTCTTATCTATACCTCCCACATATCTTGAATTACAAATATATAGAACAATATCTAGCATGTTCATTGAAATGAGATCTCACAAACTTTGGCTTTTGGCTTTTGGTCTTTGGCTTTTTCATGAGTGCATAATTTTCCCAGGCCTCTTTGGAGACTTATTCTCAGCTCTTCCACATAGCTGCCAATGGACGCCTCAGAGGGACTTTGACAAACCCTAACACAGAGTCTTCTGAAGTGTCTGACAAAGACATCACCTCAGTCTTCTGAAGTATCTGACAAAGACAGCACCTCAAGTGATTTAGAAGACTCTCCGCCCCCTCCAGCTTCCTTGGGGTCCATGACTTCTTGAGTCCAAATGTGGAAGTCATGCTCCCTACTCCCCAGTCTGCCAGCAGGGCCAGGGACCAGCAGCTGTAGGATGCCTGTGTGCTCCTCCATCCCTCAACAAAGGACCTACCTGGGCTAGGGCCTGGGGATGAAGCCCAAACAGCAGCCTTGACCAGAGTGAATAAAAGCAATTCAGATGTACCTCCACCTATTGTTTGAGGAATGATTGGGACCAAGATCCTTGCAAGATTAGGGTCTGATTACAGCAGAGAGTAAGGAATCAATCTCATGGTGTTGATTGGATACAGCCTATGAACAAAACGCTCCTGAATGCTACAATTCTAGAGGACAGGAATTTTGAATAGCTAATGTATCAGTGATTTTTTTATTTGATCCTATGTATCTCTTCATACCTCAATGCCAGTCATTTGTTTGCTAAAACGTCTGTGATAGGAAATAGTTATTTGCATATACTTAATCAGTATTGGGTCATTTAGGTATTGGGTAAGAATTAGATGATTCACTGTGTTCTGATTTTCAAATATTTGATTTGTAATAGAAGATTTTCGAATTGTCAAGTGGAATTGTCAGTAGCAAATAAATGGGAATATAAACACAAAAAGCAAGCGCTAGAGTCATTAACATACACATAGGACAAAGAAACAATAAATTTTATGAAGTTATAAAAGCTTTCCTCAAGGTCTGGGAATGAGGCTTAGTGGTAGAGTGCTTGCCTAGCATGCATGAAGCCCTGGGTTTGATTCCTCAGTACTACATACACAGAAAACACTGGAAGTGGCACTGTGGCTCAAGTGGTAGAGCACTAGCCTTGAGCAAAAGAAAATCAGGGACTGTGTGCAGGTGTTCAGTTCAAGCCCCAGGAGGAGGAGGAGGAAGAGGAGGAGGAAGAGGAGGAGGAGGAGGAGGAGGAGGAGGAGGAGGAGGAGGAGGAAGAGGAGGAGGAGGAAGAGGAGGAGGAGGAGGAGGAGGAGGAGGAGGAGGAGGAGGAGGAGGAGGAGGAAGAGGAGGAGGAGGAGGAGGAGGAGGAGAAGAAGAAGAAGAAGAAGAAGAAGAAGAAGAAGAAGAAGAAGAAGAAGAAGAAGAAGAAGAAGAAGAAGAAGAAGAAGAAGAAGAAGAAGAAGAAGGAGAAGGAGAAGGAGAAGGAGAAGGAGAAGGAGAAGGAGAAGGAGAAGGAGAAGGAGAAGGAGAAGGAGAAGGAGGAGAAGGAGAAGGAGAAGGAGAAGGAGGAGAAGGAGAAGGAGAAGGAGGAGAAAGAGAAGAAGGAGGAGAAGGAGAAGAAGGAGAAGGAGAAGAAGGAGAAGGAGAAGAAGAAGAAGGAGAAGAAGAAGAAGAAGAAGAAGAAGAAGAAGAAGAAGAAGAAGAAGAAGAAGAAGAAGAAGAAGAAGAAGAAGAAGAAGAAGAAGAAGAAGAAGAAGAAGGAAGAGAGGAGGAGGAGGAGGAGGAGGAGGAGGAGGAGGAGGAGGAGGAGGAGGAGGAGGAGGAGGAGAGGAGGAGGAGGAGGAGGAGAGGAGGAGGAAGAGGAAGACGAGGAAGGAGAGAGAGAGAGAAAGAAATGAAAAAGATAAGACGGAAGGAAGGAAGGAAGGAAAGAAGAAACGAAGGAAGGAAGGAAGGAAGGAAGAAAGGAAGGAAGGAAGGAAGGAAGGAAGGAAGGAAGGAAAGAAGGAATGAAGGAAGGAAGGTAGGAAGGAAGGAAAGTGGGAAGGAAGAAGGAGGAAGGGAGGGAGGGTGGAAGAAAGAAAGGAAGGAAAGAAGGAAAGCTTTTCTCAGCTTTATCTCATTCTCAAGTTAGGTCATTTTAATTGCCCACAAAAATAAGAATAAGAAAGTTAATATGAGAAAAAAAAAGAATAAAGAAAGAATAGTATGAATGAAAAGTAGTGTAGTAAGACATACTCACAAAACACATGAAAACTGTAACTATTTCAAAATGACTAAAAGACTTTATGATCTTAAGCCATAAAAATAGGAATCAGAATTATTAATGCTTAAAAAGTAGGTGACAGGCTGGGCCCCAGTAACTCATGCCTGTAATCCTAGCTACTCAGGAGGCTGAGATCTGAGGATCGTGGTTCAAACCAGCCCAGACAGGAAAGTCCATGAAACTCTTATCGCCAATAAACCACCAGAAAACCGGAAGTGGAGCTGTAGCTCAAGTGGTAAAGCACACACCTTGAGCTGAAGAGCTGAGGGACATTGCTTAGGCCCAGAGTTCAATCCCTACAACCGACCAAAAAAAAAAAAGTAGGTGCCAGTATTCCTAAAAAATGGGGAGTAAGGGCTGGGAATGTGGCTTAGTGGTATAGTGCTTGCCTAGCATGCTTGAAGCATTGGGTTCAATTTTTTAATACCACATACACAGAAAAAGCCAGAAGTGAAGCTGTGGCTCAAGTGGTAGAGTGCTAGCCTTGAGCCAAAGAAGCTCAGGGACAGCACCCAGGCCCTCAGTTCAAGCCCCTGGATTGGCCAAAGAAAAAAAAAAGGAGGGGGGAGTAATAGGAAACATCATTTGACTAATGAAATTTACAACACAGAAAAGAAGTAAGTAAAGCCATTAAACAGATTGAAATGTCCAGAATAGGCAAATTCAGACAAACAAGGCTCATGATTACCAGAGATTCAAGAACAGGAGGGCACTGCATCTGATAACAGGTTCTATTATGGATAATGAAAATATTCAGGAGTCAGTTAGTGGTGATTTTTGTAACACATAATGAATATATTAAAACCATTGAATTACACACTTGAAAATAACCTGCAAAAAAAAAGCAGGGCAAGAGGTGTGGTAGAATGCCAGTGAAACATGTGAACAAATGTGAAGCCCTGGGGCTGGGAAGGTGGCTCAGTGGTAGAGCACTTGCCTTGCATGCTTGAGGCCCTGGGTTCAATTCCTCAGCACCACATAAGAAAAAAACCGGAAGTAGCACTGTGCTCAAGTGGTAGAGCGCTAGCCTTGAGCTGAAGAGCTGAGGGACAGCACCCAGGCCCAGAGTTCAGGCCCCACGACCAGACCCCCCCGCCCAAAAAAAGTAAAATTATAAGAAAATGAAAAGATGGTCTTTCAGAATATAATCTATCCTCTTCTTATGTTTAATGGCTCACCAAATAAATCTTTTTTCCTAGCCCCCAAAAGTCATCCTCAATTCACGGGACCCTTTTGAAGCAGCAAGGAAGTTTGGATTCCTGAATGTAAACCCATCTTTTTTCATTCAGTGCTTTCATCCTTAGAAAACCACCCCTGTCCATCAGCAGTTTCACATTTTACTTTTAAAGAGAATGTTTATGAGCCAGGCACTGGTGGCTCATGCCAGTAATCTTAGCTACTCAGGAGGCTGAGATCTGAGGATCAAGGTTCAAAGCCAGCCCAGGCATGAAAATCCATGAGATTCTTATCTCCAATGAACCACCAGAAAACTAGAAGTGGTGCTGTGGCTCAAGTGGTGGAAGCTCACCTTGAGCTGAAGAGCTGAGGGGCAGCAGATTTCAAGCTCCACAACTGACACAGGGGGTGGGGAGGGAGAGGGAGAGAAAGAGAGAGAGAGAGGAGAGAGAAACGAGAGAGAGAGAGAAAAGAGAGAGGGGAGAGAATGTTTAAGGGCTGAGGATGTAGCTCACCAGAGAAGATACATCTACAGGCCCCTGGGTTCATTAAAACAGACTTCAGAAACTAAGTCCATTCTCCTTATCAGACCAAGAAGGAATCTAATGCCCAGGTAGATTAAGTGGTTTGCTTAAAATCACACCGTTAATAAAATGGCTAAGCCGGGACTAATACAGAAAAGTACTGAATGAAAGGGATCCTTCCCTTTTCCTTTATAGCAGGTGGCAGTGCCTTTGCCGCCTATGCATTTCTTAGGAAAGCATGTTCACTTCCTGCTCTAACCACTCTTCTGTTATGAGGCACTGTTAAATGAGGAAATGGTAGGTTCTTTCCTCCAGGATCATTAGACTTATCAATGGGTAAGGTATTAGGAAGAGTTGAATTCTCACCCTTTCTAATAAATATCTGCCTAGAGAAACAAAAAAAATACCAGCATGGAATAAACATTCAAACTGAGATGATAACTGTAGAAAATCTAGCTTTAGAAAAACTCACAGCTTGACATATTCCAAGTCTTGGAGGGAAGGCAAAAGCCAGTCTAGCACAAATTGTTCTTTAGTTTGCCGGACTCTGGTTAGGGCTGACAAATGAATGAATGACAAATGATGAGGAATGAACAAATGAGTGAATGGCGAGGCTATGCCCCTAGGGGCTGACTGTGGGGAGGTGGAGTCCTACCTGCTCTTCTCTTCCTAGGTTGCTCCTCCGAGATCTAGCTTCAGTGGGCCAGGATTGGCTGGGAAGGCTTGTCCCGGCTAACGACGGGGCCCCGCAGCGGCCCAAACCAGCCCGGGGACCCCCGTTCCCCCCACGGCTCAGCTCCACACCTCCCGTCCCAGTCGAACCCTTTACCTCTGGGGGCTTTGTGGTCCAGAGGTCCTTAGACCCCAGAGGCAGCTCCCAGCCTCCGAGTAGGAGGCCCCAAATGAAAACTGTTGGAACCTGAGGGCCTCTAGGAGCCTGGAGAGGGAGGGGGAATACCCCGCCCCCCGCGGGTGAAGTTTACAACAGCCACTTCCGGGGGCTGAGGAAAGAAGGAACTTCCCTCACACACAGCTTCTAGGACTTTCTCCGGCCTTCCAGGCTATGCCCAAGTCTCACTTTCCCCCCCCCCCCCAGCCGTGGGGCCTGCCCTCTGCTCTGCCACCTGCCACCAGCCTCTAGCTTCCCGCCTCCTGCTGCCCTGTGCAGGCAGCTTCAGGATACGTACTTGGAGAATGCCGGTCTCTGATTGGGAGAGCTCACCTGCTTCAGCTTTGCTTTCACCTAGACCGGCGCATGCGCTGTTGCTGCGGAGGGGAAAGGAGAGGGAGGAGGCACCGATGCACCTGCACAAGGTGCGCACACGCGATCCCGCACTAGACTCTCCTCCTCCCCAAGCCTGCCTTCATGCTCGCACTGCCATGACTCCGCAGGGGGTTCTCGGGTCACAGAGACTCTCCTGCTTTCCTGACCCTAATGGGAGCGCAGCTTCCTGCTCCTCAGCCCTTTTGCCAGCCTACTGAGTAAACATCACCGAAGCCAGAACCCAGCTCCTGTACCTTTACCCCAGCAGGCGAGCCTGTGGGCGCCCCAACCCCCACCCCGGTGCTGGGGGGGCAGGACCTCCAGGGACTTCTCTGGGGGGCTGCTGCATAGGTGGCTGCATTTCTCTCGCTCTAGTCCCCTCCTCCCATCCTCTTTGTATCCCAGTTTGGGGTGGGGAGGAGATAAACAGGAGTTGGGAGCATGCAGGTCGATTCAGTGCATCTGTTGATGCTCCTGTTGTTATAAATAGTGTGTAACAGATCTCGATCTCTCTCATATACACACACCTAGATAATGTGTACAGTACTCTGATTTCTCTTGTTAGCTGCTTCACAATCTGCCGCTGCTTTGGGGAGATTGGAAAACCAAATCCTCTTTTGTTCCTTGGCTTTTGAAAGCCTATTCCCCAATGAACAATGCAAATTGGCAGGATTTTGATTAAAGATTGTATGCTCCTTTCCAAAAAGGCGTTTAACACACAAAAAAAGCCTTTTATGTTAAACTATTCCATGTCGATTGTCTTCAACCTGAAAGCAAGGTGTAGGGGTCGACTTTCCCCAGCTCTCCCTCTGGAGAGGCAATGGTCATAAATGCAAATATAAGTTTAGATTAAAACCTCCTTAATTCTTGTGTCTCTGAAATCTTAATTGGTTTGAGTTTTGTCATTTAGATTTAAAAGGAAGATTGTCTCTGTTTCCTAATACTTTGGCTAGAAAAAGGATAATTGCTTCAAAAGAAAGAGGCTTAAGGAAAGAAAAAAGAATTAACCTGCTCCAACATTTACAAAAATAATGGAAAAATACATAAAGCTAGTAACAATAGAGCTCTTTTTACAAGCTCTAAATAATATTTTGTAATTTCTTATGTAAGTTTTAATAGCATTATAAAAATGTGTAGCAAGAACAAATGGTAAATGTACATTTTTAAATGAAAAATTAGTTCAGGGCTGGGAATGTGACTTAGTGGCAGAGTACTTGCCTAGCATACATGAAGCCCTGGGTTTGCTACCTCAGTCCCACAAAAACAGAAAAAGCCAAAAATGGTGCTCTGGCTCAAGTAGTAGAGTGCCATCCTTGAACAAAAGAAGCTCAGGGACAGTGCCCAGGCCCTGAGTTCAAGCCCCAGGACTGGCAAAAAAAAGACAAGGAAGGAAGGAAGAAGGGTGGATATAATGTGAAAGCTTGAAATCTGTTTATTCAATCATTTAGTATCTACAGAATACAGAGTATATACCCAACATGGAGAGACCTAATAGGAATACTAAAGAGAAATGTTTATATCAAGCCTGAACTCCTACAAAGAATTTATAAAGAACTTTCAATTTTATCAGGGAAGACACTTATAGACTCAAAGAAACTGGAAGAAAGACATGGAAGATACAGATATAAACACAAAAAACAGCAGGAGGCTGTAAAAGAAGTAGAAACTGTGTGCATGAGGGGACAAAGAGGAGTGAGACCAGATGGAAAAATAATGCAAAACCCACTCACATGACCTTTTAGATTTACTAAAAATTGTAATAATAATTAAAAAATCAGATCAAGCTGAGTGCTAGTGGGTCACACCTGTAATCCGAGATCTCAGGATCATGGTTCAAAGACAGCCTCAGTAGGAAACTAACCACCAGAAAACCAGAAGTGGAGCTGTGGCTCAAAGTGGTAGTGTGCTAATCTTGAGCACAAAAGCCCAAGGACAATGAACATGCCCTGAATTCAAGTGCCACAACCGACCCCCACCCCCAAAAAATGTGTTAAAAACCAGATCATTCCAAAATACCTATATTATTCTTTTAGTTATAAGGTAGTTCTCTGTTGTCTCCTTTAGTTAGCATACTACTTAAGAAACCTGTATGAGGGGCTGGGAAGGTGGCACAGTGGTATAGTGCTTGCCTTGCATGCCTGAGGCCCTAGGTTCGATTCCTCAGCACCACATAAGCAAAAAGAAAAAATGCCGAAAGTGGCGCTGTGGCTCAAGTGGTAGAGTGCTAGCCTTGAGCTGAAGAGCTGAGGGACAGCGCCCAAGCCCAGAGTTCAGGCCCCACGACCGGACCCCCCCAAAAAAATAAATCCAAATAATATTATTAAACATATACATTCCATGTTCTATGCTAAGTGGCTTCACATCTGTTCTTTTTCAACAATACAAATATATTTATCATTCATTCCAATAATACATGATATTTTTAAAATTGAGTGCAATTACAGAACAGTAAAAGTCTCTCAAAGCACCCAAAATCGGTAAAGAACCCTTAAATTTCAACAATAAAAAGAAAGCAAACCAATTTTAAAAGTTGGCTAAAGGCTTTAAAACACATCAAAGAGGATAAGGCAAACAAGCATATGAAAAAATGTTCCACATCATATTTCATAAAAGAATTGCAGGGGCTAGGAAAGTGGATCAGTGGTAAAGTGCTTGCCTTGCATGCCTGAGGCCCTGGGTTCGATTCTTCAGCACCACATAAGCAAAAAGCCAGAAGTGGCACTGTGGCTCAAGTGTTAGAGCAGTAGCCTTGAGCTAAAGAGCTGAGGGGCAGGCACAGGCTCAGAGTACAAACCCCATGATCGGGCTCCCCAAAACAAAATTGTGGATAAAAGAATCGCAAATTAAAAAGAGCCAGGTGCAGATGGCTCATACCTATAGTCCTAGTTACCCAGAAAGCAAACATTAAAGGATCATGGTTCAAAGCCAGCCTAGGCCTAAAAGCCTGTGAGACTCATTTCCAATTAACCAAAACTCCGGGCTAGCCCTATGCCTCAGTTCAAACCCCAAGATTGGCACGAGCATACACACACACAGACACACACACACACACACACACACACACACAAACATACAGCACAGCACACTTATCAGAATGGCCAAAATCCAGAACATGGACAACAGTAATTGCTAGTGAGAATCTGGAAGAACAGAAATATTAACTTCTGGGCTCTACTTAACATTCCACTTTGGAAACCAGTCTACCAGACTAAATAGACTCTTTTTTTTCTTGGGGGGGGGGGGAGACAACTAGTTTTTGAGTTTGAACTCAGGGCCTGAGCTGTCCCTGAGCTTTTATGCTTAATGCTTGCACTCTACCATCTAAGACACAGATTCACTTCCAGCTTTTGTGGTGATTTATTAGCAATAAGAGTCTCACAATGGGGCTGAGAAGGTGGCTCAGTGGTAAAGTGCTTACCTTGCATGCATGAGGCCCTGGGTTCGATTCCTCAGCACCACATAGCAGGAAAAGCTGGAAGTGGCACTGTAGCTCAAGTGGTAGAGCACTAGCCTTGAGCTGAAGAGCTGAGGGACAGTGCCCAAGCCCAGAGTTCAGGCCCCACAACTGGCAAAAAAAAAAAAAAGAAAAAAGAAAAAATAAGAGTCTCACAATGTACAAGTCGTTATGTTGAAAACGAACTTTTGGTCGGGAGGGAGGGTTGGGTAGGAGGGTCGGGGGAGGATAGGAAGGGATGAGAAGGGGAACAAAGGAGGAGGCTACAATGCTTGATAAGAAATGTACTCATTATCTTGCCCATGTAATTGTAACCCCTCTGTACAGTATTTTCACACACACACAAAAAAGAGTCTCACAGACTTTCCTGCTTGGGCTGACTGCAAACCACAATCCTCAGATCTCAGCCTCCTGAGTAGCCAAGATTACCATTGTGAGCACCAGTGCCCAGTCAAATGTATTGTTACACAATCCAGCAATCATGTTAGATGGACCGCTAAGTTCCATCCTCATAATGAAAAAAAAAAAGGACAGGTAAGTAGGAAGAGCTATATTTTTCTACTGCCCATAATTTGCATGAAGCAAACTTTTAAAAAACTTAGCTGAGCCAGGCACTAGTGGCTCACACCTATAATCCTAGTTACTCAGGACCCTGAGATCTGAGGATCGTGGTTCAAAGCCAGCCCAGGCAGAAAAGTCCATTAGACTCTTATCTCCAATAAACCACCAGAAAACCTGTAGTGATACTGTGGCTTACGTGACAGAGCACTCTCCTTGAGCTGAAGAGCTGAAGGATAGCGCCCGAGCCCTGAGTTCAAGTCCTGCAGCCGACAAAAAAAAAGAGTTGAAATGTTTTAATTAATGTTTTAATTATCCCTCATAAAGTTTTAAATTAAGTTCTTAGGATGGCACACTTCTTTTTTCCTTTTGCGTTTTTTTTTTTTTTTGGGTCCCATCATGCGGCCTGAACTCTGGGCCTGGGCACTGTCCCTCAGCTCTTCAGCTCAAGAGTAGTGCTCTACCACTTGAGCAACAGCACCACTTCCGGCTTTTTTCTTTTTGCTTATGTGGTGCTGAGGAATCGAACCCAGGGCCTCATGCATGCAAGGCAAGCATTCAACCACTGAGCCACCTTCCCAGCCCTGTCTTTTTCTTTTTTTGTCATTTGTGGGGCCTGAACTTAGGGTCTAAGTGCTGTCCCTGACTTTTTTCCCTCAGTGAAAGTGCTCTACCACTTTGAGCCACAATACCACTTCTGGCTTTCTGGCTTTCGGGTGAGTAATGGGAAAGAAGAGTCTCACAGACTTTTCTGCCTGGCCTTGAATGGTGATCCTCAGATCTCAGCCTCATGAGTAGCTAGGATTGTATGCATAAGCCACCAGTACCTGGCTAGGATTGCACAATTCTAATTTTCACAACAGTGATGATACAGTAGTTGTTTTAGGCTTCCACTTTCACAAAAATGGCATCTCTAGATTTTACTAAAGTGTATTAGTTATCAGATAAATGCAAATAATTCTATCATTAACTAGAATAATGTTATATCCCTTTTTACTTATGGACTGGAAAATAAAGAGTACTGGCAGAAAAGGAAGTAAACGCTCTCATACAATGATGATACTTCTTTAAACTGCTCACTCTTCCTGGAAGAATAGTCAGTAATATGTATAAATAATTAAAATATTCTGCTAAATCTTGTTCCTCAAATATTCATCATAAAATTGTTGATTGAGCAAAGTTATGTTTAGTAATTTTGCTGAAGAAAAGTAAAATACCTTTGCATGAAAATAAATTACCTCGGTAGTATCTAACAATGGAAAATTAGAGAAAGTTGTTTTTAGGATTCTAGAGCTTGAACTGAATGATTTTAGGGAGTGTTTTGTACGTTAGAGGATTGCCTTATATTGATGAGCAAAGCAATGCATTTGTTTTAAAGCATTTCCTACTCTCTCTTTTTTTAAAATTTATTGTGTGCATGGGAGCTTGTACTCAGAACCTCATACTTTTGGTCTGCTTGTAAAAGCATTCCTTCATAAATCATCAGATAGTCTGCTTAGTAAGTTTACAGTTTTATCTTCTGCCAACAAATAATCCTTGTAGCAAAGGAAGTTATTTCTGCTGAATCCAAAACTTTACATAAACTCTAGAAGAAAGTCCAATTCCAGCTGAGAAAATGGCTCATGGTTGTAAGACAGAGATTGAGACGATAGCAATTTGAGGCCAAACTGAGCAAAAAAAAGCTCATGAGACCCTATGTCAACCAATAAAAAGCTGAATTGTAGCCCAGTGCTAGTGGCTCATGCCTGTAGTCTTAGCTACTCAGGAGGCTGAGATCTAAAGATCACCATTCAAAGCCATCCAGAGCAGACAGACAGTCACTGGACCCTAAACATTTTTTTGCCAGTAGATGGAATGCTATGTTCATCAGCAGATGGCACTAGAGTGACACTGCCTGGCACACATGCAAAAGGCCCCTTTTTGGTTGGGCTCCAGCCCTCAATTTTTATTCTTCCACACAGTAGCCTAACAAAGGAGTTCCAGCTGTGCCTTCACGCTAATCTCCGTCTCTTTAAGGTCCAGCTCATGTGCATCTACTGGCCATTTCTATAAACTAACCCACTCTGACTCTTCCCCATAAGCATGGAGAACCAGTTCTACAGAAGATTCTAGAAAGTTGTATTCACTATTGGCGGCTTTGTAGCTGTGTATGTAGTTGACATGTTTTCTTTGAAGAGGTCTGAATTTCACCCTTGGTTTAGGATAGGTAAGAGGAGCTCTTCACTTTTCCCTTACTTCCTTTATTATTCATTCTTCCTTGGTGGGCAAATAATTGGTTTTTGTTTGTTTGTTTGTTTTGGTCCTGGGGCCTGAACTCTGGGCCTGGGCATTGTCCTCTTCAGCTGAATGCTAGTACTCTACTACTTGAGCCAAATCTCCACTTGCAGATTTTTGGAGGTTAATTGGAGACAAGTGTCTCAGACTTTACTGTCCAGGCTGGATTTGAATTCCAGTACTCAGATCTCAGCTCCTGAGTAACTAGGATTACAGGCTTGAGCCATTGGTGCTCAGCTCACCTGCTTTGTCTGTATCTATTAATATTCTCATTCATTCCTTTTAGTATTTATCCACCTTCTACTTAACTAATAATCTTTATATTACACTTCCCCTGCTCAAAATCTGATGTGGCCAAGTATAGAAGCATGCCTATAGTCACAGCTAGTCAAGAGACTAGAACAGGAAGAAGATTGCTTAAGTCAAGTAGTTCAGTCCAGCCTGGCAACCATGTCAGTTAAAAAAAAAGAAAAAGACTTTCCTGAGTGATTTCTAAATGACAAGTCTTTATACTTAAATGTCTACTTTCAGTAGATTTGTTTCTAGTTTAAGTTGCAATGCCTTTGTCAATCAGGGAAAATTTTAATATAACTTCTGATGCAAATCATAAAACCTTACAGTTTCCTTCCTGCACGCACACACACACACACACACACACACACACACACACACACGGATATGTTATAACTCAAGAAAGAGTTTTACTGTTTTTTATTCTGCTAATGTTCTGAATTGTTTCATGTTAAAGAAGAGTCTTCGGGGGCTGGGAAGGTGGTTCAGTGGTAGAGCACTTTCCTTGCATGCATGAGGCCCTGGGTTCGATTCCCCAGCACCACATAAGCAAAAAGAAAAAACACCGGAAGTGGCGCTGTGGCTCAAGTGGTAGAGTGCTAGCCTTGAGCTAAATTGCTGAGTGAGAGACAGCGCCCAGGCCCAGAGTTCAGGTCCCACGACTGGACTCCCCCCCCCAAAAAAAAAAGAAGAGTCTTCAGAGGAAAACAACCCTTGAAACTGGATGCTACAGAAAACCTCTAGGGCACTAGTACTTATACTTCCTTTTCCCAGAGAGAGACTTAGTCATCCTTAGATAACTAGAAAACATCAGCGACTATGAACCACAAGACCAAGATACTTTTAGTTCCACCTACAATAGAAGATGAAAATAACTACATGACAGTGACAAGTTCCACTCAAGACTCAGAAGCCAGATCTTTACGACTCCAGTCTGATTGTCCAGCTTTACTCCCAATGCTTTTTTTTTTTTTTGCTTGTCCTGGGGCTTGTGAACTTGGGTCCTGGGTGCCGTCCCTGATCATCTTTGTGCTCAAGGCTAGCATTCTACCACTCTAGCCACAGTGCCACTTCCAGCTTTTTCTGTGATTAATTTGAGGTAAGAGTCTCATAGACTTTCCTGCCTAGGTGGCCTTGAACTGCAATCCTCGGATCTTAGCATCCTGAGTAGCTAGGATTACAGGCCTGAGCTACCAATGCCCATACCTCCCGATGCTTTTATTCTTTGTTTACTAAGCTATCTTCTTTCCTCTTGATTGCTCTTAGGTTTTGGACTAATTCCAATATCTAGGTTTGAAGTTAAGTCCTCATGTTTTGTAGATAAGAACTCTTTAAAGCAGAACCACATCTCCAGCCCTAATATTTGGTGATTATTTTTTAGATAGGGTCTAGCTACCTGCTTAGGTATATCCATCTATGTTAGGCTTCTGGTTTAGCTAAGATAAAAGGTACACACAACAGTATCCAATTCTGCTGAGGAGTCTCTGTAACTTTTCTGCTCTGCTGCCTCAAACCTTAATCCTTCCAATGTTAGCCTTCCATTTAGTTTCCATTTAGCTCAGGTTACAAGCATGAGCAGCCAGCACTATGCACTATGCACTATGCAAAGGTTGTTTTTTTTTTTTTTTTGGTTGGTTGTGGGGCTTGAACTCTGAGCTCTTCAGCTCAAGGTGAGCGCTCTACCGCTTGAGCCACAGCACCACTTCCAGTTTTCAAGTGGTTTATTGGAGATCAGAATCTCATGGACTTTCCTGCCCTGGCTGGCTTTGAACTGTGATCCTCAGATCTCAGCCTCAGCATTCAGACCCAGAATTCAAACCCCACGACCAACCATAAAAAAAAGAAAGAAAGTAAAGGGGTGACATTGTCCAAAAAGAAATGCACTCTTAACCTGACTTATATAATTGTATATTACCTTTATAATAACAACAACAAATTTTGAAGAGGGCTGGGAAGGTGACTCAGTGGAAGAGTGCTTACCTTGCATGCATGAGGACCTGGGTTTGATTCCTCAGCACCACATAAGCAGAAAAAGCTGGAAGTGGCACTGAGTGTCAAGTGGTAGAGTGCTAGCCTTGAGCATAAGAGCTGAGGGATAATGCTCACGCGCAGAGTTCAGACCCCACAACAGACAAAATAAATAAATAAATAAATAAAACTCCTTTAACCTTTAACTGTGCCTAGGTGGATTTTCTTGTTCACCAGTTAATTCGCCTCAATATGATAGAGTACTAACTTTGAGCAAAAGAGCTCAGGGACAGTTCGCAGGCCCCGGGTTAAAGCCCCATGGCCAACAACAACAAAAGAATCAGGCTACAAAAGGAAGAGAACAAATGGGCTAAGATTTTAATTCCAGGGGTTCAACTTCCATTTGTATAGTTAAGTTGGTACAGTGGCTTGTTATTCATTACTTTAATGAGGAGGAAAACATTTCCAAATTCCCTTCAGTGGATTCCAAATTAGAGTTGGTAAAAATTTGAAATAAGAAAGTCAATGTGGTGAGGCTGGGAAGGTGGCTCAGTGGTAGAGTGCTTGCCTTGCATGCATGAGGCCCTGGGTTCGATTCCTCAGTACCACATAAGCAGAAAAAGCCAGAAGTGGTGCTGTGGCTCAAGTGGTAGAGCACTATCCTTGAGCTAAAGAGCTGAGGGACAATGCCCAGGCCCAGAGTTCAGGCCCCAAGACCAACCAAAAAAATAAACCTAAAACTAAAACAAAACAAAACAAAACAAAAAACACAGAAAGAAAGTCAATGTGGTTACACATAGAAAAAGACAGAGGACCAGTAGCTTCCAAATCATTCTCATCCCATATACTTCAAAAGTGACCAGGGAAGGGTGGGAGGTTGGCTCAGCACTGTGGCTCAAGTGGTAGAGCAGTAGCCTTGAGCTAAAAAGCTGATGGACAGTGCCAGGGCCCAGAGATCAGGCCGCATGACCAACAACAACAAAAAAGTGACCAGGGATTAATACCTTGGTAGTCAAAATAACCTATTTTTCCTTATAATTTGTTTTCCTCATGTTTTTTGTCATAATGAAGGAAATCTACCACAGGGTTGGCTAAGACACAGAGAGTGAAAGTTTTATTTACTTCACTCAAAGTGATAAATGACACCAGAGGTAGGCTGTGATAAATTATGTATGTACAGGGCAATATTTATTGCAAATATCTATAGAAATCTATAGAAAGAAATTCACTGTACCTATCATCTTAGTATGAGGCAGCATGTTAGTTTCATAATCTGAAGAAATACATTAAAAAAACACTATGAGCTGGGTGTCGGGGGCTCACGCCTGTAATCCTAGCTACTCAGGAGGCTGAGATCTGAGGATCACGGTTCAAAGCCAGCCCAGGCAGGAAAGTCCATGAAACCCTTATCTCCAATAAACCACCAGAAAACAGGAAGTGGCATTATAGCTCAAGTGGTAGAGCGCTAGCCTTGAGCTGAAAAGATGAGGGCCAGCACCTAGGCCCAGAGTTCAAGCCCCAAGACCGAAAACAAACAAACAAACAAGCAAAAAAAAACCACTATGGACCTGGGTGCTGGTGGCTTATGACTGTAATACTGCCTACTCAGGAAGATAAGAACAGAAGATTGTGGTTTGAAGCCAGCCCATGCAGAGAGTCTGCAAGACTCCATCTCCAAAATAACCAGCAAAAAGCTAGAGTGGAAGTGTAGTTCAAGTGGTAAAATGACATCTGGACAAGCAAGTGAACATAATGTCCTGAGTTCAAACACAAGTTATTGGCAAAAAACAAAACAAAACACTATGAACAAACTAAAATTCTAATAAAGGCTCAAATAATCATCATCAAGGGTTTGTGGTTTTGTTTTTGTTTTTGTTTTGTCAGTCATGGGGCTTGACTCTGGGCCTGGGTGCTGTCCCTGTGCTCTTCAACTCAAGGCAAGTGCTCTACCTCTTGAGCCACAGCACCACTTCAGTGTTCTAGTGGTTTATCGGAGATCAGAGTTTCACGGACTTTTATGCCTAGGCTGGCTTTGAACCATGATCCTCAGATCTCAGCCTCCTGAATAGCTAGGAATACAGGCTTGAGCCACCGGTTCCCGGCAAGAAGGTTTTAAAAAAGTAAAGAAGATTAAAAAACAAAGGAGAGAAAAGAAAGTTAAAATTCCAGAATCCTAAAATCAAAACCTTCATTTAAAATAGTTTTAAATATACAAATGAAAAGTAAACCTGGTGCTAACCTATAATCTTAGCAGCCTCCACCCACTGAGCTATATCACTCATCCCCACTTTAATCATGTGCCACAAAAAGCTTGCATTATGTCTAAAAAAAAACTTAGCTACTCAGGAGGTTGAAATCTACAGAACATGTGGAGGCTGGGCAGGAAAGTCTGTGAAACTCATATCCAATTAACCAGTGAAAAGACAGAAGTAGAGCTTTGGCTCAAGTGGCAGAGCACTAGTCTTGAGCAAAAAGGTTCAGAGACAGCACATAGGCCCCGAGTTCAAGCCATAAGACCAGCAAAAAAAACCATGGATTTTAAAAAAGGGGGACTGGGAAGGTGGCTCAGTGGTAGAGTGCTTGCCTTGCATGCATAAGGCCCTGGGTTTGATTCCTAAGCTGTACATAAGCAGAAAAAGCCAGAAGTGGCACTGTGGCTCAAGTGGTACAGCGCTAGCCTTGAACTGAAGAGCTGAGGGAGAGTGCCCAGGCCTACAGTTCACCCCTACTGACAAAAAACAAAAACAAAAACAAAAAAACCAACCAACCAACCAACCAACAAAAAAAAAAATGGGCACTGATAGCTCATGCCTATAATCTTAGCTACTCTGGAGATGGAGATCTGAGGATCACAGTTCAAAGCCAGCCCAAGCAGGAAAGTCCATGAGACTTATCTCCAATAAACCACCAGAAAACTGGAAGCAGTGCTGTGGCTCAAGTCAGAGACCTTGCTTTGAGCTGAAGAGCTGAAGGACAGTGCCCAGGCCTAGAATTCTAGTCTCATGATCAACACACACACACACACACACACACACACACACACACACACACACACACAAAGGAAAGTTGAAAATGAAAAGAAAAACTTAAAATCATTCAGACTGTTTTATTTATCTATTACAGACAATGTGACTGATTGCTTGTGTACAAAATTTCTAGAAATCTACAAAAGAAGAAAAAGAAAAAACATCTCAAACTTGTAATTTAGGCAAGAGCTCAAGATATCAAATAAAGGGCTGGGTAGGTGGCTCAGTGGTAGAGTGCTTGCCTTGCATGCCTGAGGCCCTGGGTTCAATTCCTCAGCACCACATAAGCAAAAAGAAAAAAGCTGTAAGTTGCGCTGTGGCTTAAGTGGTAGAGTGCTAGCCTTGAGCTGAAGAGCTGAGGGACAACAGGCACAGAGCTCAGGCCTCAGGACCGGACCCTCCCCCACCCAAAAAAAGATATAAAATAAATACGCAATAAATAATATAGTAGGTTTAGGAAGGTGGCTCAATAGTTGAGTGCTTACCTTGCATGCATGAGGCCCTAGGTTCAATTCCTCAGCACCACATAAGCAGAAAAATCCAGAACTGGCACTGTGGCTCCAGTGGTAGATTGCTATTCTTGAACTGAAGAGCTGAGGGACAGTGTCTAGGCCCAGACTTCAGGCCCCATGACCAACAAAATAAATAAACAAATAAATAATATAGTATTATAACACAATAAATATCTACTTACAATATTTTTATACAGTAACAAATTACACATGCACACTAAAATCAAAACAATAATCACTCCAAAAAATGAAATATTTCTTCGTAAGTCTAACAAGCATGTATGGGACTTGTAAGCTGAAAACTATGCAATGTCAATAAAAGAAATGAAAGAAAAAATAAATTAATGGACAGACTGAGTTTATGGTTTAGAAGACTAAAGCTAATAAATATTAAAAATTTTCTCAAATAGATGTTTCATTTGTATCAGGATTCCAGCAAGATTTGTTTGTATATCTGGACAAACATATCCTAAAATTTATATGGAAAAACAAAGAAACAAGAATAGTGGCGTATACTTGTAACCCTAGCATTTGAGCTGCTGAGACAGGAAGGTTGTAACCTCAAGGATAGCTTGGGCTAGCTATATAGAGACACTGTCTCACCTTTTGGCCTCCACACACATACAAAGAAGAATATTCCAAACTTTTTTTCTGTGTGTGTTTGACAATGCTGGGGCCTGAACTCAGGGCCTACTTGCTGTCCCTGACTTGTTTTGCTCAAGGCTAGTGTCTATCATACCTCCACTGCCAGTTGTTCTGCAACTGCTTATGAATCTATACTGAATACATATATAAACCGCACATGGCTTCTTGTGAACTTCCAAGAGACAAGGAAAATCTTAGTGAGTATTAGTAGAAATACTTAGTTGCTTGCATTTTTCTTTTCTTTTCTTTCTTTCTTTTTTTTTTGAGACAAGGTATCCATTTGCAGCCTGGTTGGCCTTGAACTCATGATCCTCTTGCATCAAGCTTCCAGAGTTTTGTGATTACAAATATGGGTCACCATGTCCAGCTCTAAAACTATTTGTTACAAAAAAAAAAAAAGAAGGGACAAAGTGTTACTTATATAGATGTGTTTGTGGAATTCAAACCTGCCACATTCATGTGAATTTTCACTTGAAAAACTGTTAGGTTTTTAAAAAGAGCTAACCGAGTAAGAACTGCACCAGCACTCATGTGGTATTCAGGTAAGGGGTAGGTTTATTCAGTAGACCTGCTGGGAAAAGGTAAGGTTGGCACTCCACGTGGCTGGCAAAAGAGAGAAAAGAGCTAGAAAAGAGCAGAGAGAGCAAGAAAAGAACAGAGAGCTAGAAATGAACAGAGAGAGAGCTAGAATAGAACAGAGAGAGCTAGAATAGAACAGAGAGAGAGCTAGAATAGAACAGTGAGCTAGAACAGAGAGAGAGCAGAGAGAGCTAGAAAAGAGCAAGAGAGAGGTAAGAACAGAGAGAGAGAGCTAGAATAGAACAGAGAGAGAGCAGAGAACTAGAAACGAACAGAGAGAGAAAAGGGAGAGTCTGGGCCTGGGCTAGCCCTTATCTAGGGTATGGGGGGGGGAAGGTGTGGCCACATCAATTTCAGATGTGACCTCAGCCAATGCAGATGTGACCTCTTCCAGTTGTCCCAGTTGCCTAGGTAACGCAGGTACTGGGTGGAGACTTTGCTGCGAGGAGGGTGGAGTCTGCTCGTCATCCAGGAGCGGACCTTACAAGAACTTGCATAGATTTGCTGAGTTTTTCTTTTTTTAGTAACACTTATGGCTTAAGAGAGAAAGCAGATAATAACCCAATTCTATCTCTTCATCTTTTGAGCTGTAGAGTGAGAAAGACTCCCACATGAGGCACTGGGAAGGTGGCTCAATGGTAGAGTGCTTGCCTTGCATGCATGAGGCCCTGGGTTCGATTCTTCAGCACCACATAAGCAGAAAAAGCTCAAAGTGGGACTGAGGCTCAAGTGGTAGAGCCCTGGTCTACAGCTGAAGAGCTGGGGGACAGCGCCCAGGCCGAGTTCAGGCCACACAACCAACAACAACAAAAAAAGAAGATTCCTACATGAACAGAGTAAATATAGTATTGAATAAGCCAGGGGCTGGTTGCTCACGCCTGTAATCCTAGCTACTCAGCAGGCTGAGATCTGAGGATCACTGTTAAAAGCTAGCCCTGGAAGGAAAGTCCATGAGACTCTTTTTTTTTGAACTTTTTTTTTTATTTTTGGGTCCAGTCGTGGGCCTGAACTCTGGGCCTGGGCACTGCCCTCAGCTCTTCAGCTCAAGGCTAGTGCTCTACCACTTGAGCCACAGCGCCACTTCCGGCTTTTTCCTTTTTGCTTATGTGGTGCTGAGGAATGAACCCAGAGCCTCATGCATGCAAGGCAAGCGCTCTACCACTGAGCCATCTTCCCAGCCCTCCATGAGACTCTTCTCTGCAATGAACCACTAGAAAACTGGAAGTTGTGTTGTGGCTCAAGCGGTAGAGTGCTCACCTTGAGCTGAAATGTGCAGGGACAGAGCTCAAGCCCAGAGATCAAACTCCATGACTGACCAAAAAACCCCAACAAACTAACAAAAACAAAAACTCAGAATAGTAAAGTATTTCTCCTTCCTTCTAAACAAATACATCTTCTTAGCCATTCTCATTACGCATCTCTAGAACTTGTCATTCACTAATACATCATCTTCACACGGATAAAGTACTACTAGTTAGTGAAATTTGATTTTTATAAAAGTTTGTTATTATTATTATTATTATTATTATTATTATTATTATTATTATTATTATTATTATTATCTGTCGGTCATGGGGCTTGAACTCTGGGTTTGGGCCCTGTCCCTGCACTCTTGGGCTCAAGGCGATTACTCTACCAATTGAGCCACAGCACCACTAATGGTTTTCTAGTGGTATATTGAAGGTAAGAGTCTCACGGACTTTCCTGTCTGGGCTGGCTTTGAACCATAGTCCTCAGATCTCAGCCTTCTGAGTAGCTAGGATTATACGCGTGAGCCACGGGCCACCAGCTAAGTTTGTTGCTATTATAAAGGTAATGTGCAGAGGGGCTAGCAAGGTGGTTCAGTGGTAGAGTGCTTGCTTTGCATGCATGAGGCCCTGGGTTTGATTCCTCAGCACCACATAAACAGAAAAAACTGGAAGTGGCTCAAATCATAAAGTGCTAGCCTTGAGCTGAAGAGCTTAGGGACAGGAGGCAGGCCCAGAGTTCAAACCCCACAACCATCCCCCCCCTTGCTCAAAGCTGGTGCTCTACCATTTGAGGAATGCCTCTAATCCAGCATTCTGCTGGTTAACGGGAGATGGAGTCTTTAGGTTTTTTTCTGAATGGATTGGGTTAAAATGTTGAGCAACCTTTGTCCAATGAAGCTTGATTCAAAAAAAATTTTTTGAGGTTTAGTAAGGATTTTAGCATAACAGGATTAACAGGGGGAAATAAAAACAGAAAAAGAAACATTTCCTGCTCTCTATGCAGGACATGGGAATTAAAGCCTAGTTTGATTCTTGAAATGCAAATAGAAAATTTCTGAAAACTATTAAATATTTCTACATATACTGGTTAAAATCAAGGATAAATGTCTAAGTGTTTATTTCAAATTGAATTCAATATCTAATGATACATTTTCAAAGCATATTATATCATATAGTTTTTTTTTTTTTTGCCGGTTGTGGGGCTTGAATTCTGGGCCTGGGCGCTTTCCTCCAGCTCTTCAGCTCAAGGCTAGTGCTCTACCACTTGAGCCACAGTCCCCCTTCAAGCTTTTTCTGCTTATGTGGTGCTAAGGAATCAAACACAGGGCTTATGCATGCAAGGCAAGCACTCTACCACTGAGCCACTTTCCCAGCCCCATATAGTATTTTTTAGTTAACCTTAATTTTAGTTTATCTCATGCAAGTTCTACCATATGATTAGAGAAAACAAAATATAGACTAACCACCTTGCTGTGTAGTATTTAACAGATATACATTTCTTTTTAATTAACTACATGTGTTTTGAAGCTGGACATCTATGGATTACAGCTTTAATCCTAGCTACGTAGGAGACTGAGATCAAGAGGATTGAAATTCAAAGCCAGCTTGATTAGAAAAGTCCATGAGACTTCATGTCTAAAATAACCAGCTAAAAACATGTGCTGGACATATGGTTCAAGTAATAGAGCTCAGCCAAGCCAACCAAGCAAGTACAAGGTCCTCAATTCAAACACACAATACAGCTGGGAAGGTGGCTCAGTGTAAAGCGCTTGCCTTGCATGCTTGAGGCCCTGGGTTTGATTCCTCAGCACCCATAAGCAAAAAAAAAAAAAAGCCAGAAGTGGTGCAGTGGCTCAAGTGGTAGAGCACTAGCCTTGAGCTGAAGAGCTGAAGGACAGCGCCCAGGCTCAGAGTTCAGGCCCACGAAAGGACCCAAAAAAACAAAAAACAAAAAACAACCCCCACACACACAATACAAAGAAATATATATAAAGATGGAAAAAAAGTGAGTGAGAACATACAAGAAAGAACATTACCTGGGCACCAGTGGCTCACACCTGTAATGCTAGCTACTCAGGAGGCTGAGATCTGAGCATCACGGTTCAAAGCCATCCTGGGCAGGAAACTCCATGAGACTCTTATCTACAATAAACCACTAGAAAACTGGAAGTGGTGCTGTGGCTCAAGTGGTAGAGTGCTCACCTTGAGCTGAAGAGAGCAGAGACAGCATCCAAGTCCAGAGTTCAAGCCCCACAACTGACCAAAAAAAAAAAAAAAGGTGCCATTGGGACAGTAGCATGTAGTCTAGGCAGCACTCATTGGAGATATCACAGGTCACCCATCAATCTCTGTCCTTGCATAGCTTCATAGCTTCTTTTCTAATTGGCTGAGTATTCAGACTCATTAAGACTTCTCTTATCCCATGAATCTGAAGACAATATTCTTCAGCCCATTGGCAGACCAGCTTAGAAAGCATATCTAGTCACTGTCTCACAAGCTTGCTTTTTATTTATTTTAAATAAGTTTTTATTGTGAAAATACTGTACAGAGGGGTTACAATCACATGAGCAAGGTAATGAGTACATTTTTTTTTTGTCGGTCCAGGGGCTTGAATTCGGGGCTTGGGCGCTGTCCTTGTACTCTTCAGCTCAAGGAAAGCTCTCTACGGCTTGAGCCACAGCGCCACTTCTGATTTTCTAGTGGTTTATTGGAGATAAGAGTCTCACGAACTTTCCTTCTCCAGCTGGCTTTGAACGTCAACCCTCAGATCTCAGCCTGCTGAGTAGCTAGATTAAAGGACTGAGTCATCGGTGCCAGGCATGAGTACATTTCTTATCAAGCATTGTTGGCTCCTCCTTTGTCTTTTCCCCTGCCATCCTTTCTGTCCCATCTCCACAACAACATCCCTCCCTGTCCCCCTATTTTTTATTTTCATTTTTGTTTTTAACCTACTGGTCAAAGCTCTCATTGTTTTTTTTGGGGGGGATAACTGGTCCTGGGGCTTAAATTTAGGGCCTGGGCATCCCTTTACTATTTTTGTTCAAAGCTAGTGCTGTACCACTTTAGCCACAGCTCCACTTCCTACATGTGGCTGGTTAATTGGAGATAAAGAGTCTCATAGGATTTCCTGCTCTGGGTACCTTCCAATGGAGATTTCCAACACTCAGTCTGCTGAGAAGCTAGCATTATAGGCACCCAGGTTCTGATTGCTTTTTGATATTCATGGTGGAAAACTTACACTGACTTTATCACGCCTCTGACTGAATTGGATCTTTGATTACTATTCTTACAAAAGTTTATTGTTATAATTATTATTATAAAGTACAGTTACATTAAGTTAGGAAAAGAGTACTATTTTTTTGTCCATTGTGGGGCTTGAACTCTGGGGTTCGGTGTTGTCAGCTCTTCAGCTCAAGGCTTGCACTCTACCACTTAAGCCACAGTGCCACTTCCAATTTTTTCTGCTTATGTGGTGCTGAGAAATTGAACCCAGGGCCTCATACATGCGAGGCAAGCACTCTACGACTGAGCCACCTTCCCAGCCCCCAAGAGTATTTCTTTTGGACAATGTCACCTCTTCCCTTTCTCTGTTTTTCCATCCTGTCCTCACCCACAGGTTATATAGTTCACTTTTTAACATAGTGAATACCACTGTTGCATTTGTTCACTAATGTTCTTTATTTTCGTTATATTTCCCGATATTTTTGCTAATTCTCACTATGTTTACATCAGATTTAAAACATCACATGAAATGTCTATAAGTATTATAATATATATAATAATTATATATTATATATAAAGAATATATATATAATTATAAAACCACAAAGTGTAAGATATGTTAGTACTATTGTGTATTAAGATGAATAATTATATAAAAATGTAAAGGAAGGGATTGCCATTGTTAATTTTTGGGGAGAACAGGACTGGGGTTTGAACTCAGTGCATGTGTTAGGTCAGTGTTCTACCACTGGAGCCAATACAATGCAAAAGATTTCCATTAAAATGAATGTATTTGTCCTAAAAAAAAATCAGTGCTTTTAAAGGGTTAACTTCTTAGTACATGAAAAGTTCATAAAGTAAAGATAAAATATCCTCATGCATGTGTCTTTGTTCCTAAGAATTAAACCCAGAGCTCTATCACTGAGCTATATTCTTAACCCTCTCTATTCTATTTTATTTTTTTTGGTCGGTCGTGGGGCTTGAACTCTGGGCCTGGGCACTGTCCCTCAGCTCTTCAGCCCAAGGCTAGAGCTCTACCACTTGCATTGCCACTTCCAATTTTCTGGTGGTTTATTTGAGGTAAGAGTTTCACGGACTTGCCAGCCTGGGCTGGCTTTGGACCATGATCCTCAGATCTCAGCCTCCTGAGTATCTAGGATTACAGGCGTGAGTCCGGGCAGCCCTCTATATTGTTTAATACAGGGTCACATTGATTTGCCTAGGCTGGCTTCCAATTCCTGATCCTTCTACCTTCACCTCTATGATAGCTGGGATTATAGGCAAGCACTCTGACCCTCTATGCCTTATCTTTCCATCAAGGTTTATCACTTGCTTCTTCTCATCCATTTTAATATTTGTTAGAAAAATTGATTATCTGCCAAGTATAGGCAAAGCATAAGATGATGTCTACTTCTAAGTAGTTTACAACTACCAAGAAAGATTGTAAGTATGCACCACTGGAAGATGAAGCAGAGCCTTTCCAGATGTGATTTTTGGCCTGAGTCATTTCAGAAAGAGTTAGACAGAATGATCAGGTGGTGGAAAACAAGCTAGGGAATGCAGAGGTATACAGGG
This sequence comes from Dipodomys merriami, assembly GCF_024711535.1. Classification (NCBI taxonomy): domain Eukaryota; kingdom Metazoa; phylum Chordata; class Mammalia; order Rodentia; family Heteromyidae; genus Dipodomys; species Dipodomys merriami. Next base: position 6,484,488 of record NW_027206102.1, read on the forward strand.
AAATTATTAGGAAATTTGCAGCATCCTTTACTGATTGCAAGCTCATTGTGCTTGCAGCCATGTAGCCTCTTTACCCTATCTAGAAGCTGTGTAGCATCACCAAAAGGAATGGCTGGGAGGAGGAATAACTGGAAGGTTGCCTGGGCCTCTAGATTCCATGTAAGACCTTGGACAGGTTGCTTAATTTTTAATGGATCTGTTTTCTCATCTGTATAATGGGATGAATAACATCCAGATTACAGGGGAAAAAGTGGGCTATGCTCCAGCATAACCACAGTAAGGTTTTCCACTCTCTCCAGCTGGTTTGGAAGTCTGCTTTCTCCTATGGGGAAGGAGCATGGCTTTTACTTAAGAAAAACTCTGGAAGTGGCTGTGATGCACCCAACCTTCCCCCAAATCCATTCCCTTCCTTCTCTCCCTCCCCCTGTGCCCCATTCAGATTCAGAACTGCTGCCCCCAGGGATCCTGGCTTTTGTTCTGTGGAGGCTTAATCTCTGACCTGTTTTTGCCCTGGTTCATTGTTGAAAAGTTATCACCTGCTGTCTGCAGAATATTACAAATTTAAACTGCCAAAATTTATTGGCAGGAAATGCTAAATATCATGCTTTGTTCAATATTTACACATCAATGCTTTTACTCTTTCTTTTAATTTCCAGATGATCCCCTCCTCCATCATAATAACCACTCCCTTTTCACTTGTTGGTATTGTCATTTAGTAACAAAAAGTTCTGTTTATGTTCTTATATATTCTTTTAATATTGATTACAATTTATCAACTTATCTGTCTATATGTGATTTTATTTGTTTATTTTTGAGACACAGTCTCATTATCTATTACAGGCTGGCCTTCAAAACTATCCTCCTGCCTCAGCCTTCCCATTGCTGTGTAGGAGCTCCCATCCAAGTGATTGTAAGTTCTTACAATCTGTTTTAATATCCTCTGCAACTTGTTTTTCAAGCTTGAATATTCATAAGAGCCATCTGGGAACTTGTTAACATGAAGATTATGATTTAGTAAGCCTGGAATTTTAACAAATGCTCAGGTGAAAAGCTAATGTTGTGGGCTATGAACACAGGACCATCCACTGTTGAGAACAAAGGACATGCTGAGAAGCATGATATATATATATATATATATATATATTTATTTATTTATTTTATATTTTTATATATTACATTTTTATATATATAATATATATTTATATATAAATATACACATATTTTATATATTATATATTTTTATATATTATACATATATTATAATTATATTATATATAATGTATAATATATATTATGTTATATTATATATAATTATATATAATATAGTATATATATAATATATATAGTATTATATATATACTATATAGTATCATATATAAATTATATATACTATATATAATATATGCTATATATAATATATGCTATATATATTATATAGTATATATAATATATATTATATATAGCATATATTATATAGTATATATTATAAATATCATATATATAATGTATAAAATATGTGTATATTTATATATATTCATATATAATATAATATATATAATATATATGATATATAATATTTTTTATATATTATATATATACACACACACACACACATATATATATACATATATATATATATATATATATATAAACCAGATAGACCTGTATTTGCCATTTTTGTATTAGACCTGCTTGAAGAATGCAGCTGCTATTCTACCCGCCCTCGAGCCCCAGACACTCCCGGATCTGGAGCTGAATTTAACACATTCCAGACCCCTACCCGGGCTTGGGATCAGAGATAGGTGCTGTAACCCTGTTTTGGGGGCCTCTCTCTGCACTCGGACATTAGTGCACAGAGGGGTCCGTGCTCGAGCTCGTCAATAAACGACTCATTGCTGCTTGCATTGATCTTTGGTCGCTGGTGGTCTTTTCGGGCTCTCCAGTCTCTGGGTTTTACATTTGGTGCATTGGCCCGGAAGCCCCTTTACAGGCCACCCAGATACCTTGATCATTGAGTCGCTAGAAACGTCTGGTAAGTTTTGAGGCATTGCCGATTTATACTGGTTATAACCAATTTGAGAGTTGCTTGCAAGCTTTGTATTTGTGCCAGCAGGATCAGTGGAAGACATCCCCTCAACCCCTGAACCCTTTGGTGGGCTGCTCCCCGAGGCCTGGCGCCTAGTGTCCGGTCCTTCTCTTTCTGAGAGCCCTTCTGAACAGACTGTCTGAACTCTGGTGGGCTGCTCCCCGAGGCCCAGCGCATAGTGCCCGGTCCTCTCTGTCTGAGAGCCCTTCTGTTTGCATATGAAAGCCTGCAGGTGTGGTCTTGGGGCTGACGAATAGCCTTGGTGGACATGCTTTAAGGCTGCCGGCAGAGTCAGTGGGAGACGTCCCCCTGAACCCTCTGGTGGGCTGCTCCCCGAGGCCTGGCACCTAGTGCCCGGTCCTCTCTGAGAGCCCTTCTGAACAGACTGTCGACCAGCAGTCTGCCATGCTCGCTGTTCATATTAAGTCTTGTTGGTGCTTAGAACTGCTCATTGAGGGTGGCAGCCTCGCTGAGTAGTTTTTAAGACCATCCATTGTGTGTCTCTGTGTTGGTATGTTGATTTATGACTGGTTTTTAATTGTCTTAGGAGGTACTTTATGCTTTTGGGACTGGTCTTTGTTGCTACTCTGGGTCACATCCTGGTGTCTACCGAGCTTTCTGGCCTGCTTATGCAGCCTCTTTTTTGACCTTCTTTATTGCTTGAGTCTATCTGACAAACTTGTTCACTTTGCGCAGCCCATGATTGATCAGGCTCTAGGACTGTCACTTGGGTGGAACTAGGGGGACCTCGCTAGAGCATCAATAGGGATGGATGTCTTTGCATCAGTGATTTGTGACGCACGCACGAGGGCCCCTACATCAGAGCGCCTGGAGTGACCACACCCCCGACTCCATTCTTCATCCCATTTCTTTTTCAGACTCGCTGTCGGATACCGGCCCGCAGCTCAGTGCCCTTCCTCCTTATAATTAAGTCTAAATTTTATTCCTTCATTCTGGAAACTGCGAGCGGCGACTTCACCCACCCTCTGGGGGGGTGATGACTCCCACCAATCTCCTAAGCGCCCAATCTTTCAACCTTTTGGGATAATTGACCCCCCTCCTAACAGGCCCAGTCGACCCCCCGGAGACGCCGCAATCCAGTGTTTGGACATCTCCAATCCACGGCGACGCCGGTGGTGTCGGTATCTAACCTATTTCTTTTTCCCTTTTTTTTTTTTTTTTTGGGCGGTCCAGTTGTGGGGCCTGAACTCTGGGCCTGGGCGCTGTCCCTCAGCTCTTCAGTTCAAGGCTAGCACTCTTTTTCCCTCCTAGTCGTTGGTGCATTTGTCTGGCTACTTTTGTTTATAGAGATAGGGCAAGGACAAAGCAAACTTACTCCTCTTGACCTCCTGCTGGTTCATTTCAAAGGGGTAAAAGAGAGGGGGTATATTCATTTAATGGGGTGCTGCGAATCACACCTGAGTGGTATAACCCCTTTGAAATGTGTCCTGTGCTCCCTGGAGATCTCAGAAGAATCTAAAAGAAAAATCCTCTGGAATGAGTAGAGGAGGTTTGAATCCCCTGATAAGTGGAGTTGAGATGTCACCCCATTCACTGAGACCTGATTTTGTCTTTGTGGCCACTTGTCTGTCTTGTTTACTTCAGTGTGTTTTCTGTTCTATGTTTCCTGGAGTAGGGAAGGTCTGAGTGAAAGTGGCAGGCTCACTCAGCAGACTCTGGATTCAGCTTGCTGAGTGGGAGCAGCACAGAGTTCTGGTAGGGATGAGCTGGGGGTCCATTAGTCCAAAACTCAGCCTTTGGTTGTTGTCTTGTCTAGTTCTTTTTTAGAATTGGTACCAGTTTTAAATGTGGATCCTTGGTTTTTGTGTTTATTTGTGTTTGTGTTTTTTATTTGAACATCTCTAGGGGAATAAAAGTTCCAGCCTCTGGCTGGGCTTGGTCACAGGCCTGCTATGCCCACCCTCCCTGTGAGGCATGGAAGGTTGCTGATCTAGTTTGATTCCCTTCAAGCCTCAAGCTACATTTTCTCCTTGTGGAGGCTGCTGTCAGGGAGGGTGTTGAAGGCTGTTTGACTGGTTTGGACTTTTTCAGCTAGTCCTGACAATGTAACAATTTGTAAAGTGCTCTTGTCTGAAATTGGGTAAAAATCAGGCCAGTTTAGTTTCAGGTGATCCCTCCCACCCCCAGCCTTCCTCTGACAGAAGGGATTCAAATGACTAATTAGTGAATTGTCTTGCTAAACAAACAAGCTCTGGGAAAATGAAGCCCAACAAAGGTACCTAATTTAAAAGAAATACTGTCTTAAATTTTTGTTTAAAAACTTTAAATAGTGTATGTACAACTGATTTTGATTTTTGTGTGCTTTAAGATCTGTGTGAGTGTTTTGTGTGTGTGTGTGTGAACATGTTTAAAGATAAGAATTGTCAGCATGCTGTAACAATTTGTTGAGTTTAAATTTAAAATATAAAAGGTTATGAGGTCTGGACATTACCAAATTTTTAAAGAATCTTCACATTGTTTTAAATGGCTTTTTAAAGATTCTTTAACTTGCAAATTAGAAAATCTGGTATTTTTAAAACTAATATTTTAAAATGAATAAGGCCGTTTATACTGTAATCAAGTTATCTGGCTTAACAAATGCATTGGCAGTTTGGGATTTAGTTCCCTTGGCTAAAATTTGGGGATAAATATTAGAAATTTAAATGTAAAGGTTAGTTTAACACTGTCAAAGATGTTACCTATTCTGTTTGTCTAAAACTGTGTATTTCATTCGTGAACCAAGAGATAAGAAAAGGGAAAACTTAGAAGACCTATCTTTAGAGGTAAGGAGTGGACAGGCAGAAGTGCAGTTCAACTGGTCATGCATGGTGGGACAGGCCCTGGGAGGAGTCCACGCATGGTGAAAGAGGGCAAGCTCGCACAAATGCATTTCATCTAACCCTAAAGAGTCAGATTGGGTATGTGCCCATTCCATAGGAGGAGCCAAGTGGCCCATCTTTGTTCTGTCCCTTTTCCCTGTAGATAGACACTGAAATATGATGGTTAAAATTAGTGATGTGATGATCTGTAGTATTGCTAAAACTGTCCCTTGGACTTAAAAAGAGAGTTAAAAAGTTTATTTGTATAATGTGACTTGCTTTCAATTATGTTCTACAATTAGGATGTTTTAAAAAGTTATAAAGGTTTTAAGTCTAGCTTCGTGGTATGTGATGGTGACTGTCATGCTTGCATTAAGGAAAAATGGTCATTTGAGTTTAAAAGTTTTAATGTATAAAAACAAGCAGCCAAGAGACAATGAATGACAACTTGACCTCAAGATTTTAAGAGATTTTTTTAAATGCAAATGAATACTAAAGTATGAAATATTAAAAGTGGTTAATAAGAGACTTTAAAAAATTAGGAATGGATTTTTGGATATAAAGTTTAAATGTAAAATTGTTCTTAACATTGGCCTCAATGTGCACAAAGGAAAAATTAGGATTACCAAAATAATTGCTATTCTAGTTTGCTCTTATAGGTTTTTTTTTTTTTTTTAACAGTTTCCAGCAAGCCTAGAGCAAAGCACAGAGGATTCTTACAAGTTTGTTAGATGTAACTTTGGCTTTTAGTAAGTTTCAGGTAAGAGCATGCTTAAAAGCTACTTCTATGTTGACCACCTTGTTGCTTTTAATTGGAGTAAAATGGCCATTTGTAAGACTCATTGATCTGAAACTGGTTCGAAGCCAGCCCGGGAAGAAAAGGGTTCCTGTGATACTGTCACCTCTACTCAGCCAGCATAGTGCTGAAAGAGCAAGCAAAGTTACTTTGGGACTCAAAGTGGCAGAGTGCTGGCCTTGAGCTGGTGAGCTGAGGGACAGCACTCAGGCCCTGAGTTCAAGTCCAGTGACCCGCTGAGGGAAATGCCAATGAGGAATTTATCACAGTGTAAAGAAGACACACCTGGGACAAGAGCAATGGAGGAGCATCCAGGGGCTGTAAGCCACTTCTTGGATGGCAGAAATGTCAGATCCTAGAGTCATTTGTGTGTGGCCCTTCAAAACTGGTCAGAGCCGGGAGGTCATGGAAAGACAGTTTTTAAGCATGCCTAATGACTACCTTGTAAGGGACAGGAACTTGCCAGTCCCCTGTGATAGTAAAGTTAATGTTATAAAATGTGGGGAATAGTTTATATCTCAAGCCCTTTATGTGCCAAAAGCTCTAATTGGCCGTAACTTTTGAGTTGACATCAGCTACATGAAATTCATCTGCTCAGGAAAAAGTTTGTAAACCTGAGAGTCCATTGATATATGTCTAAAGGCCTGCAAAGGTAACAGGCATTGTTAGGGTCACTAGAGATCACATTCCTAAGTCATCCAAAAAGATGTTTTTGCAAACCAGAGTGCTAAACAAGCTACACTGCTGTAGCTGGAGAAAAGGTCTGTGCAGTTGTCAAAAGTTAAAATATTGTTCTTAATGACATCTAACCCTGATAACCTCTTTGTAAAATAGGCTAAGGTTATAGGTTCCTGGCTAGGTAGGATCAACGCCCTTGAAGTCAGCTTGAAAAGTTACAGAAGTTGGACCTTTACCCATAAACCCCCTTTTAAGATCAAGATTCCAGAGTCAGTTTGAGAAAAATGAGGCAAAATAGATAAAATAATAATAATTTTTTTTAAAAAAGCACAAAAAATAGTGTTAACAGGTGTGCAAGTGTTGAGACTGCATCTGTTGGAGATAGTTACAAGACTAAGCCTTCTGTGTCTGTTTACAAAAATATCTGGTTAGTAAAAAAAGTTGTGATTTTGGTAAATTGTCCTGGGCTATTGTTTAAAGGTCTTAAAAACCAGCTGGATCCAAGCCTGCCAAGCCTATGCAATGTATCCTTAGCCAGTCTGTGTAGGAATTTACAGCCCAGCATGAGGTGTGACAGTCCCTTGGAGCCACTGAGAGATCCTGCTGCTGCTGCTGCTGCATGCACACCCCTTTAATGGTTTTGATCTTCAGTGGGGTTTTTTTGTGCTAGTCCCAGAGCTTGAACTCAGGGCCTGGGTGTTCTATTCAAGGCTAACACTCTACCACATGAGCCATAGCTTCATTTCTGGAGGTCAGAGTTTTATAGTCTTGCCTGTTGGTCTGGCTTCAAATTGTGATCCTCAGCTCTCATCCTCTCAGCTTACTTAGTAACCAGGATTATAGGCAGGAGCCTCTGGTGCCCAGCTATTATCAGTGTTCTTTTAAGTATACCATTTACATTTGCAAAGTCAATACCTCCCAAAAGGTGGGAAAGGAAAGTCGTGGGTTGATGATGAATTTGCTTTGTAACACTTGACACAAGATTTAATTCAAGTAGATCACAGTAGTCGCATTTGCCTATTTTATGTGACCTTCAGTAAATTACATACCTTTGTGTCCTTCTGAATATGTAAAATAGGGATATCATCTATCTTAGAACTTTAGGCCACAGCTAAGGTGCTTTTATAAATAATTACTTGGACTAATGCTATGTATGTATTGAATAAAATGTTAGTAAGAATTGTATGGCTTTGAAAGACTTGTTTTGGGAGCAATACTTGCTGGGATTTATAAATTAATAGTAGCATTGCATATTTTTTCTAAGGCTGTTATTGTAGTGTTACTAAGTTTAGATCAGCTCAGTTTGAATTTTGCTGACTAGTTTTGCTAATTGAGAGAATGTCTTTGAACTCTCCAAACTCCAAACTCTCCAAACATTGCTGCTTTTATCTCTTATTCTTAATTTTATTAATGTTCAGCTTTAGAAACTTTAAAAATACCATATAGTATATGTAGTGTATAGTATGCATATAATTTTTAATTACTGTAAATTTACAGAGGTTTCATAGTTGTAGTTTCATACATGCATATAATTTATATTGTTGAAATTATGTTACTTTTTTTGGAGAGAGGGTCAGTTGTGGGACTTGAACTCTGGGCCCGGGCTCTGTCCCTCAACTCTTCAACTCAAGGCTAGTGTTCTGCCACTGGAGCCACAGTGTTACTCCAATTTTTTGCTGATTTATTGGATATTAGAGAATCATGGACTTTCTGGCCCAGGCTGGCTTTGAACCGTAATCCTCAGAGCTCAGCCTCCTGAGTATGTAGGATTACAGGCATGAGCCCCCAGCACCCAGCTTATCCTTTCTCCTTCTGCTGGTCTTCTTTCCCCAACATTCTACCTTTTACTATCATAGCATCTATTTATTTATTGAGCCAACCCTGGGCCTTGCACTCAGGGCTTGGACACTGTCTCTGATGTCTCTGATTTTCTCTCTCTCTCTCTCTCTCTCTCTCTCTCTCTCTCTCTCTCTCTCTCTCTCTCTCTCTCTCTCTCTCTCTCTCTCTCCCTTTCTCTCTCTCTCTTCTCTCTCTCTCTCTCTCTCTCTCTCTCTCTCTCTCTCTCTCTCTCTCTCTCTCTCTCTCTCTCTCTCTCTCTCTTTTTGCTCATGGCTTGTACTTTACCATTTGAGCTGTAGTTCCAATTCTGAATTTTTGGCAGTTAATTGTAAAAGTCTCATGGGCTTTTACCCATGATCCTCAGATCTTACCCTCCCAACATGTTAGGATTACAGGTGTGAATCACTCGTGACTGTTATAAAATTTTAGTAAACATCCTTTTTAAGATTTCTGTTTCATATTTTGTGATTTTATAATAGGTAAATGAAGCGGCAAGTTAGAGTTGATAAGTTGAAAATGAAACGTTTTGTTTAGAAAATACTACTTAACAAAGATAAATGACTTGATCTTGATGTCCTTGTCTCTGATAGGCCTTCATATTTTGATTATGCCCCCTTTGGTTTGACTTAAAAGTTCTAAGTTTGTGGTGACTTTGTGTGGACTTTCTTATGGGCATCCATACTGTTTAGTAAAAAGGTAAAATCAGAGACATAACTGCTTTTCTATGTATTTGCAAAAGAAATTCAATCCACATAAGTTTACTGTTAGATTTGGGATTTACTGCTTAATTTTTTCATTGTTTTTAAAAAGCAAATAATAAAAGGAAAGTTCTACAATGTAACCACTAAAGAGAAAGAATAATATTTTTATATTTTAGAATTTCTAAACCTGTTGTGTTCTGATGGTTTTTTTCCTCTGAACTTTCACAATTTTCCTTCCTTCATTCTGTCCTTTCTCTCTCCCTTTCCTCTCTCCCTCCCCTCCCTTCTTTCCATCTTACCTTTCCTCCCTTTGTGGAGCTGGTACCAGCACTTGAACTCAGGGCCTAGGCATTTTCCTTTAGTGTTTTTGTTTCCTCTCTTTGTGGAGCTGGTACCAGCACTTGAACTCAGGGCCTAGGCATTTTCCTTTAGTGTTTTTGTTTTTGGTGCAAGGCTGGTGCTCTGCTACTTGAGCCACAGTTTCACTTCTACCTTTTTGAAAGTTAATTGCAGATAAGTGTTTCATGGCCTTTCTGCTTGAGCCTCCTGAATAGCTAGATTACAGGTGTGATTCATGGGTTCCTGGCTTCACAATTTTTTTGTATTTGCTATCAAAATGTAATTAAGATTATGTCCTATTTCCATTTTGCATATAAAACACTTTTTGTAGGCCATTTGAAAATGGAACATTTCTAAGAGAAAACCATAATCATAGCCACCATAAGGTGTTCCTTGGTAACTAGTGGTGCGGTCTCTAGGCTAATTTATGTACTATTCAGGAATCTCAGGGGATTGTACCCCCATGGACAGTTCTTTTTTATCAGCTTTGTTTTTGACTTATCAGTCTTGAACATATCCTTTACCCCACCTATACTTGGAATTGATTGTGTAGATCAAACATTGAGCAGTATATTTACTGTTACAATATTTATTTTATTTTTTGTGTGCTGATGCTGAATATTGAATTCAAGGTCTTATACTCTTGCTTGGCTTTTTCACTGGCCTAGTGTGTTCTACTTCTTGAGCCACACCTGCACTTCCAGGATTTTGCTGGTTAATCAGAGAGTCCCTTGGACTTTTCGGCCTGGCTGGCTTCAAACCAACATCCTCAGACTGAGCCTCCTGAGTATCTAGATTACAGGCATGAGCCACTGGTCCCAGACTCTTAAAATATTGCAGCCTCCTGGCTACTTAGGAGAACTGAGATCTGAGTATCTTGGTTTGAAGCCCAAAGAAAAGTGCTTGGGAATCCCAATTAACCAGCAGAAAAGCAGATTGGAATGTGTTACTCAAGTGATAGAACACCAGCTATGAGCAGAAAAAAGACAGCAAGTGTATGAAGCCTTGCCTTGAGTTCAAGCCCTCATTATTGGCACAGAAAAAGTGCTCAAACAATAGATTGATAGATCCATTTAGCAAAATGTATTAAATAATTACTGACATGAAAATCTGTTCACATTTAATTAGAATTATATAATGATGTTTAAATTAGATACTTTCTGTTTTTTTCACAATACTAGAGTTTGAGCTTGAGCTTTGAGGCGTTGAGCTTGGTTCGTTTGCTTGGCTGGTTCTCTACCACTTGAACCATGCTTCCAGACCATCTCTTTGCTGGTTATTCAGACTTGGTGATATTTTTTTTCTCCCCAGCCTGGCTTTGTCCAGTTTGGGGGAGAAATTGGTTTTTTTTTTTTGTTTTGTTTTGTTTTTTTTTTTTTTGTCGTTCATGGGGCTTGAACTCTGGGCCTGAAAAGCCTGTTCAATTAAACTGAATGAGACCAGGTGCTGGTGATTCCTGCCTCTAATGGCCTCATGAGGCTGAGATCTGAGAATTGAGGTTCTTAGCCAGTCTGTGCAGAAAAGTTCATGAGAATCTCATTTCCAGTAACCAGTGGAGCTATGTCTCAAGTGGCTTAAAACTGTAGCCTTGGGCACAAAAGTTCAGGGACAGCACCCAGGCTCTGAGTTCAAGGCCTAGGATCAGTACTAAAAGAAAAGTTTATGTACACGAGATAGTGTTATGAATCTAGGAACTCATTGCTGAATTAATAAAGTATATCAGATTGACATGTAGTTCTGTGGTTTAGTGCTTGACTTGTTTCGGTGAGACCCTGGATTCAATCCTTAGTACTGTAAATGAAAAAAAAAGTAGTATTTGGAATAAAATATAGTTTACCTTATCCCTACCCCTAAACAGAAAACATTTATTGTTCTGCAAAGAAACGGAACCTAAAAATCTTTTAGAAGCCAGGTAACTGGTGTTTCACACCTATACTCCTAGCTATTCAGCCTGAGATATAAGGATCAAAATTCTAAGCCAGCCTGGGAAGAAAAGTCTGTGTGGCTCTCTTGTGTTCCAAGCTGGAAGTGGAACTATGGCTGTAGTAGAGTGACTATAGCCTTGAGTGAAAAAGCTAAGCAATAGTGGGAAGCTCTGAGTTCAACCCCTAATATCTGCACATGTACTCCTCCCAAAAAACTTTTCCAACATTTGTTCTGCTAGTACTTAGAGCCGTCTCATGTCTTGGTGAGATTGTGTTCATTGAAATGAATTCATGCTTTATATCCTTGTCTTCCCTTTAATTTTATTTTATAAAATGCATCACATAATAGTGTTATTTTAGTAATGTAATATGTATATATTTATTTGAGGTTGCATTGCACTTATTATCTTCATCTGTTTTAGTGCTTTTTTAGGACCAAAGGTTATATTTCCTTACTCAGAAAATAAGGAAAAGTATGGCAAACCAAATAAACAAAAAGGTTTCAATGAAGGCTTATGGGAGATAGATAACAATCCAAAAGTGAAATTTTCAAGTGCACAGGTGAGTCATTGGATACCCACTTAGTTTAGTATTATTTATTCAGTCTTGGAGGAAAAAATACCATCATAGCTATAGGAAAATAAGATGGCATTTAAGAGTCAGTAATTTTGGATTAAATTGTGTTCTTATTTATGGGATAAACCTTGACTTATGTCTAGATAAACTACTGAAATTATTACACTGATAAAGAGACCTCAGAAAACTGAGAAATGCTTGGTTATTTACTCCTAAGAATAAAGTTTAATATATTAGATTTAAAGCCAAATGTACTGTCTTTTTTTTTTCTTTCTTTCTTTCTTTTGTCAGTTGTGGGACTTGAACTCTGGGCCTATGAACCATCCCTGAGCTCTTCAGCTTAACACTAGAGCTCTACCACTTGAGCCACAGCACCACTTCCAGTTTTCTGGTAGTTAATTGTTGATAGAGTCTCAGGGACTTTCCTTGCCCAGGCTGGCTTTGAACCTCGATCCTCAGATCTCAGCGTCTTGAGTAGCTGGGATGACAGGCGTGAGCCACCCGTGCCTGGCTTCTACTATATTAACTCTCAGACATTTCCATACATTCATACAAATAATTGAAAATAAGTTTTATTCTATTTTCATATGTGTGTAAAGTACTTAATTTGCCCTCTCCTTGGCCTTCTTCCCTCCTGCTAGTACCTGATCACCCAGAAGAGCCTATATTACTTTCCTATCATTCATTTTTTAAGTGTGTATTACACAAAGGAATTTTGCCATGTTATTTCACATATATACATATATGCTATGTTCAGTTCAGGATATTTTTTGGAGGGGTCGGTCGTGGGGCTTGAACTCTGGGCTTGGTTGCTGTCCCTGAGCTCTTCAGCTCAAGGTGAGTGCGCTCTACTGCTTGAGCCACAGCACCATTTCCAGTTTTCTAGTGGTTTTATTGGGGATAAGAGTCTCATGGACTTTCCTGCCCGGGCTGTCTTTGAACCGTGATCCTCAGATCTCAGCCTCCTGAGTAGCTAGGATTACAGATGTGAGCCACTGGCGCCCAGCTTCAGTTCAGGATTTTTATAGTGTGTATCAAATTTTCTTTTTCTCTTTAATTTTTCTTTTGTTGGGTCTGGTCATGGGGCCTGAACTCTGGGCCTGAGCACTGTCCCTCAGCTCTTCAGCTCAAGGCTAGCGATCTATCACTTGAGCCACAACACCGGATATTTTCTTTTTGCTTATGTGGTGCTGAGGAATCAAACCCAGGGCCTCAGGCATGCAAGACAAGTGCTCTACCACTGAGCCACCTTCCCAGCCCCTGACACTTTTTTTTGCCCAATTTGTGTATTTTTTTTTTCCTGCAATAGGAATTACTGTGTTTCTCTTCATTTTTTTTTTTCCTGTCCTGGTATTGATGCTATTTTAAACATGTTTTTCTCTATTTTGCTACTTACACTCAAACTATGTAAATACTGTCACATGTCACATGGAAGTCCCAGAATTCTTATTATGTATAATCATCATGCCGGTTTTTCTAATAGGGCCAAAGAATTATGAGAGGTGGTCTTTATGAAGTTTAGCTTCTCACTCATCAATAAAAGTCCACTTATTAAGACTTGAGATACTAAAAATAGGGAAGAACATGAATAAACCTAAAAATGGACGTAGCAACAAATTGAACATTCTTTTTTTTTGGTCGTAGGGTTTGAACTCTGACCCTTAGTTCTACATATCAAGACTAGTGCTCTACCACTTGAACCACAGGGCCACTTCTGGTTTTCTGAGTGGTTTATTGGAGATAAGAATCTCACAGCCTTTCCTGTCCAAGATGGCTTTGAACTGCAATACTCAGATCTCAACCTTCTGACTAGCTAGGATTACTGGCGTGAACCACTGGCACCCAGCTGAACATTCTTTAGTCCTTAAATTTACCCTTTTTTTTTTTTTCCCATTTTGACAAATCTGCTTTTTCTCACCTTTGAGAACTTTTTACATGCTATGTTATCTTTTCATTGTTAAAATGTATTATATAATTCTTTTGTACTTTTTAATCTGTAATTGCCACAAACTATTATATTCACTCTGTGAATAAAGAAAGTCCATGTTTTATGTACCCAGCACTGTTACATGTGTGGGAAAAGTTATTAGATGTTTAATGGACACATTTCCCATCATGAGTGTCTTGACATGGATGTGAAAGCATCTGTCTAAATAGATAAAATTGTACCTTGAAACAACATTTTATTCTATGAGATCATCTGTCTACGACGGTTGCATTCGAGAGCTTCAAAGTCACCTATAGATCCAACTGGTATCAGGTCTATAGGTGACTGAGCATGTGTTTGCCATGTCAGCCTTTGCGTTCTGTGCTTTTGTTCCATTAACATCTTACAATTCCAGGTGACAGACCGGGGGGTTGTGTGAGTGTGTGGTGTGTGTGTGAGTGTGAGTGTGGGTGGTGTGCGGTGTGGGTGGTGTGATTATGTGTGGTGTGTATGGTGTGAGTGTGGTGTTAGTGTGAGCGTGTGTGTGGTGTGATTGAGTGTGAGCATATGTGGTGTGTGTGGTGTGATTGAATGTGAGTGTGAGAGTGTGTGGTATGAGTGTGGTGTATGGTGTGAGTGTGAGCGTGAGTGATGTGTGTGTGGTATGACTGAGTGTGTCTGTGGTGTGAGTGTGGTATGACTGAGTGTGAGTGTGTGTAATGTATGAGTGTGGTGTAGGTGTGGTGTGGGTGGTATGATTGAGTGAGCGTGTATGGTGTGTGAGTGAGCATGTATGGTGTGTGGTGTGTGGTATGAGTATGACCATGTGTGTTGTGAGTGGTGTGTGTGATGTGGGGGTGGTGTGATTGAGCGTGTGTGGTGTGTGTAGTGTGATTATGAGTATGAATGTGTATGGTGTGAGTGTAGTTGGTGGTGATTGAGTGTGAGCGTGTGTGGTGTGTTTGGTGGGAGTGTGGTGTTAGTGTGAGCATGTGTGTGGTGTGATTGAGTGTGAGCGTATGTCTTATGTGTGGTGTGATTGAGTGTGAGTGTGAGAGTATGTGGTGTGAGTGTGGTGTATGGTGTGTGAGTGTGAGCGTGTGTGTGGTGTGATTGAATGAGTGTGAGCGTGTAGTGTGTGTGGTGTGATTGAATGTGTGTGAAAGCATGTGTGGTGTGTCTGGTTTGTGGTGTGATCGTGACCATGTGTGGTGTGTGATAGTGTTTGTGGTGTGAGTGCTGGGTGTGAACGTTGCCTTGTGCTCCCGGCCGCCCTTCCGTGGCTCTCCAGGGAGCAGAGCACGAAGCTTGTGGGTCACCCGCTGCCCTTTGCAGGGCCAGGGTCGTGGGGTCGCTGGGTCAGCAGGGCCAAGGGTGGAAGGGCCCAGCCCAGCCTTGGCCCCCACCCTGACTGCACCCAACGCCCACCACTCCACGGTCCTGGCGGTCCTCGTGGTCCAGGAGGCTCTCAGTTAGAGGCAGACTGGACCAACTTCACCCTCATCTCAGAGCATCCTGCGAGGAGGGCCCTTGGCACCGGCAGGGAGGCCGGGCGAGGCCCTGTGCCTGGTCAGGTGGGGACACTGCCTGGAGGGGCCGCTGACAGGAGAAGCTGCCCGGCCAGGCTCCGGGCCTGCAACCCCTGGACAGGGCGGCAGGTGCTGCTCCGCAAGCGGCTGCTGGAGGGCGCTGTCGCCCGGGCCTGCAGAGCCGGCAGAGGCCTTGTGCAGCCAGGATCCCATTAGTGGTGGAGGGGTGTCTAGCCCAGCTGGAGGGCAGCCCAGGTCAGGGGGTGACTGGCCAGCAGGGAGTGGGGAGTCCCACGCGGTGGGGATTGGGGGGCGTGGTGGTGGCTAGTGGTGTAGGAAGGGGCCCCATGGGAGCAGTGGGGGCTAGGTGGGGGCTTGGGGGGAGGCTGTGTAGGGGGAGGTTCTGGGTACAGCATGGGAGTTGTGCCACTGATGACATTTTCCTCTGCACAGCACCTGATGCCTGGCATTTCCTCAAATCATCTTCACAACACATAGGAGGTGGGCACCTCTGCAGCCCCATCTTCTTACACAAGAAGTAATTCAGAGGTAGGTAATCACATGAACTGGCATTGACTTCAGGTCTGCCAGAGTTGGAAAACTTTGTTTCTGCACTCACCACTTTGTTCCAAAGGGAACTGGACTGTCTGTCTCCAGAATATGGCTTTGCTCTGTTAAGAAATGGCCCCAATAAAAGCTCCTGTCTTCACTTGAAAGGTAGGGGAATCAGGAGATAGTATAAGTGGGGCATAAGCCTGTGCAAACATAAAGGGTCATCATTCTTTTGTTGGTATACATCCTAGTAAGGACAATTTAAATGCAATGCAAACATAACATAGATTCCCTGCCGATGTTTAAAACTTAGTAATTTGTGAATTCTACTTCTGAGCAGATCTTCATTGAGACACTTGAGTTATAGAGAAAAATAACACTTGGCTTTGGAGTTCATCAACTTGGAATTTTTTTATTTTACTTTGTGAAGACAAGGCCTCTCACACATGGAAATGAGAAACTAATTCATAAGTGTACAAGTAAACAGACACAGTTTGTATGCAAGTGTAAACAGATGTATTAACTGAAGTATGGTATTTGCAGGGGAGAATTCGGATGGTAAAGTTCCTCTGGAAAACAAACTCATAGTCCAACAAAATGAATACCAGGAAACTGGCACTTTAAAGGTATGAGAACGTCAAGGGGAGGGAGGGTGGATGAATGGAGAGAGGAAGGCAACCATAATACTTAACACGTATTCTGTGAAACCAAGAATTGAGAACAGGGCTGGTTTTGGGAGGGTTGGGAGAGAATGATGAAGGGTTGGCATGATCAAGATGCATTGTATTTATAAACTGATGTGTGCCAACACTGATAACAAAACCACAATATAAAAGGGGCAGCGAACACTGGGAGACATTGGCATAGGTGAGAATTACCTGCCTGACCACTCATAGAACCACACAGGCATTTCAATGGGGAAAGCCATTTCCCAGAAATCATCTCAGGGGGACGGTGAATGTTTTGTCGTTAGGGGGTATGCAATATTTGGATGTCATAGAAAGGAAGTGTGGAGCACATGGGCAGCAAAGATGGTGCTGGGAGGGGGTTGAGTGGGCAGAGCCTAATTTACTGAAGAGCACATGGCCAGCCAAGATGGCTCTGGGAGAGAGTAGAGTGGGCAGACCCCAATTGATCTTCTGATCAGTACCTAACCAGCCCGTGAAGGCTCAGGTGAATGATAGGGTGTGACCTTGACAGTGATTGGTTCCTCTTCCTCCCTTACCATACCACCCACCCTCTTTGTCTTTAAATAGGGGCTGCTCTCTGTTAATAAACGAGTTTTTCTACTTGCTGGATTTGGCTCCCTGCTGTGTCTGATTGTCTCCTGATCTGAGGGAGACTAGGGAACGGACTAGCGCCGCACATACCTTTCCTCGGACCCCGTCCGTCTTTTGTGGGACGGACGAAGACCCAACAGGAAGGATTCAAGGCACAAGCAGGTGGTGGGGGAGGAGTATGCACCTCACCAGCACAGGAATTGACAGTAGGGTTGTGGTGGAGGTGTGGGGAGAGGAGGCTAGAGGAAGCCTTGAACATCACATGGAGGACGGGTTTTGTGCTGCAGCAGCAGAGGACTATCAGGAGCACAGAGGGAAGATTTCCTTGGTGGTGCTGTGGAGGCAGAGACAGGAACCAGAACACTAATTATGTGTTCATTGCTAATACGCTCATAGGAGGGGTGGCCAAGAGAAGGATGTGAGAGATGTGGAAAGTCAGTATGAAAGCACAGCTGAGTTACTCAAAGACAAATTTCCAAGCGGGTAATGAGAAGAGGAGAAATTCTCTGACACAAAAATAGAACAAGGTGAAGGAATTCGGTGGAGGCGGGTGGTTAAGAAGGTGGCTATTTTGAGATAACGAACATGCTTCCAACATAACGAGTTTTGATGTGCTGTTAGAACGTGATGTGTAGACATCCACATATAAAATTGCCAAGTGCAGATATCTGAATTCTGATGGTGTGAAGCCCTGGAGTGCCAAGGGGAACTGTGAAACAGAGAGCTTCTGAAAAATTTAGGCCCCAAATGCTCTGAGATGTCAAACCTCAACCTGTCACTAAATTATTCACATTTGATTTTGTTCTCATAATGAACAGGGCAAAGAATCCATTTTCTGTTCCCTACAGATTTTTTTTTGAAGTTGGCAAAAATATTGGATTTTAAATAAGTCACCAATGATCACTGAACTTACTTGGTAGATTTTTTTTTCTTTTTGGTGAGGAATGACTCACATACTGGAAAGTATAAAATCTAATGGCAAAATATTATACACATGAGTCCCCCTATACATACCACTCCCATCAGGAAATGGAATGCTTTCAGCACTCCAAAAAGTGTCTTATAAGTTAAGGTCTTTCCAAGGTGCTACCTTCCAGAATGACCACCATTTTGAACAATATCCATTTAAGTTATTTTTATGCCTTTAGCTCTGTATGAATTGAATCATACAATGATATATAGTCTGTATCACACACTACATATGATCTTGTATCTATGATAGCATATATCTGTCTTTGGTTAAGATGCAGTTTTCTAGTATAGTTCATGGAAACAAATCTGGAGATGTGGATGTAACTTACACTGATTGAGGAACGATGCCACCCTAGTGCACCAATGCAGACCAAGCCCCTATGCATGGCCGTTGGCCTGGTGCTCCATATTTGTAGACTTAACACATATCATTTACTAAAATGGTCAAATCAATAAAAACAATGGTAGATTTGGTGACTATAATCAGAAATAGACTAGAATATTGTCAATAGCTAGCCTGAGAACATGCTCTGTCACCTTCCCATGTTTCTCTTTTGATGATGTTGAAACATCAAAACTAATGTTGCTCATGAAGTCTTCATTTAGAGCCAGGTTTAGAGGCTATGCCCTTGGGATGCCCTTGTAGCTGCCTAGAACTGTCCTGTGACATCTTTCCATGAACAGGGCCAAGGAAAGTTGGGGTAAGTCAGCACCATACAGGGGCTGACCCACAGGGTCAGATTTACTTTTATGATGGAGTGAGACAAGTGTGTTGAGGGATGTGTGGAGGCATTGCAGGATGGCTGTGTCTAGCAGGGGTTGTTCATGGAGATGACTGCACCCTGCATATGTCCATTGTCCAGTTGTTCTCCAGGACAGGTTGAATAAGAGATCTATCTCTGTGATGGGTCTTTCCTGTCTGGATTGTTGGTGGGTGTGTTAAGAGTAGGGGTGGAAGGTGAAACTTGTCTATTAGGGGGAGGAGGAGACGCAGAGGCTACCATGGGGTACAGAATTGATGGAGGGATGTTCATGTAGAGACTTCTGGAATCTGGCACTAAACGATTTATGACCCAAACCTCCCACTCCTTGGTGGAATACTGTTGGCATCTGTGGTATTGGAGGTGGTAGAGTCTTTGTTTCTTAGAGGGAAAATGGTGAGGAAAATCAGGACATTGAAAAGTAGCATTGGGAACAAAAAGAAAGGGGGTAAAATTGTACTTGGCAAGAATTCAGAGACTGCCAACTGTATTTATTGAAATGGCATTGAATTAAAAACCCGAAGGAGGAAAATGCATCTTCTTTGGTAGATTTAAAAATCAAAACACAACAACAAAAACAACAACCAAGGCCATCCCTTACCAGTAGACAGCAAAAGAAAACAAATGCATGCAAGGTTTTTCTTTTTTCTTTTTTCTTTTTGTTTTCCTCTTCTTTCTTCCCTAATCTCCAAACAAAGAAATCTGTGCTGGCTGTAGAGACATGTAAACAGCACCTCCATACCAGGATGGTTCTCAAGCTTTCACCCCCATATCTCATCCATTCTAGGCTCTGTTCTACCCCCTTCTCCTACACCTGGGCAGAGCCCAGTCAGAACCCAACGGTCCCCCTCAAATACATAGCATTTGTTTCCAGAACATGAGCTTTTGCAATGTCAATAGGAGCTCCTCCCTCTCTCCTCCCTCTCTCCCCTCTCCTCCCTCTTTCCTCCCTCTTTCCTCCCTCTCTCCTCTCTCTTTCCTCCTTCTCTTCTCCTCCCTCTTTCCTCCCTCTCTGCTCCCTCCCTCCCTCCACCCCTCTCCCCCCCCCCGAAATTGTGGATGGAGGAGAACAATTAGAAATTCTACTTACCCCTCTGGGAATCACACAATGATAAACAACATTTGGCTTTTTGAAACATTTCTTGCATCTTTCTGGCATTGGTAAGTTCTTGTTAGAATGCTGGTCCCACCCCTCTCTCTCCACTCACCCCCCCTTTCTCTCTCTCTTTCTCTTTCTCTCTCTCTCTCTGCACAGGTATGCAAACTCGCCAATTCCAGCACCTTCAAAAACATGTTTAGGGGGGCCTTTCATCTCCAAGATGACCTGAAACGACCTTTCATTTGGCACAAGACATTATTCTACTGATAATAAAGGACTTTCCCAGGCAGGGCTGAGGACAGCGACGGGTGGGGAGGGGGGCACATCACTCTAAAGACTAATCCTGTTGCATTTTTGCGGGGCTATTCATTTCCTGAGGTCAAATTTTCCACATTTCACCTACTGCACAAATGGCAAGGATCTTTTTCTTCTTTTTCCTGTAAGATACACACTGCGCTCTTTGTCTAACTAGGGACCCAGGGCAGAGGGTGAGTTAGGGGGCTGGGCTGCCCCCCACAGCTCTCCACAGGAAGCTGGGATTTGGGCACCCAGCAGCTCCATTTCTTTCTGCCTGGATTGCTGCTCTGATTTTTTTTTTTTTTTTAGTTTTTGGCACCCACCCCCCCCTCCTCCATGGATTCCAGCAAGCAAAGCTTTTCTTTGTTGTTTTAGGAAAGCCTCAATTTTTCACTTAATCCAGAATTGTACATAGATGCTGATGGTGTGTGTCATTGACTGGCTCCTCCCCTACTGGCAGAGAGAGCGAGGGAGAGGGAGAGAGAAGAGAGAGAGAAATATATACTGTGTTTATTTGGCTTCTCAGCGAGATGGATGGCAGGACCCACCCCAGCAAGCTGCAGCCTGTCTGCCTGTGGCTCTTTCTGTAGAGTCCATCCTGGTGAAGCTCTCCCTCAGAAGCCACCCATCCAGGCCACACCTGTATGTCCCCAGCATAGCACAGTACTAGTTGAGGAGTCAAAGGTGAGGGTTGACTGAGGTGGCTGGGAGGATATTTTCATCTGAGCTCAACCCGATGAGATGTGAGAAGAGAAAAAGAGCCAATGGAGCCAGGTGGGGACCTGAGATGGCTGTCCTTGTGCAGGTGACAGATCTGGCACTTGAAGTTTAACAGGGGCAGGAATGAGGTCAAGGGGAGGGGCAGATGAATGAAGAGAGGAAGAGTTAGAGAATGTAGCCATAATACTCCAGAATCCTCAGGAAAATTGAGGGGATGGGTGGGATTGGGATGGAGGAGAATGGTGAGAGAGGTGACATTAAGATGTACTGGGCTCATAAACTGACATGTTGGGTTGAAATCCATTTGTCGATTACTTAAAGATAATAACAACAACAACAACAACAATACTAATAATAACAGAAACAAAATCAAGGTGTCTTGCCTCCCTGGCAGTGAGCACAGCCAGTGTGAGAGGTGAGCAGGGAGGCTGCTCACAACCCCCATTTTCTCTCTTCTGTGAGCTCAGGACAGCAGGGCTCCTGTGTAGATGAGGAAATTCTCTGCCTGGAGGCTCCAAGAGCCGAGGTTACTCCATAACCCTCGTTGCATAATTTGGTTTTTCTTTCTAAATTGTTCATTCATTTATTTATCAGGACAGGTCCACATCCAGCTTTTTGCTGGTTAATTAGAGATAAGAGCCTCATGGATTTTTTTCCTACCCATGTCTCTTATTTTGAAGCACCTTTGTCCTGCCTGCCTTCCTTCTTTTTCCCTGGCCCTCTCCAATGAAATACCTTGCTCTTAAAAGGCCTGCATAATTAATCACTTAGGGATCAATCATCTTTATTATGATTATTTTTCTCTAAGAGAGAGACAGTACGTATTTTAGGTTCCATAGATTGTTTTTGCAATGGCTGGATACCATCCTCATAATGGACAAGTTTCCTTAGCTAATTCCATCAATAGAGGAGTGTGACTGGGTCCTAGTTAGACTTCATTTCCAGAGGCTGAAGTAACTACTATTCATTTGTCCTGAGATTACCTTTTAATTTCCTTGAACCATTTACAAACGTAAAAGCCATCCACAGCCCTGGACAGAGAAGCACAGCCGCATGGTAAGGGTTGGTTGGCTTTGCTCAAGATGTTCGCTTAGAGGAACTCCTCCATGCATCTGGGAGGAGGCACTTACCTTGGACTTGTGGCCACGCCTGTAGTTTTCTGATTTGGGGATGTCACTCCAAGCCTTTGGGTTTCACTTTTTCTAACCATAAAAGTGGAAAGAACAAAGGCCACGTAAAAGAGTTGGTATGGGACTCAATTATGTAGATGCCCCATGTGACAATGTTCTTGAAGGGGATGGTGATTACATCACGATGACCGTTTCATAAATGAGGGACACTGCTCTTGTTCCCTTCCAGCCTGCATTAGCAGGGTGGGGGTGGGGGGGGAAGGGTGCATTAAGATTAATTTGAAGCATTAAAAATTAAAAACATGATAAAAGACTAATTATACAGCATTATACCATACCAGGCATTATAACTGACCAGAGCTGATTTAAATTGTAGCGTTGCATACAAATGAGGTATCATTGCCTATGAGGGTGGGCGTCATTGAAGAGGTGGGGGTCCAGAGCCAATCCCCTGGGGTTACAATCATCGGTCCTATTGAACACTACAAGGCATGTGTCCTCCTCAACTCCTTCATGCTAATCAACTGGTTTGCAGGCATCTTGCCATGGCTCACCTGAGCCAAGAGGCTTGTAATTAGTTGAAATGGTTCCGTGCACAGGAAGTCTCGCTGTTGGCTTCTGGGGCTAGAGGGAGTATTGTATTTTCTTACAGTCTGAGTGATAGCAACAGAAATCTGGCTTGGCTCTCTTGGATGGATGATGAATAGGCATTAATTTGTTCTTTCTTGGGGAACTTCAGTGAGTACAATGTGTGTTTTGAAGGATCAGGAATTGGATAAGTATTTCAGAGGCAAGCAGAGAGCTACCATTGTGTAACAAATCTTTGAGGGAACCTCAGACAACTTTCCTAATTTACTTTCGAAGTTATTGAGGCACCGAGAGCTGAAATTATTATTTGTTCACTAATTTAGTATTCATTGTTTGCCAGTATTTGGGCTTGAACTCAGCATGGGAACTCTGTCACTTGGTTTTTTGTTTGTTTGTTTGTTTTTTGTTCTCAAGGCTGGTGCTCTACCAGTTGAGTCATGTGTGGGCTTTCCTGCCTGGGCTGCCTTCAAACCATGATCCTCAGATCTCAGCCTCTTGAATAGTTAGGATTACAGGTGTGAGCTATGGGTGTGGCAATACTTTTGGGATATATGAATAAATGAATGACTAAATGAAATAAATACTGGTTTTAGTTTCCTTGTGAGTATTTTAGTACAGTTGACTTAAAAAAATTCCTTCCAAGCTAGGTGCCAGTAGCTCATGCCTGTCATCCTAGCTTCTCAGGAGGTTGAAATCTGAGGATTGCAGTTTAAAGTCAGCCTGGGAGGAAAGTCCATGAGACTCGTATCTCCAATAAACCACCAGAAAACTAGAAGTGGTACTGTGGCTCAAGTGGTAAAGTGCTCACCTTGAGCTGAAGAGCTGAGGGACAGTGCCCAGGCCCAGAGTTCAAGACCCATGACAGACAAAAAACAATCCTTCAAGTTCTAAATTTCAGTGACTTAGCTGCACCACCAAGTACCATGCAGTGGTGCACACAGATGTGGAGAGATGTGTTGTGTGCCAGGCCCTCTGGTGTGCGGCCATCCGGGTACTTACACACACTGAGATGCTGCGCTGCCATTGGATGGCATTTCCTTCCTGGGCCAGTGTTGCACACGTGGTCATCATTGACCAAAGTCTCTCTCATTATATGCAGCACAATTCTACTTATGATTAAAAGGAAGAGGAGGAGGAGGAAGGGCAAGAAACATCTTTCCAGCACTTTCTGTGTCCTGTATTTTGATTTATTTTGAGCCAGACACTTCATGGCTCATTTTAATCCTCGTTGCCATGGTCTGAGGCACAATGTTGAATTTGTACTCACCTAAGTAATATAGGGACAACGCCAGCATGTAGGGGTCAAGTATGACCCCTACCTGCCTTGTCTTTGCTAGGTATGCAGTCCTTTGTAAGGTGAAGGCCAGGGGCTCTCTTCTGGGGCTGCCAAGTTCACTTTTCCTTGTGGCTAACAAGCTTCTTGTCTAAACCTCCTATGTATAGGAATTATTTTCTCTGCAGATATGATTATGCTTTATATTTCCTTTCACCTGCAGCCCCAAGCAAGCCTTAAGTTGCTGATTCCATTTGTCTTCTAAATCGCTCATGTGGAGATGGACATTACTGTAACCCATCCAGGACATCTCACAAGGCTTGGCAATAGAAAAGACATCCCAGAACCTGACGGGAGCAGGGCGGGTGGGGGTCAGCAGGCTCTGGGAAAGTGAGCTGAAAACTCCAGAGGTGCTCCAGTCTTTGGACTGCTGAGGCTTTGTGCTCTGGCCCACTGGCCACAGAAAGATGTCCACTCAGCCTGTGAAGAACGAGGAAGAGAGATAAGGGTTTCCTTCCTTCCTTCCCCCCCTCCCCTCTCTTTTCCTCTCCTCTCTCCTCTCCTCTCCCCTTCTCTCCTCTCCCTCCCTTCCTCTCCTCTCCTCTTCTCCCCTCCTCTCCTCTCCTTTATTCTCCCCCTCCCCTCTTCTTCCCTCCCCTCTTCTCCCCTCTTCTCCCCTTCCCTCCTCAATTGGTGATCCTCCAGTTCTGAGTTCCCTGAGTACCTAGGATCATAGACATGATGCCTAAATGTTGCAGCTGAAGCAAGGAGTTTGAGAAGTGTAGACTGCCTTACAGGAGGTTGCAAACTCCATAGGGACCACAAATGCCTTTAGGAGGTAAGGGAAGGAGAGAAAACTCTAGGATGTCTTTTAATTTAGTATACTTACTGGAGATACAAGGAACCACTGGAAGTACAGAAACTTAAGCTTTTGACCTTGTTTCTCTGACCAGAGACTATTCATTGAATTTGCAGCCCCTTATTCTGCTGCAGATGTCAAATCAGAAGCCATCTATCCACCACAGGCAGCTTTATTAGATATTCAAATTGGTTATGGAAGTGCCCCGCCCACCTGCACTGGCCTCTTTCCAAAACCCAGCTAAGGATTCCTTGCAGACACACCCTCATGGCTGATTTGCCTGCTGTGATCTCAGCTCCTTTCCAAATGCTTGCCTGGGCAGCCTTCCCCTCCATTGTGCCTGTGCCTCTAGGACTAGGTGTGCCTCTAGGACTAGGTTCCCATGGAGGTTGGATATTGAGCTGCTTGTTAGAGGAGGAAACAAGGGCTGTTGTGTACAATGGCAGGCCTGAACTGGCCCCGAGGCAGGGCAGACACACTCCTAGGTGGGAATTGTCAGGGCATGGGGCAGGCATCCTGCCACTGGGCCCTGGGTCACTGTGGTGAGCACCGCTGCTCATATTGGAGCTTCTCTCTCTCTCAGAGAACAACGGGTTATGTCCAACCAGATTGTCTTCTCTAGGGAATCCGGATCTCCACCAATGCCTGGGTATGCCTGGAGCTTGAGTCCATGCCAGGCTCCATTCCTGTCCAGAACCTTTCATTCTAGAAGTTTCAACCACTCAGCCAACCCCCCTGCCCTTTGCTACATTCTCTTCTCTGATTCTGTGGCTTACACTCTTCATTTTCTATGAACTGTGGGTTTCCTTTCTGGCTGTCCTTGGTTCCTTCCCTTTAGTTTGATCATAAATTTTTTAATCAATAGGCTCTTCTTTTGCTTCTAGAAACTTCTTTCCTTGTACCTTTCATTTGGGGGATACTTCACTATACTCCTTTTGGGGGATTCAAGAGTGTTTATGAATTATTTCTTAAGTAGGCAAACTGTACATACTCTTTAGAGCAGTGTGTGTGTGTGTGTGTGTGTGTGTGTGTGTGTGTGTGTGTGTTGGCATGTGTTCATGTGTGCATATATGTGATTAAATACAACTTCAGAAGAGAGGTTCCGCTCCTGATTTCCTGATTCAGAGAATAAGGTACAGAAGATTCAACCCTGAGTAGTGAACAGAGGAGGGCCAGGCGGCCTGAGCTCCAGACCTTGTTCTCTGTACATGGCCATCTTATGTTACAATGGGACAAGTCTCAGTGTCAGAGCAGCAAAAGTACTGAGTTGAAACATTCAACCGTGGAAATCTTTTACAGATTATGCCCTCATGAAATGGATAGATTTGGCATGGGTTTGGAGTAACACATGTAGGAATTTATTGTTGGAATGTATTAGATCAGTTCTCTTCTCCTCCATTCTGAGGCTTTGGGATGGTTGCTGACTGGTTCACTTGCAGAAGTTTCCCTGTTTTTAGCTCATGAGCAAAATGAGGGTGAGAAAGTGCACAGTGGAAACTGATCATTGACAATGATTTGGGCTCTTCTGCTCCCTCTGTCTGATAGTGCCAGTGACTTCTTAACTGGCATGGACTGTTTGCTGTAAGTTAGTTTCCTCTTATCACACAAACTGGTGAACTGTCATATTGTGTCTTTTCACGAGTATCCAAATGTAAGGCTGGCTGACAGCTAGTTTGTTGACTCCTAGAAGATAATAGTTATTGTCTCCAAACAACTTCGTTTCAAAGATTCATTACCTGAGTTCTGGAGCCACTTGTGAGGTGAAAGATCTTTATCAAGGTGGGAGGAAAGGCCACCATGATGGGTATAGCCTGCTGGGAGTAGACTCAGCCATTCTGTAAGTATACCCTATATCTCTTTGTGGCTGTGGAGGACCAAAACTTTGAATGCTCTTTCACTATTTGCTGAAAAGTGTCCCAGGCTTTTCATATCTTACTTGCTGAATGGCTTTGAATGGTCAATGCAATCTTAGGTACTACCCGTGGGAACTCAGATAAGCTATACAGGGAATTGTATTTAATCAAAGACTTCAAACAATAGAAATTAGGAGGCAATGGTGTGTTTGTATATTTAGGTTTCACTCTGTAAAAACAAAACAAAACAAAACAAAACTGAATAAAAACTTACCTCAGTGTTTAAGAGGAAAATCTGCTTTTAACAACTTCAATAAAGGTTGATCCCCCCATCTTAAAAAGTCCCGTCAAACTAACTTCTTAATGATTTATTAACCAATGAGGAAATAATATGAGCATTATAATTCCTTTGAATTGTATAAACCTGTATAAAAGATAGATAAAAATGACAGTCCAAGATAAATGAATGTTGAACTGATCTATTGAACTCTTCTAAAATATTCAGGTAGAAAAGAAGCCTAGATCCAGGCTACCTACTTAAAATATAAAAAGATCAGAGCTTTCTAGAATTTGGCTTTGAAACTTGAATGAGTGTAGAGTTAAGCTTAATTTCCAGCTCTTGTTGGTTCCAGTTGAGGATGTGGATGGTATGCTTTAGTTCCAGGAGGAAGGTCAATCAGCTAAACATGACAGAATCCTTGGAGCAGAATGAGAGCAGTGTGGACAGGCCTTGGGTTTGACCTCAGAGCCTCATCCTGGGTAAGCTGGCCACCACCACTGGGCCAGTGCTCATCACAGCCTTATCTTTTGTGTTTTGAATCTGTTTTTTGTCTCGTCATGGTCTAATGAATATTTGTTAAGTTCTTGTTACTGCTGGTACCAGCTGCATGCCGTGGCCACTATGGAAAAGAAGACACATGCTTTCTGCCTTCATTGGTAAGATCTGGATGAGAAAACCCACTAATTCACCATGTATCATGACACATGCCTGTAATCCAAGCTACTTGGCAGGTGAAGGTTGTAGGATTAGGATCTACAGTCAGCCTGGGCAAAAGAAGAGACCTTATCTAATAAAAGAAACTAAAAGCAAAAGGAATTGGGGGTGTGGCTCAAGTGATAGAGGTCTTACCCAGCAAACATGAGACCCTGAATTCAATCTCCTACACTGCAAGAGAAGTAGAAGGAGGAGGAGGAGGAAGAGGAGGAAGGAAAGGAAAAGAAGGAGGAAGAGGAGGAGGAGAAGCAGCAGCAGGAGGAGGAGGAAGAGGAGAAAGGGAGGAGGAGGAGGAAGAAGAGATGGAAAGGAGGGAGAAGAGGAGGAAAGGAAGAGGAATATTAGAAGAAGAGGAAGAAGTAGAAAAGAGAGGAAGCAGAAGAGGAGTAGGAAGAGAAAACATGAGTGAGTTATTTCCAGATACAGATAAGGCAGTTTGGGAACGGGGATATTCGGTTAGCTCACAAATGGATTTACTGTTACAATAAACACACTATAAGTTGAAAGCATCGGAAGTCATAAATGCATGAGATACCCGCTATCCACTGAACCTCACAGCTTAGCAGCAACTGTCCACCTTTGTGGTCATGTGGCTGACTGGGGGCTTCTAACTGCACCCCACTGCCTGAGTCTTGAGGGCAAAGCCTCCTGCATAGTCCTGGCCTGGGAAAAGATCTACATGCAAAGTTCTAAGTGTAACGAGCATGATTGACCCGTCCAGCAGGCCAGGTAATTTGGTGGGGGATCCGAGAGGGCACCTCCTAAAAGAACCAAGGGGGGTGAGAGAGGATCGAGACCAAGCGCATAAAGAAAAACAGAGTCAGTCTGAGTCGCGTCAAGGTCTCATTTATTGGCAAAGAAACTTAGGTTTTTATAAGGAAAGAAGGGGAAGTACTGTATGGAAGGGAGGGGCGGACGGAAATTTCTTTACGGTGAAGTCAGGGCAGGGTCTTTTTGGTCCACCGGTTTCGGTAATTGACCGGCCCAGCCTGTTTTAGGAAGTAATCTAAATGTACACCTTGGAATTTCCAAAAACGGCTATTTGTCATGGCTTAATCAGGTGTTTGAAAAAGGCCAGAGCATTCTCAGGCAGGTTTCAGGTCTCCAACAATTCCCCCTCCTTTTATTAAAATGGCCAGAGTTGACTTTTGGCCTGGCTGAGAGAACCACTGTCTTAGGCTATATGCGGTGCCTCCTGCTTCTGGCAACGTGCCATGTTGAGCAGGTCTCGACGACCTCTGTACATTGTGCCTCCAGCGCAGGCCCCATACTAATCCCGTCATTGAGTACTCTCTAGCTAGCCCGGGGGGTGGGGGGGAGGTCGGGACCGTGAGGCGCTGAACCTGAGCCCTTGCTCTGCCTCAACAGCCTGTTCTTGGGTTTCCACTCAATGGTAGTGTACTGAAACGGTTTTGGTAAGGGTCAAATCGATCTGGTTTTTAATAAACTGAGTTAGCCATTGAAAAGCCCAAGGGCCAAAGGAAATTAGCAAAAGTAATTCAACAAGGGGACCCAGGAGGGGAAGAACATAGGGTAAAAGTCCCCCCCCAAGCAGCCCAAATAGGGCGCTCAAAAACTCATGTCGCCGTCTTTCAATCTCCTCCTGATGTTTTCTAACTCAATCTCTTACAATGCCAGACTTATTGGCATAAAAACAGCACTTTTCCTGTAAAGTTAAGCAAATGCCACCTCTGTCAGCAGTTAAAAGATCTAAACCTCTGCGATTTTGTAAAGCCACCTCAGCTAATGAATCTAACTGATCCTGAAGATCTTTAACAGACTGATAAACTTTAGTAATATCATCAGCTAATTGTTGTGAAAGCTTGGAGTATGAGGAGACAGCAGTGGCTAATCCTGCAGTCCCAGTGCCTAAAGTACCAGCCACTCCAAGTCCTATCAGTAGGGGAATAAATTGTACCACCCTTTTATGTCAGGGAACAAAATAATCAAAGGCAGGAATGGGTACTGGCTCATCTCCGGAAATCAAGTCAATGTCTGGGAGCAAAATAGCTGGAATACAGAGCCCTGTCCAATTTTGTGGAAGTACAGTGTAGGCCATATTATTGCCACAAACAAAAACCTGGCTCTGTTGTGAGTATAGGGAGGCAGAAACATTAATAACATTGTTGCACAGGGAAAAGGAGGATATCCCAACATCAATGTCATACTACCTGGGGAAGTTTATAACACTCTTTGCAATAAAACAATTAGCGCGGATGATCAAACTGAGGTAGTCACTCTGGGAGGTAAGGGTTAGGGAATCTACAGTGTTACAGGCTTGTGATTAACACTTGGCCTAGTCTGCTGGGCTCATCAAATGGCCCTTATCTTGAGCCCCCTAAATCGGGAGTTTTTACACAGGAATGCGGAGGAACATACTCCTTGTTTCTTATCTTGGGTCCCATTTAGCCATTTGGGGAATTTACTTGTTAGCCCTTTAATTACGACTACAGAGCTTGTCCCAGGGCCAACATCTAGACTCTGAAACTTTTTATATATCTCCAGGGAGGGGAAGGGTCAGTGCTAGCGCAAACAAGTTTACAGAAGCAAAACCAGCAGTTAGCAATTGTAAAATGTAACTCTAATTTTTAATTTTTTATTCCCCCATTTTTCTTTGGGCTAATTTTAATCTTAAAATTTAGGGGGTTCTTATCTCAGTCGTAGGGGTGTCTCTATATTATCTTGTGGGGTGTCAGTTGTTCTCAATGCTTGGTATTTGGATCTCAGAACTAATAGAAGGACTGCGCTGATCTTTTTCTTTTACAAAAGACACCAGTCTGTTGAGTATACAAGGTCCGATTGTAACAAAAATAACAGTACCAGAGCCCCTTACATTTTTTTTTCAAGGCTTTCTTTACTACCCTCTTTTTTTACGATTTTTTGAGCATCTTCGTGGCTGTAGTTTAAAACTGCCCAATTTTCCTTTGGCTTGTGGAACCTTTATCTTAGAACAGCCTTAAGGCACCACTGTGATGCAGAAGCTTGCTAGATTTTAAGGCTAAGAGTATTACCTCCACTGATAACACACTCAGGTTATTACCATACCAGAGCCAAACTAGGCTGTGACCATAGAGTGGATTTCCAGTCACTATGCACTGAAGTGCCTAAGGCAAGCAAGCCAGTGATATTCTTGTCCCCAGTATCCACTGTGGGAATAGAGGGTTTCTGGATATCACCCAAAAGAATGTCCCACAATATCTTAGATTTAGCAGCAGTCAACCAGGAAGCCGACTCAGGTGATGGAATCAGGCAGGAGTTTCTCCAGGTGGCTGTCAGGCCATCGTTGAACTTTACCCATTAGGGTATGCAGCAGCAGCAGCAGCAGCAACAGCAGGGTCTCATGCTGGGCTGTAAATTCCTACAGAGACTGGTTAAGGATACATTGCATAGGCTTGGCAGGCTTTGATCCTGCTGGTTTTTAAGATCTTTAAACAATAGCCCAGGACAATTTACCAAAATCACAACTCTTTTTTTTTTTTTTTTTTTACTAACCAGATATTTTTGTAAAATAGACACAGAAGGCTCAGAAGGCTTAGTCTTGTAGCCATCTCTGACAGATGCAGTCTTCACACCTTGAACACCTACAACAGTTAACACTATTCTTTGTGCCTTTTTTTTTTTTTATCTATCTTGCCTCATTTTTCCAAAACTGACTCTGGACCCTTGATCTTAAATTGGGGGTAGAAGGGCGAAGGTCCATTTTCTGTAACTTCTTCAAGCTGACTTTAGGGGCATTGATCTTACCTAGCCAGGAACTTATAACCTTAGCCTATTTTACAAAGAGGCCATCAGGGTTAGATGTCATTAAGAACAATATTTTAACTTTTGACAACTGCACAGACCTTTTCTCTGGCTACAGCAGTGTAGCTTGTTTAGCACTCTAGTTTGCAAAAGCATCTTCCTAGATGGCTTAAGAATGTGACCTCTAATGATCCCAACAATGCCTAAGATGCTTAAGTTACCTTTGCAGGCCTTTAGACAGATATCAATAGAAACACACTCTCAGGTTTACAAACTTTTTCCTGAGCAGATGAATTTCATGTAGCTGGTGTCAGCTCAATATTTCAATATTACTGCTAATTAGAGCTTTTGGTACATAAAGGGGTTGAGATTTAAACTATCCCCCACATTTTATAACATTAGCTTTTCACTATCACAGAGGACTGGCAAGTTCTTGTCCCTTACAAGGTAGTCATGAACATTAGGCATGCTTCCAAACTATCTTCCTATGACCTCCTGGCTTTGACCTGTTTTGAAGGGCCACGCACAAATGACTCTAGGATCTGACATTTCTGCCATCCAAGCAATGGCTTTACTGCCTCTGGATGCTCCTCCATTGCTTTCGTCCCAGGAGTGTCTTCTCCACATTGGGATAAATGCCTCATTGGCATTTCCCTTTAGCTGGTCTCTGGACTTGAACTCGGGGCCTGAGCACTGTCCCTCAGCTCTACAGCTCAAGGCTAGCACTCTGCCACTTTGAGTCCCAGACTCAGGGCTTGAATGCTGTCCCCTAACTCTTCAGTCCAGGGCTAGTACTCTGCCACTGTGAGTCTCGAGCTTGGGGCTTGAGTACTGTCCCCTGACTCTTTAGTCCAGGGCTAGTACTCTGCTGGCTGAATAGAGGTGACAGTCTCACAGGAACCTTTTTGTGCCCGGGCTGGCTTTGAACCAGTTTGCAGATCAATGAGTCTTACAAAAGGCCATTTTACTCCAATTAAAAGCAACAAGGTGGTCAACATAGAAGTAGCTTTTAAGAATGCTCTTACCTGAAACTTATTAAAAGCCAAAGTTACATCTAACAAACTTGTAAGAATCCTCTGTGCTTTGCTCTGAGCTTGCTGGAAACTGTTAAAAAAAAAAAACCTATAAGAGCAAACTAGAATAGCAATTATTTTGGTAATCCTAATTTTTCCTTTGTGCACATTGAGGCCAATGTTAAAAACAATTTTACATTTAAACTTTATATCCAAAAATCCATTTCTATTTTTTAAACCTCTTATTAATTACCTTTAATATTTTATACTTTAGTTTTTATTTGCATTTTGAAAAGATCCCTTGAAATCTTGAGGCCAAGTGTCACTCATTGCCTCTTGTTTTAAAACAGACACACATTAAGATTTTTAAACTCAAATGACAATTTTTCCTTAATGCAAGAATTACAGTCACCTTCACTATATCACGAAGCTAGACTTAACACCTTTATAACTTTTAAAAGCATCCTAATTGTGGAACAAAATTGAAAGTAAGCCACATTATATAAATAACTTTTTAGCCCTCTTTTAATGCCTTCCTAATTTTAATGTTAACACATCCAAGTGGAGGTTTTAGCAATACTAATCAGATCATCACATCACTCATTTTAACCATCATGTTTTCAGTGTCTATCTGCAGAGAAAAGAGAGAACAAAGATGGGCCACCCAGCCCCTTCTATGGAATGGCCACACACCCAATCTGACTCTTTAGGGTCAGATGAACTGCGTTTGCGTCAGCTTGCCCTCTTTTACCATGCGTGGACTCCTCCCAGGGCCTGTTCCACCATGCATGACAAGCTGAACTGCACTTCTGCTTGTTCACCCCTCACCCCTAAAGATAGGTCTTCTGTTGGCTTCTAAGTTTTTCCCCATCTCTTCTCTTGGTTCTCGAATGAAATACACAGTTTTTAGACAGACAGAACAAGTAACATCATTGACAGTGTTAAACTAACCTTTACATTTAAATTTCTAATACTTATCCCCAAATTTTAGCCAAGGGAACTAGATCCCAAACAGCCAATGCATTTTTGTTAAGCCAGACAACTTGATTACAGTATAAAATGTCTTATGCATTTTAAAATATTAGTTTTAAATACCAGATTTTCTAATTTGCAAGTTAAAGAATCTTTACAAAGCCATTTAAAACAATGCGAAGATTTTTTTTGTCAATGTCCAAACCTCATAACTTTTTGAATTTTAAATTTAAACTCACCCAATTGTTACAGCATGCTGACAATTTTTATCTTTGAACACGTTCACAGACACACACAAAACACTCACACAGATCTTAAAGCGCGCAAAAATCAAAATCAGTTGTACATACACCTTTTAAAGTTTTTAAACAAAAATTTAAGACAGTATTTCTTTTAAACCAGGTACCTTTGTTGGGCTTCATTTTCCCAGAGTTTGCTTATCTAGCAAGGCAATTCACTAATTAGTCTTTTGAATCACTGTGCTGTTCTCATTCAGCAAGCTGAATCCAGAGTCTGCTGAGTGAGCCTGCCATAGTCACCCAAATCTTCCCTACTTCAGAAAACATAAAACGAACACACACACTAAACAAGACAAACAAGTGGCCACAAAGACAAAATCAGGTCTCAGTGAATGGGGCGACATCTCACCACCATTTACTTACTAGGGGACTCAACACCCCTACTCACCTCAGACTGACAGGTTCTCCCCCATGCTCAGAGCCCCTGAACCAAGGCCCAAGGCTGAGATCTAACTGGGGCCACTCGCAGGTGGTCAGTGGCAATTTCATAATTGACAAACAAGCAAGTTCCTAAAACCTGACAATCTGGGCTCGTGCTGTAACTTTTTTCCAGTGATCTAAAGTCAGACTTAAGGGGGTTGTTAGTTGCCGCCCCTTCCCTTTAAGGACAACAAGACAGACAACAGAGACAATTAACACTAAACAGAAACAGTAAACCAGACAGGCGCTGTGTGGCAGTCGAAGGACTGCAAACAGAAAAAGAAGCAACTTCAGATGGTAATGGCCATCTGAACATGTTTTTTGTTTATGATAGCCTGAGCCTCTGCCTTATCTATAAATTCAGCCTTCCAGGTTAAGAACTGGCTTCTAGTCAGGACTGACTGAACCACTTTAACCCACTTGTGAGGCAGCAGGCTGCCTCCTTGGCCCAGTCCTTCAAGTATAGAAAGGGTGAAGGGTGCATTAATACCATAATTTTTTTACTGCTGAATGTAAGTCTTTTAGATGTTTAATTTTTAATTTTTTATATATGGCCTAGCCCACATTACCTCCCCCTCATTCCTCCTCTAATTCCTCCCCCTCTCCCTCAGAGGCCGAGGTCCCTTGTTCAGCATCTTCATCCTCTGAGTTATCACCCTGGGTGGTGTCTGCCTGATTCCCCTGAGTACCAGATCGGGCCATTACTGGAAAAGAGAGTGACACCGAAGTTGGTGTCTTATTACTTTTACTTATCCTTGGCCTGGCCTGTGCTCTGGGTAAGGAACCCACACAAGGCAAAACAAAGCCAGCTTCTCCTGTAAGGTCAGTCTGTAATTCCTGTATTTGTTGGGTGAGATCTCTTAATTCCCTTTTTATGGAAAGGACATCTTTTAAAGAGGAGACCTGTCTTAACAGGGAGTCTTTAGTTTTTAAGAGTCCTTCTACCCCTGGAATCTGGGTAAGAGGAACTGAATCGTTTGGGGGGGTGCTTGGAGCGCTGGGGGGACATGGCCCATATAGGGGTGGAGAGGGCCAGTGGAGTTGTCTGTGATGTCCCCGGTCTGCTATAAAAACTTGGGACTGATATTGAGGGTGGGGCCCGTATTTTTCCTCCTCATATTTGGCAGCCTCCGTCTCGAGGCTGGCCTGCTGTGAAGGGCCAAGCCAATCATCGTCAGGGACATTTTGAGGAATTACAGGATAGAGTGCCTTATTTTTTAATGATTTATTTGGAGGAGATGGCCTCAATAAAGGGGGGGCAACTTAGTGGGGATAGGCTCATCAATAAGGGATGGGGAGGGCGAAGCCACAGTATCGGCCGCCTCCTCCGGTCTTGACGTCCCCTTTTGTGACTGAGTCTCATTTGTTAGGGGGGCGGGTGGCAAAATGTCCTTAGAGCAAGACTCATGCTCAGCCGAGGGACAGGAAAGGGCATCCTCTGCAAGAGCTAAAAGATGAGAAAACTGTCTATCTCCCTCCACATCCTTCAAGATGTCCCTAATGACCCCATAAAAACTAAAAAAGGCTTCAGGAACCTTCTCTCCGTCCCTGAGGAGTTTGTTAATGTCCTTTCCCACTTTATTCCATGTAAGAGGGTGAATTCCTGGCCCATGTAATACTAACCATGGACATTTTTCCTCCACAAAACAAAAAAAAATTATGCAAGTCCTTTTACTTAACTCTAATTCCTCTCTCCCTAAGACTACTTTTCATTTCCTTAAAGAAAAGACCTTCTTTAGACAGACTCTCTCCCATGGTTAGTTGACAGCAATCTTTACCTCAAGACCTTTCCGGGGTGGACGAGAGATGCGGTCCGGACGTCTCTACCTCGCGTGTCAGGAGCTCCTTGTTTGTCCGCTGTCCGGTAGGTCACCGTGTCTCGGGCCCCACGTTGGGCGCCACTTGACCCGTCCAGCAGGCCAGGTAATTTGGTGGGGGATCCGAGAGGGCACCTCCTAAAAGAACCAAGGGGGGAGAGAGAGGATCGAGACCAAGCGCATAAAGAAATACAGGGTCAGTCTGAGTCGCGTCAAGGTCTCATTTATTGGCAAAGAAACTTAGGTTTTTATAAGGAAAGAAGGGGAAGTACTGTATGGAAGGGAGGGGCGGACAGAAATTTCTTTACGGTGAAGTCAGGGCAGGGTCTTTTTGGTCCACCGGTTTCGGTAATTGACCGGCCCAGCCTGTTTTAGGAAGTAATCTAAATGTACACCTTGGAATTCCCAAGAACGGCTATTTGTCATGGCTTAATCAGGTGTTTGAAAAAGGCCAGAGCATTCTCAGGCAGGTTTCAGGTCTCCAACACATGATCATCCATCTAGAGAAGGATTCGTGTTCTGTCCACTGCATCCTGTCTTCCCTTCATAGTAGAGGACGGATATCTTTCTCCACTGTGGTCACATTTGGGAGGGATTGCTTTGTGGGGAGTGGAGGCATGGTGTAACAATGCTTTCTGTATGAAGACAGCAAGCTATTTTCTCTTCTGGACTCTGTGATCTGTATCATGGTTTGATTGGCTAGAAGCCAGTGTCAAGCGAAATTCCTACCCTATCCCACCTCCCCTTGGAATACAGAGGTCATTTTGTGGTACTAATTGTGCATTTCTGTATTAACTCCATTCCTGTCTCCATTGTATGCTGCTATCCATACCTTTCTACTTTCCCGTTCTCTCCTACACCTAGTTTATCAGAGCAGTTCTGGAATACAGCAAGTTATAAATAATTAGAATATAATTAAATTGCCTGGGCCTAGGGTGGAATTTGAGAGCTTTGCTTTGCTCTTCTCTGCTGCTGAGGGGCAAGCTTTCCTGTTGCTCTCCTGACTTCCACTCACTTGACATTCCCTAGGACCTCGGCAGTTTTTGCTGCTGGGTTTGCCATCCAGGCTGACTTGTGCAGAGCATACAGGAGAGGCTTGGTTTAGGTTCTCCCCGAATCTTTGATAGTAACCTTGGTCTAAGGAGCCTGAGCGTCTTTTCCCCTGAACTCATACTTGAGTCATTCCACAGGTTTGTCTTGCCTTTCTTGTCTTCATAAATTGTAATTCCTTCTTTTGTCTTAGACACAGAGGTACAAGGAAGAGTTAAGAGCTGTGGAATGCTGGGTGCTTGCTCCCCAAATGATTCCCTATAGTCTGAAGCAAAGAGATAGATTAAATTTTGAAAATCTCTTTACAAGTCTGGTTGAAAATAAGAACCTCCTTACCTTTCTTAGAGGGATAGATCTGTCTGATAGTGACCCTGAGTTTGTAGCCAAAGGCGACTTTTAGAAACCCTGAGTGGTATTGGGCTCTGTCACTGACTGGTAACTCCAGGCTGTACAGTTTCCTTGTTCTCAGTAGAGTGTTAGCTCTTCCCCATAGTCCAGGGGATAAATGGTGAATTGTTTGGTATAATATCTAATGATCAATATATATAACTTACTATCATTAGCCTGCCTTCTGCTTATTTGTCACATTAGTTAGTTGGTCTATCTTCTGTAAAGATTATAGCAATTATGGTAATTACTATATCCACCATAGAGGAACCACATGAATACACACTTAATATCTTATTTTTTTTTCTGTAAACTCGCCTTTAATAAGTGCTCACTCCTTCCTTTCTTCCCTTCCCTCCCTGCTTTTTCTTCCCCTTTTTTGTACTTGAGCTGAGTCTTGAACTTATGGCCTCTTGCTCTTGTTTGGCTCTTTTGTTTATGGATGATGCTTAGTCCTTTGAGTCTCATTGACTTTATCTGTCAAGGACTTTGAACCTGGATCCTTAGATCTCAGCCTCATGAGTTGTCAGGAGTACAGGGGTGAGATAACAGTACCAGGCAACTCTTTGCTTTTACTTTTAAAAGCAATGTATTCTTTTATTTATTATCTTTAAGGAGTTATACAAAGGAGTTGCTATCTAACTCAGCAGTTTAGGAATACAATATATCTTCATCAATATCACCCCTTTCAACTGTTGTTTTGATTCTTCTTTACTTCCTTTCCCTTAGCACTTCTCATGACCAATTACTGTATATTCACTTCTGTGGATTTACTGCACACACATGTGTATGTATGTGCATGCATGTGTATGTCTGTGTTTGGTGTGCACACTCGGTTCCCACCACAGTCTTTTTAGAACATTGCTTGGTACGTCGTAGCCATGCAAATCTATATTCAATCAGTGAATAGTCTTCAGACACCACCACAGTTTCATTAATGCGGATTTGGATGATACTTGAAACAGAAAGGGCACTCCTTTGACTGAAGACAGAAGCTCTTCCCAGGGAAGTGTGTGCTTGAAAGACCCAGGGAAGACATGGGCTGCATTACTCTTTAATTGGGCTGCTTGCTCAGGATTCTGTCACGAATTACCACTAGTCTTTTTGTCACCAGATTGTGGAGTGCCCACTGAGAGCTAGGGAGAAACCAAATGGGAAACCTCGCAGGTGCCCACAGAATGATAACCCTTTTGATTTCTGTGCAGGGACAACATTTTGGCAGGATCAATACATGTGAGTATCTTAGAATCCTCATATGTCAAGAGCATTTTTCAAAAGCAGTCTCTGATCTGCTGACCTCTCTGGGATTAAGAAAGCTGACTTATGTAAGCACATAGCTAACAATACCCTATGTCCTGATGCATAGAAGAATTCTAAGATGAAGTTGACTCAACACAGGTTCACACTGCATACACTATGTGTGGAAATTCTGCAAAGCAAGGCTGGGGCACCATGGAGCTACTTACCCCTGAGGGGGAGCAAGAAGCTGACATCCAGGGACAGACAAGCAAACCACTTCCTTCTTTCAGAGCTGAGGACCTTACTGTTAGGCAAGTGCACTTCCACTAAGCTAAATCCCCATCCCACACTGCCTCTTGTCTCTATATTTCCTCAATATTTTCCTGACTCTTTCAGAATGTCGTTTGATTAAAAAAAAATCTTAACTGAGGATCATTTCCTTGAGTATGCACAAGTAAATGTGAAAGTTCTTTTTTTCTGTATACTTCCGCAATTCTGAATGAATGCCTGCTACCCTGCTGCACTCTGAATGTGCACGCAGCTTTCTCATCCATTATTTCACTGATGTTCTGCAGTTTCATTGTGAATCAAAAGTCACCAATTGCTAAACAGAGAAAGCAAAGCAGAGCGGTTAAGTTTTGACCCAGGTCATTAGTGTACAAGTTCAGTAAAAGGAAATTATATTCACTTTTTTTTTTTGGTTGTGGGGCCTGAACTCTGGGCCTGGGCGCTGTCCCTCAGCTCTTCAGCTCAAGACTAACGCTGTACCACTTGAGCCACTTCTGGCGTTGTCTGCTTATGTAGTACTGAGCAATCAAACCCACGGCCTCATGCATGCAAGGCATGCACTCTACCACTGAGCTACCTTCCCACATTTACATTCACTTTTTATCTATTAAATCCTGAGTTCTTTTCCTCCCCTTTTTTTTTCTAACTACATCCTACTTCCACAAATGTAGAGGCTCTACTCTCACAGCAATATTATAGCATCCTCTTCGAGAAAGAATATTAGCAGCAGCCATTATATACTCAGGAAACATGGTCTACCCTACCCTGACTCCTGCTGGTAACTCCTCTATGAGATGAGTTCCTGGGCAGGTTTTGGACTTTAAGTTACAAGTTAGTTCTGCTATGGCAAAGGGGCCACAGGCAGGACCAGGAAGCAATGCTGCTGTGCAGACTGTGGGGAGCCTGTATATGCTGAAGGTCAGATGCTGACCCAGGCAGGAACAAGATGAGGGGAAAGCACATCGTCAGGCATTTGCTTTGCCTGTTTGCTTGTGCTCAGGACATCAATGAAGAAATAGATTCCGTTGTGCAACGTATGTTTTAGATTATAGCCTGAAAGCTGTCTATGTGGCAACACAAATATCTTGGCCGGCATAGCAAATTTGAGGGTAGTCTCGTGTAAACAGTATGAAATTTGAACTAAAGAAGACATCTAAAAGAAATGGGCTTCAGTTATTTTCAAAAACTTATATTGGAAACCTAAAATGATAAGGGCTCTAGGAAAGGTTCTAGTGTATCGCTGGTGGAGCCCAGCTATTTGGGAGGAGGTAATGGGAGGGTCACGGTCCATAGATCAGTTGGATAAAACTATGAGAACTTACCTGAAAAAGCCAAATTAAAGCTGGGTGCTCGTGGCTCACACCTGTAATCCTAGCTACTCAGGAGGCTGTGATCTGAGGATCACGGTTCAAAGCCAGCCCAGGCAGGAAAGTGCATAAGACTCTTATCTCATATTTTCCAGAAAACCAGAAGTGGTGCTGTGGCTCACCTGGGTTCAATTCTTCAGCAACACATAAGCAGAGAAAGCTGGAAATGGTGCTATGGCTCAAGTGGTAGAGTGCCAGCCTTGAGCTGAAGAGCTCAAGGGAAAGTGCCCAGACCCAGATTTCAGGCCCCACAACTGACCAAAAAAAAAGCCAGAAGTGGTACTGTGGCTCAAGTGGTAGAATGCTCACCTTGAACAAAAGACATCTGGAGACAGCACCCAAGCCTTGGCTCCAAGCCTGAGGGCAGACAAAAAAAAAGGAAAAGAAACAAAAAGAATAATTTTTAAAATTATGCTATGGTGGTCACGGGACGGAGATAAGACATTTACCAAGAAATGCCCTCCAACCAAGTCCATGAATTATTGAGAAAACCTGGAGATGCTGGTGGCTCATACCTGTAATCCTAACTATTCAGGAGGTTGGGCTCTGAGGATCGCAGTTCAAAGCCAGCTTGGGCAGAAAAATCCTGAAAGACACTTATCCACAATTACTCAGTAAACTAGTGGAAGCAGAGCTGTGGATCAAGTGGTAGTGCACCAGCCTTGAGCAAAAAGGCTCAGAAAGAGCACAAGACCCCAAGTAAAAGGAGAA
This sequence comes from Dipodomys merriami, assembly GCF_024711535.1. NCBI lineage: Eukaryota > Metazoa > Chordata > Mammalia > Rodentia > Heteromyidae > Dipodomys > Dipodomys merriami. The sequence continues at coordinate 6,525,385 of NW_027206102.1, forward strand.
GGAAAGAAGGAAAAAAGGAAGAAAGGAAGATAGGAAGGAAGGAAGGAAGGAAGGAAGGAAAGAAGGAAGGAAGGAAGGAAGGAAAGAAGGAAGGAAGGAAGGAAGGAAGGAAGGAAGGAAGGAAGGAAAGAAGGCAGGCAGGCAGGCAGGCAGGTAGGCTTATCACATGTCTTCCTGAACAGAGAGCCAGGCAAGGTGGTGTGTGTCTGTAATCCCAGCATTCATAAGGCAGAAGCAGGAGAATTATAAGTTCCAGGCCACCTGGAACTCCATAGCAAGACCCTGTTTCAAAGAACAGGAGAGGAAGCCAGGTGCTGGTGGCTCCCATCTATTAACCTTGCTACTCAGGAGACTGAGATATGAGGATCACAGGTTAAAGCCAGCCAAGGTAGAAAAGTCTGTGACATTTCCAATTAACCCAAAAAAGGCAAAATGGAGCTCAAGTGGTAGAGTAACAGCTTTGAGTGGAAAAAACAGGGACAGCACCTAGACTCTGTTCAACCCCCAGGACTGGCATGAGTGTGTGCATGCACGCACGCACGCACGCACGCACGCACGCACGCATACACACACACACACACAAACACACACACACACACACACACACCACACACAAACTCACACCACCACCACCATGACCACCACCATCCAAGCCCCTCAACAGGCAGACACTTCAGACAGCAAAATGAAGCTGCCATCACTAGTGCTTTCTCTGAAACCCACATTGCTAAGTGGCTGGGTGTATTTTCCAAAGATGGCTACAAGAATAGTTTCACCTATATACTGTTCCTTAATGTTTGTTTTGATTTTGAAACAGTGTCTCACTATATAGCCCAGACTGGCCTGGAACTTCTGATTCTCCTGATTACCAGCACATACCACCATACTTGGCTTTGAATAGTTTTTACCAAGACCCATATTAAGAAATGGTTAGGCCGGGCACATGCCTGTAATCTTAGCTACTCAGTAGGCTGAGATCTGAGGATCATGATTCAAAGCCACCCCAGGAAGGAAAGTCCAAGAGACTCTTATCTACAATTAATCAGCAAAAATCCATAAGTGGCACTGTGGCCCAAGTGGTAGAGCATTTGCTGTGAGCTGAAGAGCTCAGGTACAGAGTCCATGCCCAGAGTTCAAGCCCCATGACCACCACCACCAACAACAACAAAAACACGTTTAGGCTAGGCAATGGTGGCTCCCACCTATAATCCTAGTTACTCTGAAGACTAAGGATCTGAGGATTGTGGTTGGAAACCAGGCAGGAAAATCAACGAGACTCTTATCTCCAATTAACCACTAGAAAACTGGAAGTGGAGCTGTGGCTCAAGTGGTAGAGTGCTAGACTTGAGACTAAAAGCTCAGGTACAGCACTCAGGCTCTAAGTTCAAACCTCACAACTGACAAAAATGATAGAAAAAGAAAGATGGATGTTTAGGCCAGGTGCCGCTGGCTCACACCTGTAATCCCAGCTACTTAGGAAGCTGAGGTCTGAGGATCAAGGTTCAAAACCAGCCCTGACAGACAAATCTGAGATTCTTCTTCTTTTTTTTTTTTTTTTTTTTTTTTTGCTGGTCATGGGTCTTTCTTTCGTGTATGTGGGTGCATGTGTGTGTGTGTGTGCTGGTAGTAGGGCTTTAACTCAGAGAATGAGCTTTTGCTTGACTGTTCTGCTCAATTCTGGCATAGCACAACTCAAGCCAGAGCTATACATCTGGCTTTTTGGTGATTAATTGGAGATAAAAGCCTCAAGAACTTTTCTGCTCTGGCTAGCTTGGAACTACGAGTCTTACTTCTTACCCTCTTGAGTAGCTCAGAAAACAGGCATGAGCCACAGGCACCCAGCTAGCTCCATGATATATTTATCTAGTTGGACAGTTTATGATGTTTCCAGGTTAGTTTTTGTTGTTTTATTTTTTTTGCCTTTTAAAAAGGATCTGAAATAGCACAGTGGTAGCTCAGTAATGAAAGCACATGTGATTCTTTCTACAGGGTGATTTCTTAGTACTAGAATTTCTAGGCTAAAGGAGCAAATGCTTTTCTTAAACAAACAAACTTATTTTCTGCCAGGCACCACTATAATCCTAGCTACTCAGGAGGCTGAGATCTGAAGATCACAGTTTGAAGACAGTCAAAGCAGGAATGTCCGTGACTCTTGTCTCCAATTAACCACCAGAAAATCCAGAGTGGCTGTGGCTCAAGTGGTAAGTGCTAGACTTTAACTGAAGAGCTGAGGGACAGCACCCAGGCACAGAGTTCAAGCCCCATGACCGACAAAAAAATTTAATAACTCTATACACTTCAGAAACACACACATATACATATAACCTTACAATTTCAAAAGGGTGTTCTCATATTCTCAGTCACTAGTTCGTTCAATGCTCATGACTCCTCCAGAGGGAGGAGACCATTATGATTCCCAATTTTTCAGAGAAAGCAAAGAGGTTTCATTGAGTGAGGCCATTCGCTTAGTGTGACACACACAACCAGCCAGTGGCTGAGCCTGCCTGCCCTTCATGTCACCTGTTCCACACCCCTCCATTCCACCACCTCATGTCCACTCCTCACTTCATAACATTCCTGTGATAAAGACCTTCTAGACCCTTCTAGATCCACAATGGATGGCTGACCTTGCAACCCCCATGAATGGAGCCAGAACAGTTTCTGTAAGATCAAATGGATCTTGGCCAATTTAATTTTGTAGGATGATGTTCAGGGGCTCCATTCAGCAAGAAGTAGATATTTCCTGGGGCTCAGATGGTTCTAGCACTGCTTTCAAGGAGCCCAGAGAGATCCCTTTGGTCAATAGATCCTTGTCAGTTCACTAGTATAAATTAAAAATTCCACCATAAGATTTATTTACTTATTTATTTATTTTTCCCCAAAGAAGATAATTGTGATTCTGGTTAAAATGCAAACCTGCACAAAAGGGAACAGAGTCTGACCATTCACTTACACGCCTCGATCTCCTTCTAGCTGTCTTGGTTTACTGATTGTCAATGCTACAGCACTGGAACCATAGTACCTGTCATACATTACTGAAGGCAGTGCAGGTGTAGCCCTCAGCAAGGTGCTCACGACAGTCCCTAAGTGCTAAGTAAAACCAGGTCTTCTGGGTGCTGTGTGGTTGTTGTAGCTGCTGGGGAAAGGAGCTGCAGAAGGGTCAGGACCGAAGAAATAGCAGTGCACCTGGGAGGAGCAGCTCGTGGGCAGAGGAGGCCCTGGCCATGTGAGAAGGGATGTGGCCCAGGTGGGAGAAGGTGGTTGGTAGAGAGGATAGATGGATGGTAGGAAATTCCAAGTGCTGTTGTCCTGTTGTCTAGGAAAATCATAAAGGTGACAGACCAAGGCTGCTTTCCTCTTTCCTTCCCATCTCAGCATGTGGGGCCTACCCTGGGTTGCAGGAGGAGGGAGGGGAGGAGGAGGAGGAGGAAAGCAATCAGGTTCTGGCTAAGTATGGGTTCACACTCTCCATGGAACTATAACATGGGCTCTAGAACAGCCTGGTTCAGAATTTGGAGCAGTGCGGCCAGGTGGGGCGCATGGCTGTGTATGATGGCAGGCGTGGGTGTTTTATGGCTATGGTGGTGCAGGTTTGCTGGTTTATATGACTTGCCTTTTAATGTTCTGCATCTCAGGCATTGTTTCTGCAGTGCTCGCTCTTCCTCTCTCTCTCTCTCTCTCTCTCTCTCTCTCTCTCTCTCTTTCTCTCTCTCTCTCTCTCTCTCTCTCTCTCTCTCTCTCTCTCTCTCTCTCTCTCTCTCTCTCTCTCTCTCTCTCTCTCTCTCTCTCTCTCTCTGCTCCTGTCATCTTCCCTTTGTTTCTGATCTTTTGGAAATGCAGAGACATCACGTAGAAGGGCAGAAGCAATGCAGTTCCTATGGCGTGCACCACACGTCTGTACACACAGGTGACCATTGTGGCCCACTTCATCCTGCAGCTCAAGGACATCCACACACATAGGACCAAGGACCAAGCTTTGTTAAAGCATGAAGCAGGCTACTTGCAACTCAGACTTTGCCCTTCACCCTTCTCTCCTCCAAAGATCTATTAAATGTGCAGACAGAGAAATATGCTTATGCTGGCAATAAGGCTTGAACTCTGAACCTCATGCTCTTGCTTAGCTTGTTTTGCTCTAGACTAGTGCTTTACCCACCATTCGACTGACCCCTCCAATTTTGACCTTTTTCTGGTTAATTAGAGAGAAATTTTCCATGGATTTGTCTGCCCTGGCTGGTTTTCAACCTTGATCCTCAGATCTCAGCCTCTTGAGTGGCTAGAATTAGAGACATGTGCTATTAGCACTAATGTGAGAAAAAGTCTTTTCTATCAAAGGAGTTTTCTTCATTTCTGTTAATATTGAGCGATTTTTCTTTTCTTTTTCCATTTTGTCCACTATGGGTCTTTAACTCTGAGCCTGGGTGCTGTCTCTGAGCTCTTCAGCTCAAGGCGAGAGCTCTACCACTTGAGCCATAACGCCACTTCTGGTTTTCTGGTGGTTTATTAGAGATAAAGATTCTCATGGACTTTCCTGTCCAGGCTTGCTTTGAACTGTGATCCTCAGATCTCAGCCTCCTGAGTAGCTAGGTTTACAGGTGTTTTTTCTGAAGTGTCCCTGCTTTGGCCAGGTGGCTTGGCCCTTGTTATGTACACTTTCCTTACAAACTTCCTTTTCCTCAGCACCTGAGAAGCTCCTTGAATTTTAATTACATCTACTTCTCTTTCCACATTATGAGCCTGAGCTCAGCCAATGGGAGCAGAGGGGTGGGGCCTCCTGGATCTGGGATAAAAAGGGAGCAGCCAGCCTGCCTGCTCTGTGCGGTTGCTTGCCAGCTTTTTGACTGATGGTGCATTCTTCTGCAGAAATAAACTTAGCCTTGGTGAGTTCCTTTCCAGACACCCAGGAACTGAAAATCCACTTTACCATCCAGGTCCTTAACCTACACAACCTGGAAGTCTGCATGTACACAGAAGAGGTAGGGCTTGCTGCCTGTCCTGAGCACAGCAGGGTTGCACTGTAACTGACCATAATGCAGTTGCACTGAGACGGGAGACAGCATGGGCTAGACTAGAATCTCCATCAGCTCTGTGACCTTGTTTCTGTCTCCTGGCTGTTTGTTTGCCCATTCAAACAATGGAGTTCATGCTTAGCAATCTCTATGTTCTTCTCCAGTCCCATTGGCCTTGTCCTCTTTCTTTTCCCACTCTTGTCCTCTTGCTTTTCTATCACTATATATTTAAGACATTTAAAAAATTTGTTTATTCCTGGTGCCAGTTATGGGACTTGAACTCAGGACTTGGGCACTGTCCTTTGTCTTTTACTCACAAAGCTGGTGCTCTACCACTTGAGCCACAGCCTCACTTCTGGCCCTTTTTTTACTGGTTAATTGGAGATAAGAATTGCACAGTCTTTTCTGTCCAGACTGGCTTTGAACAGCAAGAGGTCTCAGCCTCTTGAGTAGCTAGGATTACAGAAATGAGATATTAGTGGCCAGCAATCAATTATATCTATAAATGAAGTTAAACAAACATAAAATATTAATTTCAATGTTGGACAATAAAGTGCTAAAATGAATCCTCAATCTTAGACTGTCTCTTTGTCTAGCATATAACTTTCTACTCTGTCATGTCCCTTAATAATGGCAGCCTTTATGGTCAAATGGTTCCTAACAGGTGACGGCCTCCTCTCCCCCCCACCCTTGCACTGGGGAGGGTAGAGGGAGACACATATTTTGTAAGGCAGACATTCATACAATGGCACTCATGTGTGCCCCTAAACCATGTCTTTTCTACTTGCAAAACACATTAACTCACCTGGCTCCAGTGGCTCACACTTGCAATCCTGGCTACTCAGAAAGCTGAGATCTGATGATCATGGTTCAAAGGCAGCGCAGGCAGGAAAGTCCATGAGATTCTTATCTCCAATTAACCACCAGAAAACCAAAAGTGGTGCTGTGGCTCAAGTGATAAAGTGCTTGCCTTGAGCTGAAGAGCTGAGGGACAGTGTCTGGACCTAGAGTTCATGCCCCATGACCAAAAAAAAAAAACCCCAAGAAAACAAAATAGATACATTAACTTCATCCTAGTATTCCCTATCCCTCCACCTACAAAAAAAGTAAATTTCGCCACTTATTCCAGCATCAACTTTAAAGTCTAAAATCCCTAGTATGACCTAAGTCACATACAGACCAGCTTTAAATCATGCTCCTTCTGAGGTTGTATGCCAGCGGAACCCAATGTATATTTTTAAAACACAACGGCGGATTGGCATAGAATAGACATCCCCATTTCTAGAGGGCTACATAGAACAGAAGAAAGGAATAGCCATTAAGTCTCCCAAATCCAACAGAGTAAGCAACATTAAATCTCAAGGCTGGAGATGAGTCATCTTAATGAAATTCCATTTCATGGACACTCAAGGCCTCAGGAAGACTTTCCTTGGTCATGCTCAAGTTTCTGCTCATCTGAAATTTCATGCCTATGACTTCTTTAGGTTGAGGCTGTACATTGAAGCTCTATGCTTGTTGTGTGTGTGTGTGTGTGTGTGTGTGTGTGTGTGTGTGTGTGTGTGTGTGTGTGTGTGTGTGTGTGTGTGTGTGTAGCCGGTTTTCCATCAGTCCTCTCAATATTGTCCTAGCAGAGATCTTGATAAGACTCCAGTGTCACAGCCTGCTCTCTATAGCAGCTCTGTCCCTGAAGTAGGACCCTGCCTGGTCCTCAAGGCTTTTGCAAGCATCCTTTGAAATCTGGCCAGAGGAAGCCATGCCTCCATAGCTCCTACCTTCAGATTGCCTTGGAATTCACTGTATGTGGACATTTTACAAACAAGGCTTGCATTGTGGTGGCCTGAGGCAAATCTTGGCCCTTGGAGCCAGAGCTGGGGGTATGGCAGAGGAGTTCTGTGGCAGAAAGTGGGGATCAGAAACTAGAAAAACTCTGGGTAATGAGCCCAGTAGGTCCCACAGGTACTCTGAGCCTGTGAGGGGATAGGTAACCCTAGAAATCTCTGGCATGCCTTCTAGAAGCTTGTTTCTATCTTTTGCTAATCTCCATATGGTTACTTGGTTACAACTTTGCTTTTCTCAGCACACTTTGTGTATGTATGTGTATGTGTGTGTGTGTGTGTGTGTGTGTGTGTGTGCACGCACACTTGTATCCACGCATGTGTGCATGCTGGTCTTGGGGCTTGAACTCAAGACTTTGTGCTCTCATTTAGCTGTTTTGCTCAAGGCTGGTGCTCTGCCACTGGAGCCACACCCCCCTTTCTGGCTCTTTGCATGGGTACTAAGACTTGAATTGAGGACTTTGAGCTCTTGTTTAGCTTTTATGATCAGGACTGGTGCTCTAACACTTGGGCCACATCTCCACTTCTGAAGCAATTTTTTTTTGTCAGTCGTGGGGCTTGAACTCGGGCCTGGGTGCTGTCCCTCAGCTCTTCAGCTCGAGGCTAGCACTCTACGACTTGAGCTACAGCGCCACTTCCACATCTCCACTTCTGGCTTTGCTTTTTGGCTGATTAGATGAAGCTAAGAGTCTCATAGATTTGTATACCCAGACTTGCTTTGAACTGTGATCCTCAGATCTCAGCTTCCCTGAGTAGCTAGGATTACAAGTATGAGCCACTAGTGCTCAGCTTGAACATGCTTTTATGACTCTTTACATGGACTGTCTCTGAACTTTCCAGATCTTTCCATGCTCATTCCCTCCTGAGTGTAAATTCTGGGCTTCAGATCATTTGATAATTCCTCTCTTCTTGCATTTTACAAGAAGCTGTTCAGAGAAGCCACATAGGTTCCTGAACCTATGCTGCCTGGAGAGATTTCTCCTGCCTGATTCCAGAGCATTACCCCACACATTCTGCCTTCTACAGCATCCGAGGAGAGGGACAGAATTCACCCAGCATCTTTGCAAGTTCACAGCAAGGCTGGCCTTTCCTCTTGTTTCTTTCTCACACTTTGCTCAGGATGTCTAACTGAGGGTCCATTTCAGCTGATTTTAAGTCCTGACTACATCTGCTGAGAACACATTTGTTTTCCCTCCCTACCACTTTATTCTCGCAGAACCCAGTGCCTAATAGCTTGGGCCCTGTATCCAGCTCCAAATCCACTTGCACATTGTTAGATATTTAGGAAAGCCTCCACAGTGTACCCCATGGCTCTGGGACCCATCTTTGTCGTCTTAGTCCATTGGTATGACTATAACAAAATACCAGAAGCTAGACACTATATTAACAAGAGAAACTTGTGTTTTGTTGCCTTGAAAATGGAGATTAGTTCATGGCCCAGTTGTCAGAGGCTCAATTGTCAGATGATGCTACAGTTGGCTTCCAACATGGTGCTTGGAACACAGCATCTTCTGGAAGGGGATGGACACTTGCTGAACATGGACACCAGGGGTTAGACTCCCCTTAGATTCCTTTCTGACAGCATTAATCTCTCCACAAGGTCATGGCCTTCCTGGCATAAACACCTCCCCAAGTCACCACCTTCTAACACTGAGAGGATGGGGATAACGTGTTGAGCGTGTGAACTCGTGTGTGTGTGTGTGTGTGTGTGTGTGTGTGTGTGTGTGTGTGCACTCATACCACAGCGATCTCACTTTCTGCATCTCTGATATAAAACATTCTGAGTACTAAGCAGGTAGATTAAGAACTACCATGTGAAATCACATGAGGACCAGGAAACAGGCCAGGAACTTTAGATAGAGGGAGAAGGGATGATGGCTAGGATTTTTTTTTTTTTTTTGCCAGTCATGGGTCCTTAACTCTGGGCTTGGGCGCTGTCCTTGTACTCTTCAGCTTAAGGCTAGCACTCTACCACTTGAACCACAGCACCACTTCCTGTTTTTCTAGTGGTTTATTGGAGATAAGAGTCTCACAAACTTTCTTGCCTGGGCTGGTTTTGAATCATGATCCTCAGATCTCTGCCTCCTCAGTAGTTAGGGTTATAGGCATGAGCCACCGGTGCATGGCTTTTTCTAGGATTTTTATCCCATTCTCCTGAATAGAATTAAACACACTGTGAACAAAAGTGTCAGCTTGTCCTCTGTATCTTGTTATTATTTCCAGGCCATCATTGTGATTTCTGAGTTCTAGGATAAAAAGATTCATGAAGCCAGCTTTCCAAATATATAGCCTGGAGCTAACAGCATAAGCTGTTATGAATTCTAATTTGTATTTTACTTAGGAATCACATGGAATTAGACACCAGACTAAGGTTAGTTATATGGAAATGAAATGGACAGAACTCAGGTCTTCAAAATTATGTTGGTCAGCCATGCCCTGGGGGCTTATGCTTGTAATTCTAGCTACTGAGGAGGCTGAGATCTGAGGATTGCAGTTCAAAGCCAGCCCTGGTAAGAAAGTCGATGGGATTCATGAACCACCACAAAACTGGAAGTGGTGCTGTGTCACAAAGTGGTAGAGCGCTAGCCTTGAGCAAAAAGAGCTTAGAGACAGCATCCAGGCCCTGAGTTCAAGACCCATGATTGACCAAAAAGGAAAGAAAACAAAACAAAAAAACATGACCAAGGATATTAGCCAGGCCCTGAGTTCAAGCCCCAGGACAAGCACAAAATAAAAACAATAATAGATGCAATCATGGTTCTAATCTCTGAATTAGCTCTTACTTGTTGGAATTCTCTTTATGAAGGGATTGAGCTATTAGGGGATATTGAGTGAAAGTGAGGAGTACAAAAGTCAGGCCTTTCTCAACCTTCTTTTGTGACCCCACACTCATTTTTGAAACCTTGATGGCTGAGCTGTGGGGTGAGTTTTATAGTCCTTGCCTTCCCTCCAAGTGGTGCAAAGCATTTATTGAGTTCTTCAGGTAATGATAGTAGCGTGCATGCTCTTAGGAGGTCTCCTCATCTCTATCATCATGTGAAGTAGAAATGGGGTTTCCACAGCCCTGCAAAACCACCTCCATCAGCACATTGACCCTATGGGAAGGTAAATATATGGGCAGTAATAACACTCAGGCTGAGTCTGAAGCTGTGAGACAGAGGGACTGCACCATGCACAGCTCCCCTAGGGTAGAAACCTGCAAGCTGGATTTCTACCTTTATCAGCAGAAGATTTGACATCCTACAGGGTCTTCTCATGACAGAGAGGAGGCGCTCCTGCAAGACTGTAGGGTCACAGATCAGCCCCACAACACTGATTGTTGATTTATAGTGGGTCTAGTAAAGAAAATGAGACAAAGCATTCTCCTCCCTTTCTTCCTTTCTTCCCTTCCTCCCTTCCCCCTTCATAGCTCCCTCCCTTCCTCTCTTCCTTTCTTCCTTTCCTCCCTCCTTCCCTTCCTAGCTTTTCTTCCTTCCCTTCCCTCCCTTCTCCCATCCCTCCTTCATTCTTTCCTTCCTTCTTTGTTTTTCCTCTTCCTCATTTTCTCTTCCTCCTCCTCCTTCCTCTTCCTGTTTCCTTTCTCTTCTTTCCTTCTTTCTCCTTCCTCCTTCTTCCTTCTCCTCCTCCTCCTTCTTTCTCCTCCTCCCTCCTCATCCCACCTTTCTCTCCTTCCTCTTCTCTCTTACTCCCTGCTCCTTCTTCCCCTCTTTTGTCTTCTCCTCCTCCTCTTCCTCCTCATTTTCTTCTCCTTCTCTTGTTCTTCCTCATCATCTTTCTTTCTGTGTGCCAGTCTCAGGGCTTGAACTCAAAGCCTCCGCCTTGTCCCTTCATTTTTTTAACTCAAGGCTAGTGCTTGCCACAGCTCCACTTCTCACCTTTTGGGTTGTGAATCTGAGATAAGTGAGTCTCACAAACTTTCCTGCCAGTATTAGCTTGGAACCATGGTCCTCAGGTCTCAGTCTCTTGAGTAGTTAGGATTACAGGTGTGAGCCACCAGTGCCTAACTCTCACATTAAATTTTAGCCCACTTAAAAAAATCTGAAGAAAGAATTTGGAATTCTCTCACATCTGTTTTTCCCCCTCTGTTTTCTCCCAACAGTGGCAGCTATGTGCTGCCTTAAATCAATGCCTTGTTACAGAGTCCTGGGAGAGAAGATGATGCAACCTCCTGCCTGCTTCTTTGCCTCTGGTCTCCATGCACCTTCCAGTCATAAGCTGAGCATGGTTGCCAGACTCCAGTTTCTACAGCATCCTCCCTTCCTTCCTCCTAAGTATTCAATCACTCCCTATTGCCAGAATGAAGAGTGAACTGCAAAGGAAGTACATGCCAGGTTACAATGTCTATCTCTAATTTTCAATTTTTCATCTATCTATCTATCTATCTATCTATCTATCTATCTATCTATCTATCTATCTATCTATCTATCTATCTATCTATCTATCTATCTATCTATCTATCTATCTATCTATCTATCTATCTATCTATCTATCTATCTATCTATTTATCTATCTATCTATCTATCTATCTATCTATCTATCTATCTATCTATCTATCTATCTATCTATCTATCTATCTATCTATCTATCTATCTATCTATCTGTCTGTCTGTCTGTCTGTCTGTCTGTCTGTCTGTCTGTCTGTCTGTCTGTCTGTCTGTCTGTCTGTCTGTCTGTCTATCTATCTATCTATCTATCTATCTATCTATCTATCTATCTATCTATCTATCTATATTGATTCTAGTATGAGGACTTGAACTCATGCCCTAGATTATGACCCTGAGCTTCCTCCCTCAAGGCTTGCATTCTACCACTTGAACCACAGTTCCACTTCTGGCTCTTTTGGTGGTTCAATGGACATAAGAGTCTCACAGACTTTCCTGCCTGGTCTGGTTTTGAACCAGGAACCTCAGACCTCATCTTCCTGAGTATCTAGGATGACAGACATAAGCCACGGTTCGCAGAAGATAATATTCATTTCTATTCTTACCTATAAATAGACTTATGGACTGTAAGATGGGACATAGAACATTGTCTTTGGAGTAATGGCTTTGCCAAGATCTAGGATATGATGGAAGCATGGCCTCTGCTAGCCAGCCTCTAAAGAAAACCCTTCTTCTGGCTTGCTCACACTAGAGATGAGAGTAGAGGAGCTCGAAATGCTGCTCCAGGAAGGACGCCATCATGTTCTTCTGTGAGGTGAGAGATGTGGCCCTCCATGTGGCCTTCCTGGGAGGACAAGACCAGCCCAAAGCCCAGGTAAACATCTACTTCTCCCACCATGCATCATTCTTGACTGCCAAGTTTTTATGAGTGAATAGCTAGGTGTGGTGATAGTCATGGGAGAGCCTGGGAGAGCAAGTGAGGGCCTTTGGCCTTGTGTAGTCTAAACCCCATCCCCTTCTGATAGGGAATCTTAGCTCCTGAGAGGTGCCTCTGTTCTCTCATCTTCTCCTTTCTTAATCTGAGGCACTGAGGGGTTGAGATCACCTTGAGAAAGCAGAGGGCTGTGTTGACCTGCTCAGCCAGGGGCAGAGAACACTCCAGAAATACTCCTAAATCCAAGGAGAGCAGAAGCAGAGAGGAGAATAGGAGAGGAGAGAATAGGCATTCCTCTGGTTCAGAGAAATAGAGTGCAATCCCAGAGCAGAGACAAGAACAGGAGAGGCTTCAGAACCTATGTGAAAACTTCCTAGCTTGCTTGCTTCCTTCCTCCCTCCCTAACTCCCTTCCCTTCCCTACCCTTCCCTTCCTTCCATCTTTCTTTCTCTCTCCCTTCCTTCCTTCCTTCCTTCCTTCCTTCCTTCCTTCCTTCCTTCCTTCCTTCCTTCCTTTCTTTTTCTCTTCTTTTTTTTTGGGGGGGGGCGGTCAGTGAAGGGGCTTGAACTCAAGGCCCAGGCTCTGTCTCTAAGCTCTTTTGTTCAAGGCTAGCTAGCACTCTACCACTTAGAGCCACAGCAACACTCTGGTTTTCTGCTGGTTCATTGAAGATAAGAGTCTCAAGGACTTTCCTTCCTGGGCTGGCTCTAAACCACGATTCTCAGATCTCAGCCTCCTGAGAAGCTAGGATTACAGGCATGAGCCGCTAGCGTCCAGCCTAGAATTTCTTATTATAAGAACATAGTTAGGCACCAGTAGCTCACACCTTTAACCTAGCTGTTCAGGAGGCTGAGATTTTATGATCATAGTTTAAAGACATCCCAGGCAGGAAAGTCTGTAAGACTCTTTTCTCTAATGAACCAGAAGAAAACTGGATGCAGAGCTTTGGCTCAAATGGTAGCATGCCAACGTTGAGCAAAAAATACCCTCAGGGTCAATGCTCAAGTTCCAAGTTCAAGCCCCAATAGTGGCACACACAGACAAAAAAAAAGAATAAATTAAGAAGTAGTGATTGCTTTCTACCGAAAACCTGAAAGGAATGAAGAGGTGAACCTTTTAGGAATCTGTGTACCAGAGTTGGAGGTGTGACTCAAGTGATAGAGTACCTGCCTGTCAAATGCAAGACCCTGAGTTCAAATCTCAGTTCTGCCAAAAAAGCATCTAAGCATTACTCTGGGCAGTATTAAGTTGATCAGAATATTTGTCAAGGGGAGTGTTTGTGCCTTAAATCACAATGGGGGCAGGCATTCTCTGTCATTAAAATTTGAAGATAGATAAACAGTAAATATTGCTGGGGATAATTAGTGCAGTGTGGAAAGACATGGAAGTTCCAACTCTGGCTGGTCCAAATCCATAGGGCCATGGGTATTTATCTAAAGCATAGCCAAACCATCTGAGCTGCAAAGGTGAGGTACAATTTGGAAGGCACTCTTTTGACACAGTTATGTTTGAGAGGTGTAATAATAACAGTTTGGCTGGATGCTGGTGTCTCATGCTTCTCATCCTAGCTACTCAGATGGCTGAGATCTGAGTATCGAGGTTCAAAGACAGCCCAGGCAAGATAGCCAATAAGACTCTTATCTCCAATGAACCACCAGCAAAAGGAAGTGTATCTGTGGCTCAAAGTGGTAGAGTGCTAACCTTGAGCAAAAGAGCTCAGGGACAGAACTTAGGCCCTTAGTTCAAGCCCTGAAACTGACAAAAGAAAAGAGAAAAGGGGGGAAGGGAAAAAGAAAGGAAAAAAGGAAGGAAGGAAGGAAGGAAGGAAGGAAGGAAGGAAGGAAGGAAAGAAAGAAAGAAAGAAAGAAAGAAAGAAAGAAGGAAGAAAGGGAATTATAAGAAGAGTTATTTTCATTCATAGAGTAAAGTGGCTTGAATGGCAGAATGCTCATCGGATGCAGACTTAACCATTGACTTTGGGAAATTACTTGATATCTCTGACTTTGAACGTCACCTTTACAGTTTGTGAATGAGCCCGCTGCATAGTCAGGATCATTGTGTGGATGGGCAGCACACAGTAGGCCTTCGGTTGATGGCTGTCCCTCCTCTCCAACTATCTGTTGTCCACAACCTTCCATCGGCACCTCTCTGAGATGTCTGTCTGTCTGTCTGTCTGTCTGTTGATCAGCTGGCAGAGAGGCCTCTCTGCCAACTTCCACAATGCTATATTATGGGATGCAGAAACAGCTTTCTTCCATTAAACCTGTGAGGAAAGAACACTTGCTCATTAAAACTGCTCAGTGTGACTCTCCCAAAGGTAATCTCAGTTCTGCAATCCAGACTTGTAGGTTCTTGACATAGACCACGTTGTGTCTCTTGACCTATAGAAACGAAAACCTGCGAAAAACATCTAAATCCAGATCTAGGCTGAGGAAGCAATTTTCTTTTCTGGATGGATGGCACAGTTACAAACAACTGGAAAGCAGCAGTATTAATCAAGAATGGGGAACTTTTAAACCCACAGAAGTTAAAAGCAGGGGGAGGGAAGTTGACTGACACATGTAATGATAAAATCTAGACTATTTTGGCTTCAGGTATGGCTTGATCCAGGTACTCAATATCAGGATTTCTCAGCATTAAAAGTCTTTTATTTTATTTTTTTTTTGGTCGGCCGTGGGGCTTGAACTCTGGGCCTGGGCTCTGTCCTTCAGCTCTTCAGCTCAAGGCGAGCGCTCTACCACTTGAGCTACAGTGCCACTTCCGGTTTTCTGGTGGTTTATTGGAGATAGGAGTCTCAAGGTCTCTCCTGCCCGGGCTGGCTTTGAACCGTGATCCTCAGATCTCAGCCTCCTGAGTAGCTAGGATTACAGGCGTGAGCCACCAGCACCCGGCTCAGCATTAAAAGTCTTATTGTACTTTTGATCACCCAAGGTAAATACAAATACTGGAATTGACCCATGAATTATTAGGCTGATGAAATTCTTCTGTGACAACCTGCCTAGATGATCATTGTCTTCCCAATTGATAACTTTGATGAGACCGCCTCCAGGTCTCATTAGAATTTTAGAGGAATCTCACTGTACAGAACCATAAAAGACTATGATACTAAGGTAGAAAAATGTCACTGTACTACACACCCCCACTCCAAACTCCAATGGCTTCCTAGAGGATTAAATTGAGACTTAAAGAAGTAGTGATTGCCTCTCCCACCCAAATATACAGAAATTCTATGACATATCTGGTGTTGTAATGTAGATTTCTTGATACTAATGGAATCGGGTTTTTTCTTCTATATTTTTGCTGCAACTGGGGTGGAGATAGGGTTGATAATAATAGCCTCTGGAAAATGAAACTAGTCTTTTTTTTTTTTTTTTGCCAGTCCTGGGGCTTGAACTCAGGGCCAGGAGCTGTCTTTGAACCTGTGTGTGCTCAAGGCTAGTCCTCTACCACTTGAGCCACAGCTCTACTTCTGAGAATTTTTTGGAGTAGTTTATTGGAGATCAGGATCTCATGGGCTTTCCTGCTCTGGATTGGCTTTGAACTGAGATCCTTACATCTCAGCCTCCTGTGTTGCTAGGATACAGACTAGCTGTCCCATTTGGTTCCTTTGCTGAGAATTAGGACTCTTCTGGAAACTCTAAGCAAATAGGAGTCAGCTGTGGAGGGCAGTGTTGGCAGATGGCAGCAGGTGGGTGTCAAGCTGCAGAGCACAGGGCCCTGTCCGTGATGCTGACCCTTCTCCTCTGTGAGCCAGAGGTTGCTGGATCCTGTGTGACTTGTTCCTGTTTGCAGTCTCCAACACGTCTTCCATTAAATGATAACATTGTCCCCAAACCATCCATGGTGGCTTTGAACACTCAGATCTCGGTTCTTCTGTGCAGAAAGACCTGGTGGACTAGAATTTCAAATGTTGCTTCCATGTTGGTTTTGTTAGCATCAGGACTGAATCTCTTTGAGGGCTCACTTGGTCCTTTTAAGGGATCTTTTACTCAAGATTACCAGGCAAGAGAGACAGGTCTTCCTTCCCTCTTTCAATGAATTATCTTCCAGCCTTCCTTATCTTCTTGGGGCTCACACCTGTCATCCTAGCTACTCAGGAATCTGAGACCTGAGGATTACGGTTTCCAAACCAGCTTTGGTAGAAAAGTCCATGAGACTCATCTCCAACGAACCACTCAAAAGCCAGAAGTGGAAGTATGGCTCAAGCAGTAGAGTGACAGCCTGGAGCAAAACAGCCAAATGGAGTTGGAGGGCTTGAGTTCAAGTCCCAGTACTAGCACATACACACAAGAAAATTTGTCTTGTAGACTTGGCCACTTGTGTCTGCAAATTGGTTCTTCATGGGAACCTTGTGTCAAGTCTGTCTAGCCTTGGGTTTGCCTCAGGTTTGTCCTTTTGTTTTCAATGCTTGGCCATCATTTTAACTCTTAGATCTTAGATCTGTAGTTCCTTCAGAGAGAAATCGTATTTCATTCCATTGCAACTTCTAAAATACTACACAGAATGCCATATTCATCTCAGTGAAAACACCTTATCACATCTTCACAGGAAAAATGACTGCGTGAAGTTTAATTTGCTTCAAGTATTATTTGAACTGTGTGTGTTTGTGTGTATAAATCCTGGGGCTTGAACTCAGGGCCTAGGCACTGTCCCTTAGCTTTTTCATTCAAAGTTCAGTACTCTACCACTTGAGCCATATGCTTCCCTTCTGCAGGGTTTTTTTGTGTGTGATTCATTGAGAGATAAGAGTCTTACAGACTCTCCTGCCTGGGCTGTTCTTTGAACTGTGATCTTCAGATCTACACCTCCTGAGTAGCAAGGATTACAGGTGTGAGCCACTAGCACCTCACTCTGGCCCCATTTGAACTAATTCTGTCTGAAAGAGAGAGAGAGAGAGAGAGAGAGAGAGAGAGACAGAGACAGAGACAGAGACAGAGACAGAGACAGAGACAGAGACAGAGACAGAGACAGAGACAGAGGGAGACAGACAGACAGACAGAGACAGAGAGAAAGATAGAGACAGAGACAAAGCTAAAGAGAGAGAGAATGACTTTTCTTTTGCTCTACTGAGCCTTCTTGGGATAGAAGCAAAGTTTTCCCTTTTTGTTTTGATTTTGGTTTCTGAGGAATTAGCAATAGGTCTAATTAATGTCATCAAAAGGAGAGCATTTAATTAACTAAATAACATGTTGAGTCTAATGAGAACATACTTCAGCACCCACTAGGTGGTAATGGTCTCTGAGGCTAATTCCCAGGAGGCCTGTGATTGGATACAGAGAAATTTCTGTCCGCCAGTGTCAGGGTGTGTGTGTGTGTGTGTGTGTGTGTGTGTGTGTGTGTGTGTGTGTGTGTGTGTGTGTGTGTGTGTGTGTGTGTGTGTGTGTGTGTGTGTGTGTGTGCATGTGTGTGCATGTGTATGCATAGGTGTGTGTGCACATGAATGTGTATACACCTTGCTTTGCACTTGCCCAGAACTCTCTATTTCCAGTCCTCTTGACCTGTCTAGCCATTTTAATACTTGATGGCCCAATCATTTATAACACCTGATGGAGGCAATCATTTTACCTTAGAAGTAAGTACATGAGGCCCAGATAAGGTTTGTGACTGTATCAGAGTCACACAGCCTCCACCACAGACAGAGTAGGCATTGTTTATATAATATGAAGTGGCCCTGTGGCTCAAGTGGTAGACTGCCAACTTTGAGCAAAAGAAACAAAAAAGCCAAGAGCAAGTGCAAGGTCCTGAGTTCAAATCCTAGTACTGGCACAAAAGACAAGGCTTTCTCTGCATCTCTATGTCATGGCGTCTCATTTACCTCAGAGATGATCGTTCTTAAGATTTCTGAGTGCTTACTTCAACATTTTATTTGGATGAATCTAATAAATTCTTTTCCCCCCAGTATTTTAACACAACAGTAATTAGGCCACTCATGGTGTGTGCAGACCTCCTCCATTTTTGCTTAACATTTTTACTTTCAGCACACAGGACTCTTTTATTTATCTCTTTTTTTGGCCGGTTGTGGGGCTTGAACTCTGGACCTGAACACTGTCTCTCAGCATTTCAGCTCGAGGCAAGTGCTCTACCACTTGAGCCACAGTGCCACGTCTGGTTTTCTGGTGGTTTATGGAAGATAAGAATCTCATGGACTTTCCTGCCTAGGCTGGCTCTGAACTGCGACCCTCAGATCTCAGCTTCCTGAGTAGCTAGGATTACAGGTGTGAGGCATTGTCACCTGGTTTTATTTATCTTTGATGGCTGCATGACAGATGAACTTTAGGCTATTACTCAGGACCAACAAAGTTAATCCACCAAAAAGCACAGACAAGAAACAGGGGAGAGATGGGAGAGTTCTTTCTCTGCAAATCCCTTACCTGAGCAAACCTAGGTCCTGGGGATGAATGGACTTGGAGGCATTAGAGTGACAGGGAGGAAGAGGAAGAGGTGAAGCTTCAGAGTGAAGCCCGCCTCCTACTTCCTTTTCCATCTTTCTTTGCTTTTTCTTCTTCTAAATTTTCTGTTCTCTGCAGAGACCCAAGCATCCAGAATAGAAGCTCCCAGTAGGTTTATCTACTCATTTATCCTTCTCTGGGAACAATTGCTTTGTTAGCATTGAAAAGATTTATTCATCCCATCTTTGTTTTCACCCTTGTGGGCTTTCTGCTTATTATTGGCTGTTTTTTTGTTTGTTTTCATGCTTTTTCTTTTTGTACCAGTCCTGGACACTGTCCCTGAATTATTTTTTGCTCAAGGCTGGCACTCTACCACTTGAGTCACAGCTCCACTTCTGGTGGTTTCTTTTGTTTAATTTTTTGGGGGGGGGTCCAGTGGTGGGGCCTGAACTCTGGGCTGTGCGCTGTCCCTCAAGTATAGCACTCTACCACTTAAGCCACAGTGCCACTTCCGGCTTTTTTCTTTTTGCTTATGTGGTGCTGAGGAATTGAACCCAGGGCTTCAGGCATGCAAGGCAAACGCTCTACCACTGAGCCACTTTCCCAGCTCCATCATGAGATTTTTATCTCCAATTAATCACCCCAGAAAGCCAGAAATGGAGATGTAGCCCGAGTGGAAAAGTGGTAGCCCTGAGCAAAACAAACAAACAAGCAAAAAAGATTCAGGGACAAGCCCAGACCCTGAGTTCACGTCCCAGTGCCAGCCTCCAGAGAAGACAACAACAAAATAAAGCAGTATGCTACAGCACACTCTTCTACAGATTTGGTAGAGATGTGCTTGACCTTCATTCAAATGAAGAGAATCTTTTAATTTTCTCTGCTTGATGCTGCTCAGTGGGGCATTGGGGAACCTCTCCTTTCTCTGCGGGTGTCAACCATTCACATTGTATGGTGAAGGTTACAGTGAAAGTTTCCACTGGGTTACCATTCCTCGGCCAAAGCTGTCTTATATAATTGAGTTTTCAGCTCTCTCCAAATCTATTTTGAAGCTCTTCTGACCCATTTCCTCTCCTGGGAGATTGGTCCTTCTAGAACACTTCACCTGGATGAGTTTTGCTGGTTGGTCTCACATGGAAAGGGGCCAGTGAACTACTACACTTGAATGTGTTTGGCTGGGTTGGGTCAGTGGGAGGCAGGAAGGAGGCCTAGGCGCTTCTCTAGTGCTTTCTTGATTCAGTGTGACACTGGTAATCATCGTGGGTTCCATCTTTGTGGCCCCTGATGGAGGGCCCCTGGTGCACAAATCTGACTCTCTGTGGACTCTGATAGCACTTCTTCTGAGCTTTCATCTCCTTTGACCTCGGGGAATCCACAGCTCTCTTTTGCTGCCAATCTCCATGTGGCTCAGTGGCCCTTGTTTATTCTTTAATCTCCTACCCATCACTTCTTTCTTCCAGTTGGTTCACAAAAGTGAACTGAATTTGTGTGTGTGTGTGGGGGTGTACAAGTACTTAGACTCTGAGTCTCTCTTGCTTGTTTTGATTTACTCAAGAGAGCTCCACTTCTTCCTTTTTGGTCAATTGGAGATCAGAGTCTTACAGACTTTTCTGCCAAGGCTGGCTTCAAATCTTGATCTTCAAACCTCAGCTGCCTGAATAGCTAGGATAATAGGCATGATCTACTAGTACTGGGCTTTCCATGGGGCATTTGTTTCCTGCTGAGACCTGGAGCAGATGCTCCTGCTGAATTCACTCCTATGTGTTCCAAGTTGTTTTTTGGTTATTTCACAACTGATAGGTCCAGCCCATCACCAAGATTATCACATTTGCTGCCTTCCCCTGGCACACATCGTTGCCCCTCCCTGAGTTCTTGGTCAACTAGAATTGTGAGGTCATTATAATGAGGACATTCTTTTTGGAACTTGATTTCAGAACTAGTTTACCCAGGCTACAGGCCTGTCACCATCTTAAGGACTGTTTATGAGTAAGATCCTGTATTCCTTCATTCTCAACTTTCTGCTCTGTTAAATGAGAGCATCATAGCTTTCCTTTCAAGCTAATTACTGCCAGGATGAAGTGAATTGACATACATGGCAAACTTCATACGGGACAGTGCTTAGTGCTTCATACGGGTGGCCTTCATTGTCAAGGTAACCATGCTTTACATACAAGAGCAAACATTTGAACTAAACACAACACTTGTCTTTTATAGGATGTCGATTGTCTCATGGGCACTGCAAACAGTGATGCTGTGGTGCTTTCTGGAGCCAGGTATCTTGGGAAGGAAATGGTGAGCCATTTTGTGTGTGTGTGTGTGTGTGTGTGTGTGTGTGTGTGTGTGTGTGTGTGTGTGTGCGTGCGTGCGTGCGTGCGTGCACATGTGCACGCATGCATGCACATGTGCACGCATGCATGCACGCACGCACGCACAGGTGCATGTTCTGGTCCTGAGGCTTGAACTCAGGACCTGGGCACTATTTCTGAATTTTTCTACTCAAGGCTAGTATACTACCCCTTGTGCCACAGTTCCACTTCTGGCTTTTTGGTGGTACATTGGAGATAAAAGTCTTAAGGACATTCCAGCCTGGGCTGGCTTTGAACCATGATCCTCAAATATTAGTCTCCTGAGTAGCTAGGATTACTGTTGTGAGCCATCAGTGCCCGAATTGTAATTGTCTTTTTTTCTTTTCCCCAGCTTTGTTTGAGTTTTCTCAGGTGCTCCCTAATGTGTGATGGAGTTGTATGTGAAAAGATGATTATAAGCAAAAATATTGTGTGTTGGAAAATGTGTTTAATTCACCCTGACTACTGGATATCTTTGCCGAGCAACAGTGTGCTAGAGTGGTTAGTTATTAACTCAGAATTGCTGGGCTGATCTGAAGTTGTAGGTACTGTCTCTTTTCAGCTTTGCAGGAGAAAATCCCATTCATCAGCCTGAGAAAAGATTCACATTGAAAATTCAATATATGAGCCAAGTACTGGTGGCTCACATCTGTCATCCTAGCTACTCAGGAGGCTGAGATATGAGGATTGTGGTTCAAAGCCAACCCAGGCAGGAAAGCCCATGAAACTTTTATCTCCAATGAACCACCAAAAAGCTATGTGAAGCTATGACTCAAGTGGTAGAGTGTTAGCCTTGATCAAGGGACAGTGCTCAGGTCCTGAGTTCAATCCCCAGGACTGGCAAACATGTGTGCATGAGCTTACCCTCCAAATTCAAGATATGATTTCTACTAAATTTTCTGCAATCTATTAACAATTCAAAAGAAACCTTAGTTGGGATAATATAGGCAGGGTAAGGTAATAGGGAAGTTAGAAAATATATTCAAAAAATTAAGCTGGAATTAGGAGTGAGGGTATAACCCGCCTAAAAAATAAACAGTCTGGCTGGGTGCTGATGACTCACACCTTTAATCCTAGCTACTCAGAAGACATGAGAGCTGAGGATCCTGGTTCAAAGCCAGCGTGGGCAGTAAAGTCTGTGAGACTCTTATCTCCAGTAAACCACCAGAAAACTGGAAGTGGCACTATGGCTCAACTGATAGAGTGCTCGCCTTGAGCTGAAGAGCTGAGGGACAGCACCCAGGACCAGAGTTCAAGCCCCACATCAATAACAACAAATAATGGGCTGAAACACAAGAAGTTGAATCAACTGTTTCAAAAACCCACAGAACTGCCTTCTTTCTAACACTTTCCTTTTCTTTTTCTTTTTTCCACATGTAGAGTAAACATTTCTGCCTCAGAGAAGTAAATAGGTATGGGAATAAAAAGTGACTCTTTCTGGTAAATCTATGACCAGAATGAATATCTTAAATAGGATCACGAAAAGCAGACTTCCATGTCACAAAACTCCTTTGCCAATCCAGATCCACTGTGCCACTCTTGCATAACAGTAGCAAAAAAAAAAAAAAAAAAAAAAGAAGTAAAACAATAAAAGGATAATAGAGAAATTGCTAGGCTACCCTTCATCCAAGTGACCAGTTTGTGAATGAGGAGCTCAAACCCACATAGAGACATGAAGGTCACCTACGAAGCCCCTAATTCTCTGTTTGGCAGAAGCCGTCAAATTCTCCCACTCCTGGCAACTGGCAAGGTACTATCAGCTAACTTGTGTGAGGTTTTGTGAATGACTTCAAGCTTGTATTGTTAATCTAATTTCCTCAAGGGTCACAGTGGGGCATGGAAAATCTAGTAGGGTTCCCTTTTCTTTCTTTTTCTTTCTTTTTTTTGTCAGTCATGGGACTTGAGCTCTGGGTCTGGGGACTGATCTTGAGCTCTTCAGTTCCCTACCACTTGAGTCACAGCACACTTCTGGTTTTCTGGTGGTTAATTGGAGATGAGTCTCACAGATGTTCCTGCATTGGCTGGCTTTGAACTGTGATCCTCAGATCTCAGCCTCCTGAGTAGCTAGGATTAAAGGCATGAGCCACCAGTGTCCAGAGGGTCCCTTTTCTATTTGGGAAATCTCTTTTCCACATACCTTCCCAGAGATACCTAAGAAACTACAAACAAAACTGGATTATTTTGTGGTCCTTGGGATTGAATTTAAGGTCTCACATTTACCAGGCAAGTACCCTACTATGTTACCTACACCCTCAGTCCTGTTTACTTTTGGGGTTTCTTTCTTTCTTTGTTTCCCTCAGATAGGGGTATCATGTTTTTACTCCTACTGACCTTGGACCACAGTCATTCTACCTTTGCCTCCAGAGTAGCTGGGATTATAGTCATGCATTATCATGTCTGGATTTTTTTTTTAAGTATTTGTATTATAGTTTGAATTCAGGGCTTTGAGGCTCAAGGCTGGCATTCTACCCCTTGAGCCACACCTCTACTTCCTGTCTTTTGCTGGATGGTTGGATATAAGACTCAGAGGGTTTTCTGTTTGGGCTGGCTGAGAATTTGACCTTCAGATCTCAGCCTCCTAATAGCTAGTAGTACATATGTGAGCCACCAGTGTCTTTTCCTCCTCCTCCTCCTCCTCTTCTTCCTCCTCCTTCTCTCCTCCTCCTCTTCCTCCTCCTCCTCCTGCTCCTCCTCCCCTCCCCCTCTTCCTCCTCCTGTTCCTCCTCCTCCTCCTTCTCCTCCTCCTCGTCCTCCTCCTCCTCCTCATTCTTCTCCTCCTCCTCTTCCTCCTTTTTCGGTAGATTCTCACTAAATTTTGTCTTGGCTAGCCTTCCACTATGGTTCTCCTATCTCTACCTCTAGAGGAGTGAGTCAGCATAGCTGGAAAGGAAACAGAACTTTTGCCTGACTCACTGTGGTGACAAGATCAGCAGGAATTCATATCGTCTCAACCTTCTCTCAACCCTTTCTAATTCATTTCTTCCCCCTTCTAAATTCTGTGTGTGTGTGTGTGTGTGTGTGTGTGTGTGTGTGTGTGTGTGTGTGTGTGTGTGCATGTGTGTGCGTGTGCATTTATAATTCTGCTAGTACTAGGGCTTGGACTCAGGGCCTGGAGCTCTCATTTGGCTTTTATTGCTTAAGACTGGTACTTTACCATATCAACCACAGCTCCATTTCCAACCCTTTTTTGCCAGTCGTGGGGCTTGAATTCAGGGCCTGGGCACTGTTCCTAAGCTTCTTTTGGTCAAGGCTAGTATTCTACCACTTGAACCACAGCGCTATTTCTGGCTTTTCTGTGTATGTGGCCCTGAGGAATTGAACCCAGGGATTCAGCCATGGTAGGCAAGCACTCTACCACTAAGCCACCTTCCCAGCTCCTGTTCCCAATTCTTTGCTGATTCATTGGAGATCAGGCTCTCACAGACTTTTCTGCCTAGGCTGGCTTCAAACCGAGGTCTCTGCCTTTCTGAAGAGCTAGGATTATAGGCATGAGACACTAGCATCCAGATTCAGGCCATGGGTTTTTTGTTTTGTTTTGTTTTGTTTTGTTTTTGCTTCTGATCCAGATTGTAAACATGTCTTGGATGGATTTATATCCTGCTTAGGGCCATAGCCCACACAGTACAAAGTAGAGTTTACCTTCACTTGAGGAGAATTCTCATGGGCATTTAGTGGTGAGGATTACATAGTGTGGGCTATTATAGGACCCAGGCAGTATGTGAGAAAATGGGAAAGCGCACAGCAGAGACCTTGGCATCTCTTTGATGGCCACAGAAGGAAAGTGTGGGTTTCCTCCATCTTGACATAAGTTCCTTTTTGGATTCTCCACGTGTGAAGTTCCTCTTAAGCGATCCTTCTTTGATCTCCAACAGAACGCACTTTGTAGATCATCTCCATCCTTGACCCCCTGTGCATCTCCTTCCCACAATAGCCAGGTGTTCTTCAGAGATAATGCCATCTGCACAATATCTTTGTGTCTCCTTCATGTCCTTCAGAAGTTGGGGTGGGGAGGCTTCAATCTTAGAGACCTATAGCATCCCTGAAGGGCCTTTGTTGCTTTTCCTTGAGATAAATGTGTGCCGGTGTCTCTGGGCAAAAGGGATCAAACTTTGCACAGTGATTTTCAGATCAGTTCAGCCTCCCAAGTAGCTAGGATTACAGGTGTGTATCACTGACACCTGGCTGCATTCTTTTTTTTTTTTTTGTCAGACTTGGGGGTTGAACTCAGGACCTGGGCACTGTCCCTGCGATCCTTTTGCTCAAGGCTAGCACTCTACCACTTGAGCCACAGCCCCATATCCAGTTTTTTCTGTGTATATGATCCAGAGGAATCCAACCCATGGCTTCATGCATGCTAGGCAAGCACTCTACCACTAAGCGACATTTCTACCCTTGCATTCATGTTTAAGGATGGTTTTCTTTCTCTTGTCAGCCCTCTTGCCTTCTTGTAGTTTCCTGAGAACCTCAATTCCTTTCTCCTGAACACCAACAGTTTCTCCTCCAAGTGGAAAAGAGATGGAAAGTATTCAGAGTTTCGTAATGCTTTCTTTTGGCTCTATTTTTCTTCTATTGATTTCTTTGTAATTAAAAAGGTCATAGAAATGTGAGGGGCTGAGAAGGTGACTCAGTGGTAGAGTGCTTGCCTTGCATGCCTGAGGCCCTCAGCACCACATAAGCAAAAAGAAAAAGCCGAAAGTGGCACTGTGGCTCAAGTGTTAGAGCGCTAGCCTTGACCTGAAGAGCTGAGGGACAGCGCCCAGGCCCAGAGTACAAGCCCCACGACCGAGGCCAAAAAAGAAAAAAAGAAATGTGAGAGAAACGGTAGAAAGATGGAAGGGATCCTAATAGATGAGATGGGTGGAATATGGTGAATAATGGTGAAAGCATGTGGTTGTAGGGAATGTGGACTGACAATCATTCCTTCAACCTGAGTTTTTGGGGTAGGGAAGCCAAAGGCCCAGGGAGGGGACTTGAGTGGCCTGTGGAATTTCTGTGGGCAGGGCTCTCAGCGAACAGCACCCCTGGTGGGCAAATCCAGTGTAGCAGAGCATGTTACTTTGGGAAGCAAAGAACTGTCTGGCCTTGGGCTCCCCTCTCACCATGCAGAGATAGGAGAAATGAAACAACCGGGGGCATTTTTTAGATACAGCCGTAGAATGCATACATCTCTCTAGAGAATCAGCCTCTGTGGGAAGCTGCTGGTTTAGCTCAGAAGTGAAGGGTTGGAGAAGAAAGGAGGGAGAAAGAGCCAGGGATGTTGGTTTCTTGTTTTTAGCTCTGTTAGCGTCTTCTGTGCTACTGTTACTAAACCGTATCCTAGTAATAAACACTATCCTAGTGTTACGGTTATTAAAAAAATTAGTTCTGGCTCTAATCCTAGCTCAGGAGGCTGAGATCTGAGGTTAATTGAAAGCCAGACCAGACAGGTTACTTTTGATAAACAACTCAGAAAGCTGGAAGTAGTCTTGTAGCTCCAAGTGTATATCGCTATCCTTGAGAACAAAGAGCCTCAGGTAGCTCCCGGGTCAAGCTTCAGGATCTGTAAAAAATCAAAAAAAAATTAGAACTGGGTACTGCAATCCTAGCTACTTAGGAGACTGAAATCTGATGATTATAGTGGGAAGCCAGCTCAGATAAGAGTGTCTGTGAGACTTTTATCTCCAATTAAACACCAAAAACCTGGAAGTTGTGCTGTGGTTCAAATAATGGAGTGCTAGACTTGAGCACAAAAGGTAAGCACCCAGGCCTTGAGTTCAAGCCCTAGGACCAACACAAACACACACACACATACACACACACACACACACACACACACAGAGCTGTGCTGGCATGAGCTCGTCAGTCTTTTCTCCTTATGAGATTTTTTTCATTAATATTTACACAATATTTTATTATTTTCATTCAGGTGAAATCTTTCCTTAACTCTCTGAGTGGAGAAGAATTAGAGGCTCTAATATTTGAATTAGAACAACTCAGAAGCATTTTCCCTAGCAGAATTTTTTGAGGAAGAGGAAGAAGAGAAAAAAGGTAATATGAAAATTCAGAATCGGAGTGGGAAGATGCAATGTATTTATTTTTACGAGAGTATTTATTATTACTAGGGTATTTATTATTACTAGGGTATTTATTATTATTATTATTATTACTAGATTATTTATTATTACTAGAGTAATTTGTGTGTTTGTGTGTGTGCACGCACAACACCTGTGCTGGTCCTGGGGCTTGAACTCAAGGTCTGCTTGCTGTCCCTGACCTTCTTTGCTTAAAGTTAGACCATTAAGGACTTGAGCCACACCTCTACTTCCAGCTTTTTTGTGTGTGATTAGAGATAGGAGTATCACGGAGTGTTCTTCCTACGCTGGCTTCCAACTATGATCCCCAGATCTCAGCTGCCTTAGTAGCAGTCTGACAGGGATAGCCACTGGTACCCTGCATCTCTCTCTTTTTTGCAGTAAGAATTTTCATGTAGAATTCTTTTTGCAACTTTCCCCCATCTAGGTGTTCAAACACGTCAGCCTCTTGCTTATGTCTTCTTTTTTTTTTCCCTGTCAGACTTCTCTTATCATCCCTCATACTGATATTGTTCATACACCCCTGCCAGTGATTACAGTTAAAGATTGCTCTTTTCAGAGTTTGTCCTGTTTGGCTGATGTTTCTTTATATCTCTGGATACTTCATCTGTGCCTCATGACTTGTGGGATCCTTAATTCCATCTTGAATTGAGGCAGAAAAGTTGGTAGTACCTAAAACGTGAGTGGCACTCTTCCCCATCCCTGCCTCCACAATTTAAAGCCTGTATCTCTTAGAAAATATGAATGTTGAAGCTGCTCATTTTTTATAGTAATTAAGTAATGTGGCAATTAGTATAAAATGTAATTTCTGGACAAATGAATCTTAAGGGTTGTTTAATTTTAACATTTAATTAGATATATTTCTAAGACATATTCTCTGCTAATTGGCTATTTTAAGAAAGTGGAATCCAATGAACTAAGTTTTGTCTTTTTTCTTAAAGCTGGTCCTAGGATTTGAACTCAGGGCTTGGATGTTGCCCTAAGCTTTTTTGCTCATGGGTAGTGCTCTACCACTTGAACCACTGCACCACTTCTGGCTTCTTCTGAGTAGTTTATTGGAGATAAGAGTCTCACAGACTTTTCTGCCTGGACTGGCTTTGACCCATGATCCTTAGATCTTAATTTCCTCAGTAGCTAGGATTACAAGCATGAGCCACCAGTGCCTAGCCCATTTGTAGTGTTTAAATGAACTATTTACTTTGCCATGAAATGACATTTTCACTCTGAAGTATACAAGTGGTCATAGAGACTAGAATTTTATTTGGTGAACATTTCTTAAAAGTGAATGAAATGAGCCTTTACAACGAGAAAAGCAAGGATGTATGAGTCATGATACACATTCAAACTAAGTTTCAATTTTGTAGAATGTATTTATTGCTCTGTTGAGCTTTGTAGCTTCCCAGTGCTGTTTACAGTCTATGCTGATGAAATCTGTGTTGATAATAACAGCTATATTCATTGATTTCAGGACAGTTGGTCAGCATTTGGAAGATTTGTGTGACTCAGTGTGAGTATTTTCCCATTATTTAATGTGTGATGTTAGCAAATCATGTACAGGCAAAAGAAAAGAAAAGACTAACTGATTTTAATTTAATACATCCAAGCAGAAAATCTTATGGTATAGCTTCAGGCTAATTGCTATGTATCTCATTACAACTAAATTTTAAGAGATGACCACTAGTTGAGTTTTAGTGTAATATTAAGGAGTATGCCAGCATTAGCTTTATCGATAATCTGAGAAGGCAACTAAAATACTTCTTCCTTTTCTAACTAAGTGACTTTGTAAGGTAGTTTTCCTGCATATACTTGAAACAACATAACCCAACAGACAGTATAAAAGCAGATGAGAGAATACAGGTGTCTTTCATTAGGCTAAAGGATGAAGAGATTTATTAAAGATGTAAAACAATGGGACTATTCTGCTGAAATTTTACCTTTTTTGGAAAATACAGTGTTTTTCAATAAGCGTATATTAATAAGTAGTGTTTCTTTTCTTTCTTTTTCTTTCTTTTTGGTGAGTTGTGGGGAGTAAACTCTGGGCTTGGGTGCTGACCCTCAGCTCTTAAGCTCAGTGCTAGTATTCTACCACTTGAGCCACAGCACCACTTACAACTTTTTCTGCTTATGTGGTGCTCAGTAATTGAACTCAAGGCCTCATGCATACAAGACAAACACTCTACCACTGAGCCACCTTCCCATCCCCAGTGTTTTTGTTCTTAAGTTTACAAAACTACCATAAGCACTTGAGTTCTAAATTTTCTTTTGTTTGGGTTGTGAAACTAGGACTCAATACCTGATGCTTTGTTCATTAGCTGAGTTCTACTTTTTAACATATCTGTCTGTTTCTCTCGTGTGTGTGCGTGTACATGCTAATGCATGTGTATCCCCTATTTTTTATTTAATTTATTTATTTTTGTGCCAGTCCTGGGGCTTGAATTCAGCACTTAGGCATTGATCCGGAGCTGCAGTCTACCACTTGAGTTATAGTTGTACTTCTGGGTTTGTTTTGTTTTGTTTTCTGAGTGGTTTATTGGAGATAAGAATCTCATTGACTTTCCTGCTCCAGCTACCTTTTAATAGCAATCTATAGATCTCAGTCTCCTGAGTGTGTAGCCAGGATTACTGGTGAGAGCCACCAGTTCCTGGCTCTACTTACATTTTTTTTTTGTCGGTTGCGGGGCTTAAACTCTGGGTCTGGGCACTGTCCCTCAGCTCTTCAGCTCAAGGCTAGCGCTCTCTCACTTGAGCCACAGTGCCACCTCTGGCTTTTTCTACTTATGTGGTGCCGAGGAATCGAACACAGGACCTCATGCATGCAAGGCAAGCACTCTACCACTGAGCCACCTTACCTTTTTAATTAGCTCTTTGGGAGCTCTCAAAATTTAAGAGTATTAAGAGTCCTGAGACGAGCATGTTTGAGAGCTGCCAGATTAAAATTTTCCAAATGTCAGTGCTTTTAAAGATGGCTCTCTGTTTTACTTCTTTGAACTGTCAGTGTGCTTGCCACTGATATCTCTAAACCTCATTTGATTTTTTTCTATTTCTCATCAACTGTAAAATAACTAGTCTTCAAGTTTTCTACAAAGCAAATATTTCTCAGTGAGAAACTTTTCTTACTCCTTTAGTATGGATTTTATGCAGACTGGGACATTTTCTTTTTTGTTTGTTGTCTTCAGCATCGTGTTTAAGAAGTCATACTAGACAATTGTATAACATCTTACTAATAAATGATTCCTTAGTCTATGTAAAAGCTTGATTCCTGATTAGAAAATGTTTTCTGACCAGGTACTGGTGGCTCACACCTGTAAACCTAGATACTCAGGAAACTGAGACCCCGGATCTGGGTTTAAAGCCAGCTCACCAGCAAAGTCTGTGAGACTCTGATCCTCAGGTAACTACCAAAAGCCCAAAGTGGAGCTGTAGCTCAAGTGATAGAGTGTTAGATTTGAGCTGAAGAAGCTCAGGGACAGCACCCACACCCTGAGTTCATGCCCTAGGACTTGCACAAAAAAAGAAAAAAAGATTTTTTGAACATAAGTTCTTAATGTTCTTCTGAAGTATTGAGATGGCATTTAACTATGATGGGCTTTGGAATTATCCACTGAGTCAAAATAAAGATCTGTCTTTTACTAAAGCCATGTGACCTGTGATACTGAGCTCTTTTCTCATCTGTAAGGTAACCCAATCTAATTCCTTACAGGTTGTTAAAATAAGTACTAAATGAAATACTTTATTCAGAGGCTGGGAAGGTGTCTCAGTGGTAGAGTGCTTGCCTTGCATGCATGAGGCCTTGGGTTCGATTCCTCAGTACCACATAAGCAGAAAAAGCCAGAAGTGGCACTGTGGCTCAAGTGGTAGAGCACTAGCCTTGAGCTGAAGAGCTGAAGAGCTGAGGGACAGTGCCCAGGCCCAGAGTTCAGACCCCGAGACTGGCAAAAACAAAACAAAACAAAACAAAAATGAAATAATGTATTCAATAAGTGGCATAATAGTCATAAGCAAGGGATGGTATTTTAATGATTCCAAAGATATAATAGATTAAAAAATCTGCTTTTTAGAAGTCTTAACTTAGGAAACACATAAAGCCATTGTGATGTGTTTAGATAGTTGCATTCTTTCTAATTAGTCCTCAATATGACAGTTGTGTTATTTATAAACTTTTTTGTGCAATTAACTGCATTTGTTCATGTAATCAGCATCTGTTTGGTGTAGGAATGGGAATCCTGAACTTTAAATACCATTCAGAGGACTCTGAGGGATTTTCTAAACAGTTGGATTTTTGTCTAATATATTCACCAGAAATGACTCTGAAAAGTGACTCCTGCCCAACTCCTCTCACTCTGTGCCAGCCCTCCTCAGTGATATTTGTTGAGAATTCAGCAGTGATGTTGGCATTTAATGATATCTCAATGAAGTACTGAAAAAATGGATGTAGCTGACAGGGGATAAATGTAGGAACCTGCTGTTGCGGTAGTGTTGGTCATCTTTTTCTATCAGCATTTTTGGTCATTGCCATCCCTTTGCCTAAGAATATGTCTTCCGATTTTGGGAGAGTCCTTCCTTTTTCCAAAGTCCCTCCAAAGCCCACACTTTATTCCTTTATTTATTTATTTCGTTATTGTTGTTTTTGGTGCCAGGACCACAGCTTGAACTCAGCTGATGTCTTACTAATCTGAACCACGACACTAGTCTGTCTTTTTCTTGCTAAGTGGAGATAGATCTAAACAGAATTTTCTGCCTGGCTGGCTTTAAACGTCCATCCTCCAGGTCTCAGCCTCCTGAGTAGCTGATTATAGTCGTGAGCCACCAGCACCATCCTATATACTTTCGATGCAACTTCTCATCTCAATGCCAGTCACCAAATGCAAAGCCTCAGGCAAGTACTCTACCATGGAGTTACACCCCTAGCCTAATACTGGGCCACAATCCTGCCCAATATATACTTAATTGTGTGGAAAGTATTTGGTAGTGATCTTCCACCATTGTTTTACTTTGTTATGATGGTACTGGGGTTTGAGCTCAGCTCACTCAAACTTAGTAAGCAGACACTCTACCACTGAGCCATGCCTTGGGCCCTGCTTTCCCTTTACTATTTTCAGGGAGAGTATGGTTTCCTGCCTGGATGCATGCCTGAACTACAATTACCGATTTCATCTTCCTGTCATTGTTAGGATCACAGACACTTGCCACTGTGTCCAGCCTCTCTGTTGAGATGGAATCTCCTAAAATTTTCTGCCCAGGCTGGGCTGGAACTGAGATCCTCTTAATTTTGGACTCTCACATTAGTGTAGGAGGATGAGCACATACTAATATAACAGGCTATGGCTGAGAAGGGATCTCACAAACTGTGCTGCCAAGGCTGACCTCAAATTATAATCCTCCATTCTCAACCTCTCAAATAGCTAGGTTTACAGGCATGAGCCACAGCAGTGACCTGCCTCATTTTGTTCACAACACTTACCAAAAAGTAAGTTTATTAACACTCAAACATAATACATTGTATATCTGAACATTGTAAATTAAATGTATATATTAGAATATTATTTACATTCTAAGTACACACTAAATAATTTTTTAGAACAGAATGAGATAAATATAAGTGAAAAAAATTCTGCATGCTATTGGATCATTTTGTCAATATTTTGTGATATAGGTATGTCATTATATTTTCAGATTAATTTCTTGCACCCAGTAGGATTTAGTTGGATGACAACCTACGAGTCAGGTTTTAGATTTTTATTCATATTAGGATATAGTTAAATGTTGTTTAAATGAGTTACATTTGTAAGGATGGTATTAATGAGATCAGCTTCACAATCCATCTTATAATTGGGATTGCTAAGTCATTTTAATTCTTTCTCTTAAATGCCAAGGGAGAGGCACAAATGAGCTATGATACATTCTTCCCGCCAATCCCGGGAAATTTTGGGGACAATGGTCAGATAAAGCAGTAACAATTTGCCCTTTAAGCTATAGACTGCTGATTAAAAAATATATAGATTCCAAAGGCTAAAACCTTAGGCTGGTCTCAAAGTGAGTGAATGGATAGGATTTATTTGTGTAAAGAGAGAAGGAATATTTCCTGACAGTATGTTTGGCTGTCTTGATTATAGTTTGCTCTTGACTTACCCATATGTTTGCATGTTTCTTCAGTGAGGTGTTCTGTTTTCCCATCATCAAGATAACATTTTCCTTAGCACCCTTCCAACATTAATCCTTTCTCCCGCTGATTTAAACATCACCTTGCTCACTTGGATCATGGATTATTCCCTCACTTTTACTTCCTTTTTTGTTCCTAGATTAGTGCTGATCAGTTCTCTACTCAGCCACTAAAATTATCTTCCTTTGATTTAAATTTGATCATACTTGTCTCTGTTCTAAAAATCATTCAGTGGTTCCTCATCTCTTCGTTAGAATCTTTGAAATCTTACTAGGGTGTAAAGGCCCAGTCTTTGCTGGATCCTACTTTGTTGCTTTTTTCCTTTGTTTACATTAAATGCTGTGATCATACTAAACTTCCTGCTATGCTTTCACCCCCTAATCTTGGCACTCATTTTCTCTGCCTGAAACTCTTCCCATAACTTGAATTCCATTTTTAAATTCTTTTTCTTTTCTTTTTTTTCTGGTCCTGGGGCTTGAACTCAGGGCCTGGGTTCTGTTCCTGAGCCTCTTTGTGCTGAAGGCTAGTGCTCTACCATTTGTGCCACAGGGTCACTTCTGTCTATTTCTGTTTGTGTGGTACTGAGGAATCAAACCCAGGGATTCATGCATGCTAGGCTCTACTACTAAGCCACATTCCCAGCCCTGAATTCCATTTACTTTATACAGTATCTGCTTCATACTCTCCATTCATTCTTCTGTAATGTGACGCAAAGAGCATTGAGAGTGGAGGCCAAGGTTTAACTCCTAACCTTTGCTAAGAAATCTTGTGGAAATTATTGACCTCTTCCAGCCTTCATTATCTTTATTGCCAACGTGTGATAATGCCCACCTCTCTTATAATCCCATTAAGAACATCTATCGACATACTATACACAAAACAATTCTATAAGCATGTCAGCCAAAGATGTTTGGTGTGGCAACGTGGGTGATGACAACAAGAATGATCCCAAGGAAGCATTTAGCTTCACTGCTCAGGTGACCTTCCTGAACCATCCAGGCCAAATCAGTGCTAACTATGCCTCTGTCCTGGATTGTCATTCAGCTTAAATTGCTTGCAAGTTTACTGAGTGGAAAGAGAAACTTGAACAGAGATCTTGTAAGAAGTTGGAAGCTAGTCCTAAATTCCTGAAGTCTAGTGATGCTGTCATGGTTCATATGGTTCCAGCAAGCCTTGTGTATGTGGAGAGCTTCTCTGACTATCCTCCTTTGGGTCATCTTGCTGTTTGTGATAGGAGACAGTTGCTGTGTGGCATCAAAGCTGTGGACAAGAAGTCTGCTGGAGCTGGCAAGGCCACAAAGTCTGCCCAGAAATCTCAGAAGGCCGAGTGATTATTATTATCCCTAACGCCTATAGCTTCAGCTTAACCAGTGGTGGAAGAAAAGTCTCAGAAATGTTTGTCTTAATTGGACATTTAAGTTTAATAGTAAAAGACTGGATAATGATAACAATGCATCATAAAAACTTGAGAAGGAAAGGAAAAAATTCTATAAGCACTCATATTCCATGCTCATTAAATTGTTATGCATACTTCTGCTGCATTCACTCCTCTTCCTTCTCACCTTTCTTGTGATCCTCAGCAGTTTTTCTGGAATGTTTTTCATGTAAAACTTTATTTTTTTTCATGGGATGAAGATTTTTCTGAAGAGATAACAGATGTTTTTACCAACACATCTCCTGCAAACCAGACAAACTGGCCAGGGTAAGTTATTACTTCTTGGTGATTGTGATTCATTTGTGACACTTCAGTGAATAAAAACTGAGATAGTAACCATTTACGATATGGAAGTAAGAGCGAAAGCCTTGCTCTTTGTTGGTGACTTGTGAGCTATGTGCATATCCAAGGTCAGAGTGGGCAGGGAGGTTCTATATCCAGAGAAATATTTAATACAACATATATCCCATTGCCTGCTCATGCACAGGACATGGGATGCTTTTTCCTTTTATCCCTATCTTTCCCAGGCTCAGGAGACATTCTGTAAACCAGTACGCCCCAGGCACACAATGCTCTCTGGACAGAGGGAACTGATATAATCAGGATGTCCTGTTTGCTCCTAAGTCCTAGGGTAAGGACCTTAATACTTGATCTTTTTGGTTGTTGTTGTTATTAGAAAATAAATTTTGTTATGGAATGTCTTGGGTAAAAGAAAGACATTCCTCAAGCAACAAAGTAGCAGAAAGTTCCAGGCCAGCCTGTGCTAGTAGGGTTATAACTCAAAAAGAAAAAAGAAACATAAAGAAATACATGTTTAAAATCTACTGAATGTAAGAAAAAGAGTACAGTTTCCTGTGAGTATATAATGTCAGAGAGTTTCCTGGAAACAGTAGCCTCTAAAATGGGATGATTTTTTTCTTTATAGGGAAATAGTAATAACATTTATTATTATAACCACAATTCAGTGACATTCAGTACATTTCCAGTATTGTAGAACCATCACCTTTATCTTATCCCAAACATATCCATCACCCTCGACAGAAATTTTGGGCCATTAAACCATTCATGCCTCTTGCCTTACCTCAACCCACAGTAGCCCTGAGTTATTTTCTGTGTCTGTGAACTTTCTTACTCTTGGTACTTTATTGTTGTAGTCTGAATGTTTGGATTTCCATAATTTTTCATATGGTAACACTTGATCTTTTATTCTTATCCCCTAATGTTTGCTTTCTCCATGAAACCCTCTCAGAACACTCCTCGGGAACTCATCTTCTGCAGTTCAAGTGCATCTCTTCTCTATTCAATCTAGTATTGTTTAAAAATGGTCAAATTTAAGAAAAGTCATAAAAAGAATATAAACAGTATTTGTGTGCTTTTTATGAAAATTCACTATAGTTAACATTTTCCTTCTTTTGCTTAATCACTTATTTGTGTGTATGTTCTCTTTGTGGACATACATTTGAGATTAACTTGTATATATCATAGTCCTCTATTCCTACATATTTTAATCTTGCTCTCCTCAGGATAAAAATGTCCCGTTATTACATAGCCACAGTAGTTACCGGCTTCAGTAAATTAATCACAATGCCATACTTTTGCTTAATCTTTGTCTATATTTCAGTCTTGACAATTGGCTCAATTCTGCCCTCTCATTTTTTTCTCCAGTACTAATACCAGTACATGATCATGAATTATATATAGTTGTGTATACTTGATCTCCTATACTCTATAATAATTCTCTGCTTTTCCTTTATAACATTACTATTTTTAACAACACAAGCACCTGCTTCCATTTAGTAGCTAGGATGAGAGGTATGAGTGACTGCTGACTAGCAAATGTAGAGTTCTTGAGGGTTAAATTGTGTTATTTGTTTTTGTTTTTGTTTTTTACAAAGTATGAGGCTCATTGTAAAAATTGCTCAGTGTTGATGACCCTATATAAACTAGCTTATTATCCCAAATATACATGTAGATGTTCAATAAGCAGATATGTCTCTATATTTTTATACTAGGTAATTTGCTAGGTGCTAGGGAAGTAATGATGAGGACATAGAAAAATCACAAGAATAAAAGAAATCATGTTAATAAATATTTTTGAGGTCAATAATTCTCAATGTGGTCCCTATGTGGCAATTCTCAGAAGGCAGTTTTCAAATAATTGAAATTTTTGGCATAGAGATACAGGGTATAGCAGGGGCATTGGCCTGGTTGTCTGCACACTAAGGATGTAGGGAAATGTGCACTGGAGCATGTGGTTCTGGGAATAATTTTTTAATACTTTTGTTTACATTTTTAACCTTTTTTCTCCAGGCTAGCAGGCTTCATACCTTGAGCCACAGCTTAATTACTCACTTTCTTTTTTCTTTGTTCCTTTTTGCCGACCTTGGGGCTTGAACTCTTCTGCCTGGGCCCTGTCCCTGAGCTTCTTTTGCTCAAGGCTAACACTCTACCACTTCAAACACAGCAGCACTTCCAGCTTTTTCTGAGTAGTCTATTATGTTTCTCGGACTTTCCTTCCTTGCATCAAACTGTGATTCACAGAACTCAGCCTCCTGAGTATGAGTAGCTAGGATTACTGGTGTGACCCTTTGGCACCTGGCTAGGTTTTTCTTATGTTTTGGTTCTGGGCCTAGGGCTTGAACACATGGCCTGGTCAGTGTTGTTTAGTTTTTGTTTTTGATTTAAAGCTGATAGTCTATTTGAGCCAAAGCTCACTTTCTGCCTTTTTGTTTATGTTTTTATTCTTTGTGTTAATCCCAGGGCTTCAAAGTGGCCTGGCCAGTCTCCAGTCTCCATGCTTTCTCCCCCTCCTCCCCCCCCCAAGTTAGCAGGCACTACATCTTTAGCCAATGCACAACTCTTCCTTGTTATTTTTGGTTGTTGTTTTTATTTCTTTGTATTTGGCTTTTATTTATTTATTTATTTTGGCTGGTCATGGGGCTTGAACTCTGGGCCTGGGTGCTATCCCTCAGCATTTCAGCTCCACGTCCTCTACCATTTGAGCCACAACACCACTTGCAGCTTTTTTTTCTGCTTATGTGATGTTGAGAAATCGAACCAGGGCCTCATGCATCCAAAGCAAGCAAGCCCTCTACCACTGAGCCACCTTCCCAGCCCTGGTTTTCATTTTTTTATGGTGATCCTAGGGCTTGACCTGCCAGTCTTCTTGAGGTGTTGGGCTTTTTCCCCCTCTAGGATGGAAGTTTTACAAGTTGAGCCATAGCTCATCTTTTTTTTTTTTTTTTTTGGTGGTTAATATTGTAAGGTCCTCTCCTGGATGGCGAGCAGACTCCACCCTCCTCACAGCAAAGTCTCCATCCAGTAACTGCATTACCTAGGCAACTGGGACACCTGGAAGAAGTCACATTTGCATCCACTGAGGTCATATCTGAATTTGATGTGGCCACACCTTTCTCTGCACGTACCCTAGGTAAGGCCTAGCCCGGGCCCAGACACTCTCTCTCTGCTCTCTCTCTGCTCTCTCTGCTCTCTCTGCTCTTTTCTAGCTCTTTCCTCTCTCTTTCCTCTCTTTCCCAGCTCTCTCTCATTCGAAGGCCTTTCCCAGACATGTGGAGTGCCAACCTTGCCTGGTCCCAGCAGGTCTACTGAATAAAACTACCCTTTACCTGAATAGCACGTGCATGGTGCTGTTCTTACTCGGCTATCTCTTTTTTTAAAACCTAACAAGTGAGGTAAGTGTCCTATGGCTCTAACGACTCAGGAGGCTGAGATCTGAGGACCTCAGTTGGAAGCCAGCCCAGACAGAAAAGTCCTTGTGAGACTCTTATGTCCAATTAAGCACTCAAAACCCAGAAGTGGCGCTATGGCACAAATGGTAGAGCACAAGGCTTGAGTACAAAGAGGCTCAGGGACAGCACAAAAGTCCTGAGTTCAAGCCCCACAACAGTCAAAAAATACAGAAAGGAAAAAAGTACTACAGGAAGCCAAGATGACTATCCAGACAGCTTGGTATTGGCATAAGAACAGACATCAGGACCAATGGAATAGAATTGAAAACCCAGAAATGAACCTACAGACCTATAGAAATCTAATCTTCGATAAGGGAGCTAAAACAATAGAATGGAAGAAAGACAGCCTCTTCAGTAAATGGTGCTGGTAAAATTGGTTAACTACTTGTAGAAAACTAAAGCTAGATCCTTATATATCACCTTGCACCAGAATCAACTCCAAATGGATCAAAGACCTCGAAGTCAAAGTACACACTTTGAAAACATTACAGGATGGAATAGGAGAAACCCTAGGTCTCCTTGGCTCAGGCCAAAATTTTCTGAATAGAGACCCGGAAACACAACAAATCAAAGAAAGGTGGGACAAATGGGATTGCATGAAGTTGCAGAGCTTCTGCATGGCAAAGGACGTAGCTAGCAAGATCAATAGAAAGCCCACGGATTGGGAGAAGATCTTCACTAGCCATACAACAGACAAGGGTCTCATATCTAAAATATACTTGGAACTCAAAAAATTAAACCGCCCAACAACAAATCCTCAAAGAAACAACTGCCCAATAAATAAGTGGGCTAAAGACTTAAAGAGAAACTTCTCTGAAGAAGAAAGAAGGATGGCCAATAGACACATGAAGAAATGCTCAACCTCCCTAGCCATAAAAGAAATGCAAATCAAAACAACATTGAGATACAACCTCACTCTAGTTAGAATGGTTAAAATCAAGATCTCTAACAACAACAGATGCTGGAGGGGATGTGGACAGAAGGAAACCTTACTTCATTGTTGGTGGGAATGTAAACTTGTTCAACCACTTTGGAAAGCAGTATGGAGGTTCCTCAAAAGACTTCACATAGAGCTCCCCTATGACCCAGCAATCCCATTTTTGGGCATTTATCCAAATGTTTACAAACAAGACCACACTAAAGCTACTAGTACAACTATGTTTATTGCAGCATTATTTACCATAGCTAAGATATGGAACCAACCCAGATGCCCCTCAGTAGATGAATGGATCAAGAAAATGTGGTATATATACACAATGGAATTCTATGCCTCCATCAGAAAGAATGACATTGTCCCATTTGTTAGGAAATGGAAAAACTTGGAAAAAATTATATTAAGTGAAGTAAGCCAGGCCCAAAGAAACATAGGTCCCATGGTTTCCCTTATTTGCAATATCAAGTATATGTATGAGTCAAGCGGAAAAGGTCAGATAATGTGATGTTAGGAAAATGAATCCTTAGATATGTATTCATATGTTTTTTTTTTCCTTTCATGCATTTGTTTCTAACACATTTATAAGATTATCTCTTTGTAGCTTTGTATGTCCCTCCCCCACAGTATAACCCTGCTTTTACTATATTTGATGTCAGTATAACTTGTGTAGGAGATGGGAAAAAACAAGTCGTTTAAGGACAGAGGTAGACCTGTTGCAACAATGAGAAGTACAAATTGTCATGTCGAAAACGAGCTTTACAATGTTGTTGGGGGCCTAGCGGGGAGGATTGGGTGGGCAGATGGGGGGGAGGCTGGGAAGGGATGTGAAGGGTAAAGAAAGGAGGAGGCTGCAATGCGTGATAAGAAATGTACACATTAACCTGCCCATGTAATTGTAACCCCTCTGTACAGTGTGTTCACAAAAAATAAAAATAAAATAAAATAAATAAATAAGGGAAAAAAAAGAAAGTTGAGAGCCAAGGTTCAAAGCCATTCTAGGCATGAAAATCAATGAGACGTTTTTCACCAATTAACCAGCAACAGGTAGGAAGCAGTAGAGCTCTACCCTTGAGTAAAACTCAAGTTTTAGCCCAGGAGTAGCATAAATGAAAAGAATTCTCATTTACTTTCCTGCTCAGGCTGGATTCAAACCACAAATGCTCAGATTTCAGCTATTTGAGCAGGTAGGATTATAGGTGTGAACCATATTTTTAAAATCTTGAATTGGCTCTAATATTTTTGTCCTTCTTTTCATTAATTTATTATTCTTTTTCACTTTTTCATAATTTTGGGTCATCCAGCTTATTATTAGGGCTGGCCACTGTTTCTGAGGTTTTTGTTTTGAAGTTTTTTTTGTGGATTTTTGTCCCAACCTGCAGGACGTCAATGAGGGCGATGAACCTAAGCGAGAAGGAATGAAGGGACAAGAGACATGAAGAATGACAGCAAGACAGGGATTCTGATCAAGCTGCAAATTTTTATTTTTCACACAGGGGTATTTATATGCTTGGAATAAGGAAGCTTTTAAATTGGCCATTAAGGAAGCTTTTTCATTGGCCATAGCAGCTGCAGGATGTTTGCATAGGGCAGGGTGAAAGGGTGGTCATTAGCAGTTGCAGGATGTTTGCATAAGGCAGGATGAAAGGGTCGGATTTCTGAGAGTGGTT
This sequence comes from Dipodomys merriami, assembly GCF_024711535.1. Lineage (NCBI taxonomy): Eukaryota > Metazoa > Chordata > Mammalia > Rodentia > Heteromyidae > Dipodomys > Dipodomys merriami. Next base: position 6,566,289 of record NW_027206102.1, read on the forward strand.
CTGTAAACTCAGCCACAAGATGTTCCAGTGAGATAGCCAAGCCTATCTTCATGTTGAGAGACTCCTTTTGGATCTCAACAGATTTTTTTTTTTTTGAGCTTGTTATAGTACTTGAACTCCAGGCCTGGTCATTATTCCTAATTTTTTCTCAAGACTAGTAGGCTTACCACCTCAAGACAGTTCAAATTGTGGCTCTTTATGTATTTTTCTTTCTTTCTGCATTTATTTTGGGTGATGCTCTTATGGTTTGTACTCAGGACTTGGGCATTTTTGCTGAGTTTTTGTTGTTGCTGTATTTTTTTTTTCTTCATTGCTTGTCCTAGGGCTTGAACATAGGGCCTTAGATTTTGCTAGTCATAAAATCAGGGCAGAGCCACTGTGTCTGAGGTTTTTCCCTTTTCTTTCTCAAGACTAGCAGTCTCTATGGCTTGAGCCACAGATAAAGTTCTGGCTTTATTTATTTATTTATTTTCATTTTTGTTGCTAGGGCTTCAACTCACGACATGGCCACTCTCCTGAGGCTTGAAGTCAGGGCAGGGCCATTGTGAATGAAGCATTTTTTGTATTGTTTATTCTCAAGGGTAGCATACTTTAACAGCTTGAGCAACAGCTGCATGAATGGCTTTGTTTATATAATGTTCTCTACCACTCCCACCAGGCAAAAGTTGTAAAGTTCATTTTTTGAAATAATTTCTTGTACATCTCATTGTTGCAATAGGTCTAGCTGTATCCCTATTTAAACAATTTGTTTTTTCCCTTCACCTTCACAAATTACCCCAACATCAAATACAGTGAAAATGTGGGAGTTATTTATTTATTTGGTTCTGGTCCTAGGGCTGGAACACAGGGAGTGGTGACTCTTCCTAAACCTGAAATCAGGGCAAGGTCACTGTGCTGGAGTCTCTCTCCCGTGTCCTGAGCAAGGCTGGCAGGTTCCAAAACTTAAGCCACATTTCAACATCTGGCTTTGTAAAACAAATTTGGTGATTCATAAGGGGTAAGTTTCTTATGGAGGAGCTGGGAAGTGGCTCAGTGGTAAAGTACTTGCCTTGAGCTGAAGATCTAAGGGACACCATCCAGAGCTGGAGTTCAGGCCCCACAACCCACAAAAAAGAAAAAAGAAAAGAAAAAAAAAGCTGAGTGCCAGTGGCTTACACCTGTAATCCTAGCTACTCAGGAGGGTGAGATCTGAGGATTGCAGTTCAAAGCCAGACTGGGAAGGAAAGTCCATGAGACAATTATCTCCACTAAATCACCAGAAAACCAGAAGTGGCCCTGTGGCTCAAGTGGTAGAGCACTAGCCTTGAGCTGAAGAGCTTAGGGACAGTGTGCACACCGAGTTCAAGCCCCATGACCAACCAAAAAAAAAGAAAGATTCTCATGGGAAGACAGGGACATTAGCCAGGTTCTAAAATCAGAGGATGGTGATTCGAAGCCAGCCAGGGCAGGAAAGTTTTTGAGACTCTCATCTCCAATTAATCACCAAGAGCTTGGAAGTAGAATAGTTCTAGTCTTGTGCAAAACAGCACAAGTTCAGGCCCCAGGACTAGCACACATAAAACCTAGTGTCATGGAGCTTCCTGCCCAGGTTGACTATGAACCACAATCCTAAAATTTCAGCTTCCAAAGTAGCTAGGATTATAGGCATGAGCCACTACTTAAAAATATTTCATTGACTTCTCTCTTCTTCTTTTGCCTTCTTATTATATTGTTCATTTCGTGTGTGTGTGTGTGTGTGTGTGTGTGTGTGTGTGTGTGTGTGTGTGTGTGTGTGTCCTGGTGCTGGTTCTAGACCTTGAACTCTGGAGCCTAGCCACAGTCTCTGAATTTGTTTTACTTTTATTTTTAATGCTGTTTCTAGGCTTTGTATTCAGGGCCTAGTCCCTGTCCCTGAGTCATTCTTTTGTTGCTGGTGGTGGTGGTCCTAGGGCTTGAACATAGGGCCTGGTCACTTCCTGGGTTTGAAACCAGGGCAGGTCCACTGTGTATGAGGGTTTTTGTTGTTCGTTTTCCCTCAAAGCAAGCAGTCTCTGTGGCTTGAGCCACACAGATCAACTTCTGGCTTCTTTTACTTTTTGGCAGGTCATGGAAGATAAAAATCTCATAGAATATAAGAGTACTGTATCAGCAACTGAAATCTGAGGATTGGGGTTGAAAGCCCGGGCAGGTAAGTCCGTAAAACTTATCTCCATTTCATCCCCCAAAGAAAGGAAGTGGTAGAATGCTACCTTTAAGAAAAAAGAATTTCTATTTCCAGCTCTGGGTTCAAGACCCCTACCTGATACATACTCACAAACTCCTAAGGGACTTTTCTGCCTGGGATGCCTTGGAACCCAGATCTTCAAATTCTGTCTTTTGTGTAGCTTGAGCTCCAGGTGTAAACCACCAATTCTCTTGGCTTTTGTGCTCATCTTCCACTCTGATTTTTATTTGTGTTTTGTATTTAATTGATTAATTATTAGTAGTCCTACCCTATGTATCTGGGCCTGGTCACTGTTATTTTGCTTTTTCATTCAAGGCTGTTGCTTTACCACTTGAACCACAGCTCTACTTCTGGCATTTTTGCTGGTTAGTTGGAGATTAGAGCCTCATGGAATTTCCTGCCCAGGTGGGCTTTTAACCACCATCCTGAGATTTCATGCTCCTAACTGGGATTACATGTCAGCCACCAAAAAGTGCCTGGCTCACTCAATTTTAATATTCTTTTTTTTGTGGTTGGTCATGGGGCTTGAACTCTGGGTCTGAGCTCTATCCCTCAGCTCTTCAGTTCAAGGCTAGCGCTCGACCACATGAGCCACAGAGCCACTTCCGGCTTTTGTCTTTTTTGCTATATGGTGCTGAGGAATCAAACCCAGGGCCTCATGCATGCAAGGCAAGAGCTCTACCACTGAGCCAACTTCCCAGCCCTCAATTTTAATATTCTTAATAGGCTCTTACAGTCTTTTTATTCACATGATGATGATGATGATGATGATGATGATGATGATGATGATGATGATGATGATAATGATGATGATGTGCTGGTCATAGGTTTGAAATCAGGGCATGGGTGCTGTCCATGATCTTCCAGTTGAGCCTCAGCTCAAGTCCTGGACTTTTCTTTATTTCTTTTTGCTTCTTTCTTGGTGGTTAATTTGAGAGAATTGTCTCATAAAAAACCTTGGCACTACTCAGAAGGTTGAAATCTGAGGATTGTGGTTTCAAGCCAGTCCTGACAAGAAAGTCCCAAACACCCTTTTCTTTTTCTTTTTGTTGTTGTTGTTGTAATGACAAAGGTGAGGTGCAGTGGAGTTGCAGTTTCATTAACAGGTAAAAAGGATGTTTGTTTTTGAGCAATAGCCTCCCAAAGTACACTGCCTCCTGACTAGGGATGGTCCACTGATGGTTAGAATGACTTGTCTTCCTTCTATGACCCTATTACCCTGGTAACCGATTGTTTACAAAGATGTGATCCTGACACCTTAGCAACATGAGAAGGGACAATATCATTCCTAGGTTGGGATGAAAACCAAGTGGATCCCCCCATTTGGTGTGCTGCCTCGCTCTGGGGGGCCAGGATGATAGTGCACCCTTCTGTGAAGAAGGAAAATGACTTGAACAATTCTGTACTCTTTGTTCATTTCTGACAGATGAGGGCTGTGGATATATTCATGGACTCATCTAGGGACAAGCAGGGAATTTTCTAGGATCTCCACTGTGTCTAGGAAGGAAGGGCCTCAGGTTTTGCTGCAGAGAGATGCATCCTACAATGCGGTTGCAGCAGCCCTGGCTTGCTCCAATGCCAGTGATTTCCCAGATCAGCAATATACCTGGACCCAGGAAATGTCACCTTATGCAGATGAAATAACTCTCAGGACATCTGTCCTGATGACCATGGAAGCCTATGCCAGTGCAAGCGATGGTGACACAATTCTGCTCATGTGGCTGGGAGTATGGAAGTGGCACAGGTGTGGATTTGAGGTGTTGGGTAGCACACGTGGTGTATGCTTTCTGCTCTGCCCACCACATGACTAAAGGCAATGCTGGATTCTGTCTGAATTTAACTGGGGTCTGAGAGACTGTGGATTTTCTGGGATGCCAAAGCTCCCAGGGGGACATAGGTTGAGCTGGACTAGGTGAAAGGGAGTGAAGGAAACCTCCAGAAAAAAGGAAGTCTTGATTCTCTTTAAAAGTTCCTTTAACGCTTAAATTTTAATGAAAATGGGAAATAAATGGAAAAAGTGATTCTAGATCTCAGTTTCCTGAATAGCTAGCATTACAGGTGTGACACTAGTACCCAACTCACCCTTTTGTATCTATTGAGTTTATTAGGTTCTAGACACTGTAGCAAGGAAAAAAAGAAAAGCTTTGTTTCGAAGGTCTATGCCTTTGTGTGTGGGGTTGGGGGAGGGTAGGGAATGTATACACATAAATATGTTTAAATATATGATGGAAAAAATATATTGAGTGATGTGCTAGGGAGGAATGTTAGCAATTTGCAGTGATGTATGAGTTCAGAAAAGCCTCATGCGGTAAAGTGACTTAGAAGAGATCAAGGCAACTCATCCAGGCCCCAGAATCAGGTAGAGTCATGAGCTCGAAGTATGAGCACCTACACCTGGGTCCCCTCCCATTTCTGGAGTTCCCTCCATACAACTGGCCCCTCCCTCTCTCTGCCCAGACCCACCTGGACTCCCATCTACCTCACTTCCTTTTCCCTCAGATCCTCCTGCTACCAGGATAGTGATGGAGGTCATGTGCTCCCTCTTGGGGGAAATATCGCTTCTCTAATAAACCTTGTAATAATCTTTCTCCTTTGCCTTCCTGCTTCTGCATGGTCCCCTTGCATGGATTTTTGTCTAATCCTCTTACATTGGTCGCCCCTGTGGGGATAGGCTCCCCAGTGGGTTTGATCCTCCCTCCACTTTGGAAGGAGGTTCAACCAGCTTCCCTGGGACCTATCCTGAAATCCTATACGCCAGTCACCAGAGGACCACCAAGGTAACTTTCTCCTGACTGAGCGCTCTACCAGCCCATCCAACACTGCTAATTAAGTCCCACTTCAGGGTAAGTGAAAAGTTTATCTGAGGTCTGCGTTTCTGATTCTGATATCTCAGTGGTAAGGGTACCTGGGCCTCTGTGACTTACCGAGCCCCCCTTCCCCTCATCAGAGCCAAACCTTGGCCAAGTGCCAGGGGCCTACCTTGGCCCAAGGACCCCTCCTCCATGGCCCAAGGAATGCAAATGGACAAACATGAAGACATTCTCCACTGGCAGGGCCACCACCCCCTTTAGGAGCCAACCTGTACTGTGGAGAACACTCTAATATAGGCCCATGGCATCAGGTCCGTTACCATGGGAAGGACACTAAATTTCTTTACATTAAGGCCACCTGGGCCTTGGAGGGCTTCTGAGCCCCTTCAATCAAATTTTGCCCCAAATTTAAAACTCCATTTCTGCGAGTGCTTGGGCAGATAGCTCTGGCTCTCTCTCTCTCCCTCTCTCCCTCTCTTCCTCTCTACCTCTCCCTCTTTCCCTCTCCCTCTTTCCCTCTCCCTTGCAACTGAAGGTAAAAGTATGGATGAGTTTAAGTTTAAACTCCTCCTCTGTGTACTGCTTTTGCAGTTTCCCCTCCTCTGCAGTCTCCCCTGTGAGGCCCTCCCCTCTTTTGCGGCCTCCCCCACAAGACACCCTCACTTCTGTGCCCTTCCCCACGAGGCACTCTCACTTCTGCGGCCTCCCAGTGAGGTATACTCCCTTTTGCAGCCTCTTCTGTGAGGCCCCCTCCCCTGAAGGACTTCATCTGTGAGGTCCTCACTGCTCTGCGGGACCCCTCCTCTGCCTTTGTAGTGGGGGTGGAAGCTGAAGCTCCAGTTTTGCCAGAAACAATGCATAAAGCATAAAGTGACTCCATTTAGGGTATCATCTCTTATTCTTTTCCATGGTTTTCCATGGTCAGGACTGACTTTGTCCTGGCCATTGTCTCAACATCCATTGCTGGGATAGCTTGTCCCGGTTGGCATTTACGGTTTGGACTCAAGGCCTGGGCACTGTCCCTGAGTCCTTCTGTTCCAGGCTAAGCTCTACTACTTAGAGTCACAATGCCACTTTCAGCCTTTGGCTGGATAGTCCTGGTTCTGTGCTGATTAGTAGGGAGATGGAGTTTTAGAAGGATTTTTTTTGTACCCAAGATGGCTTTGAACTTTCTTACAAAAGCTCTTTTTATTTCCAGTTAAAGCAACAAGGAGATCAATGAGATGGAGGTTACCTATAACTTGTTAACAATTGACTAACAATTACTTGTCAGAGATTTTTAAAAGAAAGCCCAGTAGATGCTTTTAACCTGAGACTGATTGGCACTCTAAGTACAGCCCACTGCCTCTGGGTAGCCTGTTTAAAGTGGCTTATAGACAACATTTAACCTATAACAAATGTACAGGCCTTTTCTTGGGCTACAGCAGCATAGCCTGTTTAACACCCTGGTTTATAAAAGCATTTTCTGTCTGGCAGAGGAATGCCTACCTATGTAGGCCTTTAGACAGATCTCAATAGGAACATAATCTCAGCTTTACAAGCTTTTCAACAGATGAATTTAACCAGCTCAAAAGTTACTGCCATTAAGGACTTTGAGCAGATACAGGGGTTTTGGGATTTACATTCTACAATCTTAGCTTTTACTACCCACTATCACAGATCTCTGGAAAGTTTTGCCCAGTTACACCAACATGGGTGATAGGAATGTTTAAAAACTTATCTTTCCATGACCTTCTGGCTTGATCAATTTTTTGGAAGACAAAGCTCAAGTAACTCAGGACCTGATACCACTTTTGTCATCCAAACATTTGTTTGTAATTGCCTCTGAATGTTTTAACATTGTCAGGGTCCCTGGAGTGCCTTTCTTATGTTGGGATAAATACATCTTTGGCACTTTCCTTGGTCAGTCGCTGGACTTGAACTCAGGGTTTGAGTGCTGTCCCTCAGCTCTCCAGCTCAGGACTAGCACTTGGCCACTTTAAACTCCAAAACAACTCAGCTTTGAGCACTCTGTTGGCAGATTAGAGATGACAATCTCACAGGGACTTTAGTCTGCCTGTGCCTGGACTGGCTTCGAACGACAGATCAATGAGTTTTTTTTTTTTTTTTTTTTTTTACTCCAATTAAAAGCAACAAAGATGGTCATTGGAAGTAGTTTTATAAGCATGGTTTTACTTATTAAATTACATTTGACAAACTTGTCCTATCTTTTACTGTGGGCCTTCCGGCAACTGTTACAAAAAACTTTAGGGGCAAACCTGAATAATCCTTTTTTTTTTTTTTTTTTTTTTTTTTTAACTTTGAAATAAACCTTTAGGAAAATTTTATCTTTTAAACTTGTCTGGGAGGCCAGCCACTCCCCACAACTTCTCAAATTTTTACAAGGGGGATGTCATTTTAAATCCTTTTTGTGAAGTTATGTTAATTTGCATTTAAATGCATCATTGAAACACTGGGCTGTATATTCTTTGCCTGTAGGCTGTCCTGTGGGCAGTGAATAGAAAGAGTGGCCATATTTTTTTCCTGCAGTCTGAGTTACCTTTAGGAATTTACCTCCAATTGTAAAATAGTATAGAAATCAATTTCTATCCTTTGCTCATACACCCTGTATGGTCTAACTTCTGGCGATTAACATTTACAGAACCAAATATCTAATGTGGCTTGTGTTTTACCTTTAATTAACAGGCTTTTGGTCATGTGAGATGAAGCAAGGCCAGAGTCTGAGAGAGACTGTGGCATCTCCCAGCATGTATGGACTGTTGCACCTCCTGTTGGTAACCTGCAATATTTCTACATATACTGGTTAGAGACCTGGTTTACATTGGCTTTTGCAGGCTGGTGCCACTGGTTTAGGCAGCTGTGCCTGGGCATAGTCACTCTGCTCCCTTGATCTTAATTGAAGTTGATCGGCACACAGGGGAGAAAACAGAGAATGAAACCCTTAGCTTTAGTTTACTAGCCATGGTCAGTGTACAATAGTTAACTCTTAGCATAGATGGACATAGGAATGACATAATTCACAGCCAACTTAGTTACCAATTTCATTTACTTTGTAAAGGACATTGTCTTTTTTAAGTCCTTTTCCAAGGTCTTTTAAAACTGCCTGTTTTTTCTTTGGCTTAATCAGGTCACAAAGTTTTAAAGCAATTTAGATTAATTCACAGCTTCCATTGACAAAGATTTTTAGTAGGCAGAGTAACCTTGAAACCATAATCACTTACATTTAGTCAAATAAGACACAGACAGACATGTTTGTGCACAGATTATAGAGCATGCTTAGATTTTAAAATAGACTTCTAAAGTTTTGAAATTTTAGTGGAACTACTTTTCTAATTATGAAGGAACCATGTGGTCAGTTTAAAATACAAAACTTTGCCAACAAGAAACCTAGTGAACAGGAGGCAATAGGAACATACACTTGGCCTAGCATAATGGCACCACAGGACAGGGGAGGGGGAAGGGGTAGTACCAAGCTGAAGTACCAAGATGCCAATTTGGCACATCCACTACTTGCTCAATGCTAGAGAGAAGATTAATACACTTTTGGTAATATCCAAACTTGTTGGCCTTTATTTCGGTGAGTTTAGACTTAAACTCACCCATTTTCTATCTAATGAGTAGAAACAAGCAATTACTGGTTACATTCTTCCAGGGCTTAACCAACGCGTTTAGCATATGAAATACTTGTGAAAGAGGTTACAAGCAGGTAATTTTGGCAAGAGGGAGAGTTTAAGGGGAGGGGGAGAGAGAGAGCGAGCTACTTGCTCAAGCACTCTCAGAAGTGGAGTTTTAAATCTGGGGCCAAATTTAACTGATGGGGAACCAACAGCCCTCCAAGGCCAGGTGGCCTTAATGTAAAGAAATTTAGTGTGCTTCCCATGGTAAGTGACCTGAAGCCATTTGCCTACAGTAGAGTGTCCTCTACAGTGCAGGTTGGCTCCTGAATAGGTGGTGGCCCCACCAGTGGAGACTGTCCTTATGTTGGTCCAAGGTGGGTCCTTGGGCCATGGTAGGCCCCTAGTGGCTAATTCTAGCACTTGGCCAAGTTTTTGGTCAGATGGTGAGGGTGAGGCTCAGTTAGCCCAGAAAGGCTCAGGTGGCCTTACCACTGATATTGGAATCAGAAACCCCGACCTCAGACAAACTTGTCACTTACCCTGGAGTGGGAATTAATTAGTGGGGCTGGATGGGCTGGTAGAGCGCTCAGTCAGGAGGAAGTTACCTTGATGGTCCTCTGGTGACTGGAGTGAAGGATCTCAGAATAGGTCCCAGGGAAGCTGGTGGAACTCCCTTCTGAGGTGCAGGGGGAGCAAATGCACTGGGGAACCTATCCCAGTATGGAGCCACCAATGAAAGAGGATCAGACACATCCATCCTATGGGACCATGCAGAGGCAGGCAGGCAAAGGAGAAAGATTATTACAAGGTTTATTAGAGGAGCCATATTTCCCCCAAGAGGGAGCACATGACCTCCATCACCATCCTGGTAGCAGAAGTATCTGAGAGAAAAGGAAGTGAGGTAGATAGGAGTTCTGGTGGGTCTGGGTGGAGAGAGGGAGAGGCCAGTTGTATGGAGGGAACTCCAGAAATGGGAGGGGGCCCAGATGTTGGTGGAGCTGAGGACCAAAGGTGAGCAATCTACAAACTGCAGTTCAAAGCCAGTCCAGGCAGAGAAAGATTATCATCTCTAACTAGCCAGCAGAGTGCCAAAAAAGTGGGCAGAGTTGCTTTGGAGTCCGAAGTGGCAAAGCGCAATCCTTGCACTGGAAAGCTGAAAAACAGCACTCAGGCACTAAGTTCAAGTCCAGTGACCAAGGGAAATGTCAAGGTTGCATTTACCCTAACATAGAAAGAGGCACTCCTGGGACTTTGGCAATAATGTTTGGCTCTTCTAAAATTGATCAGAGCTGGAGGTCATGGCAAGCTAGTTTATAAGCATGCATAACTGGGCAAGAACTTGTCAACCATTTTAATAGTTGGCTGTAAAAGGCTGAGGTTGTGAAATGTGGGGAATAGCTTCAATCCAAACTGCTCTGTATGTGCTTAAGACCCTAATTGGCAGTAAATTCTAGGCTGACACTAACCAAATAAATTTGTTTAAGAATAAAATATGAAATTGTTAGGGCCAGATCAAAAGTAAACAGATAGGGTATTAATTAGAACAAGGAAGGAGAAAATTCAAATTTAACTGAGACAAATAAGTCCCAGGTAAGCAGAGAAACATTGGTATAAACACCAAAATAAAACAAAATTGTGGTCTGATAATTACTAAAAAGATCATTTATATCAGGATTTAGACCAAATGTTAAATTTTCAAAGATAAGGGCTTAAGTAGAGAGTTAAGCACCAGGAGCTACACTAAACATCTGTATGCCAAATGATGGCCTGTCCCACCTAGGCTATTTGAGGAGCTAAACAATGCTTTCACCCATTTGGGGAGGTAATGTTTTCCTAGGATTTCAAGGTAAGAGTTGTCCCACCTCCAGGCCTTGAAGCTGGGTGCAATGCCCCCATCTCCAGCCTAGATACCAGGATGTCTACAGGCAGTTGTTTGGACTTAACCACCCTATTTGCCTTAATGCAATTTGTAATCACTAACTGTTAGTTCTGCTTTTATAACTTGTTTTTCAATTACAAAACTGCCACTGAACACCTACAAGTGGAACTTCTTATGGATTTTACCTTTAAACATCCTAGACTATTTAAATCTTTTACAAACCAAAGTACTAAACAGGCTATGCTGCTATAGCCCCCCCCCAACAGGGTCCATACAGCTATTAAAAGTTAAAAAATTATGCCTAAACTCTAGTTTGGAATAAAATGTAATTAGTAAAAAGTTGTCACCTTGACAAACTACCCCACACCATATTATAAAAGCCAGTGTACAACCAGAAAAATATTAAGGGAGTTTACTAAAGTTAGTCCCTAGGAAAACTTCTTTAATCAACCTGTGTAGACTAATGCCAACTGTTTACACACCCATAAAACATTTAAGCTTCAATTATAAAAAAAAAAAAACGAAAAAGGGGAATCCCCAAGGGAAACTTTTGCCTTCACCTTATTTAAATTTTTAAAATTTCACTCAAAGTTATCCTTTCACTAAAGCTGAAAAGCATTTTATCCCTCTAGCACCACCTCACTATCTATTCCCTTATGGTTTAAAAAATTTAATCAATGAAGACTAAGACTAATGCCCCATAAGGGAAAACAGTGTTTCTATCATTCCAGATGGATCCACTGGCAACATCTGGGTCCCTTTTTGACTCATCCGACCTCCAGAGAAGCAAAAACAACACAACACATCCCTGAGGAAGAAGATCTAGTACGCAGATTCGCAGACCTAAGCTTTAAGTCCCGAGGAAGCCATCATCCTTATCTTAAGAAAACCAGCTTGACCCCACCAACATGGGGTCAGAATAAGGTGTTGACACAAGACCAAAGCCACCCTGGTCAGTACAAAAACCCCTAGAATACCTGAATATCTGTTTTGGCCATGATTGCACTGCTTGTGAATACATCTGCAGTGAACATGCATATTGGGCCTATGTCCCTCACCCACCATTGTTAAAATTAGTGGATTAGCTAGACCAAGGTCCGGTGGCGTATACAAATGACAGCACGTATTTTCCGCCACCATGGGATCATGCAGACCCTACTCATCCAGGTGAGGAAGGAATACCTTATATTATTTCCTTAGGATTTGAGTCTTTACCACTGTGTTTAGGGACATCACCTTGCTTACCAACCAGAAGACAGGTATGGGCATACATCTTGCCTGATGATAAGATCAACAATCATATGGGGCTATTCAGAACAAGTTCCTTAAATTTTATTGGTCAGGATCATTCTTACACAAATAAGACTGGGCAACCACCTAACCTAGTATGTCAGGACATTAATTATTGAATTGGGTTTATGTTTCTATTCAGTGGTCTCAGTGTCAAAACCCTAGAGGAAAGATTATACAGCATAATGATAACATCTCATTTATAGATTGAGGTCCTCATGGATGTTTCATTGCCAATTATTCTGAAAAGCATGTTGGTGATTGGTATACTAATAATTCTTCTGACGGTGACGTCTATACAATGGAGTTATAAATCATGTAGAACCCATTGGCTTGCTCACCTGACATGATGGAGGCCTTGTGCCTCGTAGGCCACATATAAATTTCAGGGGACACTTAGGGCCTGAGCAGTGGCGTTTATAAAACTTGCCACCCAATTTTATACAACTCAGAATTGGATTGGTCACTTTACTAGGGCCCATGAGGCAAATTATACATTTTACAGGAACCATTCTTCTACTGTACAGGGTTGTATTAAACTTTCCTATCTACTAGCCCACAGGGACAGTGTCAATCAATGAGAACCCACGCAGCCAGGACTCTTTACATGCTTAAATCATACTATTTCTTTTAATATGCCTTCTCAGTCTCTCCTGATATTAAGATCTCGCTTAGGGGTCTGGGTGCCTGTTAACCTCACCCGACCTTGGCAGGAGAGCCCCACTGTTGGTTTGTTGAAAGGAGTCTTCCAGCAACTGCTGAAGAGAACTAGGAGATTCCTGGGTCTGAGTGTAGCTGTGATCCTTGAAATGATTGCTATCACCATGACTGCTGCGACTGCTGGAGTGGCCCTGCATTCCTCCATCCAAACCAAGGACTTTGTAGAGAAGTGGCTGGACTGTCACCAGCTATGGACTCATCAGCACAATATTAAACAGGACATTGATTCCCATCTGAACACACTGCAACACACGGTGCAGTGGATGGGAGACTAGATAATTGATCTGCAGAAACAGCTAACCTTCAAGTGTGATTAGAGCTCAATAAACTGTGCATCACTCCTACTTGATTCAACACTTCTAACATTACTTGGCAGGGACTTCACTACCACTTGCCAGTCTTGCAAGGAAATTTGACTTGGGACATCCACTAGTTACAGCAGGAAGTCATTGAGACTTTCTTCGCACAACTCCCTGGGGTGGGATATGCAGGTCTGTCTGAGGGAATTGCATCTGTGCTAAACCAATTGGACCCTCGTACCTGGTGGCACAGTTTTAAACATAGTGTTTCTACAGATCGATTGCATTATGTCTTGTCAAGATATTGCTGTCTACATTCCAAAATAGTTTCTGCAAATCCCTCCTGCAAAGGATCTCTTGCTTACAGTTGTACTTAAAAAACAAATAAGGGGGGAGATGTCAGAGGCATCGACTGGCATAACCCCATTTGTTGCTGTTTCCACAGTGGGATCTGGGAACACGATGTGTGGTATAGGCAAGAAGGGACTACACCATGTGGGTATAGACAAAATTTATTGAAACATCACATGCTTATATACAGCACACAAGCAGGAGAAGTAAATCTTCAGTCAGGGGCAGAGAGTTAAACAGTTTTATGGGAGCACAGGCAATGAGAGTTTAAACAGAAAAAGCTAATCCTTGTCAACAAATGTGGAGCAGTTCCACTAATCAAGGTTGTAAAAGTAGGTAAAGCACAGGTGATTACACATAGGGGGAGTCTCCAGGCATTGTTCTACGTGGTTAAGTAGATGAAGCAGGAATGGTACTTTGAGCAAACCATTACCTGAGTCTTGCACCGGGGGCAGAACCTTTGCCCAGCATGGAGGAAGGGGTGTCCCTTCCTCCCCGAGAAGAATTGGAAGTGGTCCTGTGGCTCAGGTGGTAGGGCACTTGCTTTCAGCTGAAAAGCTGAGGGACAGCGCCCAGGCCCAGAGTTCAAGCCCCACGACCAACAAAAATAAATAAATTGGAAGGAAGGAATGCATGCCTGCATGCACCCTCAGGGCACACAGGTGCTCAGATGGGGTTTTGTAGGCCTATGCCTCCAACACCCATCTGAACCCCTCTCCTTTTGCTCCAGATCCAGCTCCCAGATCTTAGGCCGATTGGGTGGAAGGGGGCTGTGTCAGTCCTGGAGTTTTTCTCCGCCTCTGGCTGTGCCTGAGCAGCTGCAGGAGCCCTGGCCCATGCTGCACGAGGCAGCAACAACTGCTGCAGTCGCTGCTGCAAGTTTGGCCATTTGGCTCCACTCCTGCCTGGTTGCCCTGACACTGGAGGAGTCTCGCTGGCTCCTTTGCTGTTTCACACTGCACCTCCAGCCTAGGGATGAGCCCAGGAAGCTCGGCGCTGGAGCCTTTGAGGCCTGAGGTCAGCCGCTGGAGGGATTTGGAGGGGCTGCCCTGCCTGCAGGGTCTGGCCTGAGGAGCCTGTGCCCCAGCCATGGCTGCTTGCTGCTTCTCACTGATGCTCAGAAGAAGCGGCGGCGGCGCTGGCCTGTAGCCGGCTTGCTTGCTCCCTCCGAGGCTCTTACAGTAGTGTTACTGGCAGAACAATATCCCAACTGCTCTAGTACTATTTTATTGTATTTTAAAAATAAAAGATTTCATGGGCCCCATAAGTGCATTATAAAATATGACTGGCAGACGCTATTTAAATAAATGTGAGAATTCAGGAGTTTTTTTTTTTTTTTTTTTTTTTTTTATCTTCCTAAGTGATTTTTTTTGTCTGTCTTGGGACTTGAACTCTGGGCCTGGGTGCTGCTGTCCCTTAGCTCTTCAGCTAAAAGCTAGCACTCTACCACTTGAGCCACAGGACCACTTAGGTTTTTTGGTGGTTTATTGGAGATAAGAGTCTCATGGTCTTTCCTGCACTGGTTGGCTTTGAACCAGATCTCAGCTTCCTGAGTGGCTAGGATTACAGGCAGGAGCCACTTGCGCCCAACTCTAAGTGATCATTTTAAAGGCTAAGCATGATAGATCACTCCTGTAGTACCATCTACTTGGGAGGCATAGATTGAGAGGACTGCAATCCAAGACCAACCCAGGCAAAAAGTGAGATCTGATCACAATCATCAAGCTGGGCTGATTCCAATAATCTCAGCTAGATGAGAGGCTGGTCCTGGGATGGGAAGAAAACAGGATGCCCTAACTTAAAAACTAAAGTACAAAAAGGCCGTGGTGTGGATTAAGAGTTAAACACCTGCCTAAGCATGAAATCCTTTGTATAAACCCTAGTACTGAGAAAAGGAGGGAGGGAGGAAAGCAGGAAGGGATATAGGGGAGGGAGAGAGATGTTATTTCATTAATTTTACATTTTTCTTAACACCATTCATTTTGAGTTTCTTTTGCTCAAGACTAGCACTCTGCCACTCAAGCCTCAGTACCACTTCCAGCCTTTTCTCTTTATGTGGTACTGAGGAACCAAACCCAGGACTTCATGTATGTGCTAGGCCAGCACTCTATTACTAAGCCACATTCCCAGTCCTTCTTTTATTTTGTAAGATGAGGTTTGGTTTTGTGTTCTTCTCTTGGCATGGAACTTAGGCTAGTCTCAACCTAACTTCTGACTCAGCCTCCTAAATTCAGAGATTGCAAACATAGACCACCATGCTCAGCTCAGGATTCCTTTGAGAGAATCATCTTTTCAGAGACAGAGTTATTCTGTCTTCCTTGGATTGGATGGCCTTTTGCTTTTGGCATTGTGTTAATCCCATTTCTTGTCCTGATGTATTTCTCCTCTTATATCAATAGAAAAATTTCAGGTTCCCAACTTGAAGCCTATTGGTGTCATCCAATAATATCACAAAACTTGTGAATACCATTACCTGGCATCATGGGCATGCCAGCCAGCTAAAACTCAGCTATCAGGTGGGCTTGGGCTCCAACAATGCAGGCATTTCTCTGCATAATCTGAAAACTGTCATAGATAATGTTGGTTTATTCCATCCTGTTTTCAGCTGCTTGCCATTCTGAGCTTTATATGTTTTTGCATTCTTTTATTTATTTATTTATTTATTTTGAGTCATGGGCCTTGATCTCTGGGCTTGGCTTGGGTGATGTCCCTGAGCTTTTCAACTCAAGGCTAGCACTCTATGACTTGAGCCACAGAGCCACTTCTGGTTTTCTGCTGGTTTATTGGAGATAGGAGTCTCACGGACTTTCCACCCTGGGCTGGCTTTGAACCACGATCCTCAGATCTCAGACTTCTAAGTAGCTAGGATTACAGGTGTGAGCCACCTGTACCGGCCCTGACTGAATCTTGAAAAGAGAAGACAGGAATAGGTCAAGAGACACACAGTATCAAAAAGGGGATGGGAGGGATCGAGAGTCCTGACTGAGCAGTGGATCCATATAAAGTCTGATCAGACTTACTCCAAACATGAAGGAACATCTTCAGTCTGGATGTGGGATGCCTATAAACATTGTCAGGGACATGAAATGAGCAGGGTTGGGATGAGGGTTTTAGGGAGCACTGTGGGATGAAGTGTCATTAAAAACTCTCAGCTCTGGGGCTGGGAAGTTGGCTCAGTGTTAGAGCGCTTGCCTTGCATGCCTGAGGCCCTGGGTTCGATTCTTCAGCACCACATAAGCAAAATAGAATAAGCCGGAAGTGGCGCTCTGGCTCTAGTGGTAGAGCACTAGCCTTGAGCTGAAGAGCTGAGGGACAGTGCACAGGCCCAGAGTTCAGGCCCCACAACCGGACCCTCCCCCCCCCCCCCCCGAAAAAAAACCTCTCAGTTCTGACAGCACAGATCAGGTGTATGTCTTGGGAGTCCCCTGTTGTGATGTGGCAATGCTCTTCCTGTGTATGTCTGCCTAGAGGGGGAGGTGTTTGCTCCTTATTTGTCATTAATTCTAGAGGACAGAGGAGCCCCATGAGTCCAGTAAACAGATGCTTTCTGGCAGCTTCTCACAGTGTTTCCTCCAGGCAGCACCAGGCTCTTTACTTGCTCTGATGAGGCAGCTGCATATGGGTCTGCAGGAATTTCTTGTCAAGAAATTAGAGAGTCATTCATTCATTACTCTAGAACAAAGAATGGCAATGCCTAACTATAGGTTGCTTTGTTATTCCAATGTGTGTGCTACTGGCACTGGCTTGTCTCTTCAGTCTGCACAGGCTCAGGACAATACTATAGTCAGCTCTGACACACCAGCTTACACCCAGTCACTACTCAGAATGTGATGTCAAAGCTACGGTAATAGATGACAAGGCTGTTTAAGTCAGAAAAATATCACAGCAGAATGAACTATGATATCTTTTTGCTCCTCTGACTTAACAGCTTCTAAGCTAGTGTTTCCTGGCTTCCTATCCTTGTGGCCTAGTATGAGAGCCATCTAGGTTGATGCAATGCATCAGCCAGGAGAAGGGTGTCTATAGTCAGAGTATGACACAAAAAATAGCATCTGTGGTGGAGGTTAGACTTGGTGTTGGATTATAATTAAGCGCTTGCTGCAAAGCTGGGAACCATGGAAATGGACTGCCATTGTGAAATGGACATGGGATAATTTAGGAGACAACAAGGATCTGAGTAGCTCTCACCTGTAATCCTAGCTACTCAGGATGCTGTGATCTGAGTACTGAGGTTCAGAGACAACCTAGGCACAAATATCAGATAGTTACTTTCTTCCAATTAACTAGCAAAAACTGGAACTAGAGCTGTGGCTGAAGTACTTACTAGCCATAAGAAAAAGAGCTAAGGGTCAGCACTGAGCACATGCTAGCATGAAAAAAATGAGAAAGATTTAAGAAGGGAAATTACAAGAAACTTACTGTGAACAATTAGACCTCTAATTATCTTTCTTTTTATTAGCAAGTATTGGTTGTACAAGAAGGAGGTTGTGAAGTTCCCATACATGTATACCATGTATCACAGTCATACCCCCTCCATAACCTACCCAGTCTTATTTCCAGTTAACACTAAAAAGCCAGAAGCAGTGAGGTAGCTCAAGTGGAAGGGTCCCAGCCTTGAGCAAAAAACTGAAGTGACATTACCAGGTCCTGAGTTGAAGCCCTAGTACAAGGACCACCACACCCAACAAAAATAAAACATTCCATGGGAATGAATGTAGATCTTGTAACATACAACTACAGAAAATAGTAATGTCTGGCATTGAGCTTCCTTAAATTATAAATAACATGAGGAAACTGTTAGGTTTTTAAAAAGAGGTAGCCGAGTAAGAACTGCACCAGCACGCACGTGGTATTCAGGTAAGGGGTAGTAGACCTGCTGGGACCAGGCAAGGTTGGCACTCCACGTGGCTGGGAAAGGCCTGGGAATGAGAGAGAGCTGGGAAGAGAGGAAAGAGAGAGAGAAAAGAGCCAGAAAAGAGCAGAGAGAGGGGTAAGAACAGTAGCACTCACATGGTATTCAGGTTAAGGGGTAGACCTGCTGGGACCAGGCAAGGTTGGCACTCCACGTGGCTGGGAAAGAGAGAGAGCAAGAAAAGAGCAGCAAGAGGAAGAGAAGAAGAGCAAGAGCAAGAGCAAGAGCGCGAGCGCAAGCGCGAGAGCGTCTGGGCCTGGGTTAGGCCTTATGTAGGGTATGGGCGGGCAAAGGGGTGGCCACATCAAATTCAGATGTGACCTCAGCGGATGCAGATGTGACCTTTTCCAGGTATCCCAGTTGCCTAGGTAATGCAGGTACTGGGTGGAGACTTTGCTGCGAGGAGGGTGGAGTCTGCTGGCCATCCAGGAGCGGACCTTACATTCCAGCCTTTTAATAATCATGAAATAGGGTGAGGATTCTCTCTGGCTACTTCCTGCTGACAAGGGGAGTCGACAATAGGGGTAAAAGGCTGGAATTTGGTCTCCTCCCAGAGAAGGCAGTGAGCAGCAGCTGTACCTTGGTGGCATGAGTCCTTAGATGAAATCTGGAGAAGTCTCATGAGCATTGAGGGGCTGGAAAAAAATACTAGAGAGCAAATAAATGGCAAGAGGAAGGACTTGGGCTGAAAATGTTGTTAGAAATGTCCCTAGTTACTTCTGACATCTGGCGACTAGGTAGAGAAGTCAAGTGACAAAGGCAAGAATATAAATTCCTGTTCAGTTAATAGATAGACAGGTATAGACACTGGCTGGGTAGGCTTCTTACTTCTACTGACCTCCAGGCTCAGGTTAATTTTGAAAGGGCAGGCACAAAGTAGCTGATGTGACATCATCTCCTCTTACTCCTTTCCACGTTCCCTTGTTCCCCAGACTGGCTGAGTCTAGGTGCTCGTTGCTGGGATGGCTTGTCCCAGTTGGTATTCAAGATTTGAACTCAAGGCCTGGGCACTGTCCCTGAGCACTTCTGCTCAAGGCTAGCAGTGAACCACTTTGAGTTATAGTACCACTTGCAGAGTTTAGCTGGGAGACGGAGTCTTAGGAATTTTTTAGCCCGAGCTGGCTTTGAACTGAAATCTTTGCCACAAAAGCCCTTTATTATTTCCAATTAAAGCAACAAGGAGATCAAGTAGAATAAGTAGAGCTTACCTGGTTCTTATCAAGAATTGCCAACAAATATTCTGAAATGACAAAACTCATTAGATGTGATGAGAATTTTAGCACAGATATACCCAGTATTTTATTTTATTTTATTTTATTTTATTTTATTTAATTTTATTTTATTTGAGAACATACTGTACAGATGGGCGACAATTACATGGGCAGGATAATGCATACATTTCTTACCAAGCATTGCAGCCTCCTCCTTTGTTTACCCTTCCCCTCCCTTCCCAGCCTCCCCCCTCCCCCCACCCAATTATACCCCCCTCCCCCCCACACCGACATTGTAAAGTTGGTTTTGACATGACATTTTATACCCAGTATTTTAGAACCACGTAGTCAGTAGTAGAATACACAACACAAAACAAAAAAGGCAAAAGTTAAAACCTAAAATTTCGACAACGTTTAGACATCTTTGCTAACAAAGCATATCAGCTGGTTGGGCCTCCATTACCAGGGCCTGTGAAAAGAGCAACTTGTTAGCAAGTCACCTTAGAATAGATGGAGTAGTAAACTTAGTGGAAGGTTAAGGGTCAGATGAGGCCAAACCCTTAAGCCACCACGTGGCCAAGATGGCGAATTCAAGATGGCGAATCTCTGAAAGAATGCAAAGAAAGCCTGAATAGATTAAGCCTACATTGGCTAGCCTTTGAGAGGGAACCTAGAGGCGGGGGGTGTCCCTGGGACCCAGCCTGCGTCGCAGTCTTCAAGGCACAGGCCAAAAAGTTATATAAAAAAAAAAGGGTAGAAAGTTGCCCATGAATGGCAGAGAGAGAGCAAAGAGAGCCCGAAAGTAAACAGACTTCTGATCATTTACCACTGCAGTAGCAAAAACTGTGTACTTCTGAGAATGGCATAAAAATGAAGCTCTCTGTCTTTCCAGGGAGCGCAGGAGACATTTCAAAGGGGCTTCACAGCTTGGGCATGATTCGCAGCACCCGATTAATGAGTAGGAGAGTCAGTCTGGTGAGTGAGGGAGAGCTGACCAGGCAGAAGCGGCGTCCCGACATCCCCCAGAGCCCTCTAGAGAGAGCAACAGAGAACCGTAGAGAGTAGCTTCACTCACCAGAGTAGAGAAGTGGTGTGGACGTGGATGTGAAGGCAGCAATGGTATCAATGCATTGATTCCGCCGCAGACAGACGGGTTTGCAAAAGGCCATCAGAGCAAAAAGGGAAGAACAAAAAAAATGAAAAAAGAGGCAAAAAACAGAGAAATCCCAGCTATCCTGACTATAAGCCTTTATCTGAGTCAAGGTACCATTTATGTTAGGTTTCTAAAAAGAGGTAAGCCGAGTAAGAACAGCACCAGCACGCACGTGGTATTCAGGTAAGGGGTAGTAGCCCTGCTGGGACCAGGCAAGGTTGGCACTCCACGTGGCTGGGAAAGGCCTGGGAATGAGAGAGAGCTGGGAAGAGAGGAAAGAGAGAGAGAAAAGAGCCAGAAAAGAGCAGAGAGAGGGGTAAGAACAGGAGCACTCATGTGGTATTCAGGTTAAGGGGTAGACCTGCTGGGACCAGGCAAGGTTGGCACTCCACGTGGCTGAGAAAGAGAGAGAGCAAGAAAAGAGCAGCAAGAGCAAGAGCAAGAACAAGAGCAAGAGCAAGAGCAAGAGCAAGAGCAAGAGCAAGAGCAAGAGCAAGAGCAAGAGCAAGAGCAAGAGCAAGAGCAAGAGCAAGAGCAAGAGCAAGAGCGCGAGCGCGAGCGCGTCTGGGCCTGGGTTAGGCCTTATGTAGGGTATGGGCGGGGAAAGGTGTGGCCACATCAAATTCAAATGTGACCTCAGCGGATGCAGATGTGACCCCTTCCAGGTATCCTAGTTTCCTAGGTAACGCAGGTACTGGGTGGAGACTTTGCTGCGAGGAGGGTGGAGTCTGCTGGCCATCCAGGAGCGGACCTTACAGAAACAAAGGTCCAAAGTCTTTTTGAATAGCATTTTATTTTCTGAGGATAACAGAATAACAAGACATTGTTATTTTCTGTTCTGTCACATGGTGTTAGATATAAGTATGGGATACTCTGCAGGAAGAACCTCTGTGCAACTTCTGAGGAAACAGAAGTTGGCTGTTCTTTTAAGGGTGAAGGAAATACTTTGTATCTTTTGATGGCTGTGAATCTATGGGAAATCATCAACCTATTAAAAAAAACTAGATATAGTTATAGAATTATATCATCTTATAATAAGAAAGGTCATTAAAGGCACTTTAAAACTAAACAAAGAGGGGCTGGGAAGGTGTCTGAATGGTAGAGTGCTTGCCTCACATGCATGAGGCCCTGGGTTCAATTCCTCAGAACCACATAAGCAGAAAAGCAGAAAGTGGTACTGTGGCTCAAGTGGTAGAGCACTAGCCTTGAGCTGAAAAGCTGAGGGACAGCTCCCAGGCCATTTGTTCAGACCCCATGGCCAACAAAATACATACATACATACATACATACATACATACATACATACATACATACATACTTACATAAACTAAGAATAAGAACTTTAAAAGAGTAAATTAATAGAAATTGAATCTAACTTAAATAGAATCTACAAATTTATACTGTTAAATTCATTGAGTACTTAAACAAATGGGGAAATTCAATTCTTTTTGTTAGATTGTTAACTGAAGAATATAATTTGAGTGAGGGAATTTTGTGTAGATGCCTATTACATATCATCTAATAGAAATGCCATGTAAGCCAGAACACATAAGCCTCCCACAGGACATAGTGCTGTCTGAAAATGAACTCATGGAAAAATGGTACAAAACCTCGTTCAGAAGTCATACTAAAATTTTTCTGTGTATATGCTGATCCTGGGGTTACAACTGAGGGCTTGGGTGCTGTCTTTGAGCTAATTTTGCTCAAGACTAGTGCTGTGCCACTTGAGTCACAGCACCACTTCCAGGAGTGTTTTAGTAGTTTTTTGGAGATGAGTCTCATGGACTTTCTTTCAAGGGCTGGCTTCAAACATTGGTCCTCAGATCTCCACCTCCTGAGCAGCTAAGGCTATAGGCATGATCCAGCAGTGCTGGGCTCCCAACAGACAATTTTCTCTCAAGAAATATCACTTCACACTGAAATAGTGAATCCAAATAGCTCATAATGGAACAATGAATAATATTTCCAGAGCAACTTGTTGTGGATCTATTCGCATATACTGTGACAGATACCAAATGTTCCCAAATCAAATCTACCCTAACCATTTTTCTCTCATAGACCCTTCTTAAAGCAATTTCAGCAGGTTTTGTTAGTTTGTTTTGTGCTTATTCTAGGTCTTGAACTCAGGGCCTGAGTACCATATCTATGCTCCTTTTGCTTAATCTTAGCATGCTACCACATGAGCTACAACCCATTTCCTTTCTTTTGGTATTTTTTGGAGATAAGACTCACTGATTTTTCCTGCTTACAACCTTCTGAATAGATAGGATTAAAGTTGTGAGCCACTTTCCCCCACCTTCATTGTTTACTTTTGTAGGAGCACATAAAGTACTTCGACCACATTTGTCCATTTGCCCTTCCCCTCAATGCTACCCCCACCAAAAACCTTATAATAGCTTTCTTAATCCCTTGATTAAAGTAAACTAAGCAAAGAGATAATTAAAAATGATATGGTATATCTTAGGTTGCATTGATCTTAGCAGAATATCACTTCAAGTTAAAAACTGATTAACAAAAATTAAAGAAAAATACCGAGGAGACTCAAAATTGAACAAAGTAAATCCTAATCTTCAAGTTTCAGGTCTCCAAGTAAAAGGAAAGCAAAAACTGTTGTTGGGAGTTCCAGATAACCAGTGAGGCTTGATAGTCAAATGTGATGTGTGATCCTGAAGTCTGAGGGGAGTATGAGCAGTACTAATGTATAAGTGTTTAAAATCCCTCACTTCAATGGTTATGCTGGGGTGAAGTTGAGAATGTCCTTGTTCAAGGTTTTGGGTATCATCATATTTATGACTTCATGAAATCCCTTAACATCATGATGCCTCTTCCTGAAAATTCATTGAGCAATCCTAGCTACTCAGAAGGCTGAGATCTGAGCATCATGCTTCAGTTATCTCCAATTAATCACCAAAAAGATGGAAGTGAAGCTGCAGCTCAAGTGGAAAATCACTAACCTTGAGGGGGAAAAAGAGCAAACAAGAACAGATTCTAAGCCCTGAGTTCAAGCCCTAGGAGTGGGGATGGGGGGAGTTTGATTGAGAAGGAAGACAAAAGACAGTCAAAGCCAAGAGTAAAGTAGGTCCTAAGAGTTCAGAGATTACAACCTAGAATGCCTTTAACCAAGGATGCTTATCTTAGTTGGGTTTTTCTTATTGTGATTATTTATAGGCAAACAGCATTGAATTGGAGAAAAAAATAGCTTTCTCAACCTAAACAAAATGTCAAAATGAAGAAAAAGCCTATCTTGCGCAAGCCTATAAGGCAGGAGTTACTTGAGGGGAATGAAGAAAGCCTAAAGAAGAGCTCAGCATCCCAGAGAATGGTGTGTCAGACCAGGAAGGCAAAGAGGAGGACCAGGAGCTAGAATCATCATGTGACCTCAATTCTGTAGATATGTGCACAGTCATGTGTTCACTCACTAATTCTTAGGATTTTGTCATGGCTAGGAAACTAAACTCGCTCCTTACTCAAATTTTCCCTTTCATCTGCTTGATCTCAAAACTTCTTAACTTGGGCGGCATTTTTTGTGCTTTTGAAAATTTTACTATTTCTCAAAAACAGCCTTTGAAGTGTTAAAAGGATATCTGGGTGAATAAAGTGGAAATATTCGAGTTTTGTTAAAAAAAATGAATGAACTGAGGCAGTTGGAAGACCATGGGAAGAGGTGTAATAAGAATAGTCTCTTCCGTGGGAAAAGTCCTAGCAGTTTTACCTTCAGCTCCATCTATAAGAAACCATTAACATTCTCTATTAGTAGAGTTATTATTTGTATAATTAAATTTGCAATTGGCACTTGATGATCCAAATATTAAGTACCATGTCCCCTGAGCAATGTTTAGGTTGTCTGATATAAAGTTGAAGAGCCTACAAGTTTAAATTTTTCTTTAATATAATAAGTAACAGACTATTTTTCAAAATCTACTTGGTATGGCGAAGTTGAATTGCTAGGCCTGGTAATACTTTTCATTGTAGGAACAACTAGTTTTTCTACATAGCTCTTACCCTATACCCTGATGCCCTACTCTGCTTTGTTAGCCTTGTCCAATACTTTGGGATGTAGTCCTTTGGTTTATTTTTATCATTCTAAAGCTAGTCTCTATCATCATAGATATGTCAGAATTGGCATGTTGGTCTAAATATCTGGGAATAAATCTATTTCTTCCACTGTTCTCCCCACAGATATCTTTAGGTAGAAAAATGTTGTTTCCTGCTCTTTGCCTTAGCACCATCTTCCTAGAAAAAACAGCAGCATGAGAGCCAAGTAGAGGAAGCGAATGCGCAGGCTGAAGGGCAAAAGAAGAAAGATGAGGCAGAGGTCTAAGTAAACCAGTCTGTGCACCCATCAAGGCCAGAGGAGCAGGACGAATAAGGAATGCCATAGGCTGGGACGCTGAGATGTTGGACTGCATGCCGCTGTGATTTCCCAGTGGATCCAGAACTTTCATTGCCAAGATCATCTCTGAAAGACACACCTTGCTCATAACCAAGCATCCCCTGATGGTCCTGTGCCCCGGACCTGTGACATTCTGGACTAGTTCTGTTCATAGTTGTGGCCAAGTGTGACACATGTACAATAAACCATCTCTTTTGCTGTTGCAAGAAAAAAAAAGGAAAGAAAAATGTTGTTTCCTTATTGAAAATTCACCCATTTCAAATATTTTGTGGAAGTTTCTTTTTTGTTTATTGTTTTTTGTTTTTTGGATTTTGTTTTTTGTTTTGTCAGTCATGGGACTTTAATTCTGGGCCTAATCACCGTCCCTCGTTCTTCAGCTGAAGGTTAGCACTCTACCACTTGAGCCACAGTGCCACTTCTGGTTTTCTGAGTAGTTTATTGAGATAAGAGTCTCAGGGACTTTCCTGCCTGGGTTGGCTTTGAACCATGATCCTCAGATCTCAACCTCTTGAGTAGCTAGGATTGCAGGCTTGAGCCACCAGTATCTGGCTGGAAGATTTTTATATGTGGATTTATGGAGGGGTGTATTTGTTTTCTACTTTTCAAACCATTATTTAATGACCATTATTTTGGTATTGAGCAATTTTATTATTTTAATTTGGGGCATTGCTTTATTTTGTTTTGTTTTTGCCCATAATGGTATTTGAAATCAGGGTCTCATACTCACCTTACTTGAACCACTGCTCAAGTCCAGCTCTTTGCTTGTTGAAGATGGAGTTGCAGACTTTTCTGCCTGGCCTGGCTTTGAATCACCATTCTCCAGATCTTAGCCTCCTAATTGAATTTTATGTGTTCAATAGTGTAGAATGTAAGCCAGGCATGGGAAGCTCACAGCTATAATTCTAGCTACTCAGGAGACTGAGGTGTGAAGCCAATCCCAAACATAAAAGTTCACAAGTCTCTCAGCTCTAACAAACTTCTCAGAAAAGGCTAGCAGTGGTGCCATGGCTCAGGTGGTAGAATGCTAGCTTTGAGCAGAAGAAGTTCAAGGACAGCACCTAGTCCCGGAGTTCAAGCCTCTGCCTGTTGGGGTGGGGGGCAGAAGAGTGGGTTTCAAACAGTCAAATGGAAACTCTTCTTTCCAACTTTTCATGACCAGTCTTCCCTCTCCTCCTTCATAAAGGCCACAGTATTAAAGGTTTTCTACCAGAGGCATAGAAACTGGTAATATTAAGTGCTTTTTGTTTTACATTCAATTCACTTTGGAACTTTAAAAAACTTCTATAACTTATAATAAAGATTTATACTACTGAAAATTAACTGATTTTTTGAAAAGCATAGAAAAAAATCTTTGTCAAGGGTCCCAGTGAATACTAAGGAACATTATTGGGAAATTTTTACTTGGTTGCTTGTCTGTTGAATCATTTAAACACATGTGGAATTTGGGGTTTTTCAACATTTTACCACCCAATCTTCAACAAACTACGTTGGATTTTTCTTCAAAAGTTATAAAATATTTTGACATGTTTTTGGTTTGGTCTTTTGGGGATTTTGGCTTTTGGAGTGCTAGTGGGCCAGTATGTAGGCTTGAACGGAGGTCTGGTATCTTGCTTAGATTATTTTGTTCAATGCAGTCACTGTGTCATTTAAGTCAGATTTCCACTTCTGGCTTTTTGCTACTTAATTGAAATAAGAATCTTGAGGATTTGTTTCCTTGGGTTGGCATCAAACTGTGATCTTCAGATCCCACCTTCATGAGCAGCTGAAATTACAAGTATGAGCCAAACCCTGGATATATTGTAGTACCTATAAAACCAAAAGATGGACAAAATTCTGAAGCAAGTGTGTATGATATGTATTTTACATAATTATATAGAAAAATATAACCATGTAAGTTTGTATGTGTGTGTGTGTGTGTGTGTGTTTGTGATTTTAAATGTGTAGAGGGAAATGAAGATGTATTGAGGAAAGATTTCACCTAGGGTTTTTCACAGACTGGGTTACAATACAGTCATCATCCCATCTATCTGCATCCTTCCCTAAGATATGCACATCCTGTGGTGGTATTATGGTTATTTTTTGTGTGTGAGCACCACTACCGGGGCTTGGATTCAGGGCCTGGATGTTGTCCCTTAACTTTTGTTGTTGTTGCAAGGCTGGTAGTCTGCCTTTTGAACCACAGCTCAGCTTTCTGTCTTTTGCTGGTTAATTGGAGGTAAGGGTCTTTTTGCATGGGTTGGCTTTGAACTGGGATCCTAAGATCTCAGCCTTCTGAGTAGCTAGGATTACAGGCCTGAGCCTCCAGTGTCTAGCTTTTCATTATTACTTTTACAGCCTACATACTCATACACATCCCTTGCATCCAAAAATCTGACAGTTCAGGCTAACTGACAAGATGTGAGGAAAGATGGCTGAGTGGATACGTTTCCAAATGGGCATCTAGCCATATTAATATGATTTTGGTAGGTAACTTATCCTTTAGTGAGCACATATTTCCTCTTTCACTCTTTCTTTAGAAGTCAGTGAAATGTTTTTGATATATCTTTCAAATATTATCTCCCAAACAGGAGATAATATTTTAATATATTTGACAATATTTCAGATGGGGGGTCTTGGTTGTCTGAAGCTCTGTGGGAAGAAGGCATCCAGCTGGGTTGTGAGCACAGAGCTGATGTTTCCAATCTGCTGGTTGCAGAGAAAGAGGTTTTCTTCCTGGGCAGGCTTTGAATCCATACCCTCTGCTTTCAGGCTTCTGAGGATTACAAGCATAAAGCACCACCAACTGGCTCATTTTAGAAGCCTTAGTTGCTTTTCATTCATCCCTTTTTTCCTGCAAGGTTGATGTAGGCAGCCTGGTTGTACCTCATGATAAAGTGATTTTTATAATACTTTGCCTCTGCCATTTCTGAAAATTATTTCCTCAGTACTGGGTATATGAAGTTGATCTAAACCCATTTTCCTTCTGAGATGTTAGGTAGCTTATTTAAATCATTTATCCTTTGCTTTGGCAAAGCAATCAAGATGTTTCTGTAAAACCCAATTTCATGAGAGTATTATAGTTAGAAATTATCATATACATACTTCAGTATAGTCTATGCTTTTTTATTGATTTATTGATTTATTTATTTAGGTCAGTCATGGGGCTTGAACTCTGGGCCTAAGCGCTTTCCTTAAGCTCTTCAGCTCAAGGCTAGTGCTCCACCTCTTGAACTACAGCACCACTTCCAGTTTTCTGATGGTTTATTGGAGATAAGAGTTTCACGGAGTTACCTTCCCAGGCTGGTTTTAAACCATGATCCCCAGATCTCAGCCTCCTAAGTAGCTAGGATTACAGGCGTGAGCCACAAGTGCCCGGCAGTCTCTGCTTTTATAAACTTATAAGATTGGGTGGAAGAATGGTGATTGTTGAATTAATTTAGTAATTATTCTATAAATTTTAATCCTTAAGGCTTATTAACTCAAAAAGGGATTAAATACATTCAGAACATGGAATGTGGCAAGTACTGATTTGATGTATGTGGACAAATGATCAGATTTCTTATGATTACTAAAAAGATTTCTTCAAATTTCCAGTGGGAAGCTGCTGTGCTAACTGGGAGGAGACAGTGGTGATGCTGGAGCTCTGAAAACTGGCTATGAAGCAGAATTTGAGAGGAGAGCATTTGTTAAGGATATAATTTCCAAGGCTCATACCAAATATATTGAACTAGATTGCCCAATGATGAACAACGGGGCACATTTTGTTTGTTGGTTTGTCTTGTGAAGATTTAAATTTTGAGCCTGGGTACTGTCCCTTAGTGTTTTTTGTTCTAGGCTAATGTTCTACCTCTTGAACCACAGCATCACTTTCAGATTTTTGGTGGTTAATTGAAAGTCAGTATTACCAAATTTCCTCTTTGGGCTTGCTTCAAACCTCATCCTTAGATATTGGCCTTGGGGGTAGTTAGGATTCCAGGTATGAGCCACCAGTACCCGGCTAAAATCACATTTTAAATGTATTCTCTAGGTTATTCTGGTGTGTCTGGTTACAATTTGAGAACATTGGTTCCGGTGGGTCATGTCAGATTTAGAATAAAATCAGAACTTTTCTTCCTGTAACAAGTAGCACACAATATCTAATTTATTCCTGTCTTCATCTCTGATCTCATTCTTCTTCATTTTACCAGTCCTTCCTTGTTCCATGAACCTCAGCATGTCAGTGCTGTCTTCCTTCTCTTAAACAAGTCAGGTTCGTTCCCACCATTGGGGATGTACTTGCTGTTCTTGCTACCTGGAACATCTGCTCCTAGAAAATTGCATGGATGATGGCCCTGCTTTCAGATCAAATGTCCCCTCCTCAGGGATGTCTCTTCCTATCCCCACTGTGAAGTTGTACCCACAATACCACCAATGTCATGCCTCTGATTTATAGAAATTGTGATTATGATTTCTGGTTTTCTTCTCAGCATGAAATAGGCATGGAGGCAGCCACATTCACTTCTTTTTCTCCAACCCCTGCAACAGTGCCTGGTCTTTAGTGCTCAGGAGCCTTAGCATGGGAATGAGCCTGACCCAGCTCAAGTAATCCTAGTTACCAGTCAGGACAGCTCATCAAGCTGTAACCTTGTGTCTAGCAGTCATTTCCTCTCATGCTTTGTGCCTCTCTGTGTAGCTGAGTCCACCTCAGGGCCAGATCAGTGCCTGAAATTTATCTGCTGCCATGGCAAATGTATCTGTGATGTCATAGAAGTTATGGCCATTGTTTTGTGAAGCTGTGAGGACACCCACCCCCATAAAAGGTCACCCAGACAGGGATCTCCCATGCCCAGGAGTACATTCAAAAGTTCAACAACCAAACCATCCCTCACCCCCTGATGCACTCAGTATGTTTCCATTCTTTAAAAAAAAAAAAAAGAAAAGAAAAATTCAAGACATGCCTTTGATTATTTGTCAAAGAATTATTGAAACATAGTATATAATTTTATGTGAGTATTTGTAAGACTTTGTCCATCTCTGGAGCCATTGGCATATTTATATGTGTTTGCAGTTTGGGAACAAAAATAAGCTTTAATTCAGCATAGACAGAGACTATACTTCAGAAGGCTCTTTTGAGACCCTTTTGGAGGGAATGCTAGCTTTCCATCTACAGGTGGCCATCTTGGTACAGGAATTGAGTAGATTGTCATAGGATAAGAAGCTTGTCCTAATTTCTACTGACTTTCCTCTGGGGTCAGGGAGGGTGATCCCTGTGTTTGCTATCCTGGAGGGGCCCAGACTTCCTCTCAAAGTCTAATGTCATGATGGTAAAAGAGGCTAAAACTCAGAACCCACCTTCCTATACAACTAGGGTTATAGGCCTGGACCTTGTACATACAACTCATAGCCCTTTTTTGGTACATAATGTGGTCAACTTAATTATATTCACTTCATAGATAGATGCACAAATGTATATACACATGTATTTATTCATCTGTTTATAAACAGTGTTATATCTACACACACAAATATATATTTATATAATTATAATCAAAGTTATATCACCACTTTCCCCAATAATGTTTTACACTAGTTTGTGAAAAAATACCCTTGAGACTAAAAATGTTAAATGCTCTCATAGTTTGAAAAAATCATATTCAATCTTATATAATATATTATATATAATATAGTGTAAAGAATATAACATGTATTTACATATAACTAATTTAATTATGGATTTCCTTCCTGATTAATTATGGAACCATGTAGACAATGATAATTGTCTAAATCTAAATCTATTTTACTGTTGTCAGGAAATACATTATTATAATAAGGCTTGCAAAATTCACATTGGTGAGTTACAAAGTTTCAATAATTAAAATATACAACTAGGATGATGATAAAAACAAAATAATAGAAAAAGGAAGAATGGGAGCTTGTGGAAAGAAAAAAACCTCCACAACCCAAACCTCGACAACCCATGCCTTTTTTCCCCAAAATCTTTAGAGACTTAATATATTGGAATCAACACTTACAGGCACTACCCAAACAGAAAACAATCACGAATTTAGAATTCAGCTATTCTAGTCTCAATCCATGCCTTGTGTCAGACAAGCAAGTATTCATCATCAATCTCCTTTTTTAAAAAAAATTCATGTGTATGAATCTTCTCCATTAACAATTTGATATACCAGAATTTGTTCAGAGTAGGTACTTGTGGCTCACACCTGTACTCTTAGCTACTCAAGACTGACATGGAAGGAAAACATTTGTATTGTCATTCTTTAATGACAGAAGGGAAGCTCAGATGTGTTTAGTATGTAAAAGACCCTTAGTTCATTACTCAGAAGCATAATAAAGAAATGGAAAGGAAGAAAAAGGGCAGAAATATATGTATATGTTCCATTGGGTAGGTGTGTGTACATATGTGTCTGTCTATATGTACATAGGCATACATATCCTTTAAAATGTGAATTGTATTGAATGTTTCAATTTTAATCCCCCTTTCTATCCTCTCCCTGCCCTGTACCTGCCATTACCTCTGATTCACTGTTAGTTCCCTACTTTTGTCCATCTGGAGTCTGTCCAACCGCTTTTCTGGTGGACCTCTTGATATCAATCATTCATTTTCCTAAATTTTACAGATATGACATGCAATGTAACTATTTTAGAAATGATAGTGAGGGACAACTTCAAAAAATCAATTTAATGTATGCTGGAGACTCACCTGTAATCTAAGTTCTGAGGATGCTAGGATTCAAAGTCAGCCAGGACAGAAAAGCCTGTATAACTCCATCATATTCACTTAATCAGTCAAAAAACAGGAAATGGAGCAATAGCCAAATTGTAAAAAAAAAAAAAAAAAAGTACTGTAAACCGAAGAAGACTCTTATCAGAAAAGCAATATATGCTGACCTCTGCAATTATGGAGTTGGGAGCATTTTGTGAGCATCCAAGACTTGAGTTCTAATCTCAGTACCAGAGCAACAACATCTACAAAAACCATTTTCTATTACCAAAATAGTCCTGACAATTAATAACCTAAGTTGGTAATGTGTATTTAGTCCAGACGATGCTTATCCAGACTCAAGGGTAAACAGACTGAATTAGGAAAATTTAGACAGAACTGGAGCTAAGGAAATAATACAAAAATAAAGGACTAAAATCTGAAATTAACATTTAAACAAAATTATAGCAGTTTGAACAAGAAAAAGGTATTTTTTATGAATAATGGGGTTTTGTGTTTTCTTCTGACCAAGGACTTGTACTCAATGCCTGTGTGCCGTCCATTAGCTTTTTTGCTCAAGACAAGCACTCTAGTCCTTAAACCACAGCTCCACTTCCAGCTTTTTTTTTTTGGATGGTTAGAGCAGATTATTTCTGCCCAGGCTGGCTTTCAATTGTAATCTTCAGAGCTCATCCTGGTATCTAAGACTGCAGGTGTGAACCACAAGCACCTGGCTGGAATAATAGTTTGAAAGATTCAGTTTTAGAAGAGTTGGAAGACTAAGCCAAGTGAGCAGGTATGCTGAAGCCAAGAAGCTAGAGGCTAGAGGTGTGTAATACTTTTATTATTTGTTCTGATGTAGGAGAAATTATCTTCAGATTGTTTTGATCCTGGACAAAAACACTGTGGAAAAAATATCCAATGATGTAAGGAATTTTGTGTTCTCAATTTGGGAATCATTGAGAGAGAGAAAAAAATAATAAGCTGTCCTGGCATAGAGCTCAGAAGTTTAAGTTGACTAGGCAAGTATTCTATTACTTGACCCCTGCCCTAGGCAGGTGGTTTTCAGTTAATTTTCAGACGAGGTGTTCAGTTTTTGCCCTGGGATGGCATTCAGATTTGCCTTTTCAAAAGCTGTGGTTGATTATCAGTATGCAGCTCTACTACCAGATTTACAAACCAACAATTATATAAATGGAACAGTTGTGGAAACAGAAGTAGAAATGTAGAAGTCCTGTAAAACTTTGTGTTCCTTGGAAATGGAGGTATAGATGATGGAGAGCTAATATGTTATAGAAATCTTGCCCATGTAATTGTAACCCCTCTGTACAGTATTTTCACAATAAATTAAAAAAAAAGAAATTTGAATCTCTGGACTCAGAGCCTATAGCACAATTGAACATTACTTTAGTAGGTCATAAATGTCTGATTTCTACTCTCAAAATGACAATAAATACCACCCAGGATATTAAATTGCCTTAAACTGTCAAATTTCTTTGCTTGTCACATTTAAGTCAGGCTTCAAAACTTTTCTAGGACCTCGTTATATGATTTTGTAGAAACTCAGATTTTTCCAAATATCACTGGCTGGGCACTTATTGATTCCCCTGAACATAGACTGGGGGCATTTTCCATTATCCCCATGGGTAATACTTTATCCTGCACAACAAAACAAGTGCTGATTTGACTAGTTTGGAGCCGATCTAGGTGGATTCTAAACATCAATGGAAGTCATTCTGGATCATGTTCTTCCTTGGTGGTTCATGCAGATACACCTGCATCACATGTGGAGTTCAGAAGCACTGGAATGTGCACAGGACTCAAAACCTGTTTGGGCTTTGCTACAAATGGAACAAACCCCTCTATGTTCACATGCTTTCTGGAGTCCAGGGATGGATCCAGATCTCCATTGGTCACCATCACCAACATCACTAATAGATTCCTTATCTGGAGTTCAAGAGAAGCTTCTCTACAGTAATGCTAACCTGAGAATGGAAATAGGCACAGGATTTTAAAGTGGACTCTAGAAGTTAAGGTGCAACTAAACTTCCATGAGGATCTAATGGGGGATCAGTATAGTTTGAACTTGGACTGAACACTGATGAGTGGCTATGTTCATGTATTTTCAAAAAGAAAAATTACCTGGCAGAGAATATCCATAAAAGAACATTTTGCCAAGCCAGGTAGTACTAGGGGCTCTTGGCCATTCAGGCCCATCCCTAGACACCCAGGTTCCATCCCTACTCACAGGCTTTGAGGCATCTAAACAAGGACTTCTTCCCTTTTTCTTGGACTCACTGGTCACACGCTCCTCCAGCTTGTCAAGAAGAATATGTAAGGGGAGGACCAGTCTGAAGAAGGCAAGTTGAATTTGACATACTGTGTAAGTTCTTTCAGGGTGTCATGGTCCTTACGCTCATAGAATTCATCATTGTATAAGTCCATCCACACAGTGAAGATGAAACAAATGCTGCTGTGGGCAGATTGGTGACAAGGAAAGTGAGAGCCTGACCTCCCAATCCTGAGCCTTCTACCACAGCCCCTTTCTGCCAGGACTCATGCTGTGGCTGTCCATCATATATGCAGACTTGCCTGTTGAGAAAGGAAGGAGACTCCTGGGAGCAGAATGATCATCACAACACACTTCCAGGAGCTTCTGAAAGACAAAGAAGGAAGAGGAGGAGGAGGAGAAAGAGAAGATTCTCGTAGACTGGAAGGAAATACAAAGTTGAAATTTTCCAGGTATACACACTGTATAATTGGCCTTTCAAAAACTTAGATTAGCCACCTAAGACTCAGCAGGAAGCAGGCGGTCAGTCACTGCACTACATGTGTAGAAGCTGGAAGTGAAAAGCAGAGATGCTATACCCTGGACTCTCAGAAAAGAGAAAACTCAGAAAGAAACTGCAATCTACCTATCCCCCATCTCTGTAGCAACAAGATGAATGAAAAACCTGGAAAAGGAGTGTGTGTGTGACTGTGACCCATACACCACTGTTTTGTTTTGGGCAGAGAAAGTAGGATTCCTGAGGTCTGGACACTCATCCACGAAATGGGGCTAAACGTATTTTCCCCCCTAGGGAGATCAAATTAGATAATCCATTTAGAAAGTATTCTAGCCTATGAAACAGAATATCATGAACATTCCCAGGACTGGACAACCTCCTTCTATACAAGTGTATGCGTTCTATTTGGGACCAACCTAAATTAAGCTAAAAGCTGTTTCTTGATCTTTTTTTCTTTAATTGTGCATTGATCTTTTTTTTAAAAAAATGTGTCTATATGCATGTGTGTGTGCACGCACACGCACAGCACAGCACACACAAACACACACACACCACGTGCACATGCATACTGGAATTATGCTAGAACTCAGGGCCTGGACACTGTCCCCTAGCTTTTGATTTTTTAAATTTTTTTCTCAATGTTGGTGCTCAACCACTTTGAGCCACAGCACTACTTCTAGCTTTTTGTCGGTTAATTGGAGATGAGTCTCACAGACTTTCCTACCTGGGCTATCTACAAACCACTCTCTTCAGATATCAGCCTACTGAGTAGCTGGGATTATAGGTGTGAGCCACCAGTTCCCAGTTTTGCACTGGTTCTGGTCTTATCTTCTCTGCTGCACATAAAAGTATCTATTCTATTCTATTCTATTTTCATATCTTAGTTCTCCAAGTATTTACAGCCAATAATTACCACCATTTCCCCTCTCCCAACCAAAGTTCTAGACTATTCAAAACAATCCTTTGCCAGCTGCCAGCGGCTCACAACTGTCACCCAAGCTACTCAGGAGGCTGAGTAGTGGTAGGATTGTGGTTCAAAGTCAGCCCAAGCAGGAAAGCCTCTGAGATTCTCATCTCCAAATAACTACCAAGGAAAAAAGGCAGAAATGGAGCTGTGGCTCAAGTGGTAGAGTGCCAGCCTTGAGCAAAAAAAAAAAAAAAAAAAAAGCTCAGACACTGCATCTAGGCCGAGAGTTCAAACCCTAGGTCTGTTCATGTATGCGCACATGCGCGCACACACACACACACACACACACACACACACACACAAGTATTCCATCTCCTTCTGAGGCTCTTCAGGGTTTCACACAAAGACAGAACACCACCTTCTGTCTGACACTTTCTACAGTTTTCCATATAATGACCAGTAAGAAACACGAGTTCTAAATGTAACCGTACCTAGAAGCTAGTTGATCCTCCTACCGTTAATGGTTCTGAACCACCTTACTTTCCTTCTGTAGCCAATCTAATTCTTGCTGGCTAGCTCAATATTCAGCCCACATCCTTGAATAAATAAAGCTTTTTCTGATGAAAGGTAGTGCTCTACCTCTTGAGCTACAGAACCATTTCTGGCAATTTCTTAGTAGTTTATTGGAGATCAGAGTCTCATGGACTTTTCTGCTCTGAACTTTTCTGACTTTTCTGTTTTGAACTGCAATCTTCAAATCTCAGCCTCCTGAGTAGCTAAGATTACAGGCATGAACACTGGTACCTAGCTTCAGTCGTTTTTCTTTGCTCCAGAATTCCTCTCATGTTGATCCTCATGCACTAAAAGACAATTCAATGTTACTGTCAACATGATGGTTTTTAAAATCAAATTTCTCTGCATACAGTATAGACCCTAACAAGCCACTAACAAGTTATCTGAGATCTGATCATCCTCACAAGGCAGGTGACACTAGTAATATTTAGAAGAATTGTCAAAACTGCAAAACTGAGGATTAAAGAAGTAGTAAGGTGGGCACTAATGGCTTGTGTCTGAAATTCTAGCTATTCAAGAGACTAAGACTGAGAGGATTGTAGTTTGAGGCCTGACTGGGCAAAAATGTCTGCAAAAATCCATCACCAAAATAACCAACAAAAAGCAAGGCTGGAGAAATGGTTCATACAGTAGTGCACCTAGCCATAAGCAGCAAATTCAAGCCCAGTTACTGGTTAAAAAAATAATATTTTTTACCTTTCACTGTACACTTGAACCACTCAAATGCATCTCCCCAGAGAGCCTAATTTTAAGTGGTTTTCCTAGATAATTAATATATAGACAGGGATGAGAAGCTCTGAAGTAATGACCTTGATACTTAAAAGGTTTTTTTTTAATACATCATCGTTGTTCTATATTTTTAAATAAGAGTAGATTATCAAAACCAGTTAATCAGTGAGTTCTAGCTTTCACTGTCAACTATGTGTAGTTATTTCATTTATCATAATCCATGAGCTGGACAGTGTTTGGCAGTGTCTTTATATTTCAATTTACATAACTTTCAGTATTTAGCTGTTCTGAGAAACATTATGTATGGGCTTAAGCATGTAAATATCTTCATAGCCACTCAACTCTTTACCTAGGATAAATTCTGAGCTAAGGAAGTACTGACTTGGAGGGTAATACACACTTTTAAGACTTTTGAACATGTCAAATTGCTATCCTTAATGGAATGGTCAATAGCATTTGGGGCGCATTAGAGTTACAAATAAGAAAAAAGTACAGTTCAAATTGATTTAAACAATAAAGGGGATTTATAGGCTCATAGAACTGGCAAGTATAGCATTTAAATGAATTTCAAGGCTAGCAGGATTCTGCATTTTAATAATATCATGAAAGATCTGTCTATATCATTTCACCCCTCCCCTTAGCCCTGTGCGGTACCAGACTTTTTTGAGTTAAAATAGCTTTTTCTGTAGCCAGCAATTGCAAATGCCTATACAGGGAGAAAAGGAAGCTCTCTAGAAATGAATGGGCCTGGGGAAAATTATTGTTGTTTTTGTTTCTGTTGGATTGAGGGCTTGAACTTGGGGTCTGAGTGCTGTCCCTGAGCTTTTTCTGCTCAAGGCTAGCCTTTGAGCCATAGTGACACTTCCAGTTTTCTGGTGGTTCATTGAGGATAAGAGTCTCATGGACCCTCCTGCCTAGGCTGGCTTTGGGCCATGATCCTCAGATCTCACCCTCCTAAGTAGCTAGGATTACAGGTGTAAGCCACTGGTGTCAGGCTAAAAAATTATGTTAAAGGAAGTAACTCTGGTCCAGAAAGACAAAAGATCACATGTTCTTTCTCATAGATGGAAGACAGACCTCATTTATAAATATATATAAGCACACACTGGGTCATGTGCATACACACACACACACACACACACACACACACACACACACACACACACACAGATACATACTACAAAAGAATTAACTAAAGTATACGGTATATCATTAACGGAAATAACGTGGTATATGCAGGGGAGAATTCTTTGAAAAACTATAACAAAATGGATAACAGGAAGCTAGAACTTGAGGTGGGGGGTAGGTGGATGAGGTGGTACGATGTGGAGGGATGGAGAGAGGAAGGGTGGGAGAATGCAATCATCATATTCAATGTACATCTGTGAAAATGGAACTAGGTAACTTGGGTGGGGTTGAGAGATGGGAAGAA
Source organism: Dipodomys merriami (assembly GCF_024711535.1). Lineage (NCBI taxonomy): Eukaryota > Metazoa > Chordata > Mammalia > Rodentia > Heteromyidae > Dipodomys > Dipodomys merriami. Next base: position 6,604,236 of record NW_027206102.1, read on the forward strand.
TGATGGAAGGAATGGCGTGGATCAAGATGCATTATACAGCTGATAGCTGGTGGCTCTTGCCCATAATCCTAGCTACTCAGGAGGCTGAGATTTGAGGATAAAGGTTCCAAACTGGCCTGAGCAGGAAATTCCATGAGATTATCTCCAAATAACTACAAGAAAACCAGCACGGGAGCTGTAGCTCAAAGTGGCAGAGGGCTAGCCTTGGGTAAAGGAGCTCAGGGACAGCGACTAGGCTCTGAGTTCAAACCAAAAACCAATTTTTTTTTTCAAAAGATGCCCTGCGCTTCTAAACTGATGTGTTGAATTGAAACCTCTTTGTACAACTACTTAAAGATAGATAAATAAATAAATCCCGGAGGAAGGCTCTTTCTTCCACATTAGGCCTCACCTGGAATTGACTGATCAGAGATGGAATCATTCTAATTCACTTAAGCTCAAATATAAAGGAGCAGCCAGCTGCTCCTTCCAGACCTTATAGCTTTCAGGGGTGATGTTCAGATGTACTGGGGAAAGGAGAAGGTGACTAGAGGAGGCACCTACAAAGCCCGTACTGGATGAGCAACATGTGAGAAAATAAAAACTTGGTGTTGCTTACATATTTGAAAAAAGAAGGGAAGAAAATGGATTTGTGAGAAATGGGCCTAACATTCAATCACAAAAGTCTACCGTAGGCCATTTCCAAGGTAGTAAATCCATTAGCAGGTCTTATGCCCAGGAATAGAAAGCACATAGACTATACTGTATGTAGTATGTTACACTCACAAAAGTGCTGTGGATGTAAAGAACTGTTGTATTGGGAGCTGGTACGCCTGTAATCGTAGCTACTCAGGAAATTGAGATCTAAGGATCAATGCTCAAAGCCAGCTCAGTTCTGTGAGACGCTTATCTCCATTTAACCACCAGAAAACTGGAAGTGGCACTGTCGCTGCAAGTGGTAGAGCACTCATATTGAGCAAAAGAGCTCAAGGACAATCCTGAGGCCCTGAGTTCAAGCCCCAGGACTGACAAAAAAGAAAAAAGAAAGAAAGAAAGAAAGAAAGAAAGAGATATCTTGAATAGGTAGATTAGTCAGGCAGAAGAAATCAGGAATAAGCCTGCAAGATTTCTCTTAAAAAAAAAAAAAAAAAGAAAAATAGGGCTGGGAAGGTGGCTTAGTGGTAGAGTGCTTTCCTTGCATGCATGAGATTCTGGGTTTGATTCCTCAACACCCATAAGCAGAAAAGGCCAGAAGTGGTGCTGTGGCTCAAGTGTTAGAGTGCTACTCTTGAGCTGAAGAGCTGAGGGATAGCACCCAGGCCCAGAGTTAGGCCCCACAACCATCAAAAAATAAATAAAAAGGAGAGAGAGAGAGAGAGAGAGAGAGAGAGAGAGAGAGAGAGAGAGAGAGAGAGAGAGAGAGAGAGAGAGAGAGAGAGAGAGAGAGAGAGAGAGAGAGAGAGAGAGAGAGATAGGATGATCTGAGAAAACTTCCCAAGCATTCTAACTTCCCTTTGACCCAGATAGGTTGGATAAAATGAAAGTAGGATAGTCTTAAATGTCGTTAGGTAATTCCATGCCCCAATAGCTAAAAGGGAATGACCAATTAAAAATATCATGGGTCGTGACCAATGAGCAAGTCACCTTCCAGCAAATCTTTAGCATAAAAGTTAAATGACACCTATATAGATTAAAAGAAAAGAACCCACCATAGATTAAACCAGTTAGTTGGCAAACCGCTATCATGGCCCCTCTCACCCAGCAAGAATGTTTTCTCTCTCCTATTCTCACATGCATAAATTAAAAACTTTTAACACTTACTCCTTGCTGTGGATTTCATTCCTTGAGTTCTCCAGGCAGTGACACAGCAAGATAAGGATCTGCTGCAGCTCTAGTGGTGGCCACTGGTGGGGTGAAAGCATTAGCAGGCATGGTTTGTTGCTGGACTGAAGGCGGTGACATAATTGGGCCTCTCTGGCTATGAAGGAAACAGCAGGTAAGAAAAGTCAATGTTCTAGGCTGTCAATATTCACGTGGCTAGAACTGGCCTTGTAGCTTTAAGTCTAAGGTTAAAAAACTTCTATGAGAACTTCTTGATGTTTATGGTACCTTGCATATTTCCCTCTTGAAATAGCAATTGCTCTTACTTTGAGTTTATCATGTGTCAGAATTTTCTAGAAACATACACTTGGGCCCACCCAGTTCTATCCCCTGTTTCCAGGCAAGGTTGTTTAGGCTGTTATTGCCTCCCTTTGAGAACAGTTTTCACTGTGTATAGTTTTTTTTTCCAGTCCCAGGGCTTGAACTCAGGACCTGGGCCCTGACCCTAAGCTTCTTTATGCTCAAGGCTAGTGCTCTGCCACTTGAGCCACAGCACAAATCCTGGTTTTTCTGAGCAGTTTATTGGAGATAAGAGTCTTAAAGGATTTTCCTGTGCAAGCTGGCTTTGATCCTTAGATCTCAGCCTTCAGAGTAGGTAGGATTACAGGCATGAGCCACCAAACACCTGGCCTATAGTCCTTTTATGACCTCATAGAATAGCTTTAGTTCTAGCTAGCTGCTTATCAGCTCTGAAACTGCTGCAGAGAACAAAGCATTTGCTTTTCCTGTCCCATTTCAAGGGCCCTTGACCAGGTCATTACTAGGTCATTTACATGGCTCAAATACAGCAAAACTATTTTTTTTTGATCTGGTCATGGGGCCTGAACTCTGGGCCTGGGTGCTGTCCCTCAGCTCTTCAGCTCAAGGCTAGCACTCTACCACTTGAGCCACAGTGCCACTTCTGGCTTTTTCTTTTTGCTTAAGTGGTGCTGGGGAATTGAACCCAGGGTTTCATGCATGCAAGGCAAGCACTCTAACACTGAGCCACTTTCCCAGTCCGGCAAAACTCTTTATTACACCCCTCCCCTTTCCCTCCATTCCTTTTTCAGGGCTACTTTCCTATCATGTGTCATTTTAGGTCACATATCACTCAAACACAATAAAGCTCCGCTCTCTCTTTTTTCTCCGTCCCTCTTTCCCCACACTCCTTCTCCTTTCTCCAATCCCTCTCTCCATTTCTTTTCTTTTCTTTTTTGCTGGTACTAAGATTTGAACTCAGGGCCGGGTGCTATCTCTTAGCATTTTTTACTCAAGGCTAGTACTCTGTCACTTGAACCACTTCCAGCTCTTTCCTGGTTGATTGGAGATAGAAACATTATAGATTTTCCTGCTGTAGCTGGCTTTGAACCATGATCCTTAGATCTCAGCCTCCTGTTTAGCTAGGATGACAGGAATGAGATGGTTATTTTTTGAAGAACCCTCAGTGCACTTTCATTAGTACAATTTGATTAATATCCATCTTTTCACCATAGTGTGGGGTTCATAAGGGATCTTTTTAAACTACTGTGTCTTCAGTGTCCTTGACATTGTACTAACACCTGCTTTACTTATATCTTTAAATAAAATAACATTTGACTAAAAAAAAGCAACATATGTTCTTGAATTTGATTTTCACTACAACTCTTTCTCATTTGCAATCATGCTTAAACATGTTTCTTGAAGTTAGGGAAAACAGGGTTTTGCAATTGCATGTATGAAATTCACTCCCAAATGGTAACAACTCCTCTCATTGCCATGAGTATTTGAGTACAGATTCCTTCGACTCACTTTCAGAGCTAACCAGGTTCACTGGTTCCCATTGATGGACAGGTAGACTTAGGAAAACATTCCCAATTGAGAAACATGTGTTTCTATAGCTGTCAGATGGAAGCCAGTGTGGAGACCCCATTTAAGGAAACGTGGTGGACAGAGAAATCACAATAGCCAGGAGAAAATGACCAGGTGCACCAAGAGCAAGAAATGGACTAAGTGGAAGATGCTCCCAAGATATTCCCCATGTATGCAACTTTCCAACCATGGTCTGTAAGAGAGACAACCCATCAACAGGGTCCATGAAATGGGAGACAGCCAATCAGCAAAATCCCCACTCCACCATACTGGCTCAGTAGCTAGAGCAACAGAACAGAACAGAACAGCAGCAGCAGCAGCAGAGTACTAGTAAAACAGCTCTTTTGATTTGTTGTCCATTAGTTTTTGGTATACATTTTTTTAGTGGTATCCTGATGTAGATGCTCAGTTCTCCCATTGTCCTATCTGAGTACATGCTTTTCCCAACCTGGGACTCCAAAAAGAAACAGAAAATGCTACATGTCTGTCTCTGTTGGACGTTGGGCATAGGCATCAGGGAAAGGCCATAGGCTGGTTTGCTTTGAAAAACTTGGGTGGGGTGTGACCAGTTTCTAATTGAATTCCATCCTATCAGGAACGAGATCTTCATCTCTTCTCAGGGTGCCCTTGACTAGCAATTCCCTCTGCTAACATTGCAGTCGGCTACAGTTCTTTCAAACCCTGGGCCCAGAGGAGTCTGGGATGTGAAAGTATTAACATGTAGATTACTTTCTCATGCCAGTTGTATTATTGGATTTCTCTCTTTGCCAACTCACTTTAAATGGCTGTAACTACTGAGGTCTCCAGTGAACCTCAAAGTAGAAATGATGTTTGCAGAGAAGGACTGCATCCATTCCATCTACCCTCAGAGCTCCTGCACAGACCCTTTCTCTTCAGCAGAATGGAATTGCATTTGTGAAGGTGTAAGCGTTTACATTCCCAGGACCTTTAAAGAGTATTAACTTCCTCTAGGTCTCTGAACGAAGCAATTACTTGGCTAGAGATAGAACCATAGTGATACATATGAGACTAGGTTTCCTTCCCTTCTTCTCTCCCTCTAACCCCCTCTTCTTTCCTCCTACCCTTTTTCTTTTTCCTTCTTCCTTCCTCCCTCATCTTTACTTCCTCCCTCTTCTTTACTTCCTTCCTTCCTCCCTGTCCTTCCTTCCTTTTCTTTTTATTCCAGTACAGAGACTGAACTCCAAGGTCTGGCTGTCCTTTAGTTTTTTTCCCCAAGGCTAGCATTTTACCACTTGAGTAAACTCTACTTTTAGCTTTTTGCTCATTAGTTGGAGATAAGAATCCCATAGATTTTTCTATCTGGGCTGGCTTCAAACCAGTATACTTAGACCTCAGCCTCCTGAGTAGCTAGGATTACAGGTGGGAGCCACTGCCTTTCTGTTCACATCAAATATGCATGGAACTGTTTCCAATCAAGGCCTCTGAAGAGAGAATTGGGAGAAGAAATCTTGGGGCTTGCAGTGTGGCTATCCGATGAATGATTCTGAACTACAGAGTAGAGACTAGTTTGTGTGTAATCAATATGGATTTGGTTCCCCATCTTTAAGTGTAAGAAATAGCCAAGCCGTTCATTGCTCTATATCCAACTAAATGCAGTTCTGAGTCTCAATTTTCTAGTTGCCAAGTGTTGGAGTTTCCCTCCCTTTCTTTCCCAGGGAGCAGGGTATCCTATGTGACTCTGGACGCATGGGCAATAATGTCCACAAAGTGCAGCTGGTGATGGGGCTCCCTCTTCAAGCTTTAGAGTCCATCAGAAGAAGGCCATGGTGTCTCTGTGGACTGAGTACAGGTCTGGCCACCCCTGGGGAAAGTCATGAAATCACTCAGAGGAGAACAGGCTCTTTTTCTGAGCACACCTAATGCTATTGTTCTCAATTTTGATGGTTGATTTGAGCATACAGTGACAAGCAGATGACAAAAAACACTCAAGAGTTAGATACAAGCTGGGCACTGGTGACTCACACCTGCAAATGTAGCTACTCAAGAGGCTGAGATCTGGGAACTGTGGTTCAAAACCAGACTGGACAGGAAAGTCTGTGAGATTTATATCATCTCGAATTAACAATCAGAAAAACTGAATCAAAAAGGTAGAGTGGGGGCTGGGAAGGTGGCTCAGTGGTAGAGCACTTGCCTTGCATGCATGAGGCCCTGGGTTCGATTCCTCAGCACCATATAAGCAAAAAGAAAAAAAAGCCAGAAGTGGTGTTGTGGCTCAAGTGGTAGAGTGCTAGCCTTGAGCTGAAGAGCTGAGGGACAGCGCCCAGGCCCAGAGTTCAGGCCGCATGACCCGACCAAAAAAACCCAAAAGAGGTAGAGGGCTACCCTTGAGCAAAAAAGCTCAAGGGACAGCACCCATGACTGACAACAGCAACAACAACAACAACCAAAAGAGAACTCGTTAGGGGAACCTTCTTGAAAAGCCTTGAGGTGAGACAGGCCACTTTTTGGGTTGCATATATGTCATCCTGTTTAGCCCCAGGAAAGTTTTGCTATAGAGAATGCTCACCCCTGATTGTTATCCTATGTGGTTAGCTTGTGGTGAGCTTTGTCCCCACCCACAACATGGTTTTTGCCTTTAAAAGCTTTGTGCAAGCTCTGTTCTGGGCTGTAGGTCTTTGGGACAGGAGTCTACCTGTAGTCACCGACATTTTACTAAAGACTCCCAGCCAAGTGCTGATGGCTCACACCTATAATCTTAGCTACTAAGGAGGCTGAGATCTGAAGATCACAGTTCAAAGCTAGCCCAGGCAGGAAATTCCGTGACACTCTCACTGTGGCTCAAGTGGTAGAGCACTCATCTTAAGTTGAAGAGCTGAGGGACAGTGCTCAGGTCCAGAGTTCAAGCCCCACAACTGACCAAAAGAAAAAAAAAAAGATTCCCAATTTGACCGCTCAAGATGTGGCTTCTCTGTATCTTGCAAACTATTCCCATATAATTGAATCCAGTGACCTCCATCTCTTCCTTTTCTCCCCTCCCCCATTCACTCTTACCCATTTGTCCTCTAGGAAATTTAACTGGTCATGCATGCCACTACAGCCATCTCCACAAACAAAACCTGCAAAAGAAAATTCAAAATAATCTTCCATTCAGAAACCTGACATTTGACATATGTGGTTGTCCCTCAGGTATATCATTCAAGTTACAGCCTGATGGTAGAAGGAATTGCTGGTGTACTACTGCATAGGAGACCCTAGGTCCAATTTCCAGCTATTCCACAAACCAGCTGCAGCCTCTTGTCCCTATAAACCAAATAAAGACACACAGTGAAGATGAGAGAAAGGAAATTTATTACCTTGTAGACAGGGGGGAAGACAGCACTTCAGCCCTTCTTCAGAAATATAGACAGGATCAGTAGCTTTTAATACATAACTGGGGGAAGGGGGTATATGAAGTACAGTCTTCAAGCTATATTCTGGTACCTCATATCTGTAATCCTGGCTATTCAGGAGGCTGAGATCTGAAGATCAAGGGTTGAGACCAGCCTTGGCAGGAAAGTCTGTGAGACTTTTATGTACAATTACCCACCCCCAAATGAGGAATTGACCTGTGGTTCAAAGTACTAGAATGCTAATCTTGAGGAAGGGACAATGCCCAGGCCCTGAGTTCAAGTCCTAGGACAAAAAAAAGAGTTACAATCTTTGGTCAAAATTTGGTTTCTTTCTCTCATACAACTTTGCATAACCTTTGAAATAAAAAACTATTTTAATTAAGTCCTATGTCCTTGTATTATTTACATCCTGTTACAAGTTCCTGCTTTGGCCAGCTTTTATGGCTTTAAAATTTTTCATTTTTTGTTACATTAACTACTTAAGCCACATTGTTAAAGTTTTTTCCTCTTTTTAAAAAATTTTCTTTTTAAAGAATAATCTTTAGGTAGTTATGCATAGGAGCTTCCATTTAATAAGTAAATACAATACGTTTTGATCAGCGTTACCTCTTGAGACAAGGAAAGGGAGACCCCAACACTTGGCAACTTGAAAATTGAGACTCAGAACTGAATTCAGTTGGTTGCAGAGACATGAACTGCCTGGCTGGTTCTTACACTTAAAGATGGGAAACCAAATCCAAATTGATTACATATAAATCAGTCTCCGCTCTGTAATTTAGAATCATTCATCTGATAGCCACCCTGCAAACCCCAGATTTCTTCTCCCAATCTCTCCCTTCAGTGTACTTGACTTGAAACAGTTGCATGCTTATTTGATGTGAACAGAAAGGCAGTGGCTCCCACCTGTAATCGTAGCGACTTAGGAGGCTGAGCTCTGAGTGTTGTAACCCAATCAGTAACAAAACAAAAGATGCTACAATTAATAAGCCAAATTATAGGAGTCTTTATTGTCACCTCGGCAGACCAACAGATGCACAGGAGTATAGACGTCTGAAATTGTGCTTTCCTGAGACAGCTCAGAGTTAAGTCTTTCAAAGAGAAAAAACACATCTTTTTGGACAAGCAATGCATAAGACTTTTTTTTTTGTTTTATTTTACAAAGCATATACAGACACCAAACTTAGCATTATCAATAAATTTAGACTTACTTCCCAAATATGGGGTGGCTGGAATACTTTCAGGGAAGGGAAGGAGGAAAGGAGAGAAGAAGAATAGAAGAATAGAAGAAGAAAAAGAGGAAGAAGAAGAAGAAGAAGAAGAAGAAGAAGAAGAAGAAGAAGAAGAAGAAGAAGAAGAAGAAGAAGAAGAAGAAGAAGAAGAGGAGGAGGAGGAGGAGGAGGAGGAGGAGGAGGAGGAGGAGGAGGAGGAGGAGGAGGAGGAGGAGGAGGAGGAGGAGGAGGAGGAGGAGGAGGAGGGGGGGGAGGAGGAGGAGGAGGAGGAGGAGGAGGAGGAGGGAAGAGGAGGGAAGAGGAGGGAAGAGGAGGAGGAGGAAGGAGGAGGATGAAGAAGGAGAGAAGGAGGAGGAGGGAATGGAGGAATAGGTAGAGGAGGAGGAGGTAGAGGAGGAGGAGGGAGGAGGTTCTATCTCTGACCTGGCCAAGCAATTGCCCCATTCAGAGACCTGAAGAAACTACCCTTTTAAGGTCCTGGGAATGTAAAGGTTTACACCTTTACAAATGCATTGCCGTTCTGAACACAGAGAAGGTCTGTGCATAGGTGCTGAGGGAAGACGGAATGGATTCAATCCCTTCTCCACAAACATTTCTACTTCTGAAGTTCACAGGAGACCTTAGGCGTTTTACATCCATTTAAAGTGAGCTGGCCAGAGAGAGAAATCCGATAACACAACTGCCTTGAGAAATTAATCTAAATGTTAATACTTCCACATCCCAGAGAAAGAATGCACAGATCAACACCCCTCTCCTAGTCATGGGTGCCTTGACACCTTGAGCTCTTCCTCCTCCCCAGTACCTCCCATGCCACTTCCTTTGTGGTCAGGGAGTGCTTACAATTCTAGGCCAGTTCTAATGGAAATTGAGGTATGTGTGTAGTGGAACCCCTTGTGCCTTTAGCTTGACCTTTGGGCAATAAAGTCCTACTAGGGCCTCATGCACACAGGTCGCATCTCATTCATATTCTTACATTATGGGATAACAATCTTACACATGCACAGATTCTCCTCTAAAAAAAAATCTTCCCAGTCATGATCCCCTCCTCTGCTATAGTTACTAAGAATTCCTCCCACACTCCCTGGGTGGTAGAAAGCAGAAAGTCCTCCTTGGGTTTCCTACTCTGATTCAGGAACAGATAGTTCCCCTATGGTCCTTTTTCAAATTGGAAAAAGAAAACATTTTATCTATTTAAATTTGAATTGTAACTACATGTTAGTTCCCACAGTCAAATACCATTTATTAGAGTTATTTCACTAAGCTGGAATTTCACCTCAGCCAATTCAAGCACTCTTCTGTCTCAGGAGTGAAGGCAATTATAACCACCATACCAAAAGGTCATTTTTTAAACAGTCAACATCATCATTCTAATTATTCAGTCAACAATAACAAAAGTAACACTTTCACAGTGGGCTTTTATAGCCAGGATATTATTAAATGTGAATCCCAAAAGGGAAATTCATAGAAGGAGGAACATATGTTGTATTAAAACAACAGTAATTTGTTGACATATTCTGTACACAAATGATGTACATTATGCAAACTAATTTGGCTTTGGTGTTAGAAAAAGATTTTTGTAAAATGGGGGAATATTTGTTTTTTCCATAATAGAGTTTGAACTCAGGGCTTTGTATTTCCTAGACTGGCATGATACTATCCAACCTGCCTGCCCAGATTTCTGACTGGTTGCTGTGAAGCATTGGGTCTCAATTTCCACCCTGGCATGATCCATAGACAGATATGCCTACTTTTAGCTATCATCAGCTGTGTGCCACCACATCCAGCTTCTGCCTAAGTTTTCCTCAAATCACAATCCTCCCATACTCAGCCTCCCACATAGGGAACTTTTTCTGCCCCATAGATATTAAAATATTTAAAGACGTATTTTATTTCTTGCATTTCCTAAAAGTGATTACAGGCATATTGGATGTTAATTTCTGTAACATTATACTTCAAGTCTTCTAGAAAAGCTCCTTTGCTTAGCAAAATTAAAAATTAAAAAAAAAAATCCTTTCTTGTCATCCAAGCCTAGTTTGTCCAATATGGTAGCCAATAGTCACAAGCACCTGGGGACATTTAACATGTGACTTTAATTTTATTTTATTTTCTGTTGATTTACCTTAAAAGTTTTAAACAAGGGCTGGGAAGGTGGCTCAGTGGTAAAGCGCTTGCCTTGCATGCTTGAGGCCCTGGGTTCGATTCCTCAGCACCACATAAGCAAAAAGAAAAAAAAGCCGGAAGTGGCACTGTGGCTCAAGTGGTAGAGCGCTAACCTTGAGCTGAAGAGCTGAGGGTCAGCACCTAGGCCCATAGTTCAGGCCCCACGACTGTACCCCCCCAAAAAAAGTTTTAAACAAGCCAGGAGCTAGTTTCTCATGCCTATTAGTAGTCCTAGCTACCCAGGAGGATTATATCTGAGGATTGTGGTTCACAACCAGTCTGAACAGGAAAGTCCATACAACTCTTATCCCCAATCAACCAGAAAACCAGAAGTACAGCTGTGTGTCAAAAGTGGTAGAACATTAGCCTTGAGTGAAAGAGCTAAGAGGCAGTACCTAGGCCCTGCGTTGAAGTCCAACTAAAATAGAACCAATCTAAAGATTTTTATTGAACTTAGCTCTGGTTTTCATAGTACATTATTTCTTTTAAACTGTTGAAGATTTAGCACCTAAATTAGGCTGCTGAAAATCCATTATCCGTACTGCAGGTTTAATATAAAAATAATGAAAAGCATCTTAATGTTGTACTGGTAATTTGTAGAAATAGTAACACTTGCAATCAGTTGAGTTGAAGAAAGTAGTCTACTGAAATTATTTTTCTATGTATCTTTTCAAATTTACAAAAAGGTGCTAGAAGGTTTAGATAAAATCTAATGAGACATGGTATCTCTAAGCCACTATTTCTGTTTAGTTCAGCTCATTTTACAACCTAGGAATACCAACTGAGTGATGTTCTAATCTTTATAATAAAGATTCTAACAAATTTACCCTTCCCACAGACAGTATTTAAACACTGAGCCAAATAGAGGATAAAAGATTTTAATTTGGGGCTGGGAAGATGGCTCAGAGGTAGAGCGCTTGCCTTGCAGGCCTGAGGCTCTGGGTTCGATTCCTCAGCACCATATAAGCAAAAAAAGAAAAAAGCCGGAAGTGGCACTGTGGCTCAAGTGGCAGAGCGCTAGCCTTGAGCTGAAGAGCTGAGGGACAGCGCCCAGGCCCAGAGTTCAGGCCCCACGACTGGACCAAAAAGAAAAAAAAAAGATTTTAATTTTTGTTCCCATACCTGGGCTTGAACCTGGGCACTGTCTCTTAATTTTTTCACTTTTTTCACTCAAGGTTGGTCCTCTACCACAGCTCCATTTCCAGCTTTTTGGTGGTCAACTGGAGAGAAAAGTCTCATAGACTTTCCTGCCTGGGTTGGCTTTGAATTAAGATCCTTAGACCTCAGCCTTCTGAGTAGCTGGGATTATAGGTGTGAGCCACCAGAATTCAGCCACAAAGGACTTATGAAGACCTTAGAAATGGCCAAAATGATATTTTTTTAAAGAGAGAAGTAGTTGGACTATGGGAGAAGGAACTTTTCTGGATTTAATCCTACCCAAGGCATCACTTAATCTGCAGGACTCTGACTGGAAATAATTCAGAGAGTCCCAGGCAGGAGAACTGAAAGGATAAGGCTGGAGTAGGGGGTGGGGACCAAGGGGTTGGGGGGGGGTTGGGGGAGAGCCTGCCTGAGCTGCAAGAAGGTGACAGAAGCTGCTGGAACATAACATACAGGAAGCTGCAGGAAAGGGAGTCCTTCCCTCTGCATGTGAATGTCACGCAGTGGGAAGCCCCAGGGTTCACAGACTAAAACATCTGTGAAGCTGAAGACACTAAGCAGAGATCTTACTGTCTATCCACTAGAAGAGACATATATACTAATAAAGCTGAAGACAAAAATCTTGAGCTGGCTTCAATGTATATGTGTGATATTTGTTGTTGAACTGGGTGCTATCCCTGAGCTTCTACTAGCTAGCTATCTACTACTTTGAGTCACACTTCACCACTTCTGAAAACATTGAACACTGTTTTGTGTGTGTGCCAATCCTATGGCTAGAACTCAGGGCCTGGGTGCTGTCCTTAAGTTATCTTACTCAAGGTTAATGATCTACCACTTGAACCACAGTAAAAGCAAAGTCATTTCTGGATTTTCTGATGGCTACTTTGAGATAAGAGTCTCATGGACTTTCCTGCCCTGGCTAGCTTTGAATTATGATCCTCAGATCTCAGCCTCCTGAGTAGCTAGGATTACAGGTGTGAGCCACTGATGTCCAGCCTAAACTAAAAAACAAAAACAAGCAAAACACCACATACTCATTCTATTTTAGAATTAGATATTGATGATAGAAAGGTAGAAAAATTCAAGATCTGTGTCATTGTAAGGAGTTCATGTTAATGAACTGACTCTCACTTGTTTTGGAACAAAGAAAACATCCCTGCCCAGTCATGATGAGAGAATGATGACCATGGAATATGTGATACGGAAGAGGAACATAAGCCAGCCTTTATCATGAAAGATCACACTTAGACATTGATGGAAGCTGAATTCATATTACACAACCTCAATCTTAATCATGCTTGTCCTCTATTTCCCTAGATAATAACAAAACCTTGCTTTATTATCCCGCACTCAATAAGGCCATCTAGGTTCTTATTTGAAGAGACTTTCATAGGTCTTTTGTTGTTGTTGTTGCCTGTAACTATGTATAAATATGAACCACATTTTACATAGAAAGACTTAGTTCAAAATGATGCAAAGCAGCAATGAGCAATTAGTGGAGCCAAAATTAGGATCTAGTTCTGATGAGCTCTCTATAGGATCTCACAATTTTGCCCTGGTAATTACTGCATTAGGAAACTCAACACTGCCCTCTAATGACAGAAAAGTCATTACAACCCAGAACTCCTGAATCACTAAGAGTAATTATCATCAGTGATTCAATTTTACTCTCCTTCCTTCTTTCCTTTGCTTCCCTAACTTCCTCTCCCTCATTCCCTTCTTCCCTTCTTTTGTCAGTAGTATGGCTTCAACTCAGGGCCTTATACTCTCCCTGAGTTTTTTTACTCAAGGCTGTCCCTCTACTACTTAAGCCACAGATCCACTACTGGCTTTATAGTGGTTAATTGGAAATAAGACTTTCACAGATTTTCCTACTTAGGCTGGCTTTGAATCACAATCCTCTAATCTCAGTCTCCTTAATACCTAGGATTTCAGGTTGAGCTCCTGGTTCAGAAATCTCATTAATTGGCCTTCTGGAAATTAACCACACTGTCTTTCCTTGTTACACATAAATTCAAGTGATTCTTTTCACACATCATGATCTGTGAAGACTAGTAAGAGAACTCCGAGTGTCACTTTTTCTTCTTTCTTAACTTCCCACTACTGAGAAATCCTTTCTAGCTAGCTTACCTTCTGATTACGTTGGGAATATATCTCACTTTAAATGAGCCTTAAAGTGAGATTCTTGTTTGACTGAAGTCTTGGATTACATAAAGTTAATTGTTTAGGGCTGGGAAGGTGGCTCAGTGGTAGAGCACTTGCCTTGCATGCTCAAGGCCCTGGGTTCGATTCCTCAGCACCACATAAGAAAAAAGCCGGAAGTGGCGCTGTGGCGCAAGTGGTAGAGTGCTAGCCTTGAGCTGAAGAGCTGAGGGACAGTGCCCAGGCCCAGAGTTCAAGCCCCACAACCGGACCCAAAAAAAAAAAAAGTTAATTGTTTAGGAAAAAAGATTATCCAATATGGTGGCTTTGATAATTTGGAGATTTCTTCTGGCTGCTCATGGAGTATAGAGGTGAGCTGCCTGTGATAGGAGCCCTATGATTATTCTGTGTGGTTTGGTTTGGTTTTCATGCCAGTACTAGGTCTTGAACTCAAGGCCTGGGCACTGTCCCGGAGCTTTTTTCCTTAAGTCTAGCGCTCTATCAGTTGAACCACAGCTCCACGTTCAGGACTTCTGCTGGTTAATTTGAGATTTCTCATAGCTTTTCCTCCTCAGTCTGACTTTGAACTTCTACCCTCAAATCTCTGCCTCCTGAATAGCTAGGATTACAGACATGAGCCACCAGCAACAGTCTTGGTTTAGTATACATTGGAACCATAGTCCAAAAAAGCTCTTCCTCCACATAATTCCTATTAATGAGCCCATAGCTTCCTATATGCTTTTGTATATATGTCTATGTTTCTCTCTATATACATATACATATCTATATACATGTATATATGTATGTACATGTATATATGTGTGTATACATATATACACATATATATGTAGTATATATACACAATTAGCCAGTCTTGGGGCTTGAACTTTGGGCCTGGGTGCTATCTCTGAGCTTCTCTTACTGAAGGTGAGCCCTCTACCACTTGGCCACAGTGCCACTTCCAGTTTCTTAGTGGTTGATTGGAGATAAGTATCTCATGGGGACTTTTCTGCCCAGGCTAGCTTCAAATGGCTATCCTCAGATCTCAGCCTCCTCAGTAGCTAGGATGACAGGCATGAGTTACTGGCACCTGGCCTTACATGCTTCTTTATAGCTTCCCAATCATTTGACTTAAGTAAAATGACTCTTTAGACTGTAGAGGGACATTTCATTAAAAAATTTTGATCAAATATTAGCATCCTCACACTAGCTAATTCGGAATAGATGAGGACTCAGTAAAGATCAAATTTTTAACCCTTGTTACCACATCTCAGGTCCCTCACCATTGCCTTGCTATCTCTTCCTTAAACACACACAAAGGGAGCACTGTCCATCTTCTCTTCTGTAGCTACTGTGTCAGCAGTGCATCACATCCTTCCTGAATTATCCCAGTAAAACCTCATTGGTGTTCTCCTAGGTCAAGCCTCCCCTTCAACAACTCCTTCCCTCACAGATACACACAGAGTTTGTACCACATCAGGGAAATGTATTCTGTGAAAATATAGTGCTACTGACTTGTATGTTGGCCCAATATACCTCCCTCAGAGATGCCTACCATTCCTACTGGAATCAAGACAAGATGGAAGATTGGAGAAAGGAGTTTATGGAAGGGATGGAGATGCCACATAATTGTAGGTCCTTTCCTACCACTGCCTGAGTAACACATCATACAAGGTTTCACTGGATCCATGCAAATTCTTTCTAATAAGACAAAGGGGAACTGCAGATGGACTTGGTCAGCTCCATAAATGTAAGACATATCTATTATATAGCTAAGTCCCAAAGTAGAGATTTCATGGATGATCTGTACAAAAAGATGCTATTTAAGAATGCAAGAGGAAGTGTTGTGTTGCAAAGTAAAACAGAAAATGATGCTCTTCCCTATAGATACACACTTGGAGATGTACTAGGCATGGTGTCATATTGACAATTCAGAAAACTCCAGCAATAGAGGGGCTGGGAAGGTGGCTCTGTGGTAGAGTGCTTGCCTTGCATGCTCGAGGCCCTGGGTTCAATTCCTCAGCATCACATAAGCAAAAAGAAAAAAGCCGGAAGTGGCGCTGTGGCTCAAGTGGTAGAGGGCTAGCCTTGAGCTGAAGAGCTGAGGGACAGCACCCAGGCCCAGACTTCAGGCCCCAAAACCGGACCCACCCCCCAAAAAAAGAAAACTCCAGCAATAGAAAAAGAATGTCACTTTGCCTGACATGATTCTCAGCACTTCCTGAGAAACTGATCAAAGAACTGCATTTCCCCTTTTATCTCTTCATAGACTACTCCCCAGGGAGTTCACAACACCTGGATTTGGACAGACTGAGAGATGACACCAGAATGACAAGGGACCATTATCACTGCATTGACACCACCACTTGGATTTTGTCCCTATAGGACCTGTCCCCTTTCCTGCCAGGACTTCAGCTCTCTTGTAAACAGAATAAAAGGTCAGAATCATTGGACGTCCATGTAGCTTTCTTTGCCAGACTGGTTTTTGGGAGTTTGTGTTTCTGTCCATCCTGAAGAGAGAGTTACTATGGATGAAGTTGCCAACTCTGTTTAAATAACAGTTTTGTAATACAGCTTCATCCCACTTTATCTCTCAGAGCCAATCATGCCTTGCTCTCTTATGCCCTGTGAGCATTTTTTTAAAACCTGTGAGCATTTTTTAAAACATTGTTTTCACTTGCAAAGAAGACAGTTAATAATGGGATTGGCACTGTACTAACACAAGTCTTACTCCCACAGGAGAGAGGCTGCAAGACCATGCAAGTGGGTCAGAGATGGATGGGGCTCACTCACACGTTACTAGGCAACTGTGCAAATGGGATGGAAGTGATATTGATACATAGGACTATGCCTTGGAAGTTCACTTGCTTCAAATCTCCAAGGCTACACTTCTCCTTTGCAACAATAAATAAATTGAAAGTGTTGAGAGAACATTCTCCTGCTTTCCAAAACAATTCTGGGGCCAATGAAAACACGACCCATGTTTCTGAATGCTGAAGGCTGCATTTAGGTTTATTTACTCCCCCTCTTTCTCATTCAACATAGGAGTCATCAACCTCTCTATTTCTCAAGGTCTTGAATATCTCCAAGCTCTACCTTTGGGAATCACGAGCAAGCTTGAGGGATGGATGGAAGGAAAGAAGAAAATTAGAGGCATGGTAGAGGCAATTGGGGCTAAAAGGCCATGGAAGAATGGAGTGAAGATAAGAATAAGAGAGAGTAAGAGAAAGACTGATGAAGAAATATGCATATTTTAGAGGTAGAAAGATGGGATGAAGACTCATTTTTCCACCAATGTTTACTGCTGTTAGTTTGAAGAGACATTGGGGAGTTGTGGCAAATCTGCCTCTTTCTCTGTCCCTTTGTTTCCTTAAGAGGAGATTTTTCTCTTAGGTAGCTTTGTGTCTGAGCTTCCCTCCATATTCCTTCATGAAGGAGTTAGGCCTCCCTGGCTAGGTAAAGGATAACAGCAAGGACCAGCTCCAATATGGGAGAGAGATGATTCAACAAGATGCCTGAGGAGAATGACCCAGCAAGATGATGCATGCAAATCTCACAATGCAGTAATGACTCAGTAGAGACAGAGAAACCAAGGAGACTCCCTACAGCACTCCCTATACCCTATCTAACCCTATACCCACCAACTGGACCAGGCCATGCCTCAGAGGGAGAAGCTAAGACCCTATACATAAGGGACAGGTACAGGCAGGATGGAGATGCGATAAGGCTCCCGGATCCATTCTTTTGTTGTTGTTGTTGTTGGTCATGGGGCTTGAACTCTGGGCCTGAGCACTGTCCCTCAGCTCTTCAGCTCAAGGCTAGTGCTCTACCACTTGAGCTACAGCACCACTTCTGGTTTTCTAGTGGTGCAATGGAGATAAGAGTTTCTCGGACTTTCGTGCCCGGCCTGGCTTTGAACCTGGATCCTTAGATTTCAGCCTCCTGAGTAAGTATAAAATTACAGGTGTGATCCACCAGTGCCTGCCTCAAATTATATTTTAGCAGGATTTCCTTATGATATTATGATATTATTTAGTTCTCATAATCACTGGATATTACAGTCTCCTAGTTTTATAACTTTGCCTTGGAGATGTTGTGTCTCAAAGATGTTAAAATTCTCAAGGTCTCACCCTGACAAAGTCACTGCTATAGTTTGGGTATTGAATGTGCTAAGGATTTCATCTCTAAAACACCAGTACTGGAGATATTAGGGGCCCTTTAAGAGTTGAGTCTTTATGGGGAGGTCTTCAGGTCAAGAGCTTCCTGCTCCCCTATTCTGCCTGTCATCTGAGCATCTTCTCTGACACATGTTCCTATCAGGATATGCAATCTTTGCCAGAGGCTCAAAGCAAGAGACTACTTGACATTGGACTAGAACCCACAAACTGTGGGTAGCTAAGGGAACTTTTCAGTTATAAGCTAATTGCTTCAAGTATGTTACTGTAGTAAAGCAAAGCTGACCAATACAACCATGGTGATAAAACACACTCCCCTTCTTTTTGTTTGTTATTAGTCATGAACTTGAACTCAGAACCTGGAGTCTGTCCCAGAGCTCTTTTGCTCAAGGCCAGCTCTCTACCACTTTGAGCCATAGGTCCACTTCTCTGGTGGTTTGCTGGAAATAGAGTCTCATGGATTTTTGCTGCCTGAGCTGGCTTCAAATAGTGATTCTCAGATCTCAGCCTCGTGAGTAGCTAGGATTACAGAATGAGCCATTGGCTCCCAGTTCTTTTTCAAGCCAGAGCTTTAGACTAAGTTTTGTTTCCAACTCAAAGGAATCCTCTACACCTGCATCTTGTCACTCTTAGCAATCTGTCCTCCAGCTAAATAAAGGATTGTGAGGAGAAGAAACTTGTGATTCACGTCAGAGTTCACCAGAAAACCATGAAGAATGGAAAATAGAGGATTAGAGACAAGGTTATAACTACTAACCTTTACCTTGCTCATGTAATTGTAACCCCTCTGTACGGTATTTTCACAATAAAAAAAAAGAAATAGAAATACTAACCTTGTATTTCCCTACTTACTACTTTTTGCCTCCACAGCAATTTTTCTTTGTGAGTTTAGATGTAATTCGATAGCACTGTATCTTGACTCTTAATGATTGATCATTGACTTTTTAAAAAAAAAGTCAAATGGACATCCCAGAGTTGTCAGAAGAGCTGAGGCTCTGTATTGAGTTGTAAAGAAGAATCTGTGACTCTGCTTGCCTTTGGTATTAAAGTAGGCAATCCTGCCATCTAGTGGACTTTGAATCAACTTCAGTTGAAAGTCTTCTGCAATTTAGGAGATTCTATTTTAAATAACAAGGGAAGCCTGGAGTTGCAGTTCATCTCTATAATCCTAGCTACTCAGGGGGCTGATCTCTGAGGATCATGGTTCAAAGCTTGCCTGGGCAGGAAGTCCTGAGACTCTTTATTTGTAAAGAAGAACAAGGAAAGTGGAAGCAGGGATGTAGCTCAAAGTAGTAGAGGGATACCCTGAAAAAAAAGGCTCAGGGACTATGCCCAGGCCCTGAATTCAAACCCCACGATCGACAAAACAAACAAAAAAGCCCCCAAAATGCAAGAATGGCCTTGTGGGAAAAATATCACTTCTTTCATGTTTCAGCTCTACAAGGAGGAGTAAATGTGAACCTGGCACCCTTGCTTGCCACTGGTAAACTTTGCCCATAATTACTAACACTCATGTTCGCTGGGCCCCTAAAATAAACACCAAAACAAAGATTATGTTTATCTTTCCTACAGACATTCCTAGTAACCAGAAAGAGTTTGCACATTACTAGTAGTAATCAGAAAATATTTGCTGAATAAACGTATGTGCTTAGGATAAGTAAATAAAATAGATGGGAACAGGAGAGATTGCCGATGTCTCAAAGGGAAGAAAGTAAGTTTTGAAATTTTTGCTTTCTCAAACAGAGCAAACCTAGTCCCTGCAATTGCTGGGTGAACAGGGAGAAAAGAGCTTTATAAAGCAGCACCATCACTCACACCAAAAGCCCTGGGCTCACCAAAAGTCCCTGTCTCAAGTCTCCCAAGAGTCAGTTGTTGCCTATCTCTGACCAGCAGAGGGCAGTGCATGCTCGCTCAAGCTAGGGCTGAGTTCAGTCTGTACAATGTCATCTGACAGACTTTGTGTGCTCTTATTCCTTGGAGATGTCTTTATGGTGCTTATAACTGGGGAACAAGATTGCTTTCTAAGTATTGTATGGAAAACAAGTTGTGTTCTTGTTCTTTCTTTAAACAGTGATGCTGAGAATTGGGTTCAGTTCAATAGGGTTGACACTGACATAACAACCTGTAGTGGGAAGTCAGTTTACAAATGACTTTCAGATTGGCAAAATCATCTGTACATAGAAGGTACCAGAGGCTTCAAATAGAAAATGGAGACTAGAGTCACAGGTGCCCAGCTAGAACTTTCTTCTAGGTCCTTAGGCCTCTCTCCCGACAACACATGTACATTTCTTTTTTTTTTCTTTTTTTTTTTTTTTTTTTTTGCTTATGTGGTGCTGAAGAATCGAACCCAGGGCCTCAGGCATGCGCTCTACCACTGAGCCAACTTCCCAGCCCTCACATGTACGTTTCTTTGACTGTAGATCTTTCTAGTCGTGTCTTGGCTCATTTTAGGGTCTTTGGAGTCAGGGTGGGTGAAGACCACCCCTCAGCCCCCACCCCTGCCTTTCTGTTGAAGGGTTGGTCACTTGCTTTGGAATTTAAATGTAGTCAATCTGAAATCATTTATATTATTTCCAAACCAAATAACAAAATGGGTAAGTTGTGTGAGGTTTGATTTTCACAAATATTTTTTTTGGAGGGGGGGGGGTTGGTTCCAGTCGTGGGCCTGAACTCTGGGCCTCAGCACTGTCCCTCAGCTCTACAGCTCAAGGCTAGTGCTCTACAACTTGAGCCACAGTGCCACTTCTGGCTTTCTTTTTCTTTTTTTTTCTTTTTTTCCCCCTGCTTATGTGGTGCTGAGGAATTGAACCCAGGGCCTCATGCATGCAAGCAAGCACTCTACCACTGAGCCACCTTCCCAGACGGTTTCACAAATATATTTTTAGTGATTTTGGTGGTGGTGGTGTGGGCTTGAACTTGAGGCCATGATGCTGTCCCTGAGCTCTTTAGCTCAAGGTTAATGCTCAACTACTTTAAGCCACAGCTCAACTCCCAGGTATTTGGTCATTAACTAGAGAAAAGACTTTCATGAAAGTTCCTACCAAGGCAAGATTCCATGAGCCATCAGACTCCAGTGAAGGAATACTTTTTTGTTGTTGTTGTTGTTGTTATTTGTTTCTTTTTGTCTGCATGTACTTCCATTTATGGTAGCACCACTCACAATAAAGATAGGGAATCAATCAAGTGTACATCATTGGACCAATAAAAAGAAAGCGTATACATTCAGTGGAATGTTATTCAGCCTTAAGTAAAAAATAAATAAATAAATAAAATAAAATCAGGTTCACACCTGTAATCCTATCAATTCAGGAAGCTGAGATCTGAAGATCAAAGTTCAAAGTCAGCCTGGGAAGAAATGTCCATGAGATTCTTTTCTCCAATTAACCTCCAGAAAACCAGAAGCAGATCTATGGTTCAAAATGGTAGAGTGATAGTGAGACAGTGCCCTAGACCCATGTTCAAACAAATAAAAAGAAAACAATTTCAACAATATAAATTGCACAGTAGAACACTAAGCTTCAAGAAATAATGCAAAGCCGGGTGCTGGTAGCTCACACCTATAATCCTAGCTACTTAGGAGGCTGAGATCTGAGGATCACGGTTCAAAGCCAGCCAGGCAGGAAAGCCCTTGAGACTCTTATCTCCAATAAACTACTATAAAACAATAAGTGGCATTGTAGTTCAAGCAGTAGAGTGCTTGCCATGAGCTGAAGAGTGCAAGGACAGTGACCAGGCTCAGAGTTCAAGCCCCACAACTGACAATAAAAGAAGAAAAAAAAATAATGCAGGTACAGAAACACCAATATCAGACACACCCTTTTATATTTGAAGATTAAGAAATGTGGCTTTAGAGCAGACAGAAAAACCATAGGACACTGCTGAAGCATTGCTCATAGTCCTCCTTCAGTGAAGGGCAGAGCCTGAGGCTCCTGTGCCTTCTCTGATCCTGTCTCTTACCACTGAGCACAGGCTTCCTCGCTGCAGCCATACTGGCATTTGTACTGTTCTGCAGCAGCCCAGGATAACCTGTGCCAGGCTGGGGGCCACTGTTATTCTACTGCCTGGAATGCTCTTCCCCAGACACCCAGCTGCTCATCCCCCATCCTCCCCCACTCCCACCCACCAAAGAGATCTACTCTATGATACCCTGCTCAAAAATACAACCTTGTGGACATGCATGCACACACACACATGGGTGCAGACACACACAGAATATTCCCACCACTCATCCTTTCTGCCTTACATCTTCCTTCTGATGTATTCTCTTTATTACTTATGTAAATCTGTGTAAAGTCTTTCTCCATGCTTGAGTGTAAACTCACAAGGAGAGATATTTTTGTGCTGTTCTCAGCATTGTGTCAGTCTTCAGGATGATGTCTCTCACCCTGTGGTCACTCAGCAAATGTCCATTGAATGAAGGCCTACCCATTCTCTCACACAGTTATTTGACAATTGTCCTGTTGCACATGGTCAAAGCTCTTTCCCACTGCTTTCTTATGACTCCCTTCCACAGCCCTTCTCACCCTTGCCTTGTGGTCTCCTCACCTGTGTTTCCATGCCCTTTGCCTGACGCCTTGTGCACCTCAATCTCACACATGGAGATGGTGTGCACACACCAGCTCACCTGCTCCTCCTCTGGGAAGCTTTTCCATCCCACACTGGCTCCTCCCTCTTCAGTTCTTCCAAGTCTTTCCTCCAGCCCTGGTCCCATCATGCTGGTTAGAAGCCTATGTAATGATCTGTGTGATATTCTAGCTAAGCTGTGGGAGCCTCATTCTCTGGGGCAACTTTTGGTCCTATCTCCTTCACCTACTGAGCCAAATGCACTCCAACTGTTCCACAAAGGTTTAGGAGTGTTCTAGCATGCGTGTGCATCAGACTATCCATTGAAAAGTCAAAGGTAGACCTGAGTTTTGGACAGTGAGCTCATCTTGCCCCTTAAGACAAGACTGGCATGGAATCATAAAATGACTTGCCTCCTGCTTGGCATACTGCCCCTCTCCCCCATCTCCACAATGCAACTCAACACTGAAATCACAGCAGCGAAGAGGCACACTCTCTACTGCACTAGGACTACAAGACACTAACCTCTTAAGCCAAACCCACAGATGTGAATTGAAGCCCACTCCCTCACTCTGAGCCTCAACTGCAGCTTTTGGGGCAGCAAGGCCTTGTCTCCTGGCAGTCTCTGCCTCACTCTGAGGAGATCATTTGACACATCTAGCTCTGCATTGAGAGCTGAACTTGAAGGAAGAAAAGAGCACATTTTCCTTCCTAATTCCGTCTCGACGTGCACATCAGGTTGGGTTTGAAGGAGGCTGATTCCCAGAGGAATTACTGAGCAGCCATCTGCTTGTGTGCTTCTGAGACATCTTGGTAAAGAGAGAAGGAAGCTGTTAATCAATCATGCAAAGGGAGCTGCTTGCTCTTTCACTAGGAAATGGGAGTGCACATGTCCTTGAGTGTGCACATGTTCTGATATTCTAAGGTCTTGATACACTTGCACTATACATGTCCTTCTCTCCATGTCCATTCTGCACAGCAGACTAACACCACCTTCCTTCCACACCCATTTTAATGTGTCACTGACACAGCTGTCCTTCAGATAAGTACACAAATACCTTTCATAACAACAGAGAAACAAACCTGTGCCACAAGAGATTAGCAAAGTCAAGTGCACTGCCTGATGCTGGAGGCTATGTAATCCTAACTATCCTAGAAGCTACCTGGATTGCAGCGACAGCCAGTCTAGGAAGACTCCATCATCAATTAACTAGAAAAATGCAGACCTGGAGGTGTGGTAGAGCACCAGGCATGAACATGCAAATTGAAAGAAGGAGAGAAAGAAAAAGAAAGACTGAGACAGAGAGATGAAAGACAGAGAAATGGACAGAGTTAGAGACAGATTCAAGAACAGGAAGAGAGAGAGAGAGGTAAGAGAAAAGGGAGATGAGAGGAAGAAGATGAGGGGAAGGAAAAGTAGACTAAGAGACTGTATGAGGTAGAAGAAGAGGAGGGAAGAGATAGTAGAGAGGGGGAAAGACAGGGAAAGGTGAAAGAGGAAAGTGATGGAAAAGGAAGCAGAGAGAGAATTAAGAAAAAAAGCACAGAGATAAAGACTTGGTACAAGCAAACACTCACAAACATATACACACAACAAATAAACAAAAGGAAAAAAATAAAAGGCATGGAAACATCATGGAATTTAACAGTACTTCCCTCCCCACGTACCCTCTTCACTGAACACTGGACCACGAGGAATTCAGGATTTCTCAGCTCCCTTCATGACATTCCACCTCTCAGTTCTCCTTCAGCATTAGTGTCAACCCTGTCATTCACCAGGTGCCTATCCTTTACCCTCTTTAGCCCTCACTGCTTCTATCACCATAATCCCACCTCATTCTTTGAGGGGAGATCTGCTCCCCAAATAACCCTGAACTGCACTTGTCCACCAGGAGACCCAGTCCTCCTCTTGCTACAAATCTCATCAGTTAGCTCTGCAGGCTCAGCCTCCTAACCCCAATGTATACAGAGCAAAGTCCAGCTGTGCCCAACTCCTCCCCATCACACACTTGTCACCCAAGACAGCATCAGCCTTCAGCACTTCCTGGATGAACCAACGCAAATAAGACAGTGGTGGAGAGTCACATCCAATCTTACTGAATCTCCACTCATGTCCAGAAGTAGTCATCCCAGGCAGGGTCCATCCTCAGATCAAGTCCACAGAGGCCTGGTCCATCCACAGGCACCACTATACCTCCGTGTTCTCTCAGGTCTCCTGCTCCTTCAGAGGTTTCTCCAGCTCTCACTGAAAGGAAGAGAACATATTTTAATTAATATACTTTGTGATTCCAAAAATAGGCTCTACATGTTCACAGTGGTCTCATATGTGAAACTCAGCACTCACAACACTCTGTTTACCTGAGGAGAAAAATTGGGCTAACAGAGGAAGTTGCAATTACGACTTCAGGGTGTATGCATTAGGGTCTTTCAAATATGTGTTTTATCTTTTACCAATGTGAGCAAATAAATGAGAAATCGGGTTCTCCTGGATGATGGCTTTATGTTGGGATAGTGATGAGTAAAGGATTATAGAGAAAACACACACAGAAGAAACTGCATTGAAATGGAGGAAAGTGGAGCAGAAACCACTGTCATGGTACATGGAGACAGGTCTCATTTCTTTCCCAATGAAGACTTGCCCTTATGCTCCAACCCAGCCAGTGTAACTGGTGTGCTCAGGAGTTGGACCCAGTCATCTAGAGGCCACAGTAGGAGGAGCAGAGTCCAGGATGCCTCCTGACCCTCAGATCTATGGGCTTCAGCTCAAATGTAAATACAACAAATAAGTATATAAACATACAGGAAACCTACATGAAAGGTAAGGTGATTACCTGCTGTAGCATTTGGAACAAAACCACCTCAAGGACAAAGGTGAATTGTTGTCAGGTGAAGTCACCATATGATCAAGCTGCAACCCCTACCACCTCTGAAGTAAAGACACCTTCAGGCTACTTTTCCATTTTCCTTTCAGCCTGGGAAGGCCAGCTCAGTGTCAGATGTTCTTTGACCAGAAGCTCGGCTGCAGAATCCTGTAGCACCAGGCACTTGGCCTGAGTGTGCTACACGGGGACTATGCCAGGCATGCTGGGCTCATAGCACTAGTCATGCCTCCTGAAATGAGTGAACTAGTGTGTAAAGGACTGGTAAATAGTCACAAGAATCAAGTCTCTGTGAGAGCTTGGGGGACTACTACTCTTCCATGTAGCCTAGTGGACCATTGCCAAGGCCACTGGGCACATGGGAGGATGCTGCTACTGCTACCTTGGCAACCATGTGGTAACCATGAGGACATCGACCAGAGACAGGGAGAGAAGGGGAGAGACAGACAGACAGACAGACAGACACAGAGACAGAGAGACAGAGACAGAGACAGACAGATACAGAGCAATAGAGAGAATGGGTTGATCAGGCAGTTTGAATCTCTTGGCAAGTATAAATTTTACAGACATGACAAAATTTCATGAAACCAAAAAACAAAGTTAAGAGCTAATCCCCAAATAATGTACCTATAAAAGCTTGTTTTTTAAAAGATGGTTTGACTGTAGCCCAGGCTTGCCTTGAACTCAAGAGCCTTCTGCATTTGCCTTCTAAATACTGGGATTACATGTTTGCACTACCAGTCCATCATAAAAAGACCATCTTCCATCCTGAGGCTATCCAGGTGTACATCAAGGGTTGCACCTCTTAGAACATGCTCTTGTGACAGGAAATTCCAAAGGATTTCATAGCTCTGGGTCAGATGCTACTATAACTCAGGAAATTACTAAGGTCTTAGGAGCTCTGATTGAGGAACCAGGGTCAATGACCAAATAGTAGAGCAAAAGACCTACTACCACCCCTGTTACTCAGGAAAGCATGAGTGTTTTTGGATTTCTATGTCAGGAACCATAGAAAAAGGCCAAATACATTTACATCACAGGCAATCACAGGAGATTGTTTACAAACAGAATGAATTACTCAGTAAGTCATCCTATCAAGGGTAATAGGTTTCTTGGTAGTTACAAATATGGAAAAGGAAAAAAAACTGGAAGAATATTTGGGGTGAGATTGCAGTTGGAGGTGTCAGTGTGAACTCATGATTTTGAGTATATATAAATGGATATATATACATAGATTGGTGTACAAATCAGAAGTTGAGACACTCAGGAGGCTAAGAGCTTGAACACTGAAGTTTGAGACTAGTCCAGGCAGGAAAGTTTATTAGATTTCACCTCCAAACTAACCAGCAAAAAGCAGGGCTTAAAGGGGGGCTCAATTACTAGGACCCAAGCAAAGCAAGCAAGAGGTTCTGAGTTTACATTTCTTTACTACTAAAAGAAATTAATATAAATTTAAATGTGTATATGTGTAAATATACATGTATGGGCTTGTATATATCAATGCACACCAATATATATGAATACATGTATTTTGTATATTCGTTTTATGTATTTTCCAGTTCTCTTCTCCAAAAGGGCCTAGGAACAATAACATCTCAAAAGCAAAGAACATACCTAATACTCAGATGTTGGTTTCTAAATGCCATCCAGCCACAGCTCCTGGATAATAGTTGATTCAAAGACTAGAGCATGGAAGGTACTAAATAAACATTGATCTTGTGTATGAGTGAAGAACAAAAGCACTAATGAGGGCTTAGGGGTAGAGTGCTTGCCTAGCATCCATGAAGCCCTGGGTTCTGCAGTGCCACATAAAGAGAAAAAGCTGGAAGTGGCACTGTGGCTCAAGAGGTAAAGTGCTAGCCTTAAGCAAATAAGCTCAGGGACAGTGCCCAGGCCCTGAGTTCAAGCCCCAGGATTGGCAAAAAAATAAAATTAAAATGAAATAAAAGCACTAATAAAAGTCTGTTAGAAGGGGCTCGCACTGGCCAAGTCTGGAACCATCAAAACCATGACAGGAGTGGAATTACAACCCAATGCATTCAATAGGAATCCCCTAGCAAGTTCAAACGTGAATAAATATGTAAATACATAAGCAAACTGTCAATGATGGGAGGAATGGGATATTTCCACAGCCTTATGTGTTTTCCCACACATCACTCAGTTACAAAGGGAGAGGAGAATTTTTTCAGTAGAAAAACGGGCAAATTTGGCCATCTTCAAGTGATCAAAATTACCTACTACACTCCCAAGACAAACTGATGTCCCCAGCCACCTGGTGGGATGCAGTGGAAGGCACACAGTGTCACTTCACGATAGTCCTGCAAGACCCAAGTCAAATCATGATAAAACTTCAGACAAGACTAAGTGGAAGTGGCATATAATCTTGAAAACAGTCAATAAAAATCTTGAAAAATTTTCAAGATTGAAGAAGACTGCAGAGCCAGAACCAGAGCAGGCAATCTTGACTTCTGGATAGGATATTTTCACTATCAAAACTATATCATGAGCCAGGCATCGGTGGCTCACGCCTGTAATCCTAGCTACTCAGAAAGCTGAAATCTAAGAATCATCATTCAAAGCCAGCCCAGGCAGGAAAGTCCATGAGACTCTTACTTCAAATATCCCTCAGAAAACCAGAAATGGAGCTGTGCCTCAAACTG
Organism: Dipodomys merriami; assembly: GCF_024711535.1. Taxonomy (NCBI): domain Eukaryota; kingdom Metazoa; phylum Chordata; class Mammalia; order Rodentia; family Heteromyidae; genus Dipodomys; species Dipodomys merriami. The sequence continues at coordinate 6,632,242 of NW_027206102.1, forward strand.
GTAAAGCTCCAGCCTTGAGCTAAATGCTCAGGGACCTTTTACTGGCCCTAATTCAAGCACCAGAAAGGAACCAAAAAAAAAAAAAAAAGAAACCAATACTCAGAGACTATGGATGGAACTGGAGGACACTCAATTTCATGAGAAACACCAATATCACACACACCCTTTCATATTTGAAGACTAAGAAATGTGGCTTTAGAGTAGACAGGAGAACCACAGGACAATGTTGAAGCATGGTGGGTCACCACTCTGCTCACAGCTTCCTTTGGTGTAGTGCAGAGCCTGTGCTGCCAAGAGGCTCCTGTGCCTTCTCTGATCCTGTCTCTCCCCACAGAGGACAGGCTTCCTTGCTGCAACCACACTGGCATTTGCACTGTGCCAGCTGGGGGCAACTGCTATTCCAACTGCCTAGAATGCTTTTCCCCACACCCAGCTGCTCAGTCCCCTATCCTTCCCCAAAACCCCCTTGCCAAAGAGGTCTACTCTGATACTCAAAAATACAACTTTGTGCACATGTACACACAACACACATCTGCAAACACACAAAAACACAGATTATTTCCAACACTCATCCTGATTCTTTCTGCCTTAATCTTCCTTTTCATATATACTATGTACTACTTTTGTAAGTTTGAGTATTCTCATTCTCCATGCTTGAGTGTACTTCCTCAGTGAAGTACACTAATCTAATGCCCTGCTGAATGAATATCACAGTGGTGGAGGTTCATATCCAATCTTACTAAATTTCTGCTCATGTCCGCTTGTACTCATCTCCATCCACATGTTCCTATATTTTCATGCTTTCTTAGGTCTTTTACTCATTCAAAAGTTTCTCCACCTCTAGTTGATAGGAAGGAAAATATTGTAATTCCTACATTTTTTGGTTCAAAAAATGGGCTCTGGAGGTTTATAGTGTGGCAATATTTGAAATTCAGCTTCCTACACACCATGTGCCCTAGGACAATAATCAGGCCCTACTCTTCTTCCATGAGACCTAGAGGCTTCCCCTGGGAACTGCCAGGGAAAAGGAAGCACCATGCCCAAAGCCTGGTGCTCTGGGGAAGGGGGTGTCAACTGGAAGCATCTTTGGCGACTCAAAGTGTCTCTCCTAAGAATCTGACATCTCTCAGTGCTGAAACCCTTGTACTGTGGAAACGTAATTCTCTACCTCTCCATTCTCCACATACAGCCCAACCCAACACCCTTTCCTTTCCCAAAATTTTCTAAGTTGTCCCTCATACAAGTACACAAATTCCTTTTGTAATAACAGAGAAACCAATCTGTGCTGTACCAGATTCACAAAGTCTAGGTGCTGGAGGCTCACCTGTATAATCCTAACTACTGTACACACTGACACTGAGAAGACTGTAGATAAAGCCAGCCTGAGCAGACTCCATGTCCAACTCAGTAGAAAATCAGTCCTAGAAGAGTGACTCCACTGGTAAAACATCAGCCAGAAACACGCCCACACTCAAGAGAGAAAAAGGGAAAGAGGGGGCCTGAGGGGGAGAAGGAAAACAGACAGAGAGAAAAAGAGAGGGACATGCATACATACCTAAACACAGAGAGACAAAGAGACAAATTCTAGAGAAAGGATTGAATGAGAAGGAATGAGATAGGGAGAAGAGAATGATTAGAGGGAGGAGAAGAGGAGAAGAAGAATGAGGGTGTAAGAAAGGAGAGATTAGAGACAGTAGAGGGGAGGAGGGCCCAAGGAAAGGCCACAGAGGGAAAAGGAGACTGAGAAAGAGAAAAGAACAGAGTTGAAGCCAGCACATTCCCAAATGCATGCACACAACCAACAAAAAGACAATTAAAAAGCATTGAGAAATCATGGAAATTAATAGTACTTCCCTCCCCACCCACCCTCTCCACTGTACATTGTTCCATGAGGAGTTCAGCATTCCTTACATTCCTCCTCAGCTCTCTTTCAGCATCAGTATCAACCCTGTCTTAAACCAGTTATGCATCCTTTGCCTATTTGGACCCTTATTGCTTCTCTCGCCACAAATCCATCTCATTGTTTGAGAATAGCATTGCTCCTCAAATACCCCTGAGCAGTACCACTGACCCACCAGGAGCCCCAGCCCTCCTCTTGCTGCTATTCTCATCAGTCTACTCTGCAGGTTCAGCCGCCTGACCCAGTGTACACAGAGAAACGGCCAGATTTGCCCATCTCCTCCCCATCATACACTTGTCACCCAAAGGCAGCATGAATCCTCAACACTGCCTCTGTGTGCAATTCTAATGCCCTGGGTGAACCAATACAAATATTCTAGTGTGAAGGCTCATATCTAATCTTACCGAATTTTTGTTCTTGTGGGAAGGCAGTCATCCCAGGCAGGGTCCATCCACGGGTGTGGTCCATATACAACCAAAGTCCATCCAGGCTATGTCCTTCCACAGATCCCAGTTTATCTCCATGATTCCTCAGGTCTCCTGTTCCTTGACCACCTCTAGCTGAACGGAAGGGAATATCTTTTAATTCATACACTTTGTGATTCCAAAAATGGCCTCTTGATGTTCAAATATTTAAAACTTGGCTCTGATAGCATTCTTGATTCCCCAAGGAGAAAAATTGGGCTCTGCTATTCTTCCATGAGGCCTAAAGTCTTTACCGGGAAACGGAAGCACTATGCCCAAGCTGGGTGCTTTGGGAAAGGGGGCCTCTCTGGGGACTCATAGAGTCTCTACTAAGAATCTGACACCTCTCAGCGCAATTGTACAGCACATATATCGTCCTTCCCTGTCCATTTACACAAACCCATCACCCCCTTCCTTCCACAACCAATTGTAAGGTGACTCTACACAGCTATCCCTCACATAAATACACAAATGCCCTTTCAAAATAGAGAAAGCAACCTTTGCCACACCAGATTAACAAAGCCAATTGCATTCCCTGATGCTGTAAGCTCTTGTCTGTATTCCTACCTATCTCCCAAGATGATACCTTGAAGATTGCATTTACAGCAAGTCTGGGAAGACTCCATCTTCAAGTAAATAGAGAAATGCAAGCCTGGAAGTATAACTCAAGCAGGAGAGAACCAGACATATCCATGACAACTGAGAGAGAGAAAAAAGAGAAAGACAGAGAGGGAGAAAGGGAAAGAAGGGAAAAGGGAGAAGTGTAGAGAGAGAGGAAGAGTGAGGGAGGTGCAGGGAGAGAGAGACAGATTCAAGAGCAGGAAGAGAGGGAAAGGGAATGGTAGAGGTTAGTAGTGGAACAGCAAGAAGAGGAACAGGAGAAGTAGAATAGGAGTAGCTATGGGAGGAATGAAAACAAAGGAAGAGAAATGGTGGGCGGCAGCAGGGAGAAGGTGAGAAAAGTGGAGAGAGAACAGAGAAGGCAAAGGAAACAGCATAAGAAAAAAGCACTGAGGTGTAGCAGCACACACTCACAAACACATACACACAACAGACAAAAGGAAAAAAAAAAGAATAGTGATCAAGAAGTCTTACAAATCAACAGTTAATTCCTTCCCACCCACTTTCTTCACTGAAGAATGGCCCATGTGGAATTCAGGATTCCTCAGCTCCCTTCTTAATTTGCCTCCTGTCATTTCTCCTTTACATTTAGTGTCCACCCTGTCATTTACTTTGTACCCATCTTTTCCCTCTTGTGGCCCTTATTGGGACTCTCACCAGAATCCCTTTTTGTTCTTTTAGGGGAGATCTGCTCCCAAATAGCTCTGAGCTGGACCACTGATCCTACCTACTGCAGAAAATCTCATCAGTCTGCTCTGCAGGCTTAGCCTCCTGACATCAGTGCACATATAGCAAAAGTCAGGTGTGCTCAAATCCTCCCTATAACACACTTGTCACCCAAGGGCAGACAGCATCAGCCTGCATCAAAGCCTCTCTGTGGAAATCTCATGGCCCTGGCTAAACCAACACAAATAGCCCAGTGGTAGAGGTCATATCAACCTTACCAAATTTTTGCTACTGTCCAGATGCAGTCATCCCAGGCAGGGTCCATCCAGTGGCACCACTGTATCTCCATACTTTCTCAGGAATGCTGCTCCTTCACAGGTTTCTCTACCTCTACGATCAAGGAAGGAATATTATTCTACTTCATATTTTTAGCCAGTCTAAACAGTGGCTCTGGTTGGTCAGACTGTTCTCTTATTTGAAACTCAGCTAACCCAGCCTTCTGGTTCCCCTTAGAGAAAATGGGGACTCATGGGAGGAGTTGCCATTCAAAACAACCTGTCTTAGTAATAGGGTCTCTTTTATTGTGAGCAAATAAACAACTCTGAAAGAAGAGATGCTTGGATGAAGGTTTTATGTTGGGATAATGATGAGATTTAGAGAGAAATTACACACGCAGGAAAGTGCATTGAAATGGAGGAAAGTAAGGGCAGAAACCATTGATAGTGCATTGGGTGAATGGAGAGAGGTACCTCTCCATTCGCAGTGAAGATTTGCCTTTGTACTCCAACCCAGCCAGTGTAACTAGTGTGCTCAGTAGTTGTACCCAGTCACCTAGAGACTGCGGAAGGAGAAACAGAGTCCAGGATGCTTCCTGCCCCTGAGATCCATGGATTCCTATACCACCAAGCTCAAGGGCCTCACTTTAAACCTAAATAAATAAACTAGCAATTGGGGACACAAGCAACCTACGTGAAAGGTGAGATGACCTGAAGCGTTTGGGACAAAAACACCTTAGTGTTCAGAGGACCAAGGGAAAAGGTTGTTCAATAAAGTGACAATACTATTAAGTAAGGGATCGATGTGTAAATGCCCAGCTCAGAAGGTACAGCAGATTGAGGCCACCTTTCAACTTATCTTTCAGCATTGGAAAGCCTTGGTGATGTCAGCTGTCCTTTCTCCGAAAGGAATCCCTGTCGGAGAATCCCCTAGCAGCCGTCACACAACCTGGCCATGCTGGACTGAGACCTCCACAGTGTGAACTTCCTGCATGACTCCTTTCCCACCTGCAGCTCTTCAATTCCACATCTCTCTGCTTTAGTTAGACTCACCCCGAAGGTCTGAGTCTGGTGGCTTTCAACTGTGCTGTTTCAGAGTTCTGCACTGCTTTCTCTGGGACAGCTTTGCTCTCAATCTGTGAACATTACTTTGGGGCTTTCACACAGCAGCAAAGTCTGCGAAAAATGGTGACTATCCTGTTAGCCACCCTCCTCCAGCCCTGTCTAATGTTCCACCTGAGGTCTATGGCCTCCCCCTGAGGATGCTCAGAGGGAAGACCATTTTCCACTGAGTGGAAACTGTCTAGTGTACCCGACCAGCTAAAAGAATCTGGGCCACAAATGAAGCTGGAACTGGAGCTCTGCAGGGTGTAGAGCAGAAGGACAGGCAAACTGGCACTTTGGGTTCTCTTCAGAGGTAACTGAAAATTTGAGGACAAGCTGAAGGTGTTACATCCTGCAGAATAGGTGGCTCTTTTTTGTGGAGGAAGAAGGCTGGTGGGATTGTCCTCAGGAGGTGTGCATGGTGGACTAGCCAAAAGCATCATTTTTGATTCCACACTTCTGGTATTCTCCTTTATGTTTTCATGGATGAGCAGGTAGGTGCCATGGCTTCATTGAATGCTCTGTTCTTTCTTTTTAATACCAGCTACCGTGTACACCATGTTGCAAATGACTGTGACAATAATGGGGTCCAGCTTGCTGGGCAGTTGCTCATCAGGAAGCAGGCCAAATCCCACACTTAGGGCCAGCCATGGGTGCTCCATTATCTCCTCAATAGCAGGCCTCAGATTGAAGCCCACAGTCAGCAGTTTAGGAAGGAGATAACGTCCCATTGCAGTTGGTAAAGGGGACCGGTGTACCTGGCCTCTAGGATTTGTTTCCATATCTGAGTCATCTTATTCTCCTCAAATGGGAACTTTCCCGTTGTCATCATATACAAAACCTCACCTAAGTCCCCAAATGTCCACCTTGTACCCACTGAACATGTTTTGTAGGATCATTTCAGTGGGGTGGAATAGTAAGGCTCCACAAACCCCCTTTAGCAACTGTCTTGGGGTCACCCTGAAACGCCAAAATCACTGACCTTAACATTGCCATTGGTGTTGAACAGGACGTTGTTGGCTGTCAGGTCTAGGTGTGCAATTCAGTTCTCTTGAAGGTAGTGAACGGCACTCGTGATCTGCTTGAACAACCTCTTGGCTTCATACTGGAATAGGCGTATGCAAGGGGATTTATTGACTCCACCCCAAGAGATGTCCCTGAGTGGCCAGCTCAGTGACAAGGAGTCTTCATCCTCCATCACCTGGAACAATTGGATGATGTGTGGGTGACGTACACTTTTCACAATGGTTACTTCATTTTCTTTTTTCTGTTTGGTCTGGTCGTGGGGACTGAACTCTGGGCCTGGGCACCATCCCTCAGCTCTTCAGCTCAAGGCTAGCAGTCTACCACTTGAGCCACAGGGCCACTTCTGGCTTTTTTCTTATGTGGTGCTGAGGAATCGAACCCAGGGCCCCAGGCATGCAAGGCAAACGCTCTACCACTGAGCCAACTTCCCACCTGCTACCTCGTTTTCTATCTCATGACTTTTCAGATCTTTCCTTGGGAGAACTTTGACTGCCACTGTGGTGTCAGTGAGGCAGTGATGGGCCAGCTTCTCATAGACACAGCTGCAGTAACCAATAATCTTTGTCAAGTTGTACTGTACAATGACAGTGATCTCCCCCTCCCTGGGGGAGGAACTAAAGTTGTACATTAACACTTTGTCCCTGGGATGGCAAGTAATCAAGCTTAAGAATTACCTAAGATGATCTAAATGAAGTGGACAACTAATAAATCTTAAGAAACAGAAGGTAACCTACCAACAAACAAGTAAACACAACCCCCAGCTGAATAAATGAAATCCCCAAACCCAAACAACACAACTACCACTCCCCACACCCAAAGAAAGCAATCAAATAGTTCTGAGTTAGTCCATCAGGTCACCGGAGTAAAAGCTCCCAGCACTGTAACTGAAAAAGCTGGAGAGCAGCTGCCTCATATGTACCCTGTTGGGCATACCTTCACAATGCTCTGTGATGTCAGGGGGAAATGGACCAATCACAAGTCAGGCCATTGACATCAGTGAGGAAGTGGACCAATCAGAGCCCAGTGCACACCTGCTGGCAGTTAGGTACTTGGTCCAGGAAGTCTGTTGCCAATGACACTGGGCACATGGCCGGATGCTCTTACTGCTACCATGGCAGCCATGTGGAAACCATGAGGACATTGGCCAGTGGCCCTCATGTTTCCTCGGGGTTGGGCATCCTAGGATGGCCATCCTAGGATGGCCCCTGTGAGGACATCACCCAGTGGGGTATTGATGAACCACAGAGAGCGAGACAATCCATGGAGGCACAGTGAGAAGTGAACAAAAGAAGTTTATTTACACCAGAAAGGTGTCTTGAGACTTCCTTGTCCTTTTAGATACCCAGAACCAAGAGCAGCCTCAATCACCAAACCTCCAAACCTCCAATAGGCAGTCCTGACACTCCAACTTTTATTGGTTGGTCTTCAAACCACCAATTAGTTGGTCTGCAAACCTTCAAACCTCAGATCTCCAAAGCCCCAAACCTCCAAACCTCCAAAGGGGAAGGCTTTTCCCTTTCTTCCCTTCCTCCCCCACATGTAGGCCTCTCCACTGTCCACAGGCCTCTCTAGAGGGAGGTCCCAAATGGCCTCCAGAGGAGGCCCTGAATGACCTCCAAAGGAGGCCCCAACAGGCCCTTCAAGGAGGCCCTGAGTGACCTCAGGAGGATGTTCCAAATGGCCCCTCAAGAAGTCCCTGAAGGACTGGGATGGTGGCTCAGTGGTAGAGCTCTTGCCTTGCATGCATAAGGCCCTGGGTTCAATTCCTCAGCACCACATAAGAAAAAAGCCAGAAGTGGCCCTGTGGCTCAAGTGGTACAGTGCTAGCCTTGAGCTGAAGAGCTGAGGGACGGCGCCCAGGCCCAGAGTTCAGACCCCATGACCAGACCAAACAGAAAAAAGCAAAAAGAAAAAAAATCCAGAAGTGGTGCTGTGGCTCAAGTGGTAGAGCGCTAGCTTTGAGGTGAAGAGCTGAGGGACAGTGCCCAGGCCCTGAGTTTAGGCCCCACGACCGGAACCCCCGCCCCCCCAAAAAAGTCCCTGAATAGCTCCTCAAGAAGCCCCAAAGGACCTCTCAAGGAGGTCCCAAATGGCCCCTCAAGAAGCCCCAAATGGCCTCTCAGAGCTTGCCCTGTCCTCCACAGGCCTGCCCTGCCCTACTGTGGCAGGCTTTCCCCTCTTGCCATCTCTCCCCCTCCACTCCCAATCCTCTCCTTCCTCCACACTCAATTCCTGCCTCAGGACTCCAGGTCTTTCCTTTACTCTCATCTCTTCAGAACCACTGGTCTCCTCCTTACTCCCCTCTCCACAAGAGACCAGGTGTCCTCAGGACTCCTCCCTCCTCCCTCCCAATGTGTTTTCCCCTAACTTCCCCCCTAGCCTTGGAGCATGCAGCCTATATACACCTAGAAAGGCTGCACCCCTGCCCCACTAATGGCATCAAACTGATATTCATGATCTTCCCCCAAGCAGCCCAAGTCCAATCCCAATAGTCAGCTCCCTATGTGCATGTCTCCAGGAGCATGCCCCTTCCCCTTTTGGTGGCCTGCTCTGCCCCTTCCAGTGGCATGCCCCAGCCATGGCATGCCCCTCCAGTGCCCCTTGGGGTGGTGACATCAGCCTCACAATGCCCTGCTCTGTCCAGTGGCTGGGTCTGTGGAGTTGTGAGGCTTGACTCTTGATGCTGCTCCCCCTCCAGCAGGCCGGACCATGGGGCCACACTATTGTGCCCCACTGATTCCCTGGGCCCCACGGGTTATTACAGACACTATCCTTGTACAGAAATTATAACACTGTCCTTTTCACATAGCACGGTCTACATCTAATTGCAAGAGAGCCTGAGATAAGGAGACTTTGTAAAGATTCAACTCAAAAATTTCTTTCCACTTGAGAAGAGAGACAAGACATCCAAGATGAAGTCATAGTTTTGTCCACATCTGCCATTCTCATTTCTGATTCCAGTTTGTATGGGTCCCTGTGCTGCTTTGTACCTCTTTTTACTGTTTTTGATTCACTTACTCCCTTTTTTAAATCTTTATTTATCCCTCACAGGTTAGAAATAAAGTATCTTGCTTTTATATCTTTTAGTACCGTTGTCTTGAATTTTAATATATCTATAATTGTTCTAATAAAAACCATACACAAAGTATGTCTATCTCAGAAGCAGACTTCTATTTTATGGACCTGAAGTTTATTCTACTTGAGAGGTCTTTTATTCTTTATTTCATTTAGTTATTCATTTATTTTTGGCCATGGAGCTTGAACTCTGGACCTGGGTGCTGTCCCTCAGTTCTTCAGCTAAAGCCTAGCACTCTACCACTTGAGTCACAGTGCCACTTCTGGTTTTCTGGTAGTTTATTGGAGATAACAGTCACATGGACTTTCCTACCTTGGCAAGCATTGAACTGCTATCCTCTCATCTCAGCCTCTTGAGTAGCTAGGATTGTAGGCATGAGGAACCACTACTCAGCAACTTGACAGGTCTTTTTAAGGGAAAAGAATTATTGATGTGTCAGGCACTGGTGGCTCTCATCTGTAATTCTACCTACACAGGAGGCTGAGATCTCAGGATTTCGGTTTGAATTCTGACTGGACAGAAAAGTCCATGAGACTCTTCTTGACAATGACAAGATAACCTCATGTCCATATGCCTCAAAATGGTTGAGGGATAGCCTTAAGCAAAAAAGCTCAGGGACAGCACCCAAGCCCTATGTTCCAGGTCAAGGACTGGCAACAACAACAGCATTAAAAAGGAGATGGGTGTAATAAAGCCATATTCACAAACACAGAATGCAGGAGGCAGAGGCAGGAGGTTCAGAGATTGAGGCCATCTTGGCCATCTTGGCCTTTATAGTGAGTTACAGTCCAACCTGGGCTACATAGCAAGACCTAGTTCCAAAAAAATCCCTCTTACCCTAAAACACCCAGGAAGTTCACTTATAGATGAATCTCAGAGAGCTGTTCTTCCATAAACCTATTTCATTTTGTCACATATTGTCACCTACTACTTTATTTTTTCTTTTTATAAAAGTCTCCATAAGTAGTTGCTGACATTTATCATTGTTGGGTCATACATGAGGGTTATTTATACATCCCACAATACTTTGTCCCTATTCTTTGTTCTTTGAATTCTCTCCCTCCTTTCTTTCCTCTGTTTACCCTTCCCTTTATTTACTAGTTCCTCCTTTTCTCTTCATTTGCTTGTTGCCCTTATTCCTCCCTTTAGTCTGTCCCTTCCTTCCTTTCTGAGATAGAATTGGGTGATATAGTGCAAGCTGTTCTGGAATTTATGTTCTTCCTGCCTCAGCATTCTGAATGGCAGTACTACAGGAGTACACTGGCATGACTGGAAAATTCCCAAAGGGAGAGAATATTGGATCATTATCTTTTTTCCATAAAGTTCTCCCTAGATTCCCTAAACTCTTCACACACATGAGGCTGTTTCATGTCTCTTAGGCTCTTTTCTGAATTTCCTTTTGTTTTCCTGTCCCATTCGTGGCCCTTAGCCTTGGAGTGGTTCCAACCAGTGTCAGGCATACCCAACCCTCTCTGAGACAAAGTAGCTTGGGCACAGGCTCATTCAGGCACCGAATATGACAGAGCATAGATGAAATGTAGATTGTCCCTTCCTTTCAGGACCCATAAGCCATTAGCTGAGCAGATCCCCTTAAGGGAACACACTCTGAAAGGAAGTTCCAGGTCAAAACCATACTAATCTCGACAATCCCCTGCAATCTCTCATTTTTCAGATAAGGCCATATCTAGTTATTATTTCTAGTGAATAGAACATGGCAGAAATGAGAGATATCATTTCTCAGATTGCAATATAAATAGCTGTTGCTCTCACAGTAGGATTTCTCTCTCTTGCTCTCTCTTGCTCTCTCCTTCTCTCTCTCATTCTCCTATACCCTTTGCTCTGGGTGAAACAAATGCATGTGTGAGCAGTGTATGAGAAGGCCCCAGAACAAGGAGCTGCAGCTTCCAGATGACAGTTGGAAGACATGAGTGGGAAATAGTCAAGCCTGGAAATGACTCTGACTTAAGTCCAGGTTTTGAATCTATCTATTTTGGTTTCTGAATAATAATCAGCTGGGCACAACTTCCCCAATGAGAAAATAATACCCAAAGGCGGCAGGTGGCCATTCTTATAGACTATGCAGAAACCATGTCCTGAATGGCAAAAAGTAGACTTTTTCCCTAGTCTGTGATGCCTCAGCAGACAGTGTCCTCCAGTTAAGTCTCTCATTCTTATCATGCAACAAAACCAGTCTGCTGCATCTTTCCACTGCAGATGAGTGCCCTGCAGTGATTTAAACCATGGTCAGAAAGAGGATGAGACCACCTTGGTAAAATGTATCCAGCTGTAACAAGGTCAGTAACAGGGGATGGTACATTCTCAACTCCCTTTACTGCACGCAGGACCAAAGACTGTGGTTCCAAATAGCATGCCCTTTGGATTTGTGAGACAGAAATCTTGACTTCTATCCAGAAAGATGGGCAAAGAAAAAGAGGTCCTTGGCTATATTTCTCATTACAGGGCAGTTTGATAACAGATGAGACCAAGACTCACAGGTACTATATCTCTGCAGAAACCGGTCCCCAATGAAGAGTGATGGATGGAAGTCACTTTGGAGAGAGTGAGTGAGTTTCAAAGTGGTGCTGACTAGTATCTGGGGATGGCCCCTGGCTTCTGGCTTGATTAACCATCTCTGCTAAGTTTGTCTGAAGATGTATAAGCACAGGCTTTCTAAACCATAGAGATAAATGATACACACAAACAAACACTCCCACAGAGCAGGTGATATGTCAAACACGTCCATTCCAAGTCGATTGACCTGAATCAACACTTCAACTATTTCAGTGTTTATAAAAGTGCCTATGAGCCAGGTGCTGGTGGCTCATGTCTGTAATCCTAGCTACTCAGGATGCTGAGACCTGAGGATGATGGTTCAAAGTCAGCCTGGACAGGAACTGTCCAGGAACTTTTCTCTCTAATAAATCACTCAGAATGCTGGAAGTGTCATGGTTGCTCAAATGGTAGAGTGCTCGCCTTGAGCTGAAAAGTTGAGGGACAGTGCTCAGGCCCAGAGTTCAAGCCCCACAACCACCAAAAAAAAAAAAAGAAAATCTGTAAGAAAATATCAATAATGCTTTTAGAATGCAAAAAATGATACCTGTTGTTGCAGAGAATAATTTCACATGTTTGAAATCTCCTAATCTTGGGTTTCTATTGTGTAAGGATCACCAAAATCTATCTACACTGGTTCATTTTATTCTTTTTCTTTTTCGGGTCCAGTTGTGGGCCTGAACTCTGGGCCTGGGCGCTGTTCCTCAGCTCTTCAGCTCAAGGCTAGCTCTCTTACCACTTGAGCCCAGCGCCACTTCTGGCTTTTTTCTCTTTTTTCTTATGTGGTGCTGAGGAATCGAACCCAGGGCTTCAAGCATGCAAGGCAAGTGCACTACCACTGAGCCACCTTCCCAGCCCCTGGTTCATTTTATTCTTAAGAATCATCCCAAGAATTGTGTTTTATTTATTATTATTCAAACACACACACAGGATTGCAGCTTAAAATTACAAGTCAGGTATTTAAGTGTGGAATCTAGAATTGGAACCCAGCTCCAACCACACTCATGTGTACTACTCTATGAAGAGGAATGCAAGCAAGCAAATACTTGATGTTGGTGTTTTTGTTTTAATTTTGCTGTACCACTTGAGTAACAGCTCCACTTCTGGCCTTTTGGTGATCAATTGGCAATAATAGTCTTAATGGTCTTTCCTAACTGGTTCACTTCCAACTGTGATCTTCAGATCTCAGCCTCGTGAGCAGCTCTGCTTTAGGTGCTTGGCTTTCCCTGAAAGCCAAAATGAATTTATAGCTCTAAAAGAGGATGGGGCAGGAGTGGGAGGGAGGATATATCTGATTTGGTAGCCAAGCTCCAAGAGCCAAGTATCACTTTTTTCACCCATTTAGACTTAGAAAGATATGCATATCTAGATATAAACATTTTTATAGACATGACTACAGAACATGACTTAAATGTGGAAATATACGGGTGAAATGGAGGGAGAATGATAAGGTATAAATAAGATTAAAATACATTGTGACTAGGTAAGAAAATGGTGTAAGGAGATACACTGAAAGCTACTGAATGTGGTGGTAGAGGAGTATGGAAACAAAGCATAATCAAAGAGGTGAATCTGACTAAATTATAATACATGTACTGGTGAAAAGGCATATAGAAACCCCACTGTTGCCTTAAGTTACACTAAAAATATGAAAACAAACTGAATGATAGGAAAGCAAAATATGAGGGAAGGCCAAGAGGGAAGCTGAATGAGGGTGAATACGGTATGAGTGTATTAAAAGAGAACAAAGAAACCTGTTGAGATTTGGAGAGAGAGAGAGAGAGAGAGAGAGAGAGAGAGAGAGAGAGAGAGAGAGAGAGAGAGAGAGAGAGAGAGAGAGAGAGAGAGAGAGAGAGAGAGAGAGAGAGAGAGAGAGGGAGGGAGGGAGGGAGGGAGGGAGGGAGAAAGAGAGAGAGAGAGAGAGAGAGAGCTTGAATACAGGATCCAGCAGGCACTGTTACTTAGCTTTTCTGCTCAAAGATATTGTTCTATCCCTTGATCCACAGCTCCAATTCTAGCTTCTTGATAATTAGTTGGAAATAAGTGTCTCACAAACTTTTCTGTCCCAGTTGGCTTTCAATCAAGATCCTTGGATTTCAGCCTTCTGAGTATCTAGGATTGCAGGCATGAACCACTAGTGCCTGCCTACATTTGTTTCAAGGATGGAATGAAAGAAAGTGATGGAGGAGTGAGTTTAACTGAGATGCAGTGTATGCATGCATGGAAATAGCACGAGACCTTCTTTTCTTTCTTTCTTTCTTTTTCTTTTGATCGGTCGTGGGGCTTGAACTCTGGGCTTGGGTGCTGTCCTTACACTCTTCAGATCAAGCTGAGCACCATACCGCTTGAGCCACAGTGCCACTTCTGTTTTTTTTTTTTCTCGTGGTTGGTTGGATATAAGAGTCTCAAGGACTTTCCTGCCCAGGCTGGCTTTGAACCACGATCCTCAGATCTCAGCTTCCTGAGTAGCTAGGATTACAGGAGTGAGCCACCGGCACTCGGTGAGACCTTTCTTTAGAAAACTAATTACATGGTAATAAGAATCGTCTTTAAAAAGAGTTTGTTCTGCGTGCCAGTAACTCACTCCTATAACCCTAGGTACTCAAGAGGCTGAGATCTGAAGATCACAGTTTGAAGTGAAACCAGGCAGGAAAGAACATTAAGCCTCGTATGGGCATTGTAGGAAAGTGGACTAGTCCCAGGTGGTGGTGGCCATGCAATGATAATGGTCCCTTGGCATTCTGGTGACAACTCTGCTCAAATCCAGATGTCCTGAGCTCCTGGGGAATGGTCTGTGAAAAGATAGAGAAAATAAGGTTGTTGATGTAAGTTTCACAGGAAGTGCAAAAGACTCATGTGAGCCAAAATGACATCCTTTTTCTAATCCTAGACTTCTCTGAATTATCAGTATGCCATTGTGCCCTGTGAATCTCTTGGTGGATATCTATTGTGTACAAGGCAGGACTTCATCCCCACTGTCAACTCCTTTCTACAAGTCTCCATTTTTTCTTGTATCAGCAGGAGTAATGGACCTCCTCTTACCATGGCTTCCAGTCCCTGGTGGGGAGGAGGATCAAGAGGAGGGGTACTTCCTGGCAATGAGGGCGTTCCCATGATGGCACCTCAACAAAGCACATGCAGACCAGGAAGACAGAGGTCCACAGGCAAAGAGACATCACTGTAGCAGGTGCAGTGCCAGTTTGGGAAAGGTGGCAATGAATGTGGCTCCAGTTCCATGACCACCAGTGGTAACGGCAGAACTGACCAACCCCGGAGCGATACTGGGGAGTGGTAGCAAGGAGGCCTCTGAGACAGCCCAACCCCCCTTTATTCTCTGTGGGGCTCTAGGGCGCCTTAGTCAATGTCTATGTAGCTCTGCAAGTGTGTTCCCAAGTCCTTTCACCCAGTTTAAGGTCCTTTCACACACACTTACAGTCCCTTGACCTGCGCTTCTGGTCCTATGAGTGTGTGTGTCTGTGTTTGTGTGTTTGTGTGTGTGTGTGTGTGTGTGTGTGCATGCACGTGCACACACACACACACACACACACACACACACACACACACACACACACTCACATGCATACGTGCATGTGTGTGAAGTGTCCCACTTACCTTGAACTAGCCCGAGACCGGGAGGCCATCACACACATATTGCAGTCACATGCCCACATGGACTATGAGGATGGTGATGCATGCACTCAGTCTGAAGACACCCTAGGTTTCTCATCCCAGCAACAGGTGCAGCACCAGTTGGGGGAGGACAACAATGAACACGGCCTAGGTCGTGAGACTGCTGGTGGATGCAGTGGATTCAAGCAGCCTCGGGCTGGACCCAGGAGACAATGCAGGGCAGATTCTCAGCTTCCCGCTTCTTTTTTGGGTGGCTACTGTGGTCATACCCATGCAGGCTCATGCAGGTGGGTGTACATGTATGCACGTCTGTGCATGCATGTCCCTCACCAGCTTGCATGATTATGCGCATTGCATGTGCATTCACTTGACCCTGTGCACATGCCCTTCCCTCACACTTCTGGGCTGGGCTTCTAAACCTCCTGATAAGCTGGAGGTTTAACAAAAGGGATGCGAATGTCACTTAGTGGTACAGTGCTTGTCTAGCATATGCATGAAACCCTGGGTTCGATTCCTAAGTACCACATAAACAGCAGAAAGCTGGAAGTGGCTCAAGTGGTAGAGCGTTGGCCTTGAGCACAGCAAGGCTCAATGACAGTGCCTGGGCCCTGAGTTCAACCCCAAGACTGGCAAAAGAAAAAAGAACAAAGCTCACTAGAAAACAGAGTACAAAATCTACTTTATAGATAGTGCTCCAACCAAGCATGGTGCCCTGCTGCATCCTTCACTGGATGTTTTCCAATACAATCTGGGAAAGTCTCACCTCAGGTCTGGATTCCAGCAGTCATGGGTCCTCCAGCCTCTCAGGAGATATAGAAGCCCAGCCAGGAAGTGTGAAGGAAGGGCACGCATGCACACAAACTGTGACAGTACAAATGTGCAATGGGCATGAGCCCAAATGCTGGTGAGGGATACGTATGCGCACACACATGCACACAGTCCCAGATGAGTCTGGAAGCACACAACCGTAGCGGCCACACAAGAAGGAAGCAGGAGGCTCGGAGTCTGCCCTGCATCCTCTCCCGGTTCTGCCCAGAGGCTACTTGGTTCCACTGCATCCACTGTGTCCATCGACAGTCTCAGGATCCAGGCCATGTTTGCTACCATCCTCCTGCAGCTGGTGGGGCACCTGCTGCTGGCACAAGAAACCCAAGGATCTCTTCGCCCTGGCTGCATGGATCTCCGTCCTCCTACTCCCTGTGGGTGTGTGACCATGCATGCATGTAATGCCCACCCAGAGTAGGGCTGGTTCGAGGTAAGTGGTCCACTTCACCCCACCCCTTCTTCAGCTAAGGGTTAGCTCTCTACCACTTGAACCACAGTGCCACTTCTGGCTTTCTGGTGGTTTATGGGAGATAAGAATCTAATGGACTTTCCTGCCTGGACATTCTTTTATGGGGGGGGGGTGTCCAGTCGTGGGGCCTTAACTCTGGGCCTGGGCACTGTCCCTCAGCACTTCAGCTCAGTTAGCACTCTTCCACTTGAGCCACAGCACCACTTCTGACTTTTTTCTTTTTGCTTATGTGGTGCTGAGGAATTGAACCCAGGGCCTCAGGCATGTAAGGCAAATGCTCTACCACTGAGCCACCTTCCCAGTCCCCTACCTGGACATTCTTTCAATTGCTATCCTCAAATCTTAGCCTCTTGAGTAGCTAGGATTGCAGGCATGCGCTACCACTGCCCAGCTATCTCACAGGTTTTCTGAAAGGAAAAGAATTAATAATGCATTAGGCATTGGTGGCTCCCACCTGTAATTCTAGTTACTCAGGAGGCTGAGATTTGAGAATCTCTGTTTAAATCCAGCCTAGGCAGCAAAGTTCATGAGACTCTTCTCAACAATTAATCACCAGAAACTGCAAATGGCCCTGTGCCTCAAAGTGGGAGAGAGCTAACCTTAAGCAAAAATGCTCAGGGACAGGGTCCATTCTCTGTGTTCCAGTCCCAGGACTGGCAAGAACAGCAGCATTAAAAATGAGCTGGGTGTAATAAAGCCATACTCACAAACACAGAATGCAGAAGACAGAGGCAGGAAGTTTATGGATTGAGGACAGCTTGGCCTATATAGTGAGTTCCAGTCCAACCTGGGCTACATAGCAAGACTTAGTTCCAAATCCATTCCCCTATGACCCCAAAAGCACCCAGTAAGTTCACTCACAGAAGAATCTCAGAGAGCTGTTCCTCCATACTACTTTATTCTTTCTTTTTGAAAAAGTCTCCATAAGTAGTTGCTGACATTTATCATTGTTGAGTCATACATGAGGGGTATTTAGACATCCCAACATATACTTTTTCCCTATTCTTGGTTTTTATTCTCTTCCCTTCCTTCTTTCCTCTGTTTACCCCTACCTTTTCTTTACTAGTTCCTCCTTTTCTCTTTTCTTGCACTTTTCCTCCCTTTTGTCTGTCTCTTCCTTCCTTTCTGAGATAGAATTGGGTGATATAGCCCAAGCTATTCTAGAATTTATGTTCTTCCTGCCTCAGCATACTGATTGGCAGTACTACAGGAGTACACTGGCACGACAAATTCCCAATGCAGAGAATACTGGACCCTTAACTTTTCCATAAAGTTCTCCCTTGATTCTAGACTCTTCACATGCATTAGGCTGTTTCATGTCCTCTTTATCTTTTAAGCTCTTTTCTGAATTTCCTTTTTTTCCTGTCCCATTGAGTGGCCCTTAGTCTTGAGGTGGCTTCAACCAGTGCCAGGCACACCCAACCCTCTCTAAGACCATGAATCTTGCGCACAGACTCATTCAGGCACTGGATATGACAAGAGCATAGATGAGTTATAGATTATCCCTTCATTTCAGGACTTATCAGGATTAACTGTGCAGGTCCCTTTAATCCCAGGTCAAAAACCACACCAGGACTGACAATTGCCTGCAATCTCTCATTTTTTAGATGTGGCCACATCTAGCTTATTGGTTCTAGTGAATAGAATGTGGAAGAAATGAGAGATATTACTTCTCAGCTTGCAATATAAATAGCTGTTACTCTCACAGTGGGATATTTCTCTTACTCTCTCACTCTCTCTTGCTCTCTCTCATTCTCTTTCATCCTTTGCTGTGGTCAAAACAACTCCATGTGTGAGGAGTCTATGGAGAAGGCCCCATGACAAGGAGCAGGAAGTAGTCAAGCCTGGAAATTATTTATGTCCAGGCTTTGAATCTATCTCTTTTTGTTTCTGAATAAAAATAGACAACTAATGAGCTGGGCACAACTTCTCAAATGAGAAAATAATATCCAAAGGTGGCAGATGGACATTCTTACAGATTAAGCAGAAACCAATCCCAAATGGCAAAAAGTCCATTGTTTCAAGTCTCTGATGGCTTAACAGACAGTCTCCTCCAGCAAAGTCCCTTATTCTTATCATGCAACAGAAGAAAGCTGCCTTATCTTTCCACTGCAGACCAGTGCCCTGCAGTAATTGAAACAATGGCCATAAAGAGGATGCAATCACCTTGGTAAAACGTATCCAACTGTAACAAGGTCAACTGGAGGTGATGTTACATTCTGAACTTTACTGCACAGAGGAGCAGACACTGGTTCCAAATAGCATGCCCTTTTGCTTTGTGAAATAGAAATCTTAACTTCCATCTAGAAAGATGGGACAGAGAAAAGAGGTCCTCGGAAACACAACAAATCAAAGAAAGTTTGGACAAATGGGATTGCATAAAGTTGCAGAGCTTCTGCAGGGCAAATGACATAGCTAGGAAGACCAATAGAAAGCCCACGGATTGGGAGAAGATTTTTACTAGCCATACAACGGACAAGGGTCTCATATCTAAAATATACTTGGAACTCAAAAAATTAAACCCCCCAACAACAAATCCTCAAAGAAACAACTGCCCAATAAATAAGTGGGCGAAAGACTTAAAGAGAAACTTCTCTGAAGAAGAAAGAAGGATGGCCAAAAACACATGAAGAAAATGTTCAACATCCCTAGCCATAAAAGAAATGCAAATCAAAACAACATTCAGATATCACCTCACTCCAGTTAGAATGGCAAAAATCAAGAACTCTAACAACAACAGATGCTGGAGGGGATGTGGACAGAAAGGAACCTTACTTCATTGTTGGTGGGAATGTAAACTTGTTCAACCACTTTGGAAAGCAGTATGGAGTTTCCTCAAAAGACTTCACATAGAACTCCCCTATGACCCAGCAATCCCACTTTTGGGCATTTACCCAAATGTTTACAAACAAGACCACACTAAAGCTACCAGCACAACTATGTTTATTGCAGCATTATTTACCATAGCTAAGATATGGAACCAACCCAGATGCCCCTCAGTAGATGAATGGATCAAGAAAATGTGGTATATATACACAATGGAATTCTATGCCTCCATCAGAAAGAATGACATTGCCCCATTTGTTAGGAAATGGAAAAACTTGGAAAAAATTATATTAAGTGAAGTAAGCCAGGCCCAAAGAAACATAGGTCCCATGGTTTCCCTTATTTGCAATATCTAGTATATGTATGAGTCAAGCAGAAAAGGTCAGATAATGTGATGTCAGGAAAATGAACCCTTAGATGTGTATTTTAATGTTTTTTTTCTTTCATGCATGTGTTTCTAATGCATTTATAAGATTATCTCTTTGTTGCTCTGTATGTCCCTCCCCCACAGTATAACCCCTGCTTTCACTATATTTGATGTCAGTATAACTTGTGGAGGAGATGGGGAAAAACCAGTTGCTTAAGCATACAGGTGGACCTGTTGCAACAATGAGAAGTACAAGTTGTCATGTCCAAAATGAGCTTTACAACGTCGGTGCGGGGGGGGGGGGGGAGGGGGGAAGGAGAAGTATTGGGACTGGTGGGGAGGGGGGAGGCTGGGAAGTGATGTGAAGGGTAAACAAAGGAGTAGGCTGCAATGCTTGTTAAGAAGTGTACGCATTATCCTGCCCATGCAATTGTAACCCCTCTGTACAGTATGTTCACAAATAAAATAAAATAAATTTTTTTAAAAAAAGAAAAGGAGGTCCTTGGCTAGGCTTTTCATGACAGAGCATTTTGATACCCGACAAGGCCACAGAGTCACAGGTACTGTATCTCTGCAGAGACCTGTCCCCAAAGAAGAATGATGGATGTAAGTGAGCTCTGAGAAAATGAGTTTCACAGTATCGCTGACTAACATCTGGGGATGGCCCTGGCTTGATTACCCATCTCTGATAAGTGTGTCTCTGATAAGTGTGTTTGGAGATGACTAAGCACAGGCTTTCTAAATCAAAGAGATAAATGACAAACCCAAATAACAACTCCCACAGAGCAGGCAATATATCAACCTTTTCCATTCCAGTCAATTGACCTGATTAAATAGTTCAAGTACTTGAGTGTTTATAAAAGTGCCTATGTGCTGGGCACTGATGGCTCAAGCCTTTAATCCTAGCTATTCTGGAGGCTGAGATGTGAAGATCACCGTTCAAAGCCAGCCCTGAGAGGAAAGTCTGTGGGACTCTTATGTCCAACAAATCACTCAGGAAACTGGCAGCATCACTTTGGCTCACATGGTAGAGTGCTGTCCTTGAGCTGAAGAACTGAGGGACAGAGATCAGGCCCAGAGTTCAAGCCCCATGACCAAAAAAAAAGTGCCTATGAATCAGTTCTTACATGTTGCTTTTCCCATATCGAAAATCTGTAAGAACACATCTGTAATGCTTTTGGAATGCAAAAAAAGTTACCTGATGTTGCAGATAATAATTACACAGCATGTTTGGAATCTCTAAATCTTGGTTTCCTATTGGGTTAAGATGACCTAAAGCTATCTACACCATTTCATTTTACTCTTAATAATCATCCTAAGAATGGTGTTTTATTATTATTCAAACACCTACACAGGATTTCAGCTGAAAATTACAAGTCAGGTATTTAAGAGTGGAATCTAGAATTTGAACCCAGATCCAAACACACTCATGTCCACTAATCTATGAAAGAATGCAAGCAAGCAAATACTGATTTATGTACATTGCTTTCCCTGAAAGCCAAAATAAATTTACAGTTCTAAAAGAGGATGGGAGGTGGGGATGGAGGATGTGTCTGATTTGTTAGCCAAGATCCAAAAGCCAAGTGTCACATTTTTTCACCCATCTAGACTTAGAAAGATATGCATATCTAGTTACAAGCATATTTTTATAGACATGACTAGAGAACATGATTTCAATGTGGAACTATATGGGGATGAAAGGGAGGGAGAATGATGGAGTACAAATAAGATTAAATACATTGTGACTATGTAAAAAGATGGTGTAAGGAGATACACTGAAACCTACTGAATGTGCTGGTAGAGGGGTATGGAAACAAAGCATAATATAAGAGGTGAATCTGACTAAATTATAATATATGTACTGGTGAAAAAGCATATAGAAAGCTCACTGTTAAATTACACTAAAAAATGAAAACAAAAGGAATGACAGGAAAGCAAAATATGAGGGAAGGCCAGGAGGGAAGCTGAATGAGGGCAAATACGATACAAATAATTATGAGTGTATTAAAATAGAAAAATGAAACTGTTGATATTGGTTTGGAGAGAGGGGCGGGGAGGGGTGCTTGAACTCAGGATCCAGCAGGCCCTGTTCCTTAACAATTCTGCTCAAAGCTATTGTTCTATTCCTTGATCCACAGCTCCACTTCTGACTTCTTGATAATTAATTGGAGATAAGTATCTCACATAATTTTCTGTCCCAGCTGGCTTTGAATCAAGATCCTCCAGTCTCAGTCTTCTGAGTATCTAGGATTACAGGTATGAACCACCAGTGCCTGCCTACATTTGTTTCAAGGAGGGAATAAAAGAAAGTGATGGAAGAGAATGTTTAACTGAAATGGATTGTATGCAAGTATGGAACTATCACGAGACCTTTCCTTAGACAATTAATTACATGCTAATAAGAATGGTCTTTAAAAAAAGTTGGTTCTGGGTACCAGTAATTCACTCATATAACCCTAAATACTCAAGATCACAGTTTGAAGTGAACGCAGGCAGAAAAGATCATTAAGACACTTATTGCCGATTAATCACCAAAAGGACAGAAGTGGAGCTGTTATTCAAGTGGTACAATGCTAGCTTTAAGCATAATAAAAACAAGCAACAACATCAAAAAAACTCAAACACAGCTCCTAGGCCCTGATTTCAGGCTCTAGTACTGGGGGTGGGTGGGTGGGGATTGGGGGATAGTTTCTGGCTATGCATGCATTTAAGTTCCTCCTAATGAAATGCATAAGCTAATTTGGAAAAGTCCAGGAAACATGGAACAAGATCTACTATATAGTGAAACAGTAAACAGAAAAGAAATAACCCATTTATTCATTCATCCCACATACTGGCCTTCTAGGGTTAAGAATATGAAATGTGTGTCTCATACCCATAATCCTAGATATTCCGGATGCTGAAACATGGAGGATCACAATTCAAAACATCCTGGGCAGCAAAGTTTATGACACTCTATCACTAATCACCAAAATACTGTACCAGATGAATGGCTCAGTTTGTAAAACACCAGGGCTGATCCAAAGAACTGAGCAAGAACACACACTCCTGGTTTCTTGTCCAGAAACTAGGCCCACTGATGTCATTTCTTCAATTTTGTATATCCAAAAATAGAGTGTTTTTAGACACTCCAAACACTGGAGGACAGTTTGCTACATTCCTAGCTCAACCTTCTCATACTTTGGACATCAGCAGAGGGATGATCATGCTATTTGTTTGGCCAGGAACACTGCTGAATGTTGCACAGGTTTTGTGTATTTTTAATCCTGCAGGTACCATGCACATTCCCACTCACTTCTACTTGTTCAAGTGTCATGGTGAGTTTCTGGTGCACTCCATCATCAAGTGAATCAAGTCCAAATAGAAAGAAAAGAAAATATTGGGTGACAGTAGTGATTTGATTTGCCTTGGAACCAAAAAGGAAAAAGGAAACTTCTCTCCAAGCTGTCGTTAATGAGGGCTTAAAAGTCCCATGGTAGGAGATAAAAATGAGGATGTATCCCAGAATCATAAGACTAATCCTTTCTTGCCTTCTCTCCCCAGGTGTTAGCTCATGAACTTGGTTCAACTCGACAGTCTTCTGTCTGCTCTTCTAACCAAGCAGCCAAGCACCTCTGTGAAAATTCATTTTACTGTGAAAACTGGAGTCTCTACAATTCAAGGAGAGGAAGCTGGTAATTTCTCTGTTTTTGTTGTTTTCTTTTTTTCCTGCCATTCCTGAAACTTGAACTCAGGGTTTGGGCACGATTCCTGAGCTTTTTTTTCTCCTCAAGGCTAGTGCTTGACCACTTAAGCCACAGTGCCACTGCTAAATTTTGCTATTTATGTGGTACTGAGGAATCAAACCCAGGGTTTCATGCATGCTGATAAGCACTTTACCACCAAGCCACATTCCCAGTCCAAGAAGCTCATAATTTCTTAATATGATCTTTATACATTTTTGTCATCCCCATCCTTCCTGGTACATTTGCAAACTCTTACCCTTTTATTCAAGCTCACTATTTAGTCCTCATTTCGCTCTCTTAACATATGGCCTGTCTTCTTTTAAATTAAATATGGCTAAGTAGCTAGCATTACAGGTGGGAGCCACCATCTCCTGGCTTTGTCATTTACTTTAACCTGTAGAAATTCAAGACAGTGTATAATTATCTCCACATACCTCTCAACTCTGCTGGTGGGATTTTGAAATGCTTACCACTCATACCCCAATCATTTGTCTGACAGTTCTTCCCCCAATATCACTATTTGTGAGAATCTTCTAGGATATCTCCTTCTCCAGGAAGACTTCCCAAGCACTGTTGCTACCAGATCATGTGAAAGAATCATCCCCAAGTAGCCGCTCTTTGGTGTTCTCAGACATGTCATTATGGTTTCTATTTTGTTTCCTCTACTCCAATCCAGTTTTTAAGCAACTGGTGCACTGTAGCCAGTAAACCAAATGCATCCTTCCACCTAATTTAGTAAACCAAGTTCCCTAGACGGTTGTCGGCTCATTAATGTACCTACTGTGAGCTTTTCCATCATGACAGCAAGCCAGAGGGAATGTGACAGAGACCAACCACGTAGGTTACAAAGGCTTCTGAGTTAATATCCAGCCCTATGCTGAAATGTTCATGCCCTCTCTCTTAGGAGAAAAAGAAGTGGACAGTTCACATTTGTATTCACACCCCCTTCTTAGGACATTGGCATAATCTACAAGCATAGTTAAGTACTTCAAAAATGTTGCTGGATTAATGAAGGTAATGCAGAAATTACTTGACCTCATTCCTTTCAAATTGATCAAAATAAAGAATTGTTCAAGATTATATTCCTTAGATGGAAGCACTTAATGTAACTTTCAGGGAAAAATTCCATCTAGAGACCCTTGATCAGCATCTTCTTGAAAACACAATTTTGAATGTTATTATTCTTCAGTTGTACAAAGGAGTTCTCATGTAACAAAGCAGTTCATGAATACAATATATCTTGATCCATGTCACCCCTTTCAACCCATCCCTTCCCTACCCAGCCCTTCCCTCACTCTTAATTTTGCAGCAGATGCATTGGATTCTTGACTGCATTTCCCCCCATTTTGCTATTTGTTCACAATTTTCCTCTTGACTCCACCCATATTTTCCAGTACCTGCTTCCTAGTGTTTCATTTTGCTAAAATCTGGCTATGCCTTTCTAAGGAATTACATATTTGAGTTCTCCCTTCAATCCATCATATTTCAGTGAACACATTTGTATATACATACATACCACCAACCATATTTACTGATGAGTTTACAAGCTAAATCTACCATCCACAATAGAAGGGGAAACATGCATTGACTTTACTAATTTTTTTAATGTAACTTAAATCTCAATTTTGGTGACATTAGATGGCAGCTCACAAGGAGTTCCCCACCTTACACACACACTGAAACAGGAATTGACCAGAGTAAGAATCTCTTATTCAGGTCTGAGAAGGTGGCTCAGTGGTAGAGTGCTTGCCTTGCATGCATGAGGCCATGGGTTCGATTCCTCAGCACCATATAAGCAGAAAAAGCCAGAAGTGGGACTGATGCTCCAGTGGTAGAGTGCTAGCCTTGAGCTGAAGAGCTGTGGGACAGCGCCCAGGCCCAGAGTTCAGGCCCCATGACCGGACCCAAAAAACAAAACAAACCAACAAAAAAAACCCCATAATCTCTTCCTGCATTTCCAGAGTAAAAGACAATTGCATGATGCTCATTTTGTCTTATTCTTAGCAAAGGTAGCAAAATGATCTTTGTTAATGCAACCTGCAAAAGCAGATCTGTGCATCAGTAGAGTGCAGCATTGAGAAATGGTTCCATGTACCTCTGTGACATTCCAGCTCCAAATCTCAGCATCCTAGCTTCAGAAAGCTCCATGAAGTCAGCTCAATGACACTTGGGATTGTTCAGCTGTGGAAGGAGGAAAAGCAATGAGTTTGGGGGCACTGGGAACACAGGAGCCTACTTCTTATAATGAAGGGCACAGTGTTTAGAAGAAAAGAAAGGGGAGAGTCAACCAGCATCCAGGAAATCAAAAATGATTAGGTTTATGGGAATAAGGGACAAAAGTAGCAGACAAAAGACAAATAACTCAATTGGGGTTGAACAATTTCACTCCATATGGTGGAATATTTTGGGAAATGGTTTTTTCTGAGGGCACAGCTTGTGTATCAGTATTCCTGAGGAACAAGTGGAAGACAAGAAATGTAAAAAAAAAAAAAAGCAAGCATTAGCCTGTATTTCTTTTCACCTCTTCAATTGCTGCTTTTTGCCACTAGAACAAACATGGCCCCTTGGGCACTGGCCACAGCATCTATATCCACACTGGAGGCATGAATTCTAATTGAGCTTTGCCACCTATGGGAGAAGGTTGCTCTGGAAGCAAACATATGGATAGAAAAAGCTTGATGAATCCAGCAAAGATAAAACTCACAATCAGTACTGTCATCTTCCCAGCACTCTTTCCATTCTCACACACTTTGGAATTCTTTATTTGCTTTTATGCTATATCCACGCCATCACAAAATACCACCTGTTAGGCTGTTAAACTGCATGCAGAATATACCACTGTGTCTACCTTAATGCAATCCACATGAATGCAGTGCATCCTTATTCCCACACCTGCAAACTACAGTCCCTAAATAGTCCCATTCCTACTCTCATTCAAACACTATCACACTAAGAAGTATTTCTTGCCTGGAACTCCACAATGGCTTTCTACTCATTTCAGAAGGAAAATGAAATGTCTCTGTGTTATGATACCCTTCCTTACCGCCAGTTCTCTTGGTTATTCTCTTCTAGCTATTCCTGTCTTCTTAACTGAGTCACCCACACCCCCAGCACCCATCTCAGGGCCGCATACACTGGAACTGAATTTTCTCCTAGATAAAATCATGTCTCTTTCTCCAAACTCTGGTTTCAATAAAACAACCACATAGTTGAGAGAGTTCCTCCCAGATGAAAACCTTGTTGTTTTTCTTTAATAACATTTCTCATGACCTAATAATACTCTGTGTGTGTGTGTGTGTGTGTGTGTGTGTGTGTGTGTGTGTGTGTGTGTGTGTGTGTATGTATACTAGGGCTTAAATTCAGGGCCTAGGTGGAGTGTCCTTTAGCATTTTCACTCAAGACTAGTGCTCTAAGCCTTGAACCACACACGCCAACATTTCTGGCTTTTTGATGGTTCATTAGAGATGAGAGTCTCAAGGATTTTTCCACCTGTGCTGGCTTTACACTGTGATCCTCAGATCTCAGCCTCCTCTGCAGCCAGGCAAGGGCCACCAGCACCTGGAAGTAAACATATTATTTTCAATGACCTTTGTCCTCCTGCAGACTGATGCTTCTTAAGGACTCAATTTGTTTTCTACAGTGATTCTACATTGGTACTCAATGTGTCATGGTTGAATAAAGACCCACAGAGTGTTCAACACTGGTGGTTCATGCTTGTAATCCTAGCTACTCAGAAGGCTGAGTTTTGAGGATCATGCTTAGAAACCAGCCTGGGCAGACAAATCCATGAGACTCTTTATCCCCAAGTAGCCCACAAGAAAAACAAAATTAGAAAATGGTCAAATAGAAGAGAGCTGTCTTGACCAAAAAAGCAAATGAGAATGTGAGGCTCTCAGTTTAAGCCCCACAAAAATAAAATAAAAAAGACCCACCAAACAACCTTTATGAATCGAATGTGTAGTTTATTTCTCCAAACATCCAACTTCATCCTCAGAACATTGAAGACCTACCAACCATGTAATGCAAAATTCTATTTTAAAATATGGCTGTTTATTGAATTAACACTAAAATGACATGCTAAGGAACTGAAATGTTTATGCACAAATCAATGTGAATCAAAGCTATGACATTAAATACATGTTATGGTATTGAGTTTTATAAGACCTATGCTGATTTATTTTTTCGTCGTGGGGCTTGAACTCTGGGCTTGGGCGCTGTCCTTGTGCTCTTCAGCTCAAGGCGAGCGCTCTACCGTCTGAGCCACAGCAGCACGTCCGGTTTTCTAGTAGTTTATCGGACATAAGAGTCTCACGAACTTTCCTGCCTGGGCTGGCTTTGAGCCGCGATCCTCAGATCTCAGCCTCCTGAATAGATAGGATTACAGGCATGAGCCACCGGCACCCGGCTTGTTTGTTTGTTGTTGTTGTTGTTGTTGTTGATGATGATCTTTTTGTCAGTCATGGGGCTTGAACTCTGGCCCTGGACAGAGCTGCCCCTAAGCTCTTCAGCTCAAAGCTGTAGGCTAGATTACTTTATACAAGTCCATTAATTTTATGACTGGATGGTTAAAAACCTATAGCCAAACTACACTGAGATATTATTCTATTTATCACACAGTAAGGAAATGCATTATTACCTTGAAATTAGATTTCTACAAGTATTTCCTTGACTGAGAGCAGCAAGGTAGATTGTTCAGACTGTTCAGATAGTTTTAAAAGTGAATACAACAAGCAAATAACAAGTGATATTTACTTAAGTTGTTACCTGTATATGTCAAACATTATGAGAGTTGCTTGTGAAGAATTCAAAAAAGAAAATACTGATCTGTAAACTAGGCATATTAGTACATGCCTGTAACCCCAGAACTTGGAAAGCTGATGATACAGGAGGATCATGTGCTTCAGGCCAACAGAGGTCAACAGGGTGCTATACTATCTGTCAAGAAAGAAAGAAATGAAAAGAGAGAAAAGAGATACTGACATGTATTTCATTTTAGCCTTGAGGCAGTCCTGTGAAAAGGCACTATTAGCATCATTTTTCTCTACAGATAGAGTATTGATACTTAGAGAAGTGAGGTCTCAGAACTCGTGTCATATAGAACTGAGACTAAAATAAATTCTCCTGACTACATAGGTGACACGCTTTCTTCTCAAACGAACCCTACCCACCAAGGATTAGATTGGGATTATAAATTCATCAACCATAACCTGATTCTGGCTACACTATATTTACCTAAGCCTACTCTTGCCACCAATATTTTAGGGAAACCAGTGCACATCTACATTAAAAAAAATAATGTGTTGAGCTTAACTTGAAATAAAGAACCCAGAAAACCAAGCAACAAATGGAGCTTGCATTGAGGCCCAGAAAGGTGTCTACATTCTCTAGCAATGGATAATATTCTCTACATACCAGCTCCACTTGGGTACCTGACTGGCAGTTATTATAGTTGTTTTAACCTTTGAGACTAATAGGTTATAGGAGAATTATTTCATAGTCAATGAGATCTGGTTCTATTAAAAATTGACCCATGTATCTTTACAATAAATATATATTAAAATGATCCATGGTTTCCCTCATTTTAAGAACTACAATATGTCTATGATACTCTTTAACAATCTCTCGATATCGAAACTGCTAAGTGCATAGGACCATACATAATGAAGCATAACAACATGAACCCCATGAATCAGAAACAAGAGGTTCTTTTTATATCTTGTATGTAGTTATTCTTTTTTTTCCTCTTTTAATTTTCTGTACCTTGTGTATGTATATAAGTTATTCAGTCTTTGGAAAAGAAAGGGAATTATATAAATAGCAGGACAAAGGATTAAGTAATGCAACATCCATACTCATTTGACACTAAGTTGGAAATGAATTTTACAACTTGTGGGGAAGGGGAGTACGGATGGGTAAGAGGGAGAAAATTGGGATGGGGTAACAGTGTTTAAAAACAAATGTACCCATTACCTTACTTATATAATCATAAACCCCAGGTCATCTCTTTTCAATAAAGATAAAACATTTAAAAATGTTTTCCTAAAAAATAAATTAAGCCAAAGGACAGTGGATGGAATCTGCTCAAGCTAAAGTAACAAGAATATTTCATGCCCAACTCAGTGACAGAGTTAAAACAGGTACTAAGTAAGCGGGGAGCCAGTGGCTCACCCCTGTAATCCTAGCTACTCAGGAGGCTCAGATCTGAGATAACTGTTCAAAGTCAGCCTGGGCAGGAAAGTCCATGAGACTCTTATCTCAAAAAAAAAATAAAAACACAACAAAAACACCAGAAAATGGGAAGTGGCGCTGTGGTTCAAGTGTTAGAGCCCTACCTTTGAGCTGAAGAGTTTGGGGACAGCACCCAGGCCCAGATTTCAAGGCCCACTACTGACAAAAATAAAAAGGAAAAGAAAAGAAAACAGAAAACTGGTACTAAATAAATGCTAGAGCCCCTAATTCCTTTGATTTCCTCTTGTTACATGCAATCTTTGGGGAATGACACTGTTTTCCAAAACAGTGGCTCATGGGTCACCCAAATCAAAATCATATGAAAAGCTTGTAAAATGAACACTGTCTGAGTCCCAGACAAGAGATGCATTTTCTGAATCTAGAGAAATAACCTCTCAGTAACAATCTGGATCTTAGACTCCCTCTGAGTTCCATTACTTCTTGTTGGAACTGTACTACAAAAGATGCCATTTGCAGAGCAAGCAATTAAGAAAAGCAATTAAGAAAAGTGTCTTTGAATTCACACGTTATGGCTGCCCCCATGAGCTACACTCATATGACTGGGATATTCAGAGGTCAGAGAGTGGCTAATATACAAAAGCAAAAATATTTGTCAGGGAAAAACTCATAAACACACAAAGTCATCTACAGACAGACAGCAGGAAAGGCAGGAAGTGGGAAAACTGGGTAGGGCCTTGGTCCTTTGCATCTCATGATCTCTTCCCAAGGTTCATACTTAGCACCATCTCAAATTCAACCCTTCAACTACCTTGGTCACACAGTGAAATTATCCCTTCTGTTGTTTGGTTTGGAAATACGAGAAATAATTTCAATTTGACTATGTATAATTCCAAAGCAAATGAACAACATTTGAAGAGCCAAAGGGGAGAATCTTCACCCACCCTGACTCCAAAGGTCATGAAATCAGTTGTGACACAACAAGGAAGAACCACAGCCAAATAGACACACAAGTCTATTTGGGGAAGAGAGGGAAGAGAGGCCTCAACCCAGAAGTAAGGTTTAGCTGTGCTCCTGAGACTCTAGTCTCCCATTTTCTATTTGAAAAGTAATTCTTTAAGCCTGAAAAAGAAGAAATTACTAATGCATGAAGTCTGGTGCTGTTCCTAGGCCAGTCAGGAGCCTTCCATGCATAGATGGGTTTCACCCAACTGGACTCTTAAAGAGGAAACTGTAAAACAGGTCTTCCTACCATGGTGCATGATGTCAGTGTCAGCTCTACTAAACTGAACCCAATTCTCAGCCTCACTGTTTAAATATTCAGCAAGAACAAGGAATGCAATTAGTGTTCTATGCAGTACTTAGAAAGCAATCTCATTCCATACTCATAAGCACCATAAAGACATCTCCGAAGAAGAAGAACAAGCAAACGCTGCCAGAATGCATTGTATAGAATAAAATCAGCTCCGGGCTAGAAGGACCATGCACTGCCACCCGGTGGTCACATGTAGGCAACAACAAACTCCCCGGAGGACCTGAGACAGGGCCTGACACAGGGCTTTTGGTGTGACCTATGGTGCTGCTTCATGAAGCTCTTTTCTCCCTGCTCACCCAGCAATTGCAGGGACTTTGAGTCCTAAGTTGATTTGGCAAAGAGATAGGTCTCAAAACACATATGCTGCCTTTAAGACATGTACAATCTCTCCTGTGTTAAAACATTCACTTATTTATATTAAAAACATATATTTAGTTGACAAATATTTTCAAATTGCCTACTAAGTGTACAGATTTTTTATTTTTGGTCATAGGGTATTGTCTATAGCAAAGACAGACATAATCTTTGCTTTCATGGTATTTATTTTGGGAGGACTGAGAACATCTATGTTAGCAATTAGGGCCACAGTTTACCAGAGGCAAGCAAGAGTGCCAGGTTCATACTGAATTATCCCCATAGATGTGGAAAGTAACACCACTCTAAATAAGATGCTATCTGTGTTGGAAGTGTTGCAAAGGCCATGGAATCAAGGCCTCCGTTTGTAGAGGTGACAGAAGGGGGCTCCTGTGTCAGGATGACCCTTTATGTCTATGATCTCTACAAGTGATTTAATCTTTCTGTGTCTTTGGTCCTCCTCCTAATGAACATTGTAAAACTAGTTGTGATCCAGGTGCTGACAGCTCATCCTTGGAATCATGGCTACTCATGAGGCGGAGATACAAGGAACAATGGCTCAAAGCCAACCTGGAAAGATAAGTCCGAGAGACTTAATCTCCAAAGCAACCAGCAAAAAGCAAAACAGGGGATAGGTCTCAACTGGTAGAGCACCAGTCAAGTGAACAAACTGGATAAGCATTTATGAGGACATGAGTTCAAACCGCAGTACTAGCAAAAAAAGAAAAAGAAAAAGAAAAGAAAAGAAAAGAAAAGAAAAGAACTCTGTGGATTTGTGGTGGCTTGGCAGGATTGTTTCAGGTTGGCAAGAGAAGGTGGAGTTCATTTAGAGGTGGCAATGGGGTATTGCTCCATAAACCACTGCTCCTTGTCCCTCTGCTTCTCATTTTTATCTAGAGAAGGTAAAATGTGATCTTCACACTGCTACAGAACACATGGATCTGTGTTTTTGCTTTCGGGTTGTTCTTTTGTGTTCTTTTGGAAGATGGCACATTCCACATTGTCACATTTCCCTCTCCATTAGCACATCAAGGAACAAGCTAAGATGTAATTGTCATGCTAAGTCACTGGGAAGGGCATGTGAAGACCCCTGCAACCTGAGTGATAAGGCATGACCGTATCCAAGAAACATTAGTTGTTCATTCAAACATTACTGTTCATCCTTCACTGTGACTTCTGATTATTGATTCATGCCTACTGATTAATAACATAATTACAAGTACAACTACTACTACTTTGTGTGCATTTAGCCTCAGGCAACAAAACCCTAAAACTCATGAGCTTAGTTTACCATGAATCATATGCAAGATATTTGGGATACTGTTCTGAAACTGGTCCTATTTGGAGTCAAGACATGTAATGCAAGTAAAGTGCTAACAAGATACTATGAGTGACTGAGTGAGGGTTCTGGCACTCTGCTCCCTTTTCCCTCTCCCTCAACAATACTGTTGTTTGGTATGCCAGTACTATGACTTGAACTCAGAGCCTCAAACTCTCACTTGACTTTTCTCCTCATGACTGGCACTCTACCACTTGAGCAATACCTCCCTTCCACATCTAGCTATTTGCTGGTGAATTCAAGAGTTACTTGGGATTTGCCTGCCTGGACTAGCTTTGAACCATGATCCTCAGATCTTAACCTACTGAAATAGCTAGGATTGGCTATAAGTGGCTGGTGTCATCACACCTGTTCTGTGCCTTAAAGGTGGGAGATGTTATGAAGAAGGAAGGAAGAGGCATCAAATCCCAGGAGCAGAGAGTAAAGAAAGGTGAAGGTCATGGATATAATTAATGAGCCAGGCAGAGAAGACATATGAATGAACAAGTATACCATGGAAGTGATAGAGGCCAGCCCTGAGAGGAAAACCACCAATCACAGCCCATTATTGTTTAGTGGACTACACACATGCTAGGACCACCACCAATCACAGTGCAATACTTCTTAGGGCAATGCTTACATGCTGGCCAGCTCTGCAGATATCCCAAGAGAAGCCAAAACTCTACAACTCACACTACACTTCCAATTTCTCCAGCCACGCTTTGTAGACACAAAGCAGGTAAACTAAGACTGTTCAGCCACAGGTTTCCTGTTTGACACTCTCATCTAATTAATCATCCAATTGTCTCTTTTAAATAAATAGTCACTTTTAAAATAAAATAAAAAGGAACATCGAATTTCATAAGGAAAATGACACAGTCAAACATTTTATAAAGCAGTCTGAAGAACAAGATGCATATTAAATCACAGAAGTGCTAGGTATTTATTTTTCATGTACCATTTTTTTAATTCTCATACAGCTTGCTATAAAGCTGGTATTTGTGCATAGCCTCAACCACAGTGGCGTGGCAGAAAATATCTCACATATGATTAACCTCTATAGTTTTCTAGACAGCAAGTGACAATGTCAGAAACAAATAACATAAATAAAACCACAGCAACAATACAAACTGAAGGTGTTAGTTTAAGAAAGAAATACAACCCTGATAGATGGATCAAAAGGCACTGTGGAGGGACTGGGAATGTGGCTTAGTAGTAGGGTACTTGTCTCCCATTCATGAAGGCCTGGGTTCAATTCCTCAGCATCACATAAACACAAAAAGCTAGAAATGGTGCTGTGGCTCAAGTGGTAGAGCCCAGAGAATAGCTTTGAGCACAGCCCAGGTCCTGAGTTCAAATTCTAGGACCAACAACAACAAAAAAAGCACTGTGCAAAAAAACAAAAGATACATTTAAAATGCATAATTATTAGTAGTAGTAGTCGTAGTAGTGATTCTACAAGGAACTTACAGATGGAATAGTTATGCAGTTAATGTAATGAGATTTGGGACCATAATTATCTTTAAGTAGGAGAAAGGAATTCTGGAGGAGCTTAATTACCAATCTAAAACTCCTGCTGGGATTGAGGAAGTTTGCCTTCTAGCCCCATCTTGAGAGCTAGCCCATGACTTGGAAAAGTTACTTTCTCTCTAAATTTCCCTGGTTGCTTAATCTCTCCTTGCAGGTTGTTTGTTGGTGGTTGTTTTTCTAATGATTAAAACAAATAGCTAGCAAATCTAACATGTAGAATAAACAAGGAAAAGACTCAGTGTGACACTGAAGAAAGCCAGGAAGGAAGTGACATTCTGCCACTGTCTTCCACCTGGGGTATTGGAGTCCTTTGTAACAGCTTTCAAGAAATTGTCCAGGGACTGAAGGCCTGAGGCTGGAGACCAGGGACTGGAGCCTGTTTGCTGAGCCTGTATTTGCACTTGAGGAGCTCATGTGGAGAGAAAGGGACAATTTCCATGAGAAGCTGTGCATACATACTTACCATCTCATTTAAACTTTTCTTACCATCATGATCATTTTTCAGTACTACAGATGGGATTCAAGGACTCTCCTACATTTCTACTTTGAGCTACGTCCCACAGACCCTTCTGTTTTCAAGAACCTTGCTATTTCTATATAGAAAGGCATCAAACTTGTGATAGTGCTCTCTGCCTGCTGAGTAACAGTAATAACAAGCATGAACATTTATTTCTTTTATGCCTACTGGGGCATAAATGCCGCATCCACCTCGACCAGCAAGGAAGACACGACCCGGGATTCTTCTCAAAGCAGTTTATTCAGGAACCTTGTTTGCTAGCTTCTCCTGCTTCTCCCTCGCCCCGCACCCGCACTCCGGTTATAAGCCTCCTGGATGGCCAATCCCGAAGTGCCATGTGGCAAATACCAATAGGGTCACAAACACAGAAGCAAGCCAGTAGCCAAGCCATAGCCATATAAGGAGTTGTTTTTCACAGAGAACACTCGCCATCGGGAAGGCGGAAGGCGGAAGCCAGTGCCATTTTAGGTCATGGCCGTGCCATGCGGCCCTGCCATCTTTGGTCGGCTTCCGCAGCTCTCCACACATGAACTCAGATGTTCATGCCTAGCTTTGTCTGCCAGGTTTAACCCTGAACCATGATCCTTTCAACTGATCCTTTCTTGCTCACAGCTAACATTCTACCACTTGAGGCAGTCCTACAGCCTAGTGTTTTGCTGGTTAATGGGAAATTGAGTATGGAGGACTTTTCTTTTCAGGTTGATCCTGAACCTCAATTCTCTAGGTCTCAAACTCCTGATAGGTAGGGTTACAGGTGTGAGTTGACAATCTGCTTAGCTAAATTTTTTTTGGTGCCAGTGCCAGGACTTGAACTCAGGGCCTCGGCATAGTACATGAGCTTATTTTGTTCAAGGCTATCATTTCAACCACAGTTTTACTTCTGGCTTTTTTCATAGTTTAGTGGAGATGAGATTCTCACAGACTTTCCTGTCCTGCTGGCTTCGTATTGCAATCCTCAGTTCTCAGCCTCCTGAGTAGTGGGAAATACAGACATGAGTCACTGGCACCTGGCTGTAAACATACTATTTTTTTAAAGAAGTCTGTATCCTCTTGATTTCTGGGTCCTAGGTCTCCAAGCCAGTTCATCACTACCTTTGAAAGAAACCATTTTTTAGACAAAGAATGATGCTTTCTTTGCCATTCTAAGTAGTGCCACATAGAATTTTCCTCTGAGATAAGAGCAACAGAGCCCTGGGAACTGGAAAAGGTGGAGACACAGACACACTAAGCAACATACCCCAATCATGGAGCTAGGCAGATGGCTGCCACAGTCTGGCTGTGACACCAACACCACACCCAGCTCCTCCCTGTCCAAGAGCAAAAACTCCCCTCCATCTCCCTGAGATCAAAGGGGTTTTGGTGTAATTGTTCTAATTTCTCATGGGCCACTTTTCACCCTACTGCATGTGTCTAATTAGGACAAGAAGGAAGGAAAGAAAAAAATGACACTTTGCAGCTGGCGGAGAGGAAGGGGGAATGAGAGAAGGGTTAATTGCCTCCTAGCTGTCAGACCTGTAATTATATTCAGTTTGTGGATTCCAGCCTTCTTTTGATGATGTGAAACAAATCTCCAAATACAGCCAAACTTCTGCTGCATGTGCCTTTGTGTTGAAAGTAAAGTGGCCTCGACACAGCCTGGGCTAAACTGCACGTTCTTGGCTAGTGGCCAATTGTAACTAAGTTTCTCATTGCTGGGGTTAAACTGCTTGCTTCAGTGTTCTAAAAGAAAGTGAATGGGGCTGTGCAATTGGGCCATTAGAGTGATCTCAGCCCACACCGCAGGAATCAGAACAAAGTTAAGTCCAGTAAACCCACAGAGTCATGAGAAATAGTACTTGATGCTCTAAGAAGCTAAGTGCTTAGAGAGTGCATTGCAAAAGAGGCAAAGATGGCCTCTCAAGGCCATGCATGCTCACCCACTTCTCCAGGCTACTTACATAAGGTGGTGCCTGCACATGTGACTCTAGGTAACATGTAAATGCTGAAACAGCCGAATCCCACAGTGGGACAAGTATAGGCCCCAAGCCCCTGCAGAAGCTGTGGTGAAACAGCTTGGCTTACTCCACTTACTCTACAGGTGGCAAGAAATATCTAGTAATCAGAGACCAAACAAAGGATCACTAAGCCAACACTGTCCACACAAGGACCTGCCACTCCTACGAATAAGAATATATTTCAGGTTTTCTTCCCTCCTGGTTATAGCCAAATTCCATTTCCTTGCCCACACTGTGGAATGGTTTCCAAATTCCTTTATTTCACTTCAGAACTTCCCACATGGTGTTGACCTGACTTCTTTGTTTTGTTTTGTTTTTTAATAAGCTTTTTTTTGTGTGAAAATACTGTACAGAGGTGTTACAGTTACAAGAGCAAGGTAATGAATGCATTTCTTATCAAGCATTGTTGCCTCCTCCTTTGTTTCCCCTTCCAATACCTTCCCATACACCCCCCCCCACCCCCGTGCCAAAGTTGTAAAGTTTGTTTTTTGCAATAACGTCTTGTACATCTCATTGTTGCAATGGGTCCACCTGTATTATTATTTAAACATTTCGTTTTTTCCTTTCCCCTCCCCAAATTATATCAACATCGCATACAGTGAAAACAGGGGTTATACCATGGGGGAGGAACATACAAAGCAACAAAAAAATCACATGGTACCTTAAACTATGTTAGAAACAATAGCAAGAAAGAAAAAAACCACTTGTGTCCGTATCTTGGGGTTCATTTCACTTAACTTCATCTTATCTGGTCATATGTACATAGCTTTTGACCTTTTCTACTTGTCCCAGACATTTACTAGTTATTGTAAATAAGGGAAACCATGAGACCTATGTTTCTTTTGGCCTAGTTTACTTCACTTAATATAATTTTTACCAATGCTTTCCATTTCCTAACAAATGGGGTGATGTCATTCTTTCTGATGGAGGCATAGAATTCCATTATATACATATTATATATTATATATGTAATATATAATGTATATAATATATATCATACTTTCTTGATCCATTCATCCATTGAGGGGCATATGGTTTGGTTCCTGACTTCTTGTACTATTTTCTCCTTAGGCTACTTGTTCTTCCCCTCATGGTTATGATGATATTCCATTTCCTTGCTCACACTCTGGACTGGTTTCTAAACTCTCCTTTATTTCGCTTCAGAACTTCCCACATGGTGTTGCCCTGACTTCTTGCACTACTTCCTCCTAAGGCTACTTGTTCCCAGTTACTAATGTCTTTTCATCATTTAGGTCTGGATCCTGGCAGCTCATTCTAGCTAATCTTCCCTCCTTTCTCAGTCTGGTGTAGGTGCCTCTGCTATGAGCTCTGGGGTGTCCTAAATTATTCTGTTTCTGTTCTGTGCTATCTGTTCTCTCAGGCTCTCTGCATAACTCTACCAGTGTCTTCACAAGCACATGTGCAAGTGTCCACACCTGGAAGTGAGCATCTCTTGAGGTGGAAGAGGCAGCATGCTGTATAGTTGGAAGTGCCCCATTCCTCAGCCCCAACTTCTGTGTGTGTGTGTGTGTGTGTGTGTGTGTCTCATACTAAAAGTCAGTATCGATTCTTCACATGGCAAATGAGTAACTTAAGTGGGTTCACTACCTCCACCTATGTTCTTCTGCAACTGATTATCAATGGCTGAATGTCAGGATGATGCTTTATAAGAGCGGTCTTGTCACCACTCTGCTCAAGGCTCAATGGTGTTTTAGTTTATTAGGAGTAATGCCCTCAGGATACCCTATGCCTCCAGGATCCATCATAGCATACTCATCTCTGCCACTACTCAGCCCTCGCATCCCTTCCATCCCTTTCCCCTCACATTCACAGGCTTTGTCCTATTTTCATAAACCCTTCTTCCCTGATAGACACTCTCCCCAATCCAGTAGTCACATGACTCATGCACCTCTTTTTCATATCTATGATGTGCCTCTCTCAAGAAGCACTACTGATATCTGGCACCAGTGTCTCATGTACCTAATCCTAGCTACTCTGGAAGCAGAGATCTGAGGGCCCCATTTCAAAATCAACCTAGGGAGAAAAGCTCCAGAGAGGAGAGTATCATCTCCAATTAGCCAACCAAATGCTGGAAGTGAACATGTTTCTCAAATGCTATACTATCAGCCTTGAGTAAAAAACCTAATGGACAGCACATGTCCTAGTTTTCAAGCCCCCAGCACTAGCAATAAAATAAAATTAAAGTAGAAAGTCAGGTACCAGTGGCTCATGTCTGAAATCCTAGCTACTCAGGAGATATCTGAGGATCATGATTTGGAGGTATCTGAGACAGGAAAAAAAGTCCATGAAATAATTATCTTCAATCACCCTCCAAAAAGGCAGAGCAGATCCTCTAAGGAGGATCCATCTCTAAGGCAGAGTACAAGGAGAAAGTTGAGGAAGAGAAGTAAATGCAGCTGGGCACCAGTTGCTCAGGCCTTAAATCCTTGTCCCTCAGGAAGCTAAGATTTGAGGTTGACAGTTTGAAGACAGACTGGGCAAGAAAGCCCATGAAACTCTTATCTCCAATTGACCATAAAAAGCTAAAACTCTGCTGTAGCTCAAGTGGTAGAGCCGCAACCTTAAGGAGTGAAGGCTAAGGGACAGCACCTAAGCATGAGTTCAAGCTCCAGTATCAGCATGAAAGAAAAAGAAAGTAAAGGACAGGAAAAAAAAAACTGTTAAGAATACCATTATGTGATCAGCTCTGTGCACACATCATCCACTGACCCAAGGTAGCAGAGGTGGCTTCAGGTTCTCTATGAGAAAGAGAAAGATGAGCTGGGCACTGGTGTCTCACCCCTGTTATACTAGGAACTCAGGAGGCTGAGATCTGAGGATCACGGTTCAAAGCCAGCCTGTGCAATACAGTCCATGAGACTCTACAATTAACCACCAGAAAATCAGAAGTGGGGCTTTGGCTCAAGTGGTAGAGTGCTTGCCTTGAGCTGAAGAGCTGAGGAACAACGCCCAGGCCCAGAGTTCAAGCTCCACACCAACTCCCCGAATGACAAAACAACAAGAACACCAACAAAAGAAGCAGATAAGGCCCCTACCACTCTCTGAGACTATTTCAGGGCTATGCAATGATCTGTTGCTTGTGGAAAGCTTGAAAGAACTGTTGGCATTACAATGATCTCACAAAACACTCTGGGGATAACAATGCAGTCTCTTGTAGAGACCAGAAAAACACATCATTCACAGAGAATAAATGTGCTGGCCTGGAGCTGGAGTGGGCAAGGTTGGAAAGGGTAAGCAGTCCTTCCATCAGCATTAGTCATTACAGAGTAATAATCAGCACCTCTGTCACACACAATGCCATTTCACAAGGAAGCAAAAGATTTTACACTTTCACTTTCATTTTAAACATGACATTCCTGGATCTGAACCCAAAATA
This sequence comes from Dipodomys merriami, assembly GCF_024711535.1. Lineage (NCBI taxonomy): Eukaryota > Metazoa > Chordata > Mammalia > Rodentia > Heteromyidae > Dipodomys > Dipodomys merriami. The sequence goes on from NW_027206102.1 coordinate 6,672,377, forward strand.
ACATGCTGGGATTCTATAGACAAATACACACACACACACACACACACACACACACACACACACACACACACACACACACACACATGTATTCAAAAATTACACATTAGGAACTCAAGTTCTTGACCACTTCTAAATTGATGAAGCCAACAAAAGTGACAACCGAAAAACAAAGCTCTCTGCCTCCAGCCCCAAACTGAGCAATCCAAACTGCAAAAGTCCTGGTGTCACCACCAAACATAGCATGTGTGCAGTCTGCATGCCTACCCTCTTACACAACTCCACAGCAAGAGGTGTCAGATTTACAAAGTCAAATTATTTTATTTTATTGTCAGTTGTGGGGGCTGAACTCTGGGCCTGGGTGGTGTCCCTCAGTTCTTCAGCTCGAGGCCAGTCCCCTACCACTTGAGTCACAGTGCCACTTTTGGCTTTTTTCTGCTTATGTGGTGCTGAGCAATCGAACTCAGAGGCTCATACATGAAAGGCAAGCACCCTACCACTGAGCCAACTTCCCAGCCCAAGTCAAGTTATTTTTAATGTGATATGTCAGCTCTTTTCTTTCAAAAGCTTTCAGTAAATAAACATTCTGGGAATTTTATCAGTTAGCTATATTTTCTAGTAAGATGTGTGTATATAAACACATATGTATATATTTTCATATGTGTTTATGTTTACACATATGCATATATTTACACAAGAACAATTGCCTATAGTTATGTACATATATGAAAAAATAACTGCATATATACAAGCATGTAAACTTACATATAGGTGGGTTTATATATGCGTATATAAAGAGACACACATATGAAGAGAGAATAATATACATACCAAGTGAATTTTTTCTATTTTCATCATTTATAATTGATTATTGCGGTATATATACACATCTATTAATTATTATTATTACTCTTTTTTTGGGGGGGACGGTCATGGTGCCTGAACTCTGGGCCTGGGTGGTGTTCCTCAGCTCTGCAGCTCAAGGCTAGCGCTCTACCATTTGAGCCACAGCGCCACTTCCGGCTTTTTTTTTTGTTTTGCTTATGTGGTGCTGGGGAATCGAACCCAGGGCCTCAGGCATGCAAGGCAAGCTCTCTATCACTGAGCCACCTTCCCAGCCCTTATTATTACTCTTTTAGGGAGGTGGTCATGGAGCCTGAACTCTGGGCCTGGGCACTGTCCCTCAGCTCACTGGAGCCACAGTACCACTTCCAGCTTTTTCTGCTTATTTGGTGCTGAGGAATCCAACCCAGGGCCTCATGCATGCAAGGCAAGCAATCTACCACTGAGCTACCTTCCCAGCCCCTTATTACTCATTTTGCTCAACTTTTTTTTTCTTTTTCCTTTTCATTGCCAGTCCTGGGCAGTGTCTCTGAGACTCTGTTCCCAAGGCTAGGACTCTACCACTTGTGCCACAGCACTACTTCCAGCTTTTTCTGAATAGTTTATTGCAGATGAGAGTCTTGTGGAATTTTTTGCCTGGATTGGCTTCAAACTGTAATCCTCAGATCTCAGACTCCTGAGTATTTAGGATTATAGGCATGAGACACTGGCACTTGTCTCTTTTGTTTTTGAATTTTGTGCCAGTATTGGGGCTTGAACTCAGAGCCTCATTCTCTCCCTTGGCTTTTTTGCTCAAAGCTGACTCTTACCATTTTACCACCTGGACCATGGCTTCTGAAGAGATTTTGCTTGTAAATTGGAGATAAGGCTCTCACAAACTTTCCTACACAGACTGGCTTTGAACTGCAATTCTCAGATCAATTGTAGCCTCCTGAGTAGTTGGATTACAGGTGTGAGCCACCAGCATCCAGTTTTAGAATTTTGTAAGTATCAATGTTTTCTAGTCATGGGTGCTAGAAAACACCTGCAATCCAAGCTACTCAGGAGGGTGAGATCTGTGGATATGATTTAAAGCCAGCCTGGGTAGGGAAGTCTGTGAGACTCTTACCACCAATTAACCACCAGACAACCAAAAGTGGCACTGTGGCTCAAAGTGAGAGAGTGCTATCATTGAGCCAAAGAGTTCAGGGAAAGCACCCAAGCTGATTTCAAGCCTCATGACCAACAACAACAACAACACAACAAAAATGTCTAGCTGAAGATTTTGCTCCATGGTAGACACTGATAAATGATGAATCAAATAAATGATGAATCATATAATAGAGCTGACAGGTGGGTGTATATAGATGGCAGTTTTTATGTTGCTTTATTGGCCTCTCTCTATGGGAAAAGGTTGATGAAGAGATGACCAGTGCAGTTTTCAGCACAGGGCTTCTTGTGGGCAAGGAGGAGGAGGCCTGACTTCGGCCTTCCCAAACAATGACCCTTACTAAGCCTTTATTATGGCTTCCACTTCCTTCTCACTGTCTCCACCTACCTGCTCTGCCTTTAAAACCCATGCCTATGAAAAACTCCTTTTTTTGCTAAAGCCATTTAGACTTGAGTTTCTGTTGCTTGCCACCAATTCAGACCAAGTTACAGATAAACCTACTTTGAAAAGTGTCAGGAGAAGACTCCTATCCAACAGATTCCTAACTAAAAATCTAAGTGTCACTTTCACTGAATTAGTGACTCTAACTACAAAGAATAGAGACTTGGTGATGGAATAATTTCGAGGCAATTTAAAACAACAACAACAAAAACAACTATATCATCTATCTATCTATCTATCTATCTATCTATCTATCTATCTATCTATCTATCTATCTATCTATCTATCTACACATATATATGCTCAGAAGTCATCAGTTGCAGCCAGGCACTGGTGGCTCATGCTGTAATCGTAGCTGCTCAGAAGACTGAGATCTGAGGATCATGGTTCAAAGCCAGCCTGGAAAGGGAAGTCTATGAGACTGCTATCTCCAATTAACCACCAGCAAGCTGTTAAGTTGAGTTGTAGCTTAAATGGTAGACCTCCACGCTCAAGATAAAAGCTGAGAAGTGGTGTCCAGGCTCTGAGTTCAAGCCTTAGTTCTAGCATCAAAAAAAATAAAAAAGGAAGTTAGGAGCTGGAGGTTCAAAAAAATGGAGCTTGGGCAAGAAGTAAATGTGTTCTGAGAAAGCTCTCTTAAGAGAGTAACACATCCTTAAATCTAAAACAATTTTTGGTCATGGGCTGCTTTTTTACACTGAGTGCCCAAGGTCTAATTATGGAGGATTGAGCTTCCAATTTAAAGCAGTGCATTCCACTTTGTGAAAGAAACTGCTGGTTTCTGAAAGACTCACAATGAATAACGCCACGGTGAAATTTTCTTTGTAAGGAAATGCCTGACTCCATAGGGTCCATGGAATAAAATTAATTTCCACAATTGCTACAAGCACTTAACAGACACACCTTTCAAGAGGAAAGTTTAGCAATTATGAAGGGAGTACCACTTTTATATATTGAGTCTGCAGGTCTGCAAATTTCATGTTGGAAATGTTCACATAATTTTGCACAGATTATAGTTATGTGGCCTATTTTGTTTACAGGTTTCTGGCATGAAAAATTTTAAAAATAGTTTTACATATGACTTCCAAAATAAAATGTGGATTCAAGTATGGTTTTGAGATGGGGCCTCTGTGCAGATTTCTGAAAACAAGATGGTAAATAAACAACTGAACAATTACTTGGTAACTGAGTCAGAACTGAGAACAGGAATGCCTCATCTGAATTCAGTGAGGAAGTGCATCATGGTTGATTATTAATATCCGTCATGTCATAGAAATTAGAATGCAACTTAGTTCTTGCTATCCTATGTCATCCACAACTAATAAAGGCTTGCAGGTTCCATTTCTGCACTTGCACAATCACTCTTACATATTCTCAAATAATTACATTGGCATTTGGCCATTATTGTAGAAATAAAAAGCAATGACTTGGCATACTTTGAAAAATAATGCTTACTTTCTGATGGCTGTTTTGATTGATACCTAAGCTGCCAGTGACTTTTCCAAGGAAACCGCTATTTACCTCAATCTAATATAGGTCAATGTGGTGGGTGATGACTTATGACTTTTATTATTAGGGAGATAGATTTTGTGTTCACGTGCCAGTACTAGGGCTTGAGCTAAGGGCCTGGGTGCTGTCCATTTAAGGCCAGCACTTTACCATTTGAGCCACAGCTCACTTCCTGCTTTTTACTGGTTAAAGGGAATAAGAGTCTCATAGACTTTCCGGCTCTCGTTGCCTTCCAGCTACAGTTCTTTGATCTCAGCCTTTTGATTACTTAAGATCACAGGTGGAATTAGTCATTAGTGAAGCATTATTGAAGCATTTTTTTCTGAGAAAAACTGTTATATAGACTTTAAACTTCTTAGACATTCCACGTTCTCCCAACCCTTGGCTCTGCACTCAGGTACTAATGATTTGAGCTTCAGTGTCTTCATCTATATTCTGAAGAGACCTGGTAGCTCTGATAACACTCCATTGGAATAAATGTTAAAAAATGCGTTGGAAATTGAGAAGTACTATAAATATGAAAAACTTCTGAATGACTTGCTGAATAAAGTTAAGAGATCACTCAATTACAGAGTCCCAAAGCAACATCTATTTCACTTATAATTAAGTGAACTCAATTGTGCCATAGAAAGATGAAAATTCAGCCAGGCTCCGATGGCTCATGTCTGTAATCCTAGCTACTCAGGAGGCTGAGATCTGAAGATCATGGTTCAAAGCCAGCTCGGGGAGGAAAGTCCATAAGACTCTTATCTACAATAAAGCACTAGAAAACCGGAAGTGGTGCTGTGGCTCAAGTGGTACAGTGTTCGCCTTAAGCTGAAGAACGCAGTGACAGTGCCCAACCCCAGAGTTCAAGCCCCATGACTGAACAAAAAAAAAAAAAAGGAAACATGAGGACTCAGGTCAGCTTTACACCTTGGACATGCATAATGCCTTCAGCTTGACTATATGTATGGGCTTATCGAACCACTGTATGGGCCTCTGAGAGCACTCTTCCTGAAACTTTTTATACTCTTTCTTTTATAAAAATGTTCTTAGCTGAGCATCAGTAGCACATGGTTATCTCAATAGATGCAGAAAAGCAGTTGACAAGATCCAACACCGCTTTATGATGAGGGTTTTGGAAAAACTAAGAATCCAGGCAACATTCCTCAATACAATAAAGGCTGTATATGACAAACCTACAGCCAGCATTATACTTAATTGTGAAAAACTAAAGCCATTTACTCTTAATGCAGGAATGATACAAGGATGTCTACTTTCTCCACTTCTCGTCAATTTAGTATTAAAATGCCTACCTACAGCAATAAGACAAGATGAAGACATAAGAGGGATCTAAATAGGAAAAGATGAAGTAAAACTCACCCACTTTGCAGATGACATGATCTTGTATTTAAAGAATGCCATGGACTCCACTATCAAATTACTCAAGCTGATTCAAAACTTTGGCAAAGTAGCAGGGTATAAAATTAACCCTCAAAAATCAATGGCTTTTCTGCATGCCAACAATGAGAAAAGCATGGGTGAAATCAGGAAAGCAACTCCATTTGTAATAACCCCACAAAAAATACCTAGGAATTAACTTAACCAAAGAAGTGAAGGACTTCTATGATGAAAACTTTAAAAACCTGAAAAAGGAAATCAAAAGAGAATTTAAAATGTGAAAATGGGAGGTTTTTCACCTCCCATGCTCCTGGATTGGAAGGATCAACATCATCATCGTGAAAATGGCAATACTTCCCAAGGCTATTTTCAAATTCAATATGATACCTATCAATATTCCAACCTCATTCTTCAAAGAAATAGAAGAGGCAATCCAACAATTCATATGGAACAATGAAAGACCCCGAATAGTCAAAATGATCCTTAACAGAAAGAACAATGGTGGAGGAATATCAATACCAAATTTCATTCTCTACTACAAAGCCATAGTAATCAAAACAGCTTGGTACTGGCACAATAACAGACGGCAGGCCAAATGGAATAGAATTGAAAACCCAGAAATGCACCTACAGACCTATAGCCTTCTAATCTTCCATAGGGGAACTAAATAAATAGAATAAAGACAGCCTCTTTAGTAAATGGTGCTGGCAAAATTGGTTACTCACTTATGGAAAACTAAAACTAGCTCCTTATATATCACCCTGCTCTACAATCAATTCCAAATGGATCAAAGACCTCAAAGTCAAAGCAGACACTCCTAAAACATTACAGGTTGGAATAGGAGAAACCCTAGGTCTCCTTAGCACAGGCCAAAATTTTCTTAGTAGACACCCAGAAATACAACAAATTAAAGAAATGTTGGACAAATGGGATTGCATGAAATGCCAGAGCTTCTGCATGGCAAAGGACATAGCTAGTAAGATCAATAGAAAGCACACAGATTTGGAGAAGATCTTCACTAGCCATACAACGGACAAGGTCTCATATCTAAAATATACTTGGAACTCAAAAAATTAAATCTCCCAACAACAAATCCTTAAAGAACGACTGCACAATATATAAATGGGCTAAAGACTTACAGAGAAACTTCTCTGAAGAGGAAAGAAGGATGGCCAATAGACACATGAAGAAATGTTCAACCTCCCTAGCCATAAAAGAAATGCAAATCAAAACAACATTGAGATACAACCTCACTCCAGTTAGAATGGCTAAAATCAAGAACTCTAATAAAAACAGATGCTGGAGGGGATGTAGACAGAAGGGAACCTTACTGCATTGTTGGTGGGAGTGTAAACTTGTTCAACCACTTTGGAAAGCATTATGGAGGTTCCTCAAAAGGCACCACATAGAGCTTCCCTATGACCCAGCAATCCCACTTTTGGGCATTTACCCAAATGTTCACAAACAAGACCAAGCTAAAGCTACCAGCACGACTATGTTTATTGCAGCATTATTTACTATAGCTAAGATATGGAGCCAACCCAGATGCCCCTCAGTAGATGAATGGACAAGAAAATGTGGTATATATACACAATGGAATTCTATGCCTCTATCAGAAAGAATGACATTGCCCCATTTGTTAGGAAATGGAAAGGCTTGGAAAAAATTATATTAAGTGAAGTAAGCCAGGCCCAAGGAAGCATATGTCCCATAGTTTCCTTTATTTGCAATATCTAGTATATGTCTGAGTCAAGCAGAAAAGGTCAGATAAGTTGATGTTAGGGAAATGAATCTTAAGATATGTATTCACATGTTTTTTTCTTTCATTCGATTGTTTCTAACACATTTATAAGATTATTTCTTTGTAGCTTTGTATGTCTCTTCCCCACAGTATAACCCCTGCTTTCACTCTATTTGATGTCGGTATAATTTAAATAGGGATACAGGCAGACCCATTGCAACAATGAGATGTACAAGTCATTATGTCGAAAACAAACTTTACAACTTTGGTGCGGGGGGGGAGGGGAGGATTGGGGGGAGGATGGGAAGGGATGGGAAGGGGGAAAAAAAAGAACTAACCAGCACTATGGTTTGGTTGTGTGCTCACTGTGTGGAGGGGGTGGCCTGGCCTTGTGCTCACACTCACTGCCTCTCCAGCGCGGGTGAAGCCTGGATTCTACTCCAACAAAGTGAGAAGGAACCTAGGAAGGAGACAGTACACATCCTGACAGCTTCCTAAGCCAACCCACCCCCTGATGGGACAGGTCAGTGATGAGAAGGAACGGCTGTCCACTGCCTAGCAAGGCAGTGGAAGTGGCTCTTCCCCGATCTCAGCGCCATGGCCAGCATATCATGGGTAGCTAAACCCAAAGGTGAAAAATTCCCCTCATTTGCAGGGAGTAGTTTTTGAGACAAGGAAAGATGGCCAGATGCAAAGTAATGAAGAAAAGATTTCTGCATTTCAATAACTCCCTTTCCTTCTTCTCCTGCCCCTCCCCGAAAGGACTGAAACCTTTCCAACTGGAATGGGGACCTGTCTCTACTCTGAGCTAAGGCAGAATTAAATAAGCCATTGTGCCATGTGCTCATGGGTAATTAGGCATGCAATTAGACATTTCCTGTCTGGGCTGGTGTTGAACCATGGTCTTCAGATCTCAGCCTTTCTGAGTGGTTAGGATAACAGGCAGGAGCCAACATACCCAGCAGAAATATGTTATTTAAAACACTGTGGACAGCCGTTCCTTCTCATCACTGACCTGGCCCATCAGGGGGTGGGCCTCTGATTGCAGCCAGTGATCCCTGATTCAAGCTGTAGCCTAAAGTCTAACCTGAACTGAAGACTTACAGACTCTCCCTCACTCCGACCCAGGCTCACTGAGGCCTCTGTCAACTGGAGGGAACTTTCTGGAACTTTCTAGAACATTCTGACATCATCGAGTCTGTGTGACCTGAAGCAAGCAATCTTGAAGCTCCCTGTTCTTTGAGATATGGAGAGCTCTAAACCAGACCAAGGCAGTTTGCTAAGAATGGACTTGCTTTTCAATACTGTAGTCTACAACCAGGCCCCAAATGAACATCCAGCAAATACTTGATGAAAGAACTAATTGAGCAATGCAAATATGAATATCATGCCATCATTTTCCCTGGTTCATCTTTTCCCTAAATGATTTACACATTAAATCTAGTGTTCCAAGATTTGCTTGCAGTGAAAATTTTTGGATAATCTTATCCATTTCCAGCTTTAGTCAATGATGGAGATACTTGACATTTATTTTCCATAGCCGGGTTTTTTGTTTGTTTTCTGTTTTGTTTGTTTTTGTTTGTTTTTTGTTTGTTTGAACTCAGAGCATAGGCACTGTTCCTAAGCTTCTTTGCTCAAGACTAGTGCTCTACCACTTGAGCCACATCTCCACTTCTATCTTTTTTGCTGATTAATTGGAGGTAAGATTCTTACAGACTTTCCCTCCCAGGCTGACTTTGATGAACCATGCTCCTCAGATTTAAGCCTCCTGAGTCACCGGCACCCAGCTTATACCTTCATTTTCTCTCACAAACATGTGCAGGACTATGATTAGCATAAGCAGGACAGTGGAGGAGCAATCCATTTTCAGTGGACCAAACTTGTCACCTCTGTGAACAGACAAACATGGGATTGTGCCTGGGATATCAAATAGGAGAGAGATGTTGTTCACACTGTCTAATTTCTTTCAAATTCACTTCTCTCAAAAGTCAGCTAGTAACAAAAGAGGCTTCTGAGGTGTGAATGGTTAGTGAGTAGAAAGTAGGGCTGGACTCATTATTTGCTATGAGCTTGATGCAAAGCATCTGGAAACTGTAAAGCAATAATAATAATAATTATAACGATAATAATAATAATGATAATAATTCAATATTTTTGTGTGTAATTCTAGGTTTTATCCCAAAGGAAACTCCTTCAAAGTCCCAGAAGGTACTAGAAGGGAGGCAGGGACTTTTCCTGCCAGCTGTGGTATGCGCCCAAGGGCTCTGCTGGCATCTCCTTGTCCATATAGACACTAGCTTGCTGTTGGCTGGCAGTGTGGCAGAGAGCCAATCGCTGCACTTACATAGAATCTTCTTTGAAAATTGACAGAGCAATGAAATTACCACCCGGCTAGATTTCTCTTTCCAAATACAAGACTGACTTTTAAGTACATTATACTGGTGTAATTGAAAATCAGAAGGATGGGAAAAGAGGTGCTCTAATTTCTTCTTGACTGTTGGGTGGGGCCTAGACGATCTACTGACAGAGCAGGGAGGCATGGGAGAAAGAAGGATGCTGGGGAGAATGGAAGGCCAACAACAAATCGGTATACCACATCCTTAAATGGAGCAGAATTCCTAGAGGAATAGTAGTTTACCACTCTGGAAATCTAAAGTCTGTGGGTTTTCTCCAGTGATGTGCATAGAACAATGTGGGTTTCAATTAATTCTGCTATTCCTGTTTCTGTCCCTGTGATAAGAAATTTTCTTTCTCTCCTTCCTTCTTTCCTTCTTTCCTTGCTTCCTTCATTCCTTGCTTCCTTCCTTCTTTCTTTCCTTCCTTCCTTCTTTTCTTTTCTTTTCTTTTTTTCTTTCTTTCTTTTTTTCCCCCATCCCAGGGCTTGATCTTTGGGCCTGAGTGCTGTCCCTGAGTTTTTGTGCTCAAGGTTAGCACTCCACCATTTAAGCCAGAGCTCACTTCCAGCTTTCCCTGTGATTAATTGGAGATAAGAGTCTCAGAGCTTAGATTATAAAAAAGAACACAGTAAAAGACAGATTGCCCATGCAAGCCAATCCAAGATGGTACCCAATATTAGCACTTGTTCTTTGTTCATTTAACAGTGTCCTGTGGCAAACCTGGCAGCAGGGGGTGCTGTGCCCCTATGATTGGTCTCTCCCTGTTTTAGGGCCTGATGTGAGGATGGACAGAAGAGATCAATCATAGTGATAGATGGTTGGTGATTCTAAGTGGTTTTGAAAGAATGTTAATTTTAGGTGCTGGATCTTGGTAAATGGAGTATTACAGAATATGATCAAGTGACAATTGAGGGCTTTTGTGATATCATGTTCGAGATTTCCTCTGCCTGGGGTTTGCAGTGTAGAATTTTCTCTTGAGAGATTTCTTTAGTCTGATATCATTCCTGCAGATACCAACCAATGCTGCTTCAGATGAGTTTGGACTTCCTTGTCATGTCTATCTTGAGTTGAAGAGTATCAACCTTGGTGCCCTGGTTTAATGAGTCAGATGACACTGGAATTCAAATGTGTGTGTTTTGATCAGGGAGCACATTATACCCATACAGTAACCATGACAGGATATAGCACTTCACTGCCAAATGCCTGTGCTTTAGAATAACCATCCAGGCACAGATGAAGAATCTCCTCCTTACTGTCGGGGATTGAGGCTGGCATTCCAACCCCTCTAAGAAACTCCGAACCTTTCTTCTTCACATTAGGAAAAAAGCACTGGGGACAAATGCTGGCTTTGGTCCTTGCTCTGAGAAGTTCTGACAGGAGTGACTATGTGTCTTAATTTATTCCTCTGTAAATAAGATTCAGAGCTAGGCACTAGTGGCTCATACCTGTCATCCTACTTACTCAAGAGGCTTAGATCTGAGGATGCATGTTCAAAGCCAACCCTGGGCAAGAAATTCTGCGAGACTCATCTCCAATGAACCACCAGAAAACCAGAAGTGGTGCTGTGGTTCAAAATAGTAGACCACTAGCATTGAGCAAAAGAGCTCAGGGACAGCACCCAGACCCTGACTTCAAGCCCCTGACAAAAATATATTAAATATATAATAATAATTATTATAAATAAATATATAAATAATAAATAAATAAGAACAAAATAAGTAAGGTTCCAGTACAGTAGCATAAGATTTAGGGTTGAAATCTACCTTTAACTTGGATTGGGTAAAACCTGCCTCTTCTTGGAACTCAGCTTCCTAATCAGAGGCAAATGTTGTATGTGTGCCTGTACTGGATCTTGAACTCAGGGCCTGCGCATTGCACTCCACCAATTGAGCCACAGTTCCACTTCCTGTTTCCTGGTGGCTCATTGGGGATAAGAGTCTCATGGACTTCCCTGAACAGGCTGGCTTCAAACTACAGTCCTCAGATCTCAGGGTCTTCATTAGGAATCTGCAGCTAGGATTATCAGTGTGAGCCATCCCGGTGCCTATCTTTGCCAGGTTCTGAGGTATCTTTTAGACAAATCAGAAGGGCCGTTAGCCACCTCGGATCATCTGAGGTAACAGCAAAAAGCCAGGAGAGCGAGGTGGAGCTACCCAAGTTTGGCAAGGGGAAAACCTCCAAATGGCTTCTTTACTCTGGAAGCATTCAATATTCCACCATAAATGTTTCATAATTGTCTCGTGGATTATTCAGTTGCAACTTAATAACCTTAAATTTTATGAGATTGTAAGGTTTTTTTTTCCTATATGGGAGTAAAACGTTGCCAACCTGGGAGCCAGCTGTGAGGAGAAAATGCTGACATTGTCCATTTATTTTCATGATGCAATGGAATCCACAATAAACAACAAATAAAAAAACAAAAAGAAGAGGAGTAAAAATAATCCTGATGTTGCTCTTTCTAAAATATTTCATTTCATTAAATGCTCCCTCTTTGCAGATGACATGATCTTGTATTTAAAGAATCCCATAGACTCCACTCCCAAATTACTCAAGCTGATTCAAAACTTTGGCAAAGTAGCAGGTTATAAAATTAACCCCCCAAAATCAATGGCTTTTCTGTATGCCAACAATGAGAAAAGTGTGGCTGAAATTAGGAAAGCAACTTCATTTGTAATAGCCCCACAAAAAATAAAATACCTAGGAATTAACTAAAGAAGTGAAGGACCTCTATGATGAAAACTTGAAAATCTTAAAAAAGGAAATCAACACAGAACTTAAAAAATGGCAAAACCTCCCATGCTCCTGGATTGGAAAGATTAACATCGTGAAAATGGCAATACTTCCCAAGGCTATCTACAAATTCAATGCAATACCAATCAAAATTCCAACCTCATTCTTCAAGGAAATAGAAGAGGCAATCCAAAAATTCATATGGAACAATAAAAGACCCCGAATAGCAAAAACGCTCCTCAATGGAAAGAACACTACTGGAGGAATATCAATACCAAACTTCAAACTCTACTATAAAGCCATAGTAATCAAAACAGCTTGGTATTGGCATAAGAACAGACCTCAGGACCAATGGAATAGAATTGAAAACCCAGAAATGAACCTACAGACATATAGCCATCTAATCTTCGATAAGGGAGCTAAACCAATAGAATGGAAGAAAGACAACCTCATCAGTAAATGGTGCTGGCAAAATTGGTTAACTATATGTAGAAAACTAAGGCTAGATCCTTATATATCACCCTGCACCAGAATCAACTCCAAATGGATCAAAGACCTTGAACTCAAAGCAGACACTCTGAAAACATTACAGGATGGAATACGAGAAACCCTAGGTCTCCTTGGCTCAGGCCGAAATTTTCTGAATAGAGACCCGGAAACACAACGAATCAAAGGAAGGTTGGACAAATGGGATTGCATGAAGTTGCAGAGCTTCTGCAGGGCAAATGACATAGCTAGCAAGATCAATAGAAAGCCCACGGATTGGGAGAAGATCTTTACTAGCCATACAACGGACAAGGGTCTCATATCTAAAATATACTTGGAACTCAAAAAATTAAACCCCCCAACAACAAATCCTCAAAGAAACAACTGCCCAATAAATAAGTGGGCGAAAGACTTAAAGAGAAACTTCTCTGAAGAAGAAAGAAGGATGGCCAAAAACACTTGAAGAAAATGTTCAACATCCCTAGCCATAAAAGAAATGCAAATCAAAACAACATTCAGATATCACCTCACTCCAGTTAGAATGGCAAAAATCAAGAACTCTAACAACAACAGATGCTGGAGGGGATGTGGACAGAAAGGAACCTTACTTCATTGTTGTTGGGAATGTAAACTTGTTCAACCACTTTTGAAAGCAGTATGGAGGTTCCTCAAAAGACTTCACATAGAACTCCCCTATGACCCAGCAATCCCACTTTTGGACATTTACCCAAATGTTTACAAACAGGACCACACTAAAGCTACCAGCACAACTATGTTTATTGCAGCATTATTTACCATAGCTAAGATATGGAACCAACCCAGATGCCCCTCAGTAGATGAATGGATCAAGAAAATGTGGTATATATACACAATGGAATTCTATGCCTCCATCAGAAAGAATGACATTGCCCCATTTGTTAGGAAATGGAAAAACTTGGAAAAAATTATATTAAGTGAAGTAAGCCAGGCCCAAAGAAACATAGGTCCCATGGTTTCCCTTATTTGTAATATCTAGTATATGTATGAGTCAAGAGGAAAAGGTCAGATAATGTGACGTCAGGAAAATGAACCCTTAGATGTGTATTTTAAAGTTTTTTTTCTTTCATGCATGTGTTTCTAACGCATTTATAAGATTATCTCTTTGTTTCTCTGTATGTCCCTCCCCCACAGTATAACCCCTGCTTTCACTATATTTGATGTCAGTATAACTTGCGGAGGAGATGGGGAAAAACCAGTTGTTTAAGGATACAGGTGGACCTGTTGCAACAATGAGAAGTACAAGTTGTCATGTCCAAAAGGAGCTTTACAACGTCGGTTTGGGGGGGGAATGAGGGGGAAGGAGAAGGATTGGGATTGGGGGGGAGGGGGGAGTCTCGGAAGGGATGTGAACGGTAAACAAAGGAGGAGGCTGCCATGCTTGGTAACAAATGTACACATTATCCTGCCCATGTAATTGTAACTCCTCTGTACAGTATGTTCACAAATAAAATAAAATTAAATTAAAAAATATTTCATTTCAAACCTGTGATTGCAATATTTATTTTCCCCTATCACTAAGGAGCTGAGCTAGCTTTTTGGTAGGTAACAGGATTCATTTCTCTTTTTATTCTGTATCCATTAATGAGTTACACAGAGTATTCATTTTGGAATGAAGGCTTCTGTGGTACCTGCGGAGTATTTATTGTCATGAAAGAGTGACACTTGAAAACTGGAGTCTGACTCAAGGCTGTCATTTAATTTATGCACATACTTCACAATCCCAATTAAGTGTTCTCAGCCTTGGATTCCTTATTAGGAATGAAGCAACTTGGTAAGACATTACACAAAACATGCAACCAGCCCATCAACCCAGGTAAAGAAAGATCACCTCTCATCCTAGCTACTCAGGAGGCTGAGATTTAAGGATTGAAGTTCAAAGCCAGCCCGGGGAAGGAAAGTCTGTGAGATTCTTATCTCCAATAAACCACTAAAATAAAGTCAGAAATGGAGCTGTGTGGCTCAAGTAGCAGAATGCTAACCTTGAGTAAAAAAACTCAAAGACGGTTGCCTAGGCCTTGAGTTCAAGCCCTAAGACTGGCACAGATAAAATAAAAAATAAAAAGCTGATCTCTGTGAAAGGATGAACAGAAAAATCCAAAGGAAAAGCTGGACATTTCAGACAGCTCCCAGTAATGTCTGCTCCTTTCCGTGAGTTTAAATGTTTTCTAGAAGCTAGAGAGAACAAAGCAAGACCACCCTTTCCTCTGGTGCTTGGTAATGTCATTTTATGAGCTGCTACTAAAGCCCTTTTATTGAACCATGAATCATGAGTGGAGGTGTGGTTCAAGTGGTAGAGTGTCAACCTTGATCAAAAAAAAAAAACAGCTAAGCAAGAGCACAAGGCCCTCAATTCAAGTCTTTGTACCATCACACAAACACACACACAAACACATAGTACATGATTTCTGTGTGTGTGGGGTGGGGTGGGCAGGAGCTTGAACTCAGGGCCTGAATGCTGCCCTGAGATTTTTTTGGCTCAAGGCCAGCTCTCTAGTACTTGAGTCACAGCTCTTCTTCCGGTTTTCTGGTGGTTAATTGGAGATCAGAGTGTCACAGACTTTCCTGCCCGGGCTGGCTTTGAACTGTGATATTCGAATCTCAGCCTCCTGAGTACTTAGGATGACAGGAATAAGGCACCAGAACCCAGAAATGGGCTCTCTCTTGTTTTTTTTGTTTTGGTTTTTTGTTTTTTTTTAGAATCAAAGAAGAGTAGGAAGATGATAATAGAGACTGTGGCAGATGTATTCCAATACACCCATTTTCCTGATGCAAAACTGAGACCTGGTGAAGATGGTAGATGTGACCAAGATTTCCTAGTAGGATATGACAGGACCTGGGACTCAAGGCGAAGTTCTTTGGTTCCTCATCAGAAAGTACCAGAAATGTGCAACCAGTTTGGTGCACATCTGGTCTGAAGGGAACGAGTCTGCACAGGTGCAGGGCAGGCAGGGCTGGATAAGGCAGAACTGAAACTCGTGGGTTTGCTATATATAGGCAAAGGACCATGACTGTGGCAAACCGGGGCGGGGGACGGAGTGGAGGAAGGATGATGGGGGTGCTGAGTTGGGTGCTCCTCAGATGGACGGACCTGAGTCATCCAATTAAAACTGAAGCTGATGCCCCACAGGCTGCACACAACCCAACATTTGCATTGACTTGCAATAACATTTTATTAAAGAAAGAAAGACAGAAAGGAAGAGAGAAAGGAAGGGAGAAAGGAAGGAAAAGAAGGAAGGAAGGAAGAAAGAAAGAAAGAAAGAAAGAAAGAAAGAAAGAAAGAAAGAAAGAAAGAAAGAAAGAAAGAAAGAAAGAAAGAAGGGAAGAAAGAAAGAAAGAAAGAAAGAAAGAAAGAAAGAAAGAAAGAAAGAAAGAAAGAAAGAAAGAAAGAAAGAGAAAGAAAGTTTCAAATATAACAACCTTGTTACAGGCATCCTGACAGCTGTCTGTGGCTCTCCACTGCCCCCTACTGGCCAGTGCTTTCAAGTGTCTAGAGCCTTGGTTTCTTCAGGGCTCTTTCACAAGCAGCCCAGCGGTTCCTTGTTAATGTCTTTAACAGTATTCAGGGGGACTAAACCAAAAAGTGATAGAGTCTACAACTTTGACCAGGGAGACGCCACATATATTTCAAGGGCATGCTGCCACTAAGGCCTATGAGATTGCTAATAAATACTGCTGAGCTGTAAGCTTAGCTTTTGTCCATGGCCTTATGGAACCCAAAGTATTTCTGAATCCATCTCACCCACTATCAGAGAAACATGCTCTCCCCAAGATATGTGCCTATGAGGATATCTCTAAGAACTGTACACATGTATTCCAAAATTCTTCCATATAGACACTTCCTTTGATCCAGAAGTGATATTGCCTCTAATTATTTAACTCAGGAAATCCGTGGAGAAAGAGTATGGCTCAAGAACATCCATCGTGGTGTTTTTGTTTTTGTTTTTGTTTTAAATAGGATAACAGACATGGAGGAATTCTTTCCCTTTTCAATAAAAGGAAACTCTCATTGTGTTATGATATTTCAGTCTGAGTGATTCAAATCCACCAAATAATGAAGTACTTAATCACATGAGAAAATATCCCAGTTATGCAGTGATTAGAAAAAAAAGTGAGTTGCCTAACAACATTGTATATAATAGTGCATGGGTTTCTGAACAAAGTTAGTGATTGGAAGGCTGTAGAAAGGGCAGGAGATGAGAGGCATGGAGGCTCATGTCTACTATGATCACTCAGGGTGGGTAGACGGATTCATCTGTCTTTGCCTGAGAGAGGATGGCCGCCATGTGTTTGAATGGTCTATGCTCTGCCTTGTCCCAGGTGAGCACATTCTCTGCACTCCTGAGCATGGTAGCTCCTTGGATCCATATGGAAGCTGAGAATTCCTCACTTACTGAGATCATTCAGCACAGGCTGGCTTCGCCAAGATCAAATTACACCATGTCTATGGGTGAATTGAACATGCAAATTAATTCTGTCTTGTGTTCAGGGGGAAATTAAAAAGAAGATCATCTGAGCTGAGAGGACACAAATGGAATCATCACTTCGGTTTACAGGGAAACAAGATGCCATCTCTGGAGAGCCCTAACTTCACCATTTGCTTTCAGTCTACTGATGCTTGATACTTCCCATCCCAGGATGAGGCTTTTGATCACAGGCCAAGCAGGTCATCTGATCACACCTCCTTTAAGAGTAAGTTCTCCCTAGAGGTTCCCAGGCCCTTCCCCACCAGTGTACAACCACTGTATGTGTGTGTGTATGTGTGTGTGTCTGTGTGTGTCTGTGTGTATGTGAGAGAGAGAGAGAGAGAAAGAGAGAGAGAGAGACAGAGACAGAGAGAGAGACAGAGAGAGAGAGACAGAGAAAGAAAGAAACAATATGCAAGTGTCCCTCTCTATCCTCACCCCCTCAAGTCTGTAGTCAGTGCACTGGTCCGGGTATATGCCAGACCTGAGGCACAGAAGAGCCTTGTTCCTATCCTGGCTTATAGGTTGCTGAGGTCCATGCTACAGCGGAAGCAGGTGGTCCGGGGGAGGAGCATGTGTCTGGGGGAGGCTTGCTGCTTCTGTTCAGTCTGTGCTTTTACCTGATTGGACGAGGCTTATCCTGCCTAGGGAGCAAAATCTGCTTTGGAGAGTCTACAGAGTGTTAATCTCATCAAGAAACCTGGATAACAGAATGCTTGAACAAGTATTTGCATTCTCCAGGGCCTGGTCAAGTTAACCTAGCATTAGTCACCACACATGGATTATAGAATTTCCCCAGTGATATTGTGTAAGGTCCTTCCTTGCTTCCTTCCTTCCTTCCTTCCTTCCTTCCTTCCTTCCTTCCTTCCTTCCTTCCTTCCTTCCTTCCTCCCTCCCTCCCTCCCTTCCTTCCATTCCTCCTTCCATCATTCCTTCCTTCCTTGCCACTTCTGGGGTTTGAACTCAGAGTTTAGGTGTTATCCCTGTGCTTTTTTGCTTAGCACTTTACCACTTGAGCAACAGCACCGCTTCCAGCTTTTTGTTTGGTCTTGGGGCTTGAACTTTAGACCTGGGCACTGTCCCTGAGCTCTTTTGCTCATGGCTAGTGATCTACAACTTGAGCCACAACTCCACTTCCAGCTATTTTGGTGATTCATTAGACTTTCCTGTGCAGGCTGATTTTGAACACCAATACTCAGATCTCAGCCTCCTGAGTAGCTAGGGTTACAGACATGAGCCACCAGCCCCAGATTTCCACATTTGATTCTTCGCTGAGAATATTTGTTTTGCTTTGGTTTTTGTTTTTCTTAAGGCTAATGTTCCATCACTTCAGCTACAGCTTCACACCCAGTTTTTTTTTTAATGATTCCATGGAAATAAGAGTTTCACAGCCTTTCTTGTCAAGGATAGCTTCAAAGTCCAGCCTACTGGATGTAAAGAGTATCTCTCAGAACAAAATCAGTGAACCTGGTAGAGACGTTCTGAAAACGTGTCTTGGGTCATACAAGAGGCACCTGAGGAAAAAGAATCAGTTCAAAAAGTGTAGAGAGAAGAAAGATTCTCAGCCCCAAGATTCTGTGTGGTGGGATGAGGAGGCCAGCATAGCCAGAGCACGGGGAGATGAGGCTCTCAGGAGGAAGAGCACAGTGAAATCATGTCCTAAGGTTTGTCTTGAGGGTGTTGGAATGAGGTTCAAGTCATGTGATCAGACTTCATGGCCTGACCATCACTAGTGACTTGTCTTAGAAATAAGACTCACATGTATCAACACTGCTTTTCAATTGCCTTCAATTCTCCAGGAGATCCTGTATACCATATTTCCCCTCCCCTTTACTCAGTTTCTTTTCTGGGTAGATCTTTTTAAAATAAATTCCTATCTGTAGAGGAAGTCTGAGTGCTAGTCATATGAAAAGCAAATAGACACTCACGATTGACCACTGAAATATTTTTTTTCAGTTATAAGTGAATTCCTTAGAAATTTTATTATAAATAAATTCCTCATTCAGGGCACATCTGGCTTTAGAAGAAATCCCAGGATAACAGCTCCATTAGGATGATGGTCTGCCTCTTAGCAGACCATCACTCAACTATTTAATAATCAGCCAAATAGATATTAGATAGTTGATTTAATTCTTTTTTCCAAAAGAGCCAATAAAGCTATTTCATTTTTTGCCATTTATTTTCCATTTAAATCTACAGGATGGAGGAGGTGGTAAAGATGAGAAAGTAAGTTTGCTGAAAGATTCTTATAATTTGGATTGACTCAGCTGAGTGGAATGTAGAGATTTTTATTATTGTTAATTTGCTTTATTATTCTTTTAGAGGTGATGTACAGAGGGGTTACAATTACCTGAATCAGGTAATGAGAACATTGCTTATCTTTTTTCTTTCTTGTTTTTTTTGGGGGGTCCGGTTGTGGGGCTTGAACTCTGGTCCTGGGCACTGTCCTTCAGCTCTTCAGCTCAAGGCTAACAGTCTACCACTTGAGCCACAGCGCAACTTCTGGCTTCTTTCTTTTTGCTTATGTATTGCTGAGGAATCAAACACAGGTCTTCATGCATACAATGCAAGCACTCTACCACTGAGCCACCTTCCCAGCCCCAGAACATTGCCTTTCATACAGTGTCTTCTGTTTCCTTTTTCTCTCCCAGGCCCTCCCTCTCATCTCCATCTGTGAATTGTATAGTTCACGTTCATCCGTGTCCAGTGAGTTCTATGGCTGCACTTTTCACCCCTTTTCTCTTGAATTTTGTACCCTCCCCCAACACTTACGAAGTTGTACACTTGAATCCACCATACATAAGATAAAGAATATAGAATCATCCATAATTAAAAACAAAAAATCCTTTTTTTCCAAGTCTTAGAGTTTGTTTCATTATGTATATTATTTTATATAAATATGGAAAGGCACTTATGCATTGTGCCTTTGAGTTTCTCTCCTAAGAGTAGTGTCTTTTGTTCTCCCTGTATGTGCGTCTCTAGAATCCTGTATAATTTGTCATATTCCAGTACATTTTAGGTCTAACTTCAGCATATCAGAGAGAACATGCAACTGTGTGTTGACTTACCTTACTTAACATGATTTGCTCTAGATCCAAAAGACACCTGCACACCTATGTTCATTGCAGAGCTATTCACAGTGGCCAAAATATGGAAACAGCCCAGCTTCCCCACATTAAATGAGTAGATCAAAAAAAAAAACCCAATTGTACTTACACACAATGAAATTTTAAACAGGCCTTTTCGAGATTTTTCTGTATGGCCCAGCCCTGGTAAAGAACCATCTGGATCTTGTGATAATAAACCTGTCCTCCATTTGTGGTAGCTTTTAGGCTAAAAAAGGACCAATGTTTACCATTTATAATCCATTGTAGGCAAATATTTTTGTTTGTTTTCTTGATCTCAAATTGAAAAGCCAAGTACTGATTATTTGGTGGTCCCATAAACAGATGGCCTTCCTTGTACTAGTGAATCTCTTGGTGTTTGTTTGCTGTGATTTACCATGGCTCACAGGCCAAGACATCTCTCTCTGGCTTTGCTCCTTTAATAGGGACTATGCATTGCTCTGAGCAGGACTTCTATAACTCTATATGAATCTGTTTCGAAGAGAAAGATCAAACATTTGCTTGTATATATTTGACACTTTGTAATATTTTATTATATAACTATATATACATATGTATGCATATAATTTATACATAGTAGATTAAATATGTCTGTATACATATATATGTATATATATGTGTGTGTATGTATGGTGTATGTGTGCTCGTAATAGGACTTAAACTCAAGGGCTATGTGCTTTCTTTTTTCTTTTTTGTTCAAGGCTGGCACTATTCCAATTGAGCCACAGCTCCACTTTTAGCTTTTTGGTTCTTAGTTGGAGATAAGAGCCTCATGGTCTATTCTACTTGGTCTAGCTTGGAACTATGATCCTCATCTTTCAGGCTCTTAAATAGCTAGGTTTAAAGGCATGAACCACTAGCAGCAGTCCTATTATATTTGAATTGAAATATAAATGTAAAGAACAAACACTTGTAGTATTTTCAAATCAGTATTTTTTCTTTTCTTTTTTAAAAATTTTATTTTTTATTGTGAAAATATCGTACCCACGGTATAACCCCTGCTTTCACTGTATTTGATGTTGGTATAATTGGTGGAAAGGAAGGGCAAAAACAAATCGTTTAACTAGGGATACAGGTGGACCCATTGCAACAATGAGATGTACAAGTATCTTTTCATTTACACTAAAACACACTGCTTTTCAAATTGATTTGTTCTGTTATTCCAACTCACTTACCAAGGAAGGAAAGGAAATGGAAAAGGAAACATTGAATACCAATGAACCTCTGAATATACCAAGGCTCAGGCCTGCTAGCTATTATTTCTTTGCTAGGAAATATAACAGGATATAGTCTACAGGTAAAGCAGGAGAACAAGCTCTCCACTGAGGCTGCAGAACGGCTGATGAGGATGGGGCAAACAACTTTATCTAGGAAGTTTTACAAAGTGTTGGATGTGGTAGGCTGACTCTGGTGGATGTGTAGTCAATGTTAGAGGACATCCATTGTAAAAGGCCATATAGAGATGAGGAGGATAACTGAAGGTGAATATGTGGTTAGAGAGGCTTGCTTTCTTGAATATAGATGTTTATAGAGTAGGTTTTATACTATTGAAAATGAGACAGTTAAGGAAGGGATGCTTATTTAATGTTTTAGTTCCAGGAATTGGAAATATTTAACATTATCTTTGAAAATTGATGGTGAGATAAGTGTATTTACAATTTCAATTGCAACATATAGTCTTTCCCAATAAGTGGTTGTTCATTCTGAATCAGTTTAGAAATGAACCACCATAATATATTTGAACACACAAATATAATGACCTAACAACTTGCCATGCATGGAATTAAAAAATATGTAACAAGGCTCATGTCTGAAATCCCAGCTGCTCAGGAGGCTGAGATCTGAGGATAGCTGTTTGAAGCCAGCCCAGACAGAAAAAAAATTGTGAAACTCATATTACCAATTAGCCTCCAAAAAAAAAGTAGGAGATTGATGTGTGGATCAAGTGGTAGAGTACAAGCCCTGAGTAATATGGTTCAGGGACAGCACCTGGGTCCTATTTCAACCCTCCGTATTCATGCAAAACAATAAATTATGTGACTAAAGCATGTGGTGTATATTAGAGTTCTCATTTCTTATGCCATTCATAGTATATATAACACAAAATTCAGTTTTGTACAGGTATTAATTGTAGTTACTATAGTAGTATCAATTATTATAAACATATTATACATATATTACTTATAGATTACATAACATTAATGATATTATAATATATTATTCCTACATTATTAATAGTAATTATAGTAATAGATATATGTTTTAGAAAAGGGAGTAAGTTTTCTTTGGTATAATGAGGAAGTAACAGTCACAAAAATTTTTCCTTTTAGATTATATTTGTATAATTATATCTTTTGCATTCAAGATGCTGAATGTTAAAAGCATGTTTTCTTCATATGCACTGGTGTCATTGGCATGGAGTAGTTCTCCTAAAGCATTTACTCCAGGCAGCATAAACAGTGGAAGCTTGAATGATGGTCATTCAGGAATTTCTTTAGAAAATTAACCAATCTTGATTTGATTACTAACAAATTTGTACCCAATACCTTTTTCATTTATAAAATATTTTCCTTCTATAGCAATTTCATTGCCATTATAGCTATAATTAGAAAAATAATGTAGATTCTTCTGTTCCTTATCTCTTAAAAGGTAATGTGACATTCACAGAACATCCTCAGATAAGCATGATGGAAAACTGGATTTGAATTCTAGGTCTGCAACTGGTCAGTCTCAAGTATTTGGGAAATTTGGTTGGCTTTGCCTGCCTAGTTCTTTAGATAGATAAATAGATTAGATAGATAGATAGATAGATAGATAGATAGATAGATAGATAGATAGATAGAGCTATAGATATAATGAAGTATTTAATAAAAAGCACAGAATCTTTTCTCAAGTATGTATATTTACATTTTGAAAAAGTAATATAAAAAGGGTAGACATTATTAAATGTATTTCTTTAAAAAAACGAGTGCATGTCAGGAATAACTTCCCTTCAGCTCATATAAGAAGATGAGTAATTGTATCTTTTGTATGTTTGCCATATGGTATTGCATGAATTTTCAAAAATTCATGTGCATTTTAAATAATGGTATTTATTTCATAGTCACAAACCAAATAATTGGAGTGGATGACCCAAATGTCTTATTTCAGTTGCCTGAATCAGATTCACAAGAGTCTAAATTTCCTAGTTATGAACATTTCTCCATGCAAACTTAACAACATAGAATGGAGTGTGAAGGTAGAGCCTTTATATATATTAGAGTAACATGCACCTACACTAGTCTGCACTCATGAAACACTGATATATTACAATTGTGTTCATATCAGAAATATACTTTAGCTTAAAGTAAAATGAGATGGACTGTATACTCTCAACCAAAGAGCAATGATCACCCACTGCAATTTTTCTCAGTGGGAAAACCCTCCCATGTATTTTACTGACTTAACTTCTATTTTGTGCTTTACAATTATTGGAGAGGTCACATTATGTCTACATACAATGCTGTAGCAGCCTTAGCTGACTTTCAGTTATACCTCCATTCTTACGATCATGGTCAGCTCTGTAGCTGTAATCACATATTTAGTGGACATTTGATCTTGTCAAACCCTGATTTAAAATCCAGCTTTCACGTCTCATTGTCACAGTGTTAAAGATATCCCTCCTGTAGATTTATTTTATCTCCTTGTATTCCAGACACTGCCTTAGATGTTAGATTTTAAA
This sequence comes from Dipodomys merriami, assembly GCF_024711535.1. Taxonomy (NCBI): domain Eukaryota; kingdom Metazoa; phylum Chordata; class Mammalia; order Rodentia; family Heteromyidae; genus Dipodomys; species Dipodomys merriami. Next base: position 6,696,401 of record NW_027206102.1, read on the forward strand.
GTAGAATTTTTGTACATTTTTATTGTAAAAATACTGTACAGAGGGGTCACAGTTAAATGACCAGGGTAATGAGTACATTTCCTATGGAGCATTGTTGCCTCGTCTTTTGTTTTTTCCCCTACGATCCCTTCCCTCCCACCTCCACAGCTACTCCCTCCCTCCCCCTCACCAGTTTTAAAGTTCATTTTCAATGGAGTGTCTTATACATCTCATTGTTACAAAAGGTCAACCTATATCCCTATTTAAGCAGTTACTTAATATCATCTTATATGGTCATATATCCATAGATTTTGACCTTTTCTGCTTCTCCTAGAAAGAAGTAGAAATTTGACTTTGCATTTGATCTGTTGAGGTATAGTGATGCCTGATGAACTGCATATATATATATATATATATATATATATATATATATATACATACATATATATAAATAATGTTAATAATGTGATATTTTGACATATATTTGTTTAATTTTACAATTGAGGAAGTAAATACATATCACTTACAAAACTTTTCATGCTGGAAGTGGCACAGTAGCTCAAGTGGTAGAGCGCTCGCCTTGAGCAGAAGAGCTGAGGGACAGCGCCCAGGCCCAGAGTTCAAGCCCCACGACCGACAAAAAAAAAAAAAGAAAAAAAAAACTTTTCATGCACTTTCGTATTGCTTTATTTTACAATTGAGGAAGCAAATGTACATCATTTACAAAATTGCTTTCATGTACTTTGGTATTGCTTTGTTGTGAACTTCCTAAATGCCAGGCATGGCAGCACATATTCAAACTCCCATCACTTCTGTGGCTGAGACAAGGCTGGAAAGTTCCAGGCCATCTGGGACTACAGAGAAAAAAGAGAAAAAGAACCTTCCAAAGGTTTTATTACATACTTTTTACACTTAGCCATTATGACCACCATAATGGAACTCCACTTCTTCACTAAGGACTCACAGGATGACTGCTGATGATTGGTATCTTGCCAGGTGCTCATATATGTTTGTGTATCTTCTTTGATAAAGTGTGTTTCTACAGTTTCTATTGAGGAGCTCAGAATATCAGTTCTGTCCACAACTCTGGAACAGCAGAGATGAAGGGATACCTGGCCAATGAACTGAGAAATTACAGAGAGGGAAAGGAAAGAGGGACACCAGGGTACCCAAAGGCTCACCACCAGTTTTTGGTGGTCCTGCTTAACAAACTTTTTATCCAACTTAATATAGGGATGTGACTAAAGTTATTTGCACAAACTAGGTCATCAATCTATCTTGTGGTTACAACCACTAACATGAGGTATACTTTGTATAAATAGTGACAATTAACTCTCTTACTGTTAGGGAGCAGAAGGGAGGAATACATATTTTAGCCATAAAATATCTTGTCTCATCTCCAAGATCTTACTATTTTAGTGTCCTAACAGCTGTATCTTAAACACACTTAAGGTAGTAACTTATAGCACTATCTTGCCTTGATGATTTGACTTTTCCAGGGTACATATCTCAGCCTTCTGAGTCTTGTTTAAGATGGCTTTCTAATCTTTTATCTCTTTCTAGATCTCACTGCTCAGCTCTAGAATCCCTCACAAGTAATCTTACAGTTGTATATTTTTGGAAAGGATTTTTTTTTCTAGGATAGGCTTCACTTTTTAAACTCTTAAGATTCCCTTTCTCTCCCTGTTCCTGTATCTTCCCCTTTGTGTGTGTGTTTGTGTGTAGGTTGTGACTGTGTGTGGGGGGTGTAGTAATGAGATTTGACTTGAGCCTTGAACTCTTGGTGTTTACACTCATGCCTGATGCTATACCATGTGAGCCAATGTTCCACTAGGCCTTTGACTGATCAATGGAACATCAATGTCTCATGGATTTGGCTACCCCAGCAACCTGTGAGCCATGATCCTCCAATCTCAGCCTCCTGGGCATTTAGGAATAGGGATGAGCCACTGGTATCCAGATCTATTGCCAAGTGGTTTTTGGTTTTGTATTGTTGTTGTTGTGTTCATCCAAAATCTGTAAGGAAAACAAATCATTTATCATCAGGACTATTCACATAAAATATGCAGTGTTGAAAGATTAATTATGTTTGTCATCCTGTATGATTTTTATCAGTTTACAGATACAGTATGTAATTTGAATTTTTGAATTCTATTGTTGGAAACAGTTGAGTCACATATATAATTTGATTGTTCTTGATTTGGTTTTATAATGTGTTGTTTCAGAACAGAGTGTATTAAGGCTTAATTTTGCACTACTGAAACAAGACTTTTATGATTATTCAATGTCTTGTAAATTATAAGTTAATCATTTCTTGGCATCATGTGAGTGCCCGGTAGTTTCCTGTAGTCTTTCCAAGTGTTTTAGGACACAATGCCAGACACTTTTCTGAAAACATTTGAATTTACTGTTCTGACAAATATGTAAGATTGTACTTTATAATTCTCCTGGGATTTTCACTGTACTTCTCTGTACTCTCCAGTGATAAATTCATGTGACAATTATGTTGATTTTCTCCCATGTTACATTCATAATTGCATCTTGGGAACTACTAGAATGCACTCCTGTTCTTCAGTCCATTCACGCCTTGGCCTGTATCCCTCTCACAGCAAAGAGCCATAGATTGGGAATATTTCCTTTGCTGTTTATCTTGGACATCTGTCTTTATTTTCTAGCAATATATTAATTGAATTCACTCTCTAAAGTCTAATAATGCCTTGAAAATACTGTATTTCCATGGTTTTTTTCTTGTTATTTGGCTTCAGGGAAGAATTTAGGTCAAGCAGATTGCAAACAAGTCTCAATAAATGTTATTCATTAGATAATGTTAACTTGATGGTCTGACTGCCTGCTTCCTTTTCATTGTTTATTTTTCAATGTAGCCGTTTATTGTAGAAAATATTTCTGTGCCTATTTAATATTTATTCCTACTGTATGCAGTAATTAATTTTATTTCAACATCAACTCACAGTACCCTGTGAGTTTCTTCAGGGTATTTTTTTAGGGTACTTCACATTCTTGGATATCTTTTAACCATCAATGCATCCAATGATAAAGGCATATTGCTTAAATCACCATTTTGATCACAAAAGGAAAACATACTGCAATCTCACTATATGGCAAACAATTTTCTGGTTTTAAATTATTTTAGATTAAAATTGATGTTGCAAGAATGAACATTATCTGTATAATTTTATTATATTTTCCTAATTATTTAGTGTTAGTATATGTTCCAATATAGAAGTATAAAGTTAAAGAATTACTATTACTTTGTTTAGATTAAAATTTCTAAAATGTTCAGAGGAAAATTTCTATTTATTCACAATTTTAAGTCAATAGAGTGTCCATTATGACTAATGGAGAGAGTTTAAAATTTTTGTGTTCCTTAAAGGAGTTGCTGGGTAATCAAATCCAGTGATTCATGTGTCAGTCTATTGTGTGCCTATGAGCCTGACGTGGCCTGTTGTTTTATTCTCACTCAATTAGAATAAAGAAAAATTTCAGTAGGAAGAATTACTTGGTTAGCTTATCCAGTATCTCTCATACATACAGAAATAGAATTAATTCTACACTGGCTGAAAATCGTGTTCTTGCATTATTTTTATTAGTAGTTGCTGTTTTTTTATAGCCTCTCCCTTCCCCCTTGAACTCCTGCCTCTATCCTATCCCCTCTCACAAGCTCAACTTGACCCACTTCCATTCAGCCCCTCTTTTGAAACCCTGTCCTGCTACACCTGAAATCCCACCCTCAATTAACCTACACCGTAGTAGCCCTGCTATAAACTTTCAAAGCTCTGTTTGCAACCAGCCTCCTTCCTCAAATCCCTGGTCTGCTACTTGGAAATCCCTCTTCCACTCCATCTACTCTTTTCTCTGCCCCAAAGAAACATATCTCCTCCCTCAATACCCAACTTGTTCTACCCAGAACTTCACTTCCATCCGGCTCCTCCCTTGAATCCCCACCCTTATTCTCTGGATGCCCTGCCCCTACCTAACCTAGTCCCTCCAAACCCACCCTTCCCTTTAAGCCTACCCTCAACCAGCCTTCTCCCTCAAGCTCCTTAGAGGCTCCAGGGAACATTTCTCCCCTTTGCCCTTCCCCCACCCCATAACTAGCCTACTCCTACAGCCCAGACAACCCTTTCGAAGCCCTTCCCTGAACTACACTCCTCCCATGAAGCCCTGTCCTGCTACATCAAAATCCATCTGCCACCATATATTTGCCCTTGAAGCCCTGCTTTGTTTCACTAGAAGCTACTGGCACAGCCAACCTCATCCTTGGAAAGCCCGAGTACTTCACCAGATACCTCCCTACCTTTCCATCTATTCTCTGTAAGTCCTGCCATTCTCCTCCAATAATCCAACCCTCAGCTGAGCTCCTCATGCAACCCCTAGTTGGGGTTCTCTCTGGAATCCACACTCCACTCCACAGGATACCCTGCATATAATTATCCTAAACCCTTGTAGCCTTACCACCTTCTGAAAGCCCTACCTCCAACTAGCCTCATGGCTCCAAACCGTGCCCTTCTCCACCATAAAATCCCACCATCCTTGCTCATTCTGGAAGGCCACATTGTTCCACTGGAAACCATTCCACCAGTTGGCCTCCTTCTGGAAGGCTTACCAGGCTTGACTGGAAGCACCTGTCCATCCCTATCCCCTTCTTTGAAGGTTTTTCTTGCCCTACTGGAAACCCTGCCCACAATAGGCTTACTCCTTAGATATCCTGCCTCCTAACACTGAAGTCCCCACTCAATCTTACTCCATCTCTCCAAGTCTTGGCTGGCCTCACCGAAAACCCCACCCTAACTAGTCCTTTGGATCCTCAACGCCCTGTCCTGACAAGGCTCATTCGTCCATTGCTGCCCCCTCCTGCTCTGCCAGAAATCCTTCCATGTTACCACATGCCAGAAAGTATGGGGTTTTCCACCAGAAATGCTGTCCTTTACTAGCCCACTCCTTCATAACACTGCTTCCCTCTCAGAGCCACACCCCTCAATAAGCCTCTCCCCGTCAGCCCAGCCTTCCTCCACCAGAAAGCCTGCATTCCATCAGCCTCTTCCCTCAAATTTCCCACCCTGCTCTACGGGAAATCCCATTTTACATATCCCATGCAGGCCCACAGAGCTCCACCAGTAACCCCTCCTCTAAGTAAACTCTGTGAGAGCTTGAGGGTCCGGGAAGTCCTGCCCCATGCTGATTCCATCTTCATGCACGCCAGGCCACTTGGGGGAGAGGGGTCAAAGGGTGGCTTGGGGGACAGGCCACCAGATGTAGCAACAGGGGTTTCTGGGGAGGGGATGGAAAGAAGGAGATGCCACAAGAGACACATGAGAAGAGACATGGCTCCTGGACCAGAGCTGTGCCCAGCTCTCCTCAGGCTTGAGGAGAATCTGGGATGGCCCGAGAAAGCTGGATCAAGGAGATATCTGGGAAATCCCAGGCTGTCAGAGAAGGCTGGAGGAAGTCCGGTCAGGCAGGGAGACCTGGGGAAGCCCTAGACAGCTGAGAGGACTGCACAGAGTTGAGAGGCCTGTGAGGAGCAGGGAGGCCTGCAGAGAGCTGAGAGGCCTGTGAAATGCAGAGAGGACTACAGAGAGCCCAGAGGTTTGTGAAGAGGTGGAGAGGCCTGTGGAGAGGCAGAGAGGCTTGCAAAGGGGCAAATGGAGAGTGGAGAGGCAAGGCTTGCAAGGAGGAGGAAAAAGGAAAACAACTTGCCCCCTGGAGGTTGCAGTTGCTCCTAATTCTAGTAACCTAGGGCAGGGTTGCAGACACATTAATAAAACAGCTTTGACATCTTTAACTGTGCTTATGTGTATTTTCTCGCTCACAGGTCATTACATCTCCTTGCTTGCAGCCCCATTCTTCTCTTAGCTGGGCCTGAAAACAACATCTTCCCTGGTAATCCTGCCATTTTCCTCTGAACATGGCTATCTCTGAGCCTCCTTCCTAAAGCCTTGTCCTGTTCCACTGGAAACCCCGCCCTACAAATCCAATACTTCCTACCTCCTCCCAAATGTCTCAAAGCCCTACCCAGACTGGCCTCCACTCTCAAAACCCTGCCCTGCTCTACCACAGAGGCTGTGGCAAAGCAAGCTCCTTCCTGGAAAACTCAAGAGGGGTTGACTGGAAACCCCACACCACCTCAACCACGAAGGTCTTACCTAGTAACTGTTTTATTTCAAATGTGATTTTAAGTTGGTATACAATTCATATTACTCAACACGATAAAACAGTTTTACAAAAAGGAAACATCCAACTGTGATAGCTATTAGATGCCTTAGTCTAGTTTGGGGTTATGGTACCAGACAGATACATATTGTGTGAAGGAATTATCTTATATTGTAAAGCTTTCTTTGCAGGTATTATTAATGTTTCATAAGTGATCATTTTATTTCTAGAAAATTTATGCACATTTGTGCCCATTAACTTTAAGAATATTAGTTATTTTGGTTGAGGAAAGAGTATTAGAGTGCAAAATCTGACTTTCACCTCATCTGTTTAATGAATAATTTCAGAGTTCCATTCCATACTATGTACTGGAGTTTTAATAACAGAAGTTCTCTAAATACCAGAATGAACTTTCAGATTCTTCCTTCCACTAAGGTTCCCTTTGGGAAAAAAATGAATTGGGATTATACAGCTAAAATGTTAGAAATAAAAAAGTATAATTATATAATTATATAATTATATAATTATAACAGGTGAAGAACCAACCAATGTGACTTTCATTTTCTAACAAAAGGAACTTAAGGATATTTAACTATAGACCTTCTGAAGGCTAAAATACAAAAATATAAGATATGCCCTGTGTATTTCTGAAAACAAAACCATAACAAGGAAAGACAATAATGAAGCAAAAGGGAATTAGCAACGTTGTATGTGTGATATATAACTGGAGACTGTAAGAAATACAATGAATCAGGTAAAAATACCTTTGGTCAGAATGTCTGTTTCATTGTAAATCTTACTTTTGTTAACCTCTGACTGAATATTTGTTTCAGCAGTGATATGCCCAGGAGCTGTGTGGTTAGGCAGTTTCATCATTGCAAGATCATCAGAATGCTGGTCTCCCACACACTTTACCATACCTCCTAGATATGCAATCCTGTTGGTCCAACACTTTAAGCCAGTCCTGTGTTTTATCAAAGTATGTATGTTATTGGTTTATTTAGGCTTTATTTTTGTTTATTTAGATGTCCTCTGGTCCAGGAGGAGGCATCAATAACAGTTCGTTAGTGGTGAACACATGTAGGTATCCTTGGCTGAAATCTGCTCTTGTTTTATCTAGGCTGCTCCTAGAAATAAATAATGACAATTATATCTAACATAGTATAGTGTCACTATTAACGTCTATCACATGCTGACTATATGTTTTTTATATTTCTTTTTACCACTCTCTCTCTCTTTCTCCCTTCTTCCTTCTTTCTTCCCTCCTTACTTATTTCCTTTACTTCCTTCCTTCTTTTTTCTTTCTTACTTTCTTCCTTCCTTCTTTCCTTCCTTATCTCCTTCACTTCTTTCCTTCTTTTTTCTTTCTTTTTTTTTTCTTTCTTTCTTTCTTTCTTTCTTTCTTTCTTTCTTTCTTTCTTTCTTTCTTTCTTTCTTTCTTTCTTTCTTTCTTTCTTTCTTTCTTTCTTCCTTTTTCTTTTAATTTTAATTTAGATATATTGTTTGTTAGACAGATATTCTACAAATAAGGACACATCAACAATCTTTTTTATTTACTGACTTTGCTCATACATTATCAGTTTTGTTGATGGCAAAACAGAGACTAGGCTAAGCTCATTCTTACCTTGGTCTGCCAATTAGCTGGGATCACAGAATGCATTTCAACCTGCCTGGCTTTAGGGAGATATGGAAATCTTATTACCTCCCTTCCCAGACTGATTCTGAATTGTGATCCTCTCAAATTCTACTTCTTCAGTTAACTATGTGACCTTCAATAGCCTGCCCTCTCTATAGGTGATCCAAATGAATGGTTAAAGGCAATAATAGTCTCTTTGTGCCAGTCTTGGGGGTTGAACTCTGGGTCTAGTCAATGTCTCTAGGATCTTTTGGCTTGACTCTTGATCCACAGTGACACTTCAGGTGTTTTTCTGTGATTAATTTTGGAGATAAGAGTCACACAGTCTTTCCTGTCCTTGAAGGTTTGAACCATGATCCTGGGGTCTCTGCACCCTAAGTAACTCGGATTACAGGGGCAAACCACAGTTGCATGCCTGCAATTTGAGTTTAATCACTGGCATAAATATTAAATGTAGGGTAAGATTGAAAATATAATTACAATAGTCAAATATTTTAGAAAGTAATTTTGTTTCTCATTAGTAGCTCATCTTTACCAGAACTAAGGGATTATTTTTCTGTTTGTCATCTTGTATGTCATTTGGAAAATTAAACTTCATGTCTTCAAAGTGGGATAAAGGATTATGAATGGCCTTATGTACCAGCTCACATCTATGATCACTATCAGAAATCAGAGATCAAGAGTATCACACTTTGGACATAATCTGGACAAAAGTTTACAAGTCCCAATTTGCACAAATAAGTGAAGCATGGTGACTCATGCCATTAATCTCAGCAACACAAGAGACATAGGTAGGAGTATCATGGTCCATGCATTGTCCACACAATAAAGAGATTTTAAGATAACCTAAAAGCACAAAAGGCAAGAGGTACCAAAAGATTAGAGTTATAAACAATAAATACATGTAAAATTAAATGCATATTTAAAATCATTAATTTTAATTGGAAATTTGATTTCATACCTATTTCTCCACCATTTTTGTTATTTATGGGCCTGAATTCTAGGCCTAGGTGCTGTCCCTCAGCCCTTCAGCTCAAAGCACCTGCTCTACCACTCGAGCCACAGCGCCATTTTCTTTTTTTTTCTGCTAATGTGCTGCTAAGGAATCGAACCCAGGGCTTCATGAATGCAAGGCAAGTACTCCACCACTGAACCACCTTCCCAGACCCTATTTCTACACCTTTTATGTCTTCATTAGTTTGCCTTTCTGCTGTTGATTTCACTTCCACATATGATTACTCGATTCCTGGTGTTTATTTTATTGGACTATAAGTTAGTTTTCCTAATAAATTATATAATTTAATTTCTAATATGAATCTATCATATTTCACTCCTTACAATTATGTGCACCAAGTTTACCCAATTGTCTATTGTATATTTATAGATTAATTCTGTCTTCCTCAGGTGAGAGAAAACACACATTCTTAGTTTCTTTTGGCATAACTTATTTTAGTTTTCACCAGGTCTTACCATTTCTTAAAATGATGCAATATCATCCTTTCTAATAGATAAGTAAAATTCCATTTTGTATATATTCCACCTTATCCTGGTTTATTTTTCAACTGAGTGAAAATGTCTAAATGTCATTTCTTGTATTTGGTGTGATCCATCTCTCAATGTAGCATTTAAATTTGCATAACTTTTGTCTTTTTGTGTTTCCATGTGTTTAATGTTTTGCTTTTTATTCTTTATGCCATTTCTGGCATTTGCATTAAGGGACTTGCATTCTCCTTTGACATTTTGCACTCAAAGCTGGCATTCTACTACTTGAGCCAAAGTTCCGTTTCTGGATTATTGCTGGTTAATCGGAGATGAGAGTCTTATGAACTTTCTGTCCAGCCTTGCTTCACACATCAGTTCTCAGATATGCATTCAGAATATCTAGGATTATACACAAATGTCAGCCTAACCAGGGAGATTCTCTGTGATTTACGTTATTCCTGTTATCTTACTGATATTAAGTAAATGGCAGCAACTTGTTATTATTTCCTTAATATTGTGCATGCAATCTATTCTATAACAAAAACTGCCTTTATTCATTCCTTGGCCTGATGGCTTACATTTTTTTTTAATATTATTTTATTTTATTTGAGAACATACTGTACAGAGGGGCTACAATTACATGGGCAGGATAATGCATACATTTCTTACCAAGCATTGCAGCCTCCTCCTTTGTTTACCCTTCACCTCCCTTCCCAGCCTCCCCCCTCCCCCCACCCAATTATACCCCCCTCCCCCCTCCACCGACATTGTAAAGTTGGTTTTGACATGACATTTTGTACTTCTCATTGTTGCAACAGGTCCACCTGAATCCTTAAACGACTTGTTTGTCCCCATCTCCTCCACATGTTATACTGACATCAAATATAGTGAAAGCGGGGGTTACACTGTGGGGGAGGGACATACAAAGCAACAAAGAAATAATCTTATAAATGCGTTAGAAACATATGCATGAAAGAAACGAAAACATTAAAATACATATTTAAGGGTTCATTTTCCTAACATCACATTATCTGACCTTTTCTGCTTGACTCATACCTATACTAGATATTGCAAATAAGGGAAACCATGGGACCTATGCTTCTTTGGGCCTGGCTTACTTCACTTAATATAATTTTTTCCAGATGGCTTACATTTTTATTTATGTCATTATATAAACCATTAGTTCAATATGATACATAAATCTGCTTTTTTTCTGTCAGTTATGGGGCTCTCTCATGGACTTTCCTGCTTGGACTGGCTTTGAATTGCGGTCCTCAAATCACAGCCTCCAAGGATTATAGGTGTAAGCCACCAGTGCCTGGCTTAGAAGGACTTCTTCTTCTTTTTTTTTTTTTTTACTCTCATTTTGCTTTCTTTTTTTTTTTAATTTAATTTTATTTTATTTGAGAACATACTGTACAGAGGGGTTACAATTACATGGGCAGGATAATGCATACATTTCTTACCAAGCATTGCAGCCTCCTCCTTTGTTTACCCTTCACCTCGCTTCCCAGCCTCCCCCCTCCCCCCCACCCAATCATACCCCCCTCCCCCCCCACACCGACATTGTAAAGCTTGCTTTGACATGACATTTTATAGTTCTCCTTGTTGCAACAGGTCCACCTGAATCCTTAAACGACTTGTTTGTCCCCCTCTCCTCCACATGTTATACTGACATCAAATAAAGTGAAAGCTGGGGTTGCACTGTGGGGGAGAGACATACAAAGCAACAAAGAAATAATCTTATAAATGCGTTAGAAACACATACATGAAAGAAACGAAAACATTAAAATACATATTTAAGGGTTCGTTTTCCTAACATCATATTATCTGACCTTTTCCGCTTGACTCATACCTATACTAGATATTGCAAATAAGGGAAACCATGGGACCTATGTTTCTTTGGGCCTGGCTTACTTCACTTAATATAATTTTTTCCAAGCTTTTCCATTTCCTAACAAATGGGGAAATGTCATTCTTTCTGATGGAGGCATAGAATTCCATTGTGTATATATACCACATTTTCTTGATCCATTCATCTACTGAGGGGCTTCTGGGTTGGTTCCATATCTAAGCTATGGTAAATAATGCTGCAATAAACATAGTTGTGCTGGTAGCGTTAGTGTGGTCTTGTTTGTATACATTTGGGTAAATGCCCAAAAGTGCGATTGCGGGATCATAGGGGAGATCTATGTGAAATCTTTTGAGGAACCTCCATACTGCTTTCAAAAGTGGTTGAACAAGATTACATTCCCACCAACAATGAAGTAAGGTTCCTTTCTGTCCACATCCCCTCCAGCATCTGTTGTTGTTAGAGTTCTTGATTTTTGCTGTTCTAACTGGAGTGAGGTGATATCTCAATGTTGTTTTGATTTGCATTTCTTTTATGGCTAGGGATGTTGAACATTTCTTCATGTGTCTATTGGCCATCCTTCTTTCTTCTTCAGAGAAGCTTCTCTTTAAGTCTTTCGCCCACTTATTTATTGGGCAGTTGTTTCTTTGAGGATTTGTTGTTGGGTGGTTTAATTTTTTGAGTTCCAAGTATATTTTAGATATGAGACCCTTGTCTGTTGTATGGCTAGTAAAAATCTTCTCCCAATCGGTGGGCTTTCTATTGATCTTGCTAGCTATGTCATTTGCCCTGCAGAAGCTCTGCAACTTCATGCAATCCCATTTGTCCAACCTTTCTTTGATTCGTTGTGTTTCCGGGTCTCTATTCAGAAAATTTCGGCTTGAGCCAAGGAGACCTAGGGTTTCTCCTTTTCCATCCTGTAATGTTTTCAGAGTGTCTGCTTTGAGTTCAAGGTCTTTGATCCATTTGGAGTTGATTCTGGTGCAGGGCGATATATAAGGATCTAGCTTTAGTTTTCTACATGTAGTTAACCAATTTTGCCAGCACCATTTACTGAAGAGGTTGTCTTTCTTCCATTCTATTGTTTTAGCTTCAGAAGGACTTCTTAAGAACTAAAAAGAACATGAACGCCTATGAAGAGTGATTTTCTTTATTGGAATTCCAGGGTCTGAATGTCCCCAGACTTTTGCGTTCAGCTGTTTGTGAGTGTCCAGACCCCACACTGGTCACACATTAGTCAGACAGATGTGTGGAAAATGAGCCAAAGAAACTGGGCCTCCCTTTCCATAGCTCTTTTGAGATATAGTGGTCATTTTGCCTCTCTCATGAGAGTCTCATTAAGTCTAGTTCTTCAGAGAAGCTGTATGTATAGTTCATTTTCAACATGGTTTCTACTGAGTACCACTGCTGCATTGATTCACTCCATGTCTCTCCATATTCTTTCCCAATCGACAGACCTCTTGGAACCATCTCTTCACTGTGATGGTAATTATGTACTGAAAGTGTGGATTCTTTCGCTGAAGTCGATTACGATGAGATTTGTTACTTTTTATTTGTTCTGAATATTTCAATTTGAGTTTCCCAAATGTTTGTTGATAGATTTCTAAAACCTTTGTTCAAAATAGCTTTCTTTTTTTTTAAATTTTATTTTATTTTATTTGAGAACATACTGTACAGAGGGGTTACAATTACATGGGCAGGATAATGCATACATTTCTTACCAAGCATTGCAGCCTCCTCCTTTGTTTACCCTTCACCTCCCTTCCCAGCCACCCCCCTCCCCCCCATGTCGTGCATAGATGGGTATGGAGGAAGCATCAGCAAACATGGAATAGCAAATCCGGCCATACCTATATAGACTGTCCATCCAAACTGTTCAGCCATTTATGCATAGATAAATCCAACTATTGCAGAAAAAAGAATAAGTCCTTGAAACATCTGTTCAGCTAGCTTCTTCCCCTTGTAAACCTGGTTGTAACCCGGCGTCCAGCCCATGAGGGCTGTGGAAGTGGTTGAGTCAAGGCATTGCATACTCCTGAATGGTTCGCTTTCAGGGTAACCGGGGGTAAGGAGCCACGGTTGGGATCTGGTAAATTGTTCTAAGCCTTGCTTTTGAGGGTTAATTGCTGCCCATACTGGCTGCGTCTCCATGGCGACTGCATTTTCTCAGCCTCTTTTCATTCTTTTCTAACACCTGAAACGGCACCGATTTAGACATTTTAAGATATTACTTCACTCGTCCCACTTTCACCTATGCAATCTTGTAGAGGTCCAGTAGTGTCCCAATCTGGGCAGATTTTAATCCTGGTGGTCTTGTAAATGCTGCCATAGTCTTACAGTTTCTCATACAAGACTGGTTAAGGATCTCGTACTTCCTAAAGAGGCAAATGAAGTGATTTTTAAATGCTGTCCAACTTCCATATTGAACCACATAAATATCAAATCCCAAGGTCAAGTTATAGTTTTTTTTCATTTCTTCAACAGAAAAAGCCAATCCCAAAACGAATTATAGTTCTTGAAAATCAAGCTGCATAATGAGCATAGAAATTTAGGGAGTTTTTCAAAACTTCTTACTTCTCTGCCAATGAATATGTTAAAACATTATCTCCAATCAGGATAAATTGCAAATATTATACTTATGTTTGTAAATAGGAATAAGTAAGGACATGAAGGGAATTTGTCACGCATGAGATTCAGAAACTTACTTAAGCTCTGAGACAGCTTACTTTATGCCCACTTTCACATGCACCACAGCACAAACTTGTCCCTTAAATATGAAATAGACTCTCATAAGACACCAAGTATTCAGTTGTCTTTTTCTTGGGGTAACAATTTCCATATGTGTGTGAAAATACTTTTGTTTTGCTGGGCACCAGTGATTCACACTTGTAATCCTTGTTACTCAGGAGTCTGAGATCTGACTAGCATAGTTAGAATCCAGCACTGGCAGGAAAGTCTCCATGGAATATTAATCTCCAATTAACCACTCAAAATTCGGAAGTGATGCTTTGTTTCAAGTGGTAAAATGCTAGCTTTCAGTACAAAGCTGCTCAGGTACAACTCCACGGCCCCAAATTCAAGCCAGGGAATTGAAAATAAAATTAAAATTTGTGATCGAGTCACCCAGTTTAGGTTATGTGTTTATATGGGAAGTCAGGCTAACTAACAAATATTTAAATTTAAGAACATCTTTCAGAAGCAAAGTGTCATTTAGAGAAGATTCCATAGTAAGCTCTGCTCACACACCCAACATTGTGAACAACAAGTCCTGCAATATCAATCAGAACAAGAGCTCAAATATCAGGTGAGGGAATTGTATTTTCATTAATGTAGCACAAAGGGATTCATTCAACTCTAAGGAAATCATTCTGAACAGAGGAACATCAAACATGGGGGAAGAGGAATAAATTGTGAGCAAACTCTATATTGAAATTCCAATTCCAAGGCCAGTAGGACAAAAAGGAGTAATCACTATTATATTCATAATATTTTTAGATTAAAATTGTGGATAGGAAAGAAAACAGGAATAAAAAGGATTAAAGTACATTTCTTTCTTTGTGTAAACTTTTGATATATGTATGTGTGCACATTTTAAGGAAATTAATATAAGGAAGTAAAAACGAATTGTTCAAAGGAGTAAACAATGGTAGCAACATGGAAATTCAAATGAGAATATTAACTTTTTCAACATATGGTATAATATATATATATATATATATATATATATATTTAAAATTTCTCAATTCATGCCTGTTAACTTAGTGATGTCTTCTAAATAGAAGAAAATAATTACGTTGAAGGAAATCTAGTCGAGTACTAAACTGAAAGCAAGGATGAGGAGACATGTGAAAGAAGTTTTGTCAAAAGTTGACAACAGTATAAATAATAGTCAATATTAGTGTTTTGTGGATTTAGGAAATGATGAGGATGCTAACAAGTTAAAATGCTTGTCCTAATAAGTAATGACAGAATTTTAAATTCCTACATATACAAGAATAAGAATACATGATACCAACTAAAACATAAAATGTTAATCAAATTTTTGACAATGACATCCACATATATGGCAAGCTATTGTATGATCAAACTGTCAAAAGTGAATTTTGTATGGAAGATTCTCTAGCTTAGAAGAGAAATGGATCTAATACTTAGGTGTGTCTCTGTTTCTCTAACAGTTGTGTCCTAAATATAATACACAGATGCCAGCAGGGTTTGGCAGGAAGTCTTTACAGAACTGAAAAAAATGCATTCTATCTACCATGACAACGGTACTTTTCAAAGATATCTTTCACAAGAGAAAGATAAAGGACAAATGCACAAACATATTTCCAGACTGATGCAGTTAAGAGACTATACCTCCACGATACCTATTCTACAAAAATACTGAAGTCTTTTAGTCCAAAAGATACCTACATTAGTGAACAAGAAAATACACAAGAATGCACAAAATTTACTGGTAAGACAATAAACTGGTAATGGCAAAATTTAAAATTCTGGGTGGGTATCTGGATGAATGGCGATTAAGCCTGTCCATCCAGTGCCTGGGACCAGGAGTTTCCTTGATACTGCCCCCTGAAAAGACTACCTAGGCATGGGCCTGCTCAGGAGCCTTTATGCTATGTCACGTATCTCCATGTTCATGTCCTGTTTTATGTCTCCTGGCTCTTCTCCAGTCATCATGTCATCCCAACTCAGCAATCCATTGGAGCTGAATTGATTTGCTAATATTGTTTTCCTTTGGTCTGTTTCCTGAGTTCAGTGTGTTTGGTGGCTGCAGGTCTTTGTAATTGGTCATCTGCACATAACTAGCACTCCAATAAAGACTCCTTTGTCACCTCTGACTGAGCCTCCATAGCCAAGTTTATTTAAACTACAGAGTATACCCAGCACCAGAGTATCCCAGAAGGAAATGAAAATAGGAAAGTGATAACAAAATTTTCAGTCCCTAATCTCAATCCTAACACAGGGAGGTGTTGTGACTTCTTGGTCATGGAAGCAAGTTCTACCATTGCCCCTCAAGCATTTGTCTATCTCCTGGTGTAGGTAAACATATCCTACTACTAGCAAATAGTATTATGTGTGGGCTGGGCTCCACTGAATATCAGGAACTCAATACGTGGTGAAGATGGAAAACTCTCCTGGCAGATGAGCATGAGTGGTTGCCTAGCTGTAGCTCTATTCCAGTGCTTGACTGTTCAGCTCTAATGGGAATGAAAAAGGTCCCATCTCTCTACTTTAATGTTTAATCTTTCAGAACCTGTCCAAACTTATGTACCTGTAACCCCTCTGTGTATCACCTTTATAATATCAATAAAAACATTTTTTCTTTTTTTATTGTGAAAATATTGTACAGAGGGGTTACAATAACATGGCAAGATAATGAGTACATTTCTTATCAAGAATTGTAGCCTCCTCCTTTGTTTCCCCTTCCCATCCCTTCCCATCCTCCCTCCACACCCCCAATCCTCCCCTCCACCACACCCCCACACCAAAGTTGTAAAGTTCGTTTTCGACATAATGACTTGTACATCTCATTGTTGCAATGGGTCCACCTGTATCAATAAAAACATTTTTAAAGGAAAGTTGTCCTAGACAGAACAAGAGGACACAAGAGTAAGGGGAACTCTGACCCATCCTTAGCCTCACCATATATATTAATATGTGCCACTAGGTACAGAAAGCAAGACATAACGACTTATACATCTCATGGGTGGGGGTAGGCAGGTGGGAGGATTGGGGGGGCAGGTGGAGGATGGGAAGGGATGGAAAGGGGAAACAAAGGAGGAGGCTACAATGCTTGATAAGAAATATACTCATTACCTTGCCCATGTAATTGTAGCGCCTCTGTATGGTATTTTCACAATTTAAAAAAAGAAAGAAAGCAAGACAAGTTATGAGGCCTCTCCTTACTCATCTCGTAAGCTTCTCCTGACAGAACTGATGTTGGGTTTGTCTCATATAATACAAAAAATTCGAATATCAGCTTTGCCAATCAAACAGGTACTGTGGGTGATTAGTACAATATATAGATTGCACAGTTTCTGCCTGTGGGCCAACACAAGGTGCTACAGCTGGCTCTGGCTTTAGATCTTAAACTAATGCTAGTGTTGCCACAAGAGTGGGCTCCAAAAAGAGTCAAAAACTTTTTAAACGTCTCAAAGTGCCTAACAACCCCACAAAAATCTCACTTTGTGAGTTGGTCCTAAGGTATGAAGTTCAAACTGGAGTTGGGAAGAATTTCAATGTGTCTAGAGCCCATGAGGACTTCACACCTACTGAACCTGTTTAGGATTTCTAGTGTTAATGACCAACTGTCCATTCCCTGGAGAGCAGCAGAGCTTGGGTTTTCCAGTGCCTGGGGCAATGCTGTTACACTGTAGGTGGTTCATATCTATGCAATGTATTAGAACAACGAGCTCTTTTCCAAATAATCCTGTTTGATTAAAGTCTCACAATCTGCTATAAGCTATCCTTGCTCTGTCTATATATAGGTTAGGGAAACTCCTTTCAGATAGAATCAGGTGCCCCCTTCATAAATATTAATTCTTATTCTCATGCATCAAATAGTTGAAGTTGGATTAAGAGAACATTTTTTCATTCAAAAGTAGAGGCACAAAAAAAGATTCCGAAGATTCCACAGCTGTAAACAGCACACTCTAAAGGGCCAGCCTAAGCCAGCACCTTCATGGCACATAAAACATGGTGCTGAAAATAACCAGTGAGGGTGCTTCTCTGATCTGAGCACTCCATTTTCAGGCTCTATTTCCAATGCTTTTCCTGCAGGTCAAGAGTTTCACATTATTAAAATTGGCACTCATATTTTGAACAGATAGTTCAGTGCCAGGTGGATGTTGGCAAACATCCAGTAGATGGTCAGCAGAGTTAGGCTGCATGTTTTGAAGAATTCACCAACTCCAACAAGTCTAAGTGTAGGATACCTTGTAAAAGACTCATCAAGTCACAATGTCTATATTTTACTCCATGATACCCTTATGGCATCAGGGATATGTAAAATTACTCTAGGGAGATATCTGTTAATCCAATAACAGGTAAAATCTTTCCTCCATTACTTATTGTGATCAGAAATGCATAAGGATTCCTATTAGTGTATGTGGACAATTTGTAAATTGTAGCTTTATTTAATATATTGTTGATTTTTTTTTTTTTGGGTCCGGTTGTTGGGCCTGAGCTCTGGGCCTGGGCGCTGTCCCTCAGCTCTTCAGCTCAAGGCTAACGCTCTACCACTTGAGCCACAGCGCCACTTCCGGCTTTTTTCTTCTTGTTTATGTGGTGCTGAGGAATCGAACCCAGGGCCTCATGCATTCAAGGCAAGCGCTCTACCACTGAGCCACCTTCCCAGCCCTATATCGTTGATTCTTAAAAACATCAAATGGATATTTGATTCACTTCACAAGATTACTTTCTGAGTACTTGAAACAACTGCTGGCTTCAGGGAGACTTCTAGTCCATGAGACAAGCAGGATCACTCTGGCTCCAAAGGTCCCACATGTGTACACAAGGGCAGCACTTGTGGTGAGTAAATATTTCCACTCACAGAGCTTCTCTCTCTCTGACCACAATTCCAGTCATCTTCTCCTGGACACTGTCTCCAGGTATTCCAGTATGCCTTAAGTTGTGAATGGTCCTTGTTTTTCTAGCCCATAAAAATTGAAGAGCTAAAATGTAAAATAAAACACTACACTACATACAACATAAAAGAAGAAACATTTTATTTAGACAGTAAGCTACTGATTAAAACTTCAAATATCTCAGTAAATAAGAGCAAAATTTGACAAATGGGGTTACACTGAATTAAAAATGTGGCACAACACAATAAACAGTAACTAGGGTGAATAGATGGCTTACAGATTAGCTTAACATCAGCCAAGAACTTAATTATCAGAATATGAAGGAAGGTTAGAAATCTAAACTCTTAAGTAATGTCAATGAACACATTGGCAAGCAAATTTAACGATATTCCTGACATCTGGAAGTATATGGGGCCAATTAAAATACAAAAATAGATGCTCAACATCCTTGGCATAAAGGAAATGCAAAGCCAAAGGACATTGAATTTTTCACACTTCAATGACAATGTCTATCACCAAGAACACAAATAAAAATCCTGGCAAAATAAAGTGATCACTTATACACAATTCATAGGAATATCATTTTATACTATGGAAATGTATGTAGTTTCTCACAAATTATAAAAAGCTGGATGCTTGTGGCTCACGCCTGTAATCCTAGCTACTCAGGAGACTGAGATCTAAGGAATGCGGTTCAAAGCCAGCCTGAGCAGGAAAATCTGTGAGACTCTATTTTTTTGGGGGGAGGGGGTTCCTGTTGTGGGACCTGAACTCTGGGTCTGGGCGCTGTCCCTCAGCTCTTCAGCTCATGGCTAGAGCTCTACCACTTGAGCTACAGCTCCACTTCTGGCTTTTTTCTTTTTTCTTATGTGGTGCTGAGGACTCGAACCCAGGGCCTCATGCATGAAAGGCAAGTCCTCTACCACTGAGCCACCTTCCCAGCCCCTGTGAGATACTTATCTCCAAAAATCCACTAGAAAATCAGAAGTGGCACTCTGGCTCAATCTGTAGAGTACTCTTCTTGAGCTGAAGAGTACAGGGACAGCACCCAAACTCAGAGGTCAAGCCCCATGACTGACAAAAAAACCCCCACAAAAATGATAAATAGATTGAAGATATGAACCAATACCACTACCTTATGAGATTGAGGTTCATTGCATATGTACATGTATGTGTATAAATAAACCCTCTATAGAATTAACATATGCTACTAAGAATGAAAAAGTAAGTGATATAATTATATAATATAAGGAGTATACAAGATTAAAGGGCCAGTTGAAATCTCATTAAAAATTTTTTCCTACATCAAATACAGTGAAAATGGGTTATACTTTGGGAGAGGGACATACAAAGCAACAAAGAAATCATCTTATGAATATGTTAGAAACAACCGCATGAAAGAAAAACCATTTGAATCCTTATCTAGAGGTTCATTTCTCCTAAAATCAACTTATCTGACCATTTCTGCTTGTCTCAGACATATACAAGTTATTGCAAATTATGTAATTGTAACCCATCTGTATGATATTTTCACAATAAATAAAAGTTTTTCCTTCTACAATCTATAGTACATTTGCTGATTTGTTTAAACAGCAATGCACATTTTCTGATACGTAGTATGTGATTATGGGCAAGTACATCATGTGCATGGAAGGTTGCGACATTTGCAGAGTGTGTACACATCTCTGAAGTAGCTCTGCTCTCAAGGGCCATTGGGGTCTCTCTGTGGTATTTGTGTCTAATATATTATGACAAGTAGAAAACATAGAGTCTGTACTGATATTGATTTAGGCTCATGGTAGAGAAGGAAGTCTTCTATTACCATATGTTCTCAAAAACATGTCCTGAAAAACAAAACTAGATTGTGAAAGCAGGTTAAGTAAAAATTACCTGTGTAAAGGTAAAAGTTCAGAATGCAAATGTGACATTCAATTTGGCATCAAACTTGATTTATTGAGACTAACTTACTGAAGATATTTTTATGATGTACTAATCTCTGAATTTATCAGAATATATTAGATATAAATTCTAGAGCCCTTAGTAACATTTTGTTGGTTTCAGCATCATCATTGCTTCCAGGGAGAAGTAAGCAGGTACATTTTTGGAAGCCTGTGCAAATGGAAATTTTATGGAACCCTGCCTAGATCAACCAGCAACGTTCTGTGGACATTGAATTTATGAACTGACCCATTGGGTCTGATGCCTTAATAACTTTGGTTGATATCCCACTACAATACATTTTTTTTCTGTCCATTTCACCATGCACCTGACATGGGATCCTCTGATGCAATTCAATTGCATCATTCTGAATGACTTTTCGGCAAATAGACACAGATATTGGAGTAAACATATCAAAGTTAACTTCAACACTAGGGACTCACTGTCTGTGGTCTTGGAAGAAACAGTAGCACCCGAGATGAATAAGGAGAACCTGCAAGTGTGCTTTGTTTTTCTTCTGGATGCAAGGCCACAGACGCAGAGCTCCAGGGAAGAATTTAATACATTCTTCCTGGGGATTCACAAGAGTTTTCCATGAAAGATGGACTATACTACACATGTTTGTGAATAAAAGGACTCATGTGCACATGTGCAAAGATATCTATATATATACACACATATGTGTGTGTGTGTGTGTGTGTGTCTGTGTGTCTGTGTGCGTGTGTACACCTAAAACTGTGGGCCTCAGTTTGAACCAGGATTTTAGCTTAGCAGATACTTCATGGATGTACCTTTCGACTTTCACATTCCTTTTCCTCCAGCTTCCACCCTTTGTTAGTCCTTGGCTGGCATTATGTGCTTTTCTACAATGAAGCACTGAGCACACATGGATGGAGATGGGATGTTGCTGGTGTTTTGGCCCTCTACACTTTAGACAAAGATCGCAGTAACAGGCGATGTTTCCAAGGCGTGAAAAGAACAAGCCCTAAGTAACTCATTAATCTATTTCCATTTACTGCTTTGTTCTCAGGATAGGCAATGCCTGAGGGAAGTTTAGGTGCACAGATGAGTGTTCTCTTTCTTCTCTACCATGCCAACCCATCCTTATGCACCAGTGAAAAGCTCAGTTTCATACTTGTACCTTTCATCTATGGTTCAGTATATTTCTATCTACTAGTAGGAAATGAATTTGGTTTCCTCCCATATATAGCTTCTCTTTCTAGGCACTACACTTTACTCAACTATCTTCTTAATCCCAGAAGTCACTGCAGATTATGATGGGATGGCTGCTATTTCAAACATTTGAGTCAGTGTCACCAATTATGTACTAAAAGGCTTCAGATACTCCCTTCCCTCCTATTATACACACACAAACACACACACACATATGTGTATATATATACATATATATATATATATATGTCCTTATCTTATATGCCAGTAGTATGTTTGCTTATCTTTTTTTCTTTTATGCTTGTACTAGAAATTCAGGGCATGTGCACTGTACTGAGCTTTCTTGCTCAAGACTAGTGCTTTACCACTTGAGCCACAGCTCTACATCTGATTCTTTTTGGTTGTTAAATAGAGAAATGAGTCTCACAGTCACCCCTGCCCAAGATAGCTTCAAAACATGATCACCACATCTCAGACCCCTATGTACCTAAGACTACAGGCATGATGCACCAGTCCCTAGCGTAGCTTATTTTTCTTATTCCGTAGTATTTATCCATGTTAAGCTAACTTTCCTTCTCTTAATTTCCCAAAACATGTTTGTGTACTTTTGTTTCTGTGCTAATATGAACACATTGAGAATTATAGTCTCAGCAAATCTCATAACTACCTATAGATATGAAGAAAAGAATAGTCTGTATTAGTAAAATATCATTAATGGTGGGGCTGGGAAGGTGGCTCAGTGGTAGAGCGCTTGCCTTGCATGCATGAGGCCCTGGGTTCGATTCCTCAGCACCACATAAGCAAAAAGAAAAAAGCCTGAAGTGGCACTGTGGCTCAAGTGGTAGAGCGTTAGCCTTGAGCTGAAGAGCTGAGGGACAGAGCCCAGGCCCAGAGTTCAGGCCCCATGACTAGACCCCCAAAAAACCATACCCTTCATATTATTGACTACAGATAATAATATTTATACATGAAATCTTTCCTGTAGATAAGTGGACCATGGCAATTACACAGCAGTAAATGAGAAATTTCACTCAATTCTACACCCACAATCGTTCTCAATTTCTGAACAGTATGATACTTGTGCCAAATAATTTTTCATATTGTAGTTCCACCTGCAAACCATGAACTTTTTTCATAGTCACATGGTCTATTTAATTCCATTTTTATGCCTTCTTCTACATCCTTTATTCTCTCCTACATCTCTAATTATTTCTGTTCATTTTCACCTTCCTGAAGGAGCAAGCATTACAGGTATGCGATATTAGTGTTTGGTTTGCTTTGTACTCTTGATTGGCCTTTTCTCTCAAGGTTGATTCTCACCATTTGAATCACTCCTGCACTTCTGGATTTTTTTGGTTAACTGGAGAAAAGTCTGTCAAGGAATTTTCTACACTAGTTGACTTTGGCTTAGTATCTGCAATTCTCAGGTTCTTGATTATATAAGATTACACGCATGAGGCCCCAGCACAGATAATTTTCCAGACTTTCTGGATGTATTCCCAATCTCTAATTTGTATATAGCATTACCATCATTTGAAGGGATTTAAAATATTTTAGTATGTTTTGAATTTGTACAAATTATATTATGATAGGCATCCATTGTGGTATTTCCATATATGAGTACAACATACTTGGAATAAATTTATTCTTATTTTTGGTTTTTCTTTTTTTGGGGGGGTACAGTTGGGGGGCCTGAACTCTGGGCCTGGGCGCTGTCCCTCAGCTGTTCAGCTCGAGGCTAGCACTCTACTACTTGAGCCAAAGCATCACTCCCGGCTTTTATTTTTCCTTTTTGCTTATGTGGTGCTGAGGAATCGAACCCAGGGCCTCATGCATGCAAGGCAAGCACTCTACCACTGAGCCACCTTCCAGCCCCTTATTTTTGTTTTTTTCTACTAAAGAAATTCAGCAATGATTTTGAGAAGCTACCTTTGTGTTCTAGATCATCTTTATAAAGAACTAGTTCGTTTGTTTCTTACAGATCCAGGTACAAATGTGATTGAATGGCAAATAGGAGTGCGAGTTAACCAGCTATGAATATAATTAAAAGTCATAATTGAAATGAGAAGCCTCTAGTTCCCATGGCATTTGAGAAACTTTACCAAGACAGAAATAAACAATGAAAATGTAATGCCGTTCTCTATCAGTGGGACCCTTTAAGGCAATAATCTGCAGGTTCTTTGTTTGCATGGTATTTTTAAAACTGTATCTTTTTTGGTCAAACTTTTATTTATTCCATCCTAGTAAAAAACATGCAGATCAAGTTTAAAGAGATGGAAATGCTAACTACCTTAATTTGATCATTATAATTACATTATATTAATTATTAATACATGTATTAGTCACATTGTACCTCCACAAGTGTGTACAACTAAAGTAATAACTATTAGCCGAAAAAATGAAACAAATTAAAATTAAATGCGATCACTAGGAAATAAGGTGAAAATATTACAGGTATGTGATCTACTACTGTGTTTGCATGGAGTGTGTGTGTGTGTGTGTGTGTGTGTGTGTGTGTGTGTGTGTGTGTGTGTGTGTGTGTGTGTGTTTGTGTGCGTGTTCATACCAGTCCGGAGATTAAACTCAGGTGCAGTCCCTGAGTTTTTTGCTCAAGGTAAGGCTTTACTACTTGAGGCACAGCTCTTTCAGCTTTTTGCTGGTTAAGTTGGAGAGGAGGGTTTCATGGACTTTGTTGCCTATGCTGGCTCTGAACTGTTATCCTCAGATCTCAGCCTCCTGAATGACTAACATTACAGACATGAGATATAGGTTTCCATCATTGAATGTTATTTTTAATTTTTTGTACATTTTTATTGTAAGAATACTGTACAGAGGGGTGACAAGGTAATGAGTACATTTCCTATTGAGCATTGTTGCCTCTTCCTTTGTTTTTCCCCTACCATCCCTCCCCTCCTACCGCCACAATTACCCCCTCCCACCAAAGTTCATTTTCCACATAGTGTTTTGTACATGTCATTGTTATAGTGGGTCAACCTGTATCCTTATTTAAGTATTTTGTTTTTTCCCTTCCCCTCCCTGAATTACAGAAGTAAAACTGTACCTTGCAGGCATTTAAACAATTAGCAAATTAGTTAATATATATGAAGCTACTTCATATATATTATTACAATACTGTGATCCTAGCATGCATCTCAGACCTCATCCCTGAGCTTTGGTATGCATGATATCATCATTTAAAAATACATTTCTTCTGCCCACACTGCTATGCTCTCCTTTAACTTAAATGTCTCTTGCCCTAAAGATTATCTTGAGGTTTGCCATTTACTCATCGCCCACATCCAATATTCAGTTACAATAACACTGCAAAATTTTGTGTGGCTTGATGCATAACTCATTGTAGTTTTTATTTTTATTGTATTGATTGCTAAAATGATTTAATGAGTTTCAACCAAATATTTGGCTGTCCCACTGTTTCTTTCAGTGTGCTGAACCTTTTCAATTTGATGCAAACAAAGCTGCTATAAATTTCCATTCTTGGGTAGAATTTAGGGCCTTGTAAATAAGAAAAATATTCTACCACCTAGTTGAGTTCACACTTAAATCTTTCTTTTTCTTTTTTTCTTTTTTTGGTCCAGAAGTGGGGCCTGAACTCTGGGCCTGGGCGCTGTCCCTCAGCTCTTCAGCTCAAGGCTAATTCTCTACCACTTGAGCCACAGAGCCACTTCTGGTCTTTTTTGTCTGCTTATGTGGTGCTGAGGAATTGAACCTAGGGCCTCATGCATGCAAGGCAAGCGTTCTACCACTGACCCACCTTCCGAGCCCCACACTTAAATCTTTCTATTATTTTATGACAGGTGTGAGATCTATTAAGGTTATCGTTATTTTATATTGACCCTCATTTTCACTACTACTTTCAATGTTACAGTATCTATTTGAAAACTAATCAACTTTCATTTGAAAAAATTGTGTATTCAAGGATAGGCTTTAGTTTCAATGTTTGCCACATGGATAACCAATTTAACGGCTCCATGCCTTATTTTGGGTGCCATCTCTAGGCCATGTATTTTTTGTCAGTTCTCCAAAAATCAGATATCTGTAGATGTTACAAGTATTTCTGTCTTATTTTTCATTGATTTATGTGGTTTTTTGTTATTTGGCCCCATAGCATAAGAGAAAGGCAGTGATTTTTCAGTACTGTTCTTATGTCTTAACATCATTCTGAATAAAGGATTTCCTTTTTCAGAAAATGTAGTCTGCATGTTCTATTTCTGTCTAGGAAGGGATAGAAATTTTGATGGAGATTGAACTGAATTTGTATATGGTTTTCAGTAATATGGCTATTTTCACCATACTGATTCAGCCCATGCAGAATCATGGAGATATGGATTAATGTATGTCATTCTGTTGATTGCTGCTTTAGGATTTTTACTTCAGCCTTATAACCCTTCTGTTTTGCACAAACTCCTTTTGATTCATTGCTGATTGCCACTATGCTTTTGCTCCTGACATCGTTTCCTTCATTCTTTCTACTATTCTTGAGTTTCTCTTGTTCATTGACATGCAGTGCAAGTTATTTAGTTCATTATTCCTTCTCTTGGTTTAAGCAAAATTTGATAGTTCCTTTAAGTCCTGTTTTCTATAACTATGTGTTTCTGATGTTCTTTTCATTTTCATTTGTTCCTAGGACCAGATTATTTCATGAAATGTGCCCTGAAAACAATTCACTTTATCATGAAGCAATTTTTTCAATGAATAATTTTAATGAAATTATTATTTAAGTAATAATGGTTAAAATATAATTCATTTATTTTTCATATTATGTGCCCATATTCCTTGCTAATTTCTAGCATTACTACAGTGTAATCTACATGTGTGCTCAAGATAGTTGTAAAATGTTAAAACATGGCTGGTATTTGGCCCTACCCCATCATTTCTCCTGGAGAAAATTCATTACATTGATGAACAATGCTTTATTCAATAGAAGTTGGTTAAAATGTTCTTTGGCATATATAGGGCTCACGTGATCAAGGGTGAAATTAAATTCTAATGCCTGCCTGTTGATTCTGAATGGCAAATCTCTCCATAAAATCTTCACCTATTATTGTATTAAGGACTATCTCAAAGTTAGTTAGTATAGTTAATTGCTTAGAAGTGTGAAAATAAACACCTACAGTTACTATTTCACTTTGTTGATTTAATTCCTTTATCATGACATTAAAATCTTGTTACTTTTTGATCCTTTCATTAAAGTCTATTTGATGTGATGATGTTATACATGCTTGCGCATAGTTTTTTGTATTTCATTTGCATGTAATGTTTTATTCCACTTTTTTCAAGTTTTTGTTATTATTTTAAAGGTGATATACAGAGGGATTAGAGTTACATGTTGGATGAGTACTTTTCTTTTGGAATGGTGCAACCTCTGTCCTTTTCTCTCAGATTTTCCCTCCTAAGCCCCTTCCACACAAGTTGTATATTTCAGTTTCTGCCTAGTGTCTAGTATCACTGCTGCATTTGTTCACACTTTGTTCCACCATTTCTGTGTTCTCCCTTATCCTTACCAAAACAGATAAACTTATATAAAATCAGAAAGCAAGAACAGTGACAAAGTCTTTCCATTTCCTTATGAAACTAGCAATATCATTTTTTCAGATGGGAGCATACAATGCCATTAGCTATGTAAACCACACATTCTTAATCCATCCACTGAGGGCCATCTGGGTTGATTCCATACCGTGGCTATGGTAAACAATGTTGCAATGAACATCATTGGGCTGGTGTCTTCACTGTGGTCTTGTTTGTGTTCTATTGGATGAATGAATAAGAATGTAATTGCTGGGTCATAGGGAAGCTCTATGTTTACTCTTTTGAGGAATGTCCATAATTCTTTTATGAGTGGTTGAAAACTTTACATTTGCATCAAAAGTTTAGTAAGCATTCTTTTTTGGCCATATCATTGGCAAAATTTGGTATTGTTAGTTTTCTTTATATTGGGCATTTTAACTGGAGTGAGGTGGAATCTCAATCTTGTTTTGATTTATATTTCTTTCATATAGAGAAATGTCAAATCTCTCTCTCTTCATGGATAAATTTACCATTCTACATCTTCTGCAGAGATAGCTCTCTTTCAGTCTTTAACTCATTTATTAATTGGGTTACTGTTTCTTTGAGGACTTGATTTTGGAAAGGTTTAATGTTTTGACCATTGAGTATATTTTAGATACGAGGCCTTTGTCTGATGCATACTTAATAAAGATCTTCCCCCAATCTGTGGGCTTTCAATTTATCTTGCTAGCTATGCCATTTGCATTGCAGAAACTCTTCATTTTGAGGCAATCCCATGCATCCAGACTTTCTTTGATTTGTTGTGATTCTGCATATTGACTTCAGACATTTTGAATTGTGTCAAGGATCGTTGGTGTTTCCCCACCTCTTCAGGGTATCAGGCCTTACACTGAGGTCTTAGTTTCTTGTATAATTGATTTAGGTGAAGGGTGATATATAAGGTTCTATAATATCTGTTCTAATCTCTTTGAAGTTTTCAGCACATGTTTACACAATTCTCTTTTGACAACTTGTTGAAGATACTGTCTTCCTTCTATCCTATTTTTTTTCTCTCCTGATATATTATGTGGCTATAAGTATGTGGGTTCATTTCATGGTCTTCTATTCCATTGGTCCTCACCTCTGCTCTTTTTTTGGCAGTTGTGGGGCTTGAACTCTTTGCCTGGGTGCTGTTCCTGTGCTCTTCAGCTCAAGGCAAGCACCCTGGAGCCACAGTGCCACTTCCAGTATTCTAGTGGTTTACTGGAGATAAGAGTCTCACAGACTTTCCTGACTGGGCTGGATTTGAACGATGAACCTCAGATCTCAGCCTCCTCTGTAGCTAGGATTACAGGCATGAGCTGCTGTTGCCCTGCTTTCTGCCCTATTCTTGTACTATTATCAAACTGTTTATTACTATGACTTTATCACAGAGTTTGAAGTTGGGTATTGATATTTTTCTAGTACCAGTCTTCATGCTGAGGACTCTTCTTGTTGCTCTGGTCTTTGACTATTCCACAAGAATTTTCAGATTGCTTCTTCTATATCATTGAAGAATGTTTTTAAGATTTTTCTTAGTATTGCATTGAATTTGTAGATAGCTTGAGGCACTACTACCATTTTCATGATGATAATCCTTCCCAATCAGGACCATGGAAGGTTATTCCATTACCTTATAGTTGCTGTAGTCCATGGCTTCTTAGCTTCTCCAGAGCATTTTTCATAAAGAGGTGTTGAATCTTGTCAAATACTTTGTTTATAAGATTTTGTAGTTGCTGTCCTTGTTTCTGTTGATGTGTTGAATCTAATTTGATCATAGAATACAACTTATTTGGATAGTTGTTAAATTAGGTTGGTTGGAATTTTATTTAGAAGTTTTGCATTGATGTTCATCCAAGAAATGGATCTACAGATCTCTTTCATGATGAGTGTATGTGGTTTTTGGATGAGCGTTTTGCTGGTTTCAAAAAAGAACTTTGGTAGTGATCTTTCCCTTTCTGTTTCATTGAAGATTTTTTTTAATTTTATTTTATTTTATTTGAGAACATACTGTACAGAGGGGCTACAATTGCATGGGCAGGATAATGCATACATTTCTTACCAAGCATTGCAGCCTCCTCTTTGAAGGCCTTATAGAATTCAGCTATATATTCATCAGGTCCTGGGCATTCCTTAGATGGGAGGTCTTATATTGCCAGTTTAATTTCATTACTTGTTATGTGTCTATTGTCTTGGTTCCAATGTATTTTGTTTGTTGGAATATATCAACATTCTCTGGAAATTTCACCATTCCTCCCAATTCTCCAATTTGTCATGATAAATGTTTACAAATTATTCCCTTCTAATGTTCTAAAGCTTGATTGTATCTCTCTTGATTTTCCGATTTTTGCCTATAATTTTCTTTATGTGTGTACATACTCTTCTTTTGGGGATCAGATTTGCTAAGAGTATGCTAGTTTTATTAATTTTCTTAAAAGAACCAATATTTGTTAATGTTTTATGATATTTTCTTCTCTACTTTATTTGATTTAATTTTTAGTGTTTCAACCTTTTACTTTGGCATTTGGTTTATTCCTGTTCTTCAAGAACCTTGATTTTCATCATTAAACTACTGATTTGAGATTTCCCCAACTTGTTTTTGTAAACACAGAGTTATAAATATTCCTCTGAGTACTGTCTTCATTGAGTCCTAGAGGATCTGTATTTTATGGGTTCATATATGTTGTTTAATAAATATTTG
Organism: Dipodomys merriami; assembly: GCF_024711535.1. Classification (NCBI taxonomy): domain Eukaryota; kingdom Metazoa; phylum Chordata; class Mammalia; order Rodentia; family Heteromyidae; genus Dipodomys; species Dipodomys merriami. Next base: position 6,726,466 of record NW_027206102.1, read on the forward strand.
AATTCCCATTCTAATCTCTTCATTCTGTGATATATTATTCATTATCCACACTTTACAGAATTTTCTGTCATAGCATTATGTGTTGAGCTGTAATTTTATTCCATTTTGATATGTCAGGATGCAGGGGAATAATATCATATTTTTTAATTTGCAATATTTGTTTTGCGACTTAAAATATGATCTACTTGCTAGAGTGTTCATTAAGTTGTTGAGAGGAATTTATATTCTGATGCTCCTGTTTAAATATTCACTAGATATCTGGAAAAACTAGGTGGTCCATACAATCATATATGTATGAGTTTTCTTTGCAGAGCTTTTCCTGGATGATCCAGAGATGACAATGATGTGTTGATGTTACCAATTATCAATGTGTTTAGATCTATGTGCATTGTTAGATTAAAATGCATTGTTTAATAAAATTGGGTACTCCAGCATTTGGTGAATAGATATTTAGAATTGGTATATTACTCTGAGAAAGAGTTCCCTTTATTAGTATGTAATGTCCTTCTGTGTTTATTCTCATTAATTTAATTTGATGTCTATTTCATCTGATATTAGGAGTGCTACTCCACCCTATTTTTTGTGGGTTTGCTTTCTATTTGATAATTTTTTTGGTTGGGACAGCAGGTGGATGTGTTTTATATCTTGATCCAATTACTCAATCTATGTCATTTAATTGTAGGGTCAAGTCCAATAAAATTGATATTTATGACTGAGAATTATTTAGTAACTCCTAACATGTTACTCACCTTTCTTCTGTATCTTGATTATCTGCCCTATTGCTTGGTTATACTTTTATGAAACTTTAATTGCCAGTTTCCTGTTCTTCTATGGATTCTATAAGTAATTCTTGAATTACTTATATTTTAATATTGCCTCAATTGTTAACTTTAAAGGTTTGTTGATTTCATTGCATTAATTTCTTTAGAATGTGCACACACGAATAACTTTATACACATAAACATGACAAAAGAGAATGAAAAGTAGTTTGATCCTCTTTACTTTTTTATAGGCATTCTTTTCAATATCTCAATCTAAATACATTGGGAAGTGATTACTGCATTGTGCCACGGTGGCCTTGGAAATTGGATTTCAATGTAAAGCTTGCTGACATTCTCATCCCCATGTTGGAGGTTACTCTCTCCATAATAAGCACCTTGGAGTTGGATGACTCCCTTTACTATTGTTATATGAATAAGAAATAAAATTCCATCACCTGATGGTTAAGCTCTTGTTTTGCTTGATATTGCATCAAGTGTTTGTTTTTTTTTTTTACTATGTTGGGTCTGTGAACATAACTTGCTATAGAATCTTCCTTAAATGACACTTAGCTTCTGAAAGACATTCTTACATGGAAGATTTGTTAGTTACTCTGACCTGCAATATAACCACATTACACAAACTAGGTGGCTTGAAATAAAACTTTTCTCATATGTGGAGATAGTTATCAAACATGAAAACAATAGAATATTTGTTGTCTCATGAAAGCCAGCCCCACATTTAATGGAAAATGATTGCTGTGGTTTATGTGGTAGTAGAAATAAAGTAAACTATCTTGTGCCTTAACTAACTTTTTAAATTTCATTCATGACAAATTTCCTTTATGTCTTTCACACATGAAACTATATTCACATTATATCCCAATTTAGGGTAATATTTTAACATATATATGGGCAAGAAAGTAAGCATTCTATACTTCAACATCCTAAGTTTGAAATACTAGTCTTGAAATTCTATGTTCATTATTCAGGTTGACATTCATGAACTACTAGTGTGTTTTTTTGTGGTAGTTGCTATTAAAGAGCACAACAAATATCCTAATTTTTTACATAACTTGACTCTGGGATTATATAAAAAAATATATATATATAGATAGATAGATAGATATAGATATAGATATAGATATAGATGTATGTATGTATATAATGTTCAATATGGAAATTCAACAGCATTTAAAGATCCCTTCATTTGCATCTTGAGAAATTATAATATTCCAAACCACAATCATATGAGGGAAAAAAGTCCATAGCAGCATTTACAGGACCATCAGGAAGAATATCTGCCCAGATTGTTACATTTCTGAATCTTTCCAGGTTCACAGATAAGAATAGGAAGGGTAGTCGATAGTAAAAATATCAAATTTGGGGCCATTTCAGCTGTTAGGAGAGTATGATAGGAGGAGATTGGATTTATGAACCTATCAAATTTTGTAATATCAAAGAGTAAGTACTCAAATATAATGGAATAGGATAGTCCCTTTGGTTTGAAAACAGAAAAGTTAGATATGACAAGAGGGTTTTTTTAATTTAATTTTATTTTATTTGTGAACATACTGTACAGAGGGGTTACAATTGCATGGGCAGGATAATGCGTACATTTCTTACCAAGCATTGCAGCCTCCTCCTTTGTTTACCCTTCACATCAAAGAGGGTTTTTTTTTAAGTTTTACCCTTACTAATTTTCTTTAAAAAATCAGGAAATGACTTGAAAGTGTAGAGATATTTTAAGCAGAGTGTGCAAGTAATCAGAAAACATTCTGAATCAACAAGAATTAAACAGGAATTAATGTGTGGTTCAAGTTGTTGATTGGTAGCTTTGAAAGGAGTAGTACATGAGTCCCTGAGTTTATATCCCTGTATTACCACACATATACATATGCTTCTGTGTAAGATATATTGAATGAAGAAAGTCAGGCTCAGAAAGTGAAAGTAGGGGTTTTATATCCCTGTATTACCACACATATACATATGCTTCTGTGTAAGATATATTGAATGAAGAAAGTCAGGCTCAGAAAGTGAAAGTAGGGGGTGGAAAGGTGGCTCAGTGTTAGAGTGCTTGCTTTGCAAGCATGAGACCCTGGATTCCATTGCTCAGCAGAAAGATCTGGAAATGGTGCCATGGCTCAAGTGGTAGAGTGGTAGACTTGAGCTGAAGAGCTGAGAGACAGTGCCCAGGCCCAAAGTTCAGGCCCCACAAATGGCAGGAAAAAAAGAAAGTAAAAGTAGGTATGTGTTCTCTCATATGTAATATTAGATAAAAATTATGCTCATGAAATATTATAAAGTTATGGAGCCCACATATATTCACTTACATAAATACATGATCAATCTGAATAAATTATAGTACATATCAATCTAACCTTTCTGAAAAATTAACAGACTATATAAAAAATGAGCCCCAGAAGCATATATTCTTGGGGCGTTTTAAGGGGATGTGGAAAGGTGTAAAGATAAAAGAAGAATATGGTTGGGCAAATACAACATAATATTCAATGTACATATGTGAAAATTGAACTATTAAAGTCAGGGAATACCTGTGGTAGATACAAATGAGAGGAGTTGATGTGACAAAGACCAAAAGAGTTGATGTGACAAAGACAAAGACAGTGACAAAGACCAAAAGACATTGTACAAATTGATTTGTTTTATACTTAATTAAAAAGTTTTATTTTTTCTTTTCAAAAACTAAAAGAAAAACATGTCTAAATAAAATACAGTGAAAGCAGGGGTTATACCATGGGGGAGGTACATACACAGCAACAAAGAAAGCATCTTATAAATATGATGGAAATAATCGTGAGAAAGAAAAAAAAACCCAGATGAATCCTTATCTTGGGGTTTATTTTGCATAACATCAACCTATGTTTCGTTGGGCCTGGCTTACTTCACTTAATATAATTTTTTCCAAGTCTTTCAATTTCCTATCAAATGGAGGTGGTGGTGGTGATGGTGGGATTGGGGGGGGATGGGGAGTTGGAGAGGGGAAGGGATGGGAAAGGGAAACAAAGGAGGAGGCAACAATGCTTTATAAGCCCTGCTTTCACTGTATTTGATGTTGATATAATTTGTGGAGGGGAAGGGAAAAAACAAACTGTTTAAACAGGGTTAGAGGTAGACCCATTACAACTATGAGATGTACAAGACGTTATGCCAAAAAACGAACTTTACAACTTTGGCGGGGTGAGGAGGTGGGGAGGGGGTATGGGGGTGGTTGTGGTATGGGGGTGTGGGGGTGAGTGGGTGGGGAAGAGAAGGGATGGTATGGGGAAACTAAGGAGGAGGCAGCAATGTTTGATAGGAAATGTACTCACTATCTTACCCATGTAATTGTAACCCCTCTGTATGGTATTTTCAAAATAAAAAAAGTAATAAAAAGAGGTGATATCTCAATGTTGTTTTTTATTATTTTTTTATTTTGAAAATACCATAAAGATGGGTTACAATTTCATGGGCAAGAAAAAAAGAAAAAAAAAAGAGGCAAAAAAAAAAAAGAAAAACATGCCTTCCATTTTCTTCACATGGTTATATAACATATATGATGACTGTGATTGTCATAGATAAAAATGTTCTCATTCATGGAGCATCTTCTATTCCTTATCTTTAGTTTACCTTTGGGACTTTTGATCATGTACTGAGTGACCATAAAAAGTTTCCTTCTCTCTATTAGATGTCCCCAAAGAACACATCAGTAGCAACTGCCATGGTCTTATTACTACTTCACTTCAGCTGGAATTGGGTAGGACTGTTAACATTACAAGATGAAAATGTTTGCGGATTCTTCCTGCATTGAAAGAAGAGATGGCCAAGAATAATTTGATCTGGCAATAACAAACCAGTGATGTATATTTAAAAAATCATGGCACCCTATAACCATATAAGTAAATCATCGCGTATGTCCTCATCCTATATGTCCATGATGAATTCCTACTATATTTAATGGTGTGTGTTGAGTAAATTTTAATAAAAGGAAAAGTTGTAGAATGGCATTTAACCATAAGAAAAATATTTTCTGCTTAGTTCATTACATGTACCTGTCATTTTTTTTAACATCATCACCCAGATGTTTTTGGATTCACAAATTTTGTCAAAGTAGTTAACCGTTCCAAATACCCAGGAGACATTTTCCTTGGTGGGCTGTGGTTTCTCCTTTAATTGCTCAGGTTCTGATTCTGATTTGGTAATGGGGAGAACTATCCTCATGATGCCTCTTTGGCTTGGGTGCCTAGGCACATTTTTGACATGACTATGTCTGGAGACAGTTACAGTATATAGAATGCTGTATATTCTGTGGCCCAGGCTCTCCATGACACGCTTCTTCATCAAGCAGTATTATAAACAACGGAAAATAGAAAAGGTTCAGTGCCTTCACCTGCACAGGTAAGGACTTAAAGTTTTGGATGGTACAGTGAGGAACGTCATTTCCTAGACAGGTCTCTTACTGTATAACAGTTTGTAATTGAGGTCTCTTACACATGTGTGCTTGTGCTGTTAATTTAAAGCAGGTCAGTAACAAGTGCAAAATATATTCCATTTTTCCATAAATTCATTTAGTTTCAAATAACCTCAACATGCTCACAGCTAATGTTTTGAAAATTAAAAATTCACCTTTTCCTGATGTGTTTCTTAATACTAGTAAAGATAATCTGCTAAACAGAATTATCCATATTTTTATAAGTAAATTAAATTCATTCAACTTTATGCATGAAAATTTTACCATTCTCAAACTATAGATTTTTACAAACTTAGTTATGTGAAACTGTAGTGAGGAAATTGGGAATTGTCTCATTTATGAGTATTTGTATGGAACTGGTTTCTCTTGAAACAAAGACTTCTATTTCTTTGCTGAGTGACCAGGATGTCCAAAGATTATTTTGATGATTTTTTGTCCCATAGAATTTTTTATTTCTTCATTAGGTTTTTCTTCTCTTTTGGAATGCTGAATCTGAAATTTTAATCAGGAGCTTTACTCATTTCAGATTTTTTGTTTTAAGTCTGAGATGTACTTCATCATAAGATGATGTATCTTTTTTTAGGTGTACCCATTTTGTGAATAAAATACAATTTCATAATCCTCTTTGAGGCCAAGAGATTTTGATTGAGAAAAGGAAATTAGAAGAAGAGTATGACATTGTGAACATTTGGAATTTTCCAGAAGGTCTGACCTCAAGTGGAAGTAGGCCATTTTTCTCCACATAAACTACATGTTCACAAGCGTTTGAATAATAAAATATGGTAGAGTGGGCCATAGGAACTACAAAGGTGGGTGGGATCTAATTGTAATTTCATATAAATAAGCAGATTTCACTCTTAAAATGTATTCCTGGCTGGGGCCAGAAAAGTCACTCCTATAATACTAGATGTTTAGAAGTCAGAGATTTTAGTATCATGGTTTCAAATCAGTCCTAGCAGAAAAGCCTGTGAGACTGTTATCTTTATTTAAACACCCAAAAAACTGGAAGTAGAGCAGTGGATCAAGTGATACAGTGCTAACCTTAAGCAGCAAAGCTTAGATACAAAGCCCAGGCACTGAATTCAACAATATTTCTGGCTCACACATATACTCTCACACACAGAAAAAAAAAAACACACAGACTTTATACTCTCTGTGCTTACTAACATTTAAGTATATCAAACTTAAGAAATTTTATTGATTGACTCTTGGATAGAAAAGAAACAGAATAAATTAATGGAGCTGAGCACTGGGGACTCATGACTGTAATCCTATCCTTCCAGATCTAAGATTACATATCAGTTTAAAGCTAAAATGGGAAGAAAATTTTGTGAGACTCTTATCTTGATTAACTACCAAGAAGATCAAGTGGAGCTATGGCTCCAGTAGTAGAGTGGTAACCTTGAGCAAAACAGCCTCAAGGACAGTGGCCAGATACAGATTTTTATCTCTAGGTTAAGCACCCAAAAAATAAAAAGTTAAAAGTGTGTTGTTCAATATTTATTTAGAATGTTATCATAGAATGTAAATTGTATTTTTCTTAGCTGGTTTCTATGCTGAGAGAAAGTATCAGAGGAAACATTTAATTTTTTTTAAAGAGTTATTTTGCTCCCTTTTGTGGAGAATCCATTCAATGGTTTGTTGTCTTGCTACTTTAATGATCTGTGGAGAGAGCAAACAGTGAAAGAGCTTGTGTGAGCAGATTTTCAATGCATGGCACTGGATAGATGAAAAGAAGATTGGAAGGGCCTGGGCTTCATATAACCCTATAAAGATGAGGCCTGTGCTTTATCTTATAGCATACTTTTAAAGCATCAAGAGGATTCTTTCTCCTTGTCCCTCAACATGTCACAGATGAGAAGGAGACTACATAGGATATTATGAATTCAAGGAAATTCCAGAAGGCTGTCAACCAGGACCTACTTTCCCATCATTATCCTCTTTCTTTTAAAGGTCAGACACTTCTCAATAGTTCAGGCTAGATAGAGACTAAGTATATACTACATAACCCTTTTGATATATGATGTGGAATCTATAACTGCATTATTAGAGTTATGTTCATACAATTATATCCTTAATAATCCTATTCTTTAAATCAATAGACTTTTTAGTATTATGTAAAATTCTATACATTTACTGACAAATATCTTATTGTTCTCAGGCTCCTCACTCTGTCTGCAGTGAGATATGTCCTGGATTCAGGAAATCCCCTCAGGAAGGAAAGATTACCTGTTGCTTTGATTGTACCCTTTGCTCAGAGAAAGAGATAGCTAATAGGTAAGTGCATGACTTAGGAACAAATTTATGATTACTCCCTTGTGTTACCCAATCCCTGAAACACAAATGTTGTATAATAATTGCATACTCAAAGACTTCCTTCTTTCACTTTGTAAATTAATTGTGACACTGGATGACACTGCTCCTTGAAATAAAAAATACAGGCTCTGAATTACTTGTAAGATTATTTTTTTCTACTCATTTTACACATGATTATTCCACTCCTTAGCAATGTAAGTTTAATGTCTATCATATGAAGTGCGAAGCCTTTTTAAGTACATGGTCTCTATCTTCTTCAAGTTCACTTTAGGGTGCAAAAAAAACAGACATCTTGTACACCTTTATTTCCTAGTGACCAGAAATGTTCTTTCAACAGAGTGTGCACTCTGTGTTGGGTTTGGTCGAAGAAGCAGGCAACAGTGTTTTGCAGAGGATGATTGTACAGCTTTTGTTCTCCACCACTTTATTGATGAGTCAGATGGACAAATATAATGTCTGCAAGGAATAGCTAATGGGTTCTTAGTTATATTGCATAGAGACATTCAAGGAATTCCAAACATTTCTGTCCAGAATTTTGGATTAGTAGTTTGAGTAGTACACAAAAGACTGAGAATTAGTATGGCAGCATTTAACATGCAGAAACGTTCTTTTTATTTTGGTCTGTCAAGGGGCTTGAACTCTGAGCCTGGCTGCTGTCTCTAAGCTTCAGCTAATGGCAAACACTCTACAACTTGAGCTAAATCACCACTTCTGGTTTTCTGCTGGTTAACTGGAAATAAGAATCTCATGGGCTAGGAAGATGGCTCAATGGTAGAGTGCTTGCCTTGCATGCATGAGGCCCTGGGTTCTATTCCTCAGCACCACATAAGAAAAAAGAAAAAAGCCAGGAGTGGTGCTGTGGCTCAAGTGGTAGAGCACTAGCCTTAAGCTGAAGAGCTGAGGGACAGCGCCCAGGCCCAGAGTATAGGCCCCATGATCGCCCCCCCCCAAAAAAAAAATAAGGGTCTCATGGACTTTCCTGCCTGGGATGGCTTCGAACCATACTCTTCAGATATCATTAGCCACATGCTCCAGTATGTGCAAAAATTTTTTCATAGGCTTTTACAAATGGAAATAAATATTATGGGTGATAGTCACAGTATGTAAAAAAAAAGATTCAAACTGAAAAAGGAAAATGTAGGCAAGAGTGTGGGAACATGAAGAAGAAATAGAAATAGTATTGAACATATCAAGGAATAATTGATAATATTTTCTTTTGTTGCTAGTAAGTGTTGACATGTTAGTATTATCCCTAGTAGGGATTCCCAATATTCTTTTAAGTAGTGAAAAGTGACTATTGGTTATTTGACTTCCTCACTAGATATGGAGCAATGTGTAAAGTGTCCTGATCACCAGTATGCCAATGCAGAGAGTAACCAGTGACTTAAAGAGATGAAAGTTTCCTGGCTAATGGAGAGCTCTTGGGAATGGCCTTGCCCTGCATGGCCATTTGTTTATGTACACTAACAGGGAATTGTCCTTGGAGTCTTTGTGAACATCAGAACACCTCCACTGTCAAAGCTAGTAATCTCTCATTATCTTGCCCATGTAATTGCAACCCCTCTGTACAGCATTTTCACAATTAAAAAAAAAGCTAGTAGCCAGGCTCTCAGGTACATCCTGCTCATCTCCCTCATCTTCTGTTCTCACTTTCCTTTGCTCTTTAATGGCTGTTCCAACACAATCACCTGCATTCCACAGCAAACCACGTTTGGAGTTGCATTCACAGTATCTATTTCTGCTGTCTTGGCCAAAACTGTAAATGTGGATCTGGCCTTCAAGGTCACTTCTCTAGGGAGAAACATGAGGTGGCTGCTGCTATCAGGGGCTCCTAACGTCACCATTCCTATCTGTACTCTGATCTAGGTACCTCTCTGTGTACTCTGACTGGAGACTTCACCTTCCTACTCTTACACAGATATACACTCTAAATGTGGCCATGTGCTCATCCTGTGTAACAAGGGCTCCCTCACCACTTTTTACTGTGTCTTGGGATACTTGGGCTCCCCTGGCCCTGGCCAGCTTCATTATTTTTTTTCTGGCCTGGCACCTTCAATGAAGCCAAGTTCCTAACCTTCAGCATGCTGGTGTTCTGTAGTATCCGGTTCACATTCCTGCCTGTCTACCTCAGTGACAAAAGGAAAGTCAGGGTGGCTACAGAGGTTTTCTCCATCTTGGATTCCAGTAAGAGTTGCTGGGTGGCATCTTTGCCCCCAACTGCTACATCATTTTGTTAAGGCCAGATAGAAATTTTCTGCATGGCTTCTGGGACAAAACACATATTATGAAAAATAAGTCCTCTTATGATTGAACTTACATGGATGACCAAATATGCAGATGGTCTACATTCTTTTTTCCATCAGATATTAGTTTATATTGTTGTGATGAATTCCATGAATAAGTGATTCGCACTCATTTTTCTAGTAATGGTTGAGTCACAATTTGTAACCAAAGCCAGGTAAATTTGAATGTCATTCTATTTTTTTTATTTCTATTTACTGAGTACTTATCTAATCATCTCCACTAGTGTATTTTCATTGATTCTAGTTTACAAATTATGCTTTCTTAAGCATTTGCCTAAATTAGTTTTTTTGCTGCTAGTCTTTCTGGGAATTGATCTTAAAGCCTGGTACAGTCCATTTATTTATTTATTTATTTATTTATTTATTTATTTATTTATTTATTTATTTATTTATTTATTTATTTATTGCATAAGGATAATGTTTCACCAATTGAACTCTAATTTTTGCTCTGTGATAGTTAACTGGAATTAATATTCTTTTTGATTTCCTGTCCAATTTAGCTTTTAACCTTGACCACCAGATCAAAACTTTCTATGTAGCTTAGTCTATACATATTTTCCTAATTTTTGAAATATAGTTTCTGCCTGCCTTTATATCACTATTCTTCTTAGTCACAATTCATTCATATTATGCACTTTTAAAAGTGCATGGTTTCATATACTCAGTTGAATGTATTTTGGTTCATTGTTATATATTTCCATTCACACATCTGCCTTTTTCCATATTCCTCAATCTATTTTGTCAGATCCATCTTCCCCATGTCCAATTTCATTCCCACTGTCTTTCCTTTCATTCCTTTTCTTCTTCCTCTTCTGTCTCTGCTTTCTCTGTGTTGTTTCAGAATTTCAAAAATGGATTTTATAAGCTACAAAAATACACTTCAATTGTATACCATAATGTATTGGCTTTATGAAGTAATAGCTAAAAAGTAAAGATTCATAGTAGGTTGTTTACCCATGGCTGGATGTATTTTTCAAGTAATTCTTTTTTTATAGCCTTAAAAATATTATATATACAAAATTATATGCTTTTATTATCGGTCTGTTGGGCTTGAAGTCTGGGCCTGAATCCTGTCCCTGCACTCTTCAGCTCAAGGCAAGCACTCTACCACTTAAGCCAGAGCACCACTTCTGGTTTTCTAGTGGTTTATTGGAGATAAGAGTCACAGACTTTCCTGCCTGGGCTGGCTTTGAAAGTGATCTTCAGATCTCAGTCTCCTGAGTACCTAGGATTACATGGGTGAGCAACTGTCACCTGACTTAAAATTATATACATTTTATCTGTCTATAAATACTTTTTCTTTTTATGTTTCCAATTGATGTGATAACAATTAATTTTTACATTTCTATTATTTTAATTTTATAAGAAATGCATTATTCGAAACAGATTGAACTATTGGGTTTTATACTATGTTTAAAGAAAGACATGACTATTTCTGACAAATGGTCACATAATGGCATGCCTTTCTGCCCTGTCCTTTGGTTTATTGCACCTTTCTGTCTTCTGGCATTTGTATTGCTTTATGTGAAAATCTATTTTTTAGTATATCTGAGTACTATAAATGTTTTCCTTCAACATGCAATTAATGAGTCCAATGATATTTAATTTCTACTAAGAGAATGATTATATACTAACAATGGACTTTAGTTTTGAATTGGAAGTATTGGCAAAATTCCACATTACTCTTTATTATCCTTTCATAAGGCATACTACTTTGCAAATATTTCTAAATTATTAGTATTTTATCAAGAGATGGTCAAAATACATTAGTTTCTAGAAAGTTCGCGTTATCTTTCTTCTTTATTTTAATAATTTCTTCAATACAATTGGATTATTATTGGTGAATTAAACACTGATTGCACATTAACACTCGTCGCGACACATGAGGTCCCCAACTGTCCATTATGCAGAACTATGTGCATTTAGGCCATCAGGAAGGAAAAAAAAGTTATAAATCTGAGAAAAAAAAGAGAAGAGATGATTATTACACAAACTGACAAGGTTATGCAAATAGTATGGACAATTGTAGAGATGAAGTTCTGGTATTGACATTAGTAATAATAAAAATATGACATTCAGGGGCTGGGAAGGTGGCTCAGTGGTAGAGCACTTGCCTTGAATGCATGAGGCCCTGGGTTCAATTCCTCAGCACCACATAAGAGAAAAAGCCGGAAGAGGCGCTTTGGCTCAAGTGGCTGTGCACTATCCTTGAGCTGAAGAGCTGAGGGACAGCACCCAGGCCCAGAGTTCAGGCCTCACGACCGCCCCCCCCCAAAAAATGACATTCAATGGATAAATACCCACTTCAATAAGGAGTCATGAGCTAAGCAGGTCACACATAACTGATAGTAAATATCCCAGAGTAATACATATTAAATATACACATATAATACTTTATGTACATATAATGGGTATTCAATGATGGGTCAAAGTGTGGGTGGTCTCAGTTCCCTCACAGCTCCATAAAGATGTCCCCACGCTTTGATTAGTTTATTTTGATTTGAAGCAAAAAAAAAAAACAGTGAATCTCTGTTACCATCATAGGAAGGTGATGTCACATACTTTACTTTATATTTCTTCATGGAAGGATACCGAAGGTCATATATTTTCATTCTTTATTTTTGGCATGCCTGGGTGGACACAGAGTTAATACTCCTTATAGAAAAACAAATTGAAGTGAGCCTGAAGTTTTAAGACATGTCTGATCAACCACAAACCACATTTACATACTGAAAATTATCATCCAAAAATATGCTGTAGAAGCAGAAATACTTTTGTTACATGTAATGTCTTATAACATTTGACTTTGAAAATTACTTATAAATTTCTCTAAGATTGGATATATTTATATTTGAGTGTGATCATGGCATTATTTTGCTTTTGTTTTTGTGTCAACATTGGGGCTTAAATTCAGGGTCTGTAGTGATACCCTTTAGTTTTATTTTCTTTATATAGATTAAGTGAATACATAAATTTCAAACGTTTTACATCACTGTGGGATACTGATACTTATTCTCACAAACATGTTTGTAGGGTTCATACACCTTATATTCCATTATTGTGTCCATGAGCTTTTATGTACAAAGCAAGCACTCTAACATTTAAGCTATAGGACAACTAAGAGTGTATCTGGTGATTGAATAGAGAAGAGAGTCTCACAGACCTTCCTTCCCTGCCTGGATTTCAATTGTGATCCTCAGACCCTAGACTAGCTGAGTAACTAGGACGCTCATCACAAAACACTTTGGAAAAAAGTTCTCTTGTTTTCATGGATGTCGTTTGGTATTTGATATTGAATTTCCCCACCCACTCCATTTTCTCTAAAATTGGATCCATATCTTGATCATGGGTATATTTGATGGTAGTTGGGTTGTACCAATTCTGGGTCTTGAACTTGACTTCCTGGGAGTTGTCCTTGAGCATTAATGCACAATACCACCATGCCACTACTTAAACCACAGCTCCACTTCAGCATTTTTTGGTGATTCACTAGAAATGAGAATCTCAGACACTTTCTTGCCCAGGCTAGCTTTGAACTATGATGCTCAGATCTCAGACTAGTAGAGTAGCTAGGATTCTCAACACCAAAAATAGTTTCATTCATTGGTGCTTAGAAATGACACAATTCTATTCATGCTTTTTCTTTATTTTTGTTTTATTAAGGGAGTAATACAGTAAATGAAAGATCTTGAGGGATTGCCGCAGCACTTGTAGGTTTGCTTACAAACATTTAGGAACAGGATCATGTTCCAGTTCTTACCAGGCAGAGACCACTCCAGCTTCCTAATATTGTGTACACAGGACACATAGATGCCTACTGGGATGAGAAGTCCAGGGGTTTGATAGCTAGGAAGTTCAGGAAAAGACACCCAGTCTCTTCCACCCGCACAGAAGAATGCAGGGTGTGCTCCATGGAAAATGAACTTGTGTCTTGGGTTTCCTCTGTGATGCCGACAAGAGATTCTAGAAGATGCATGTGACTACATAAGCAGAGCAGAAGGCTAGGAAGACCCTCGGGGGTGAGCTGCTAGTAGCCATGGGGCTCCAGGCTATATAATTGGCATTTTGGCCAGTGATGACAGAAATTGGTACAGATCTGGACCTTCTGGTTTGGCCCCCTCTCTCTCAAGACCTGTGCCAACTGAGCCTGAACCTGGGCAAATCTGTAGGGGTCAAGGTTCCCTAGGCCCCACTGTGGAGGGCAGTAGCTCTCCAGTGGGGTAAGGTGGGGCCCTCGCTTAAATGGCCCCGCCTGGCTGTGTGGTACAGTAGGTTGTTCAGGGTGGCTGTGGAGATGCAATTTCCATAGAAGCTGAGGAAATGCAGCTGGGAGCATTGGCTTAGGGAGGGCAGGATTGTCAAGAGCTGGGGTTCAGTGATGTCACAGTGCTCCAAGGCCAGGATCTCCATGGTGCCTGTCACTTGCTCCAGCAGGGCTCACAGGGACTCAGGATTGAAACAGCCCATGCACAAACTCCTCAGATACAGGTGCTTGAGCTGCCTGGCACAGGGACACTGGCACAAGGACCTCATATTGGCTTCCTTCAGTGAACATGAACTCAAAGTAAAGGTGTTCAAAGTCGTCGGGTTCCTGAGGATGGAGGGTAGCCATCCATACAGGACAAAGATATCCTGCACAGGAAACTCCTGGAGATGCTGAGGCTGTCCCAGATGCGCCATGTATTTGCAGAAATATGAGAGATTACTGAAGCTGGAAGTGTAGAAGTTGCCACTTATCTTGGAGAAGAATAGGCAAAGGTTCTTTGTCTGACCCCGGGAAGGAGAAAATTTTCTCATGGTTTCTGGACACCAGAAATTGTTCAACACAAGTTCAGTGATGGAGTCAAGGCTCACCTCATGCAGAGCCTTCCGGATTTTGTAGAGGAGCCAGACAGAATCTGAAGCTTGGTTGAGCACAGTTTGACTCCTTCTTTCCACTTCCTGGCCCACTAGCGGAGATGGGTTTGGAATTCATCCTGGTTGCCATGTTCGATAGTCAGGTTAATGGAGAGGATCAAAGGCTGTTCTTCAGTCCCAGTTGAAAGGTGACTCTCTGTTGACCTTTCAGTCAGGACTTCCAGAGAAGATATTCGTGCCATGGAATGATAATTCTAAATCCTTATCTCAAGTTGCAATTGCCACAAATTGCCACAAACAGCACTTGCTGTTTCCACCCAATGGGCTGCTCCTTCTTGACAATTAGGAGATCGAACCCATTGAGGACACTAGGAGATCAAGCCCTTTGAAGGCCTCCAGGTTTGGTGATTCTGCCAGATCCCTCAAGGGAAAGAAGAGGAAGGGCCAGGCCTACACCGTGGCCTTCAGCACCTCTGAGTGGCCCTGGGCACAGCCCTCCATAAAGAGTAGGGAATAATAGCACTGGTAGATTCTCCAGGGCTGAAATGACAAAGGAGTGGTTGCTCAGTAGGCTTTGCAAGGTTAGATGCTAGAGCATGGATGGGGTCCTGATGCTCATCCTGGTGTACCAGACATGGACCTTGTGTGCAGGACTCTCTGAATCTCATCAGAGCTAGGCACTGACTGCAAGCTTCAAGATTCTGGTACTAATTTCTGGTCCCTTGGCATGAATTTAACCTGACCCCACTCTCCAACACATACCTTTCAATCAGACAGCAGCTTCTGCTGGGATTACTGACCCACACCCAGCACCCGGGCACCTTCTGAAGAAACTCGAAGGTGATAGGATCATAGGCCTGATTCCCACAGCCCTGTTCCTCATTCAAATGGTTGGCAAACAACTCAATGGATTCCGCACCTTTTTACCTTAATTCTGCAAGTCATTCCCACAGATGGCCCATTCCCTGAGCCTGCAAAGCATCCAAGAATAGCAGCCAGCCCAAATTTTGAACATCCACATAGATATCTGGAAATGATCTATCTTTCCTTCCCTCCCTGCTTCCTTTCTTCCTTCCTTCATTCCTTTCTTCCTTCTTTTTTCTTCCTCCCTCCCTTCCTCCATACCTTTCTTTTTCATTTTGTGCTGTTCCTGGACTTGAACTCAAGGCCTGGGCTCCATAAATGAGCTGCTTTTTGTCAAAGCCATTGTTCTATTTAGTCACAACCCTAGCTAAAGAATCCTAGAAAGTCTCATGGACATATTTGTCCCCTTTGTATTTTAATTGTGACCCTGAGCTATTCATGAATAGCTAAGATTCTAGGAGTTGTAGAAATTTTTTCTATTCCAAATCTTGTACCTTTTTATTCAAATGTACTTTCTTGTATAGCCACAAAAGTTGGTCCTGGTCATCCAATTCACTGTGGCTATGTTTTAATTATTGCATTTGATAATTGCTACTAAAACTGATCATATATCTACTGATAAATGTATGCATATCTGTAAGTTTTCTATTTGTGTGGTCCTTGCAAATAAACTTCTTAAGCTTTTTGTCTACTCATTTAATTTGGTGCTTTATAGGTTTTCTCTGCCCCCTTAGGAAATAAAGTATATTTTTGTGCATTTTTGTGATTTCCCACTTACTGAAATATATTTAAACTCATCTAAATAGTCTTCCCATTACATTTTACTGTTCATTAGCAGTGCACATATCTTAGCATGTTCCCAACTCAAGGAATCCATAATATAAACAATTGAAATCACTCACTTTATAGTACCATTATCTATAAATTCTTAACTACATTGGTGATATATCCATAATATCAAAAATATTTTCTGTGAGACCAAATTTGAACATAGAAAGTTGAATTTTTGTTCCAAATTTGTGTAATTATTCTTAACACTGCATATTTGTGTAATCAGAGTTCTTAACATGTTTTGTCCTATTCTCTAGATAATTCCCTTTAACCATTCTTATAATGTGACATCTGGAAATATAGTCTAATCATTTTATGTTTTTCTCTAAACTGTTTAATTCCACTCTTTTTATGTGAAAGAACTTTTTATAGTTGTTTTTCAATCTGCATGAGTGATTTTATTGCCTCTTTCTCTACTGCCCCATTCAGTGATTTTTATACAGACATAATTTCTCTGTGGTCTTTTTGATGATCTCTAATTATTTGTTGATATGTAAATACTTACATTCTTTCCCCTTGGTTTTAAGGATTATTTGTGTGCTATGGTTCATATAATCCCTTTCATTACACTTCCGACAGTTGAGAAAAAGGTTTGTCTAATCAGTGTTGTGTCTGAAATTATCTTTACATTGCATTTTCATATTTTATTCCATCATTTTCATTTTAGAATAGAGTTTTGGATAACAAAATGGCAAAAGTTTAGATATCAGATTCACTATTTTCAAGTGTAGTAATCTTTTGTTTTCGAAATTTCTGAGTTGGTTAGGCATTTGGGAAATCTGTTTGTTTTATAGCAGAACATAGGCAAAACTCTACAGTTTCAATCTCGTCTATTTACTGTCTTTTCCACAGTGTCAGAATTCAAGAAATTTTCTCTGTATATCAGTGTGAGTACGTGGTACAGCTTTTTATTTAAAAATAGGGTTGTTTAAGTCTCTGTGTTGCAACCTTTAAGAATATACAATTGAAAGAGTATATATTAGAAAGTCAAGCAAATGAAGTGATCTTGGTCAATAAACTGTTTTTTCTAGTACAAATGTGATGCAACTCTTTCTTACATTCCAAGGTATTAGTACCTCTAAAAGCAATGTTCTTAGAAAAGTCTTTCCCAAAATTGACCATAACTAAAATGTGGGAGATAAGGAAGTGCGATGTATTTTCAAGATGGTATCTATCAGTGCAGTATAACAAATTTCTTCCCAAAGTCCTTTGCATTTTACAAAGCCTTTTCACCTCATGCATCTGAGAAGACAGTGTTACAGTTATACTTTTAGAGGGGCAGGTTATCACATTGGAGAATGAAGAGAAAATCCACTCTATCTTTTTCCTTCAACTAAAGGAGAAGGACTGAGGCAGAAGAGGTGAAACTAGATTTTTCAGGTGTTACACCAAACAGCTTGATTAAGAAACACCAGTAGAGTGTGCCATGGTCCTCAAATAGAAGTAAGCGTACCGTATTTACTTCTAGATTGTAAGTATGATGGGTAAAGATCTTTTTCTTGGCTACTTGTTTCAAAGAGGTTTGTATCTTTTCAAGCAGAAAATCATCCATATGTGTCACTTTTATTAATCAAAAGACGACCAGAAAAAATAACTAGCAACCTAATGGGAAACAAGGCTTATTACATGAATCAAAAGGGAAGACTAAGGGAAAGATTAGCCCCTTCCTGCTGATTGTGGGAGTGGGTTTCACTTTTACTAGTTTGTGTGTGTGTGTGTGTGTGTGTGTGTGTGTGTGTGTGTTTGTGTGTGTGTGTGTGTGTGTGTGTGTATTTGTGAAGGTTACAGGCCTTGAATTTAGGACCTGGGCACTGTCCTTAAGCTTTTGTGCTCAAGTCTAGTGTTTTAACACCTGAGCCACAACAGCAGTTCTGGCTCTTTTTTTGTGTGTGTGGGTTAACTGGAGGGCAGAATCTCATGGAATTTCTTGCCCAAGCTAACTTTGAGCTATGATCCTCAGATCTCGACCTAATAAGTAGTAGGCATGATATACTGGTGCCCAGAGGTGTTCTTCCATTTTAAGGCATTAATGATTTATGCCAGGAAAGATGTCTTATCCTGTGTCACTTTTTACTTTCAGTCCTCATGAATTATCTGCTGTGGCATTAATTCAACTTTTCATTGCTTCTTGGTATTTTTATTTTGTCAATAAAACTTCTGTTGTGTTTTTCTTCAAAATTGGGTAACACAACTTAAATGTAGACATCATTGATCTCTTTGCTTGAAGAATAAGTGGCTAATCCATAATGGTACCATTCACTTTCACCAACCATCCCCTATGAAACATATTTATGTGTTGTAGTCTTCATTTGAACAGCAGATTTTGTACAGAGGTACAAATTCTCTTAACAACTGTGTGCCTGGCTTAAAATTCCTGGTTCTGAAGTATGTGATACTGATCTGATAGGAAATACTTTGAATTGAATTGAAATACTTTGAATCTAATTAATGGATGAGAAGCAACCAATGTGACAACACACCTTGGCTAACAGAGTTGTAGTTATTCAGTGGTCCTAACAGAATTTTTCTTTGACATCAACTAATAACAAGCAAGTAGATTAAGGATCTATAAGCAATAATATCAGAAGTTGTGCAGCTCAAAGCCAGGGCAAACTCCAGCACCACTATCCTTTGGTATATATTTTGTTGTTTTTAGTGTCTAATAAATATACTACCAAACCTTCTTGGTATTTTCAAATTTGTTTTCTCTCTGCATTCAGCAGTTCAAGACACATTAGATTTATCTATGATTATTTAAAGAGATTTAAGCTGAAGAAACACACTGCTTCTCTGTGGCGAGTCTTTAACTCAGGACAGATACACTGTCCTGTGCTCTTTTGTGGTCAAGGCTAGCACTCTACCACCTTCAGAAACAGCTCCACTTCTGATTCTCTATTGGTCTATTATAGGTAAGTGTCTCATGGATATCCTGCCAGGGCTGGCTTTGAACCATGATTCTTAGATCTCAGCTTCCTGAACAGCTAGGATTACATGTGAGCCACTAGTGCACATGAAAAATTATAGTTCTATTATCAGCCTGAATTGTATATATATAGCATTTGAACTTAATTCTCTGCCTCTAAAAAATGACTAGTTTTTAGTTCCTTTACATTTGTGTGTATGTGAGTGTGCACATTTGTGTTCCTATTCGTGTGTGTGTGTGTGTGTGTGTGTGTGTGTGTGTGTCCATGAAAGGATGGATTTCTGTATCTTTCCTGGAGGAACTGAATAGTCAAACTAGGTGACACCATTGTACTATGATAGTAACAGTATATACTCTTTTTGTGCCTAACCTGAAGTTAAATAGAGCAAATGCCTGAAGACATCATTCTGTGGAGCTCTTAGGAACTCATGCCACCCAAACCTCTGCCCCACTAGTGAATACTAACTATACATGCATAAATTATTATGTGTCTATTTAATATGTACTACCCTGGGATACTTGCTACCAATTTGAATGCTCTGTTCATCTCATTACCCCTCTTTTAAGTGGGTAGCAAGCATTTGAATATCTTCTTTCATTGCCTTGCTATCACCAATGTCAACACCAATGTCTTCTCTAAAATTGACTATAATATTTGCAGAATATTGACAGAATGTCTTAATCATCATCGCTAGTCTCTTTTTTCTAACTCAGATTTGATAATCTGCTCTTTTCCTGATTGACAAAATGTACTCTGAATTTTGCATAGTGGAATTCATGTGGGGAACTCATTTTTGGATGAGAGTTAATTGTTTGCTACTGAATGAGTAATTAATGTTTTACATAGCAATATTAATCCAATCTATTGATGCAATTATTAAAATCCAGAGAAGACAAACCTGAACTTCAATAGAAACTGAAGTATTTTAACCATCTTTTTATACAATCACTAATGATATAGAAATATTTGCTAGGTAATATTCCATTTCAAAGGAAAAGGAATATAAAGATTTTTGCCAATATAGTTATATTTCCAATTCAATACATAGTTATATTTTCAATTCAATTGCCAATTCCAATTCAAAACAGCCAGGTGCTGCTGGCAAAACTGGCTACTCAGGAGGCTAAGATCTGAGGATTGCGGTTCAAAGCCAGCACACACAGGAAAATTCCGGAAAATCTAATTTCCAATAAACCACCAAAAAACCAAAGTGGCACTGTGGCTCAAGTAGTAGAATGCTAGCCATGATCTGAAAAGTTCATGGAGAGTACCCAGGCCCAGAGTTCCAGTCCCACAACCGACAAAATAGTAAAGCAATAGAAGTCCATTGTTAGCCCACAATCACTCACTTATTATAAATAATACTGTCAGAGGAAATGCACAATGAGCAATAGATGATGGTAGGAAGACCTGCCATTAGGTGACCATGTGTTTTAAATAGTCAAATCTGGAACAGAATCCAAAAATTTAGTCCATTTAATAATGAACAATGCATTTCTTATACAATTAAAATATTGGACATTGAATATTTACTTAATATCAAGAGATGTAGAATCTATTGGTATCATACAAAGTATACATCTATAATTTTGTATGTATAATATTTTAAAGGTATTAAACAAGAATATGTTTAAAATAAATACAACCATGGATAAGCAAACAATTGTAAATCTATATTTTCGTGAAACAGAACTCCACACATCCAATGCATCATGATACACATTTAAAGTGTATTTTAATGATATAAATCAATTCTTGAAATTCTAAAGCAATTTAGAGAATGTAGAGGAAAAAGAGTTGATGTTAGGTGAAATGAACCCAAGCTAAGGACTCAAATTGTTTTTCTTTCTTGCTATTGTTTCTAACATATTTATAAGATGTTTTTTGTTGCTTTGCATGTCCCTCCCCTTTTTGTTGGTTTGCATTTCCCTCCCCCACGGTATAACCCCTGTTTTCACTGTATTTGATGTTGGTATAATTTGGGGAGGGGAAGGGAAAAAACAAATTGTTTAAATAGGGATACAGGTGGACCCACTGCAACAATGAGATGTACAAGACGTTATGTCAGAAAACGAACTTTGCAACTTTGGCGGGAGTTGGGGTCAGGGAGGAGCTGGGAGGGCAGGGATGGTAAGGGGAAATTAAGGAGGAGGCAACAATGCTTGATAAGAAATGTACTCATTACCTTGCTCATGTAATTGTAACCCCTCTGTACAGTATTTTCAAAATAAAAAAAAAGCTTATTAATTAAAAAAAGAGAATGAAGGAGGAACGGAAACAGAGAGGATGGGGAGAGACTGATCCAACAAAACAAACTTACAGATGTGGCAAAAAGCAGATATATGAATAGAACTCTACAGCTATTATAGAAAACACACTAATAAGTGTATGAAATATGGAACGTTGTTAAGTAGAAAATATTAATGAAATATATTTGAGTATTAAGAAGCATAGTGATGTATAAGAATGACAAAATAAATGAATATACAAAAGTATCCATAATCCATAATTTTTCTGAACGCAAAGCACTGCCATAATATTTCTCAGAGTTGTGTGTATTATTCAAACCATTCATCCAAAATTATGCAGCTGAAATTAAAATTCCCGTATGCTTCTGTTCAATATTAATTAGTTATGTAGCCCATGCTTTCAGTTGTTGAATTTGTCACTCCTTGTCACCTGTAATGCATTGGGACAGAGAATCAAATCACACTCTGAGGCTCCAAAGTCATACTATACAGAACACTTTTGACTGCTCCTTATGCTAAAACCAACACAAAGCACTTGCTCTGTTCAAGAACATTTCTAAGCACTAGGAAATTGACATGTGAAAGATGTCTGTTTTCTTTATAGTCTAATGGTAATTTTTAAGAAGATGGAGACCTTGTCCATAAAAAGGACTTGAATTTAATACAATCAAAGGTACTTACATTACTGAGTAGTTGAATAAACATACAGAAAACAGAGTAGAAAAAATAACCCTACAAGTAATTCAAACTCTGTGATTCTTTTTCATGGAGCAGTATCATCTATAGTTACAATTAAATTAATAAGTGAGGAAAGAAATACTGATGCTACAATTCTAATACATAACTTTTGCATTGAAAGGAGCAGGGATTTTTGGGGAGAGAGAATGTATTTCTACCTAAATCATGCAATTACCTGTCAGACTAGCCATCTTATACTCTCAGCAAGGGGTACAATCAAATCAACAGGCAGCCTTTCCCTCCTGATGTGATTCCCCAAATACAGGATCAAAACTTGCACTGCAGACAAAATGAGGAAGCTTAGAAGTATCTGGTATGTGCAAGTTAATATTCAGCGTTTTACCCAAAAATTCCAAGGTTTCAAAGAATAGCATTATTAAGCATAGTGTTTATTTTTTTAAATGTTTTTAATTTTTTTTGTTTATGTGGCACTGAGGAGTGAACCTAGGGCCTCATGCATGCCAGGCAAGCACTCTACCACTGAGTCACATTCCCATAAGCATAGTATTTCTATAAGCATAAATCTAGACTGTTACATCAATGCTGTTATAGATTCCACATCATATAACAACCTTGATCTCTAACCAGACCAAAGAACTATTGACAAGTGAGAGACTTTTAAATGGTAGAGATTAGTGCTGAGAAAACAAATCCTAGTCTCCAGCCCTATGCACTTTTCCTGAATTCATGTCATTATTCACAGTATCCTACTCATCAGAGACATGATGAGGACCAAGGAAGAATTCTATTTGAAGCTTTAAAAGTAGAGTGTAGGGTAAATCACATGTCCCTGTTTTTAGACAATTACATGAAGCCCCAGTCTAATCTCATTTTCTTCGTATTTATGCAGTGGCCATGCTGTGAGAATATTCTCATACAGTGTTCTTCACTGATTCTTCTCACCAAATATGCCCAAATAGCAGTGAATGGAACATATACAGAAGCCAGCAAAATAAATATTTAATACACATAAAGTGATACTCTGATGCTTTGTTACAGCATAGAAACCTGCTAGGGAAAAAGCAGTTTATATTTTATGATAACATTTTAAACAAACATTCAGAAACAAACTAACTTTGTATTGGAGGGTGTTCGTTAGTGATCCTCGGGCTTAAAATCACTGTCTGGACACTCTCCTTGAGCTTTTTTTGCTCAAGGTTAGCACTCTACCACTTGAGCTCCAATCCTACTTGAGCTTTGGGGTAGTTAATAGAGATAAGAGTTTCACAGAACTTTCTGTCCATTTGGGCTTTAAACTAACACGAGCCACCAGTGTCTACCCCTGTTAATTTATTTACTTCATCTTCTATCTAGTAGTCAATTAATACATTTTGTTAAGTTAAAAATACTTAAATGTGCAATACTAGGTTGTTTCTAAGTACATAGGGCATAAAGGTTGTGTGTGTGTATGTTTGTGTGTGTGTATGTGTGTGTGTGTGTGTGTGTGTGTGTGTGTGTGCCAAAACTAAGGCTTGAACTGGGCTTTGTAATTGAGTTTTACTTGATCCACAGCTCCATTTCCATGATTCTGGTGATTAATTGGCAAATAGAATCTCACAGGCTTCCCTGCTAGGAATGATTTTAAGTCATATCACTATCTCAGTGATCTAAATTGCTTGTATTACAGGAGTAATTTACTAGAAACAAACAAGTATAAATTCTAAGGGTGAATTTTGCATCATTAGAGTCAGATCCAACACATTTTCTAGTTCCAATGGCCCACTATATCATATCTTCAGATAAAGACAGTTAATGCCACGGAGTGTATACAGAGAAAACTTTCCTACTTTTACCTGAAGTTGAAGACCTGGAAAATTCCAAAGGTTCACAATGTCACACTCTGCCTCTAACTTACTTCTCTCATGCAAAATCACTTGATATCCAGCAGGATTGTCAAATTGTATGTTCATCAGAAAGGGTACCGCTAAAAGAATTACACCATCTTATGTTGAAGTACATCCCAGAGTTAAAACAGAAAATCTGATTGTGTTTAATTTCAGATTCATAATTTGAAAATAGCACAGATCGGTGATGAATTGTTATGTAAGAAATTCTAGGAGTCCTTATCTTGGGGTTCATTTTACCTAACATCAACATGTCTGACTATTTCAACTATTCTCAGACATATATTAGTTATTGTAAATAAGGGAAACCATGGGACTTATGTTTCTTTGGGCCTGGCTTAATTCACTTAAAATATTTTTTTCCAAGTCTTTCCATTTCCTAACAAATAAGGCAATGTCATCTTTCTGATGGAGGCATAGAAATCCATTGTGTGTGTGTGTGTGTGTGTGTGTGTGTGTGTGTGTGTGTGTGTGTGTGTGTGTGTATAATATTTTCTTGATCCATTCATCTACTGAGGGGCATCTCAGTCAGTTTTTCTTTCTTGCTATTATTTCTAATGTGTTTATAATATGATTTCTTTGTTGCTTTTTATGTCCCTCCCTCACGGTACACAAACCCTTATTTTTACTGGATTTGATGTAGGTATAATTTGTGGATGGGAAGTGAAAAAATAAATTGTTTAGATAGGGATAGAGGTGGACCCATTGCAACAATGAGATGTACAAGATGTTCTGTGGAAAAAAATCTTTACAACTTTAGCGGGGACGTGGGGGGAAATGGGGGACAGGGATGGTAAGGGGAAACTAAGCAGGAGTCAACAATACTTGATAAGAAATGTATTCATTTCCTTGCTCATGTAGTTGTAACCCCTCTGTATGGTATTTTAACAATCAAAAAGACATATTAAAAAAAAAAGAAGAAATTCTAGGGAGAATAATCAAAATAAACTATTGAATTCCTGGTCACTCAGCAAAGAAGTAAAAAAGGTTCTCTTCAAGAAAAGCCAATTCCATGTAAAGAATCATGAATGAGACTATTCACAGCTGTATTTTTCTACAATAACTAATGTATACAGTGTGAGATTTGTAAAAATTTTAATACATAGAACAAATCTAGATCACTTTTGAAAAGTATAGATAATTAGTTTTAGCAGGTTGTGCTTGGTTTATACTTATGAAACTCATAGGAAAAGGGTGAATTTTTACTTTTCAAAACATAACCTATGGGCATGTTGAGCTTATTTGTAACTAAAAGGAATTATGGAAAGTTCGAATACATTTTGTCCTTGTAACTATTCTGTTTTTACTTAAGCACGTGAACCCATATCTAGAGTACCTCACAGAAATTTAAATAATTATAATTTGTTAGGTTTTGGAAAAATACCTTAAGTTTTTAATTTTACACACCATGAAACCTCTCTAGGAAGTGACTTTTCTGTAAGTGTGTACCATCCAAAAAAGAAGGCCTTATATTTGCAGGGAAAGGAACTCTCCCTTTTCTGTTTCCCATTGTTTGTATTGTTTGATAAATAATCATCTCATGGAGAGCCTACGCCACAGCATGAAGAGCATTGTATATATTGTAACTGTGTCCACACATAGTCATGTCAAAAATATGCCTAGGTAACCAGTCAAAGGAGTTATCAGGAGGACATTTCTCAAACATTAGTCAGACATAGAATCTGAACAATCAAAAAAGAGAAACCATAGCCCAGGAAGGAAAAACAATTTCTGGGTATTTGGAAGGAATAACTGTCTTAAGAAAATCTCTGAATCCAGAAATATCTGTGTGATGGTGCAAAAAATGAGGTACATGAAATCAATCTAGCATGAAATACTTCCTTCTCATCATTAAATCCCAATGTGAGTTCACAATGCAAACTTTGCCTTTTATTAAAAATTGCTCAAAACACACTGTTTAGTCCAACAGGGATTCATTATTCCCATATATAATGAGGATATTTGCTGAAGATGTATTTATCTGGATATAATGTTCCATAATTTTGAATATTTATGAAATGGCATTGTTTAGGAGTTCTTTCTATTGCAAAGGCTACACAAATTCATTTCTTAGTCATCTCTTCTTTCAATTCATGAAGAATCCTCAAACCATTCTCATCTTCTATTATTAACAGTCCCAATCAGCTGAAGTGAAGCAATAACGATACCAGAGTAGTGGCTATTGGTGTGTCCTCTCAAGCAATCCGACAGAGAACAGGAAACTTATTGTTGTTCAGGGTGTAATCAAAAGCTCCAAAATAAGCTAAAGGGAATGAACATTGGATGCTACATAAATGAGAAAATTTCTATCCACCATAATCGCTGTAATAATGTATATTATATAACTACTTGAAGTAGGTGGAACATTGATTTTTCTTGTAATTTTCAAAAATATAAAAATTAAGATTTTTTTGTTTTTTGTTTGTTTATTTTTTTCTTTTTTTGTGCCTGTCCTGTCACTTTAATTCAAGATCTGTTTCAGAATCTCTCTGTGATGAAGGTTAGTCCTGTAAAACTTAAGCCACAGCACCATTTCTAGCCTATTCTCAGTAGTTTGTTGGAGATAAGAGTCTCATGAACTTTTCTGCCATGACTGCCTTCAAACCACAATCCTCAGTTCTTTTTTTTTTTTTAATTTAATTTTATTTTATTTGAGAACATACTGTACAGAGGGGCTAAAATTACATGGGCAGGATAATGCATACATTTCTTACCAAGCATTGCAGCCTCCTCCTTTGTTTACCCTTCACCTCCCTTCCCAGCCTCCCCCCTCCCCCCACCCATTTATACCCCCCTCCCCCCACACACACCGACATTGTAAAGTTGGATTTGACATGACATTTTGTACTTCTCATTGTTGCAACAGGTCCACCTGAATCCTTAAACGACTTGTTTGTCCCCATCTCCTCCACATGTTATACTGACATCAAATATAGTGAAAGCAGGGGTTACACTGTGGGGGAGGGACATACAAAGCAACAAAGAAATAATCTTATAAATGCGTTAGAAACACATGCATGAAAGAAACGAAAAAATTAAAAAACATATTTAAGGGTTCATTTTCCTAACATCACTTTATCTGACCTTTTCCGCTTGACTCATACCTATACCATGGGACCTATGCTTCTTTGGGCCTGGCTTACTTCACTTAATATAATTTTTTCCAGACCTTTCCATTTCCTAACAAATGGGGAAATGTCATTCTTTCTGATGGAGGCATAGAATTCCATTGTGTATATATACCACATTTTCTTGATCCATTCATCTACTGAGGGGCATCTGGGTTGGTTCCATATCTTAGCTATGGTAAATAATGCTGCAATAAACATAGTTGTGCTGGTAGCTTTAGTGTGGTCTTGTTTGTAAACATTTGGGTAAATGCCCAAAAGTGGGATTTCTGGATCATAGGGAAGATCTATGTGAAGTCTTTTGAGGAACCTCCATACTGCTTTCCAAAGTGGTTGAACAAGTTTACATTCCCACCAACAATGAAGTAAGGTTCCTTTCTGTCCACATCCCCTCCAGCATCTGTTGTTGTTAGAGTTCTTGATTTTTGCTGTTCTAACTGGAGTGAGGTGATATCTCAATGTTGTTTTGATTTCCATTTCTTTTATGGCTAGGGATGTTGAACATTTCTTCATGTGTCTATTGGCCATCCTACTTTCTTCTTCAGAGAAGCTTCTCTTTAAGTCTTTCGCCCACTTATTTATTGGGCAGTTGTTTCTTTGAGGATTTGCTGTTGGGTGGTTTAATTTTTTGAGTTCCAAGTATATTTTAGATATGAGACCCTTGTCCGTTGAATGGCTAGTAAAGATATTCTCCCAATCCGTGGGCTTTCTATTGATCTTGCTAGCTATGTCATTTGCCCTGCAGAAGCTCTGCAACCTTATGCAATCCCATTTGTTCAACCTTTCTTTGATTTGTTGTGTTTCCAGGTCTCTATTCAGAAAATTTCGGCCTGAACCAAGGAAACCTAGGGTTTCTCGTATTCCATCCTGTAATGTTTTCAGAGTGCCTGCTTTGAGTTCAAGGTCTTTGATCCATTTGGAGTTGATTCTGGTGCAGGGTGATATATAAGGATCTAGCTTTAGTTTTCTACATGTAGTTAACCAATTTTGTCAGCACCATTTACTGAAGAGGCTGTCTTTCTTCCATTCTATTGTTTTAGCTTCCTTATCGAAGTTTAGATGGCTATAGGTCTGTAAGTTCATTTCTCGGTTTTCAATTCTATTCCATTGGTCCTGAGGTCTGTTTTTATGCCAATACCAAGCTGTTTTGATTACTATGGCTTTATAGTAGAGTTTGAAATTTGGTATTGATATTCCTCCAGCAGTGTTCTTTCCGTTGAGGAGCGTTTTTGCTATTCGGGGTCTTTTATTGTTCCATATGAATTTTTGGATTGCCTCGTCTATTTCCTTGAAGAATGAGGGTGGAATTTTGATAGGTATCGCGTTGAATTTGTAGATAGCCTTGGGAAGTATTGCCATTTTCACGATGTTAATCTTGCCAATCCAGGAGCATGGGAGGTTTTGCCATTTTTTAAGTTCTGTGTTGATTTCCTTTTTCAAGATTTTAAAGTTTTCATCATAGAGGTCCTTCACTTCTTTGGTTAAGTTAATTCCTAGGTATTTTATTTTTTGTGGGGCTATTACAAATGGAGTTGCTTTCCTAATTTCAGCCACACTTTTCTCATTGTTGGCATATAGAAAAGCCATTGATTTTGGGGGGTTAATTTTATAACCTGCTACTTTGCCAAAGTTTTGAATCAGCTTGAGTAATTTGGGAGTGGAGTCTATGGGATTCTTTAAATACAAGATCATGTCATCTGCAAAGAGGGAGAGTTTTATTTCTTCTTTCCCTATTTGGATCCCCTTTATGTCTGCATCTTGTCTTATTGCTGTAGCTAGGCATTCTAATACTAGATTGAAGAGAAGTGGAGAGAGTGGGCATCCTTGTCTTGTTCCTGAGTTAAGAGGAAATGGCTTTAGTTTTTCACCATTGAGTATAATGCTGGCTGTGGGTTTGTCATATACAGCCTTTATTGTATTGAGGAATGATCCATGGATTCCTAATTTTTCCAGAACCTTCATCATAAAGGGATGTTGGATCTTGTCAAATGATTTTTCTGCATCTATTGAGATAACCATGTGGTTCTTATTCTTGATCCTATTGATGTGATGAATAATATTAATTGATTTGCGTATATTGAACCAGCTTTGTATCCTGAAATGAATCCTGTTTGATCATGGTGTATGATTTTTTTGATGAATTGTTGAAGTCGATTGGCCAAAATTTTGTTGAGAAATTTTGCATCAATGTTCATCAAAGAAATGGGTCTATAGTTCTCTTTCTTTGATGAGTCCCTGCCTGGTTTTGGGATGAGGGTAATGATGGCTTCATAGAATGTGTTCGGTAGTGAGCTTTCTCTTTCAATTTCATTGAAGAGTTGGAGGAGTATTGGTGTGAGCTCTGCTTTGAAGGCCTTGTAAAATTCCGCTGTAAAACCATCTGGTCCTGGACTTTTCTTAGCTGGGAGGTCTCTTATTGCTGTTTATATATCAATGCTTGATATGGGCCTGTTAAGCTGCCTTAACTCATCTTGGTTTAGTTTTGGCATGTCAATATTTGCTAGGAAAAGGTCCATTTCTGTCAAGTCCTCAAACTTATTAGCATAAAGTTTTGAGAAGTATTCCCTTATAATGTTCTGAATCTTGGTTGTTTCCGTGGTGATGTTTCCATCCTCATCTCTGAGTTTATTAATTTGGGTGTGTTCTCTCCTTTTTCTGATAAGGTTTGCTAAGGGTCTGTCAATTTTGTTAAGTTTTTCGAAGAACCAACTCTTTGTTTTGTTGATTCTTTCTATAGTTTTTTTGGATTCTAATTCATTTAATTCTGATTTAATTTTGATTATTTCTTTCTGTCTACTGGATTGGGGTTTATTTTGCTGCTCTTTTTCAAGGAGGTTTAGATGTGTCATTAAATTGTTAGTTTCAGATCTCTCCAATTTGTTGATGTAGGAGTTCAGAGCTATAAACTTGCCTCTGAGTACTGCCTTTGCTGTGTCCCAGAGGAGCTGATAATTTGTGTGTTCAATTTTGTTGAATAGCATGAACATTTGAATTTCCTTTCTAATCTCTTCCATGACCCACTCATGATTCAGCAGTGTGTTGTTCAGCCTCCATGTGATACCGGACTTTCTTTGGTGGCTTTTGGTGTTGAGTACTAATTTTATTCCCTTGTGGTCAGAGAGAATGCAAGGTATAACTTCAATGTTTCTGAATTTAGACAAGTTTGCTTGGTGGCCTAAAATGTGGTCTATTTTAGAAAACGTTCCATGTGCTGCTGAGAAGAACGTGTATTCTGATGCTGCTGTGTGAAATGTTCGGTAAATGTCTGTTAAGTCTAGTTGATCTATGCAGCTGTTTAGATCTGCGGTTTCTCTGTTGAGTTTTTGCCGAGTTGATCTATTTAGTGGGGAGAGTGGTGTGTTAAAATCCCCAACAATTAATGTCTTTGGATCTATATGGGATTTGAGGGAAAGTAGTGTTTCTTTGATAAATTTGGGTGCTCCATTGTTTGGCGAATAGATATTTAGAATTGTAATATCCTCCTGAAGGAGAGATCCTTTAATTAGTATGTAGCGACCTTCTTTATCTCTTCTCACGAATTTTAATTTGAAGTCTATTTTATCTGATATTAGGATTGCAACTCCCGCCTGTTTATGAGGGCCGTTTGCTTGGTAGATTTTGTTCCAGCCTTTAACCTTGAAAATATGTTTGTTTTTACGGGCAAGATGTGACTCCTGCAGGCAGCAGATAGAAGGGTCTTGTTTTTTAATCCAACTAGACAGTCTATGTCGCTTAATTGGAGAGTTCAGTCCGTTAACGTTAAGAGATAGGACTGAGAGGTATTTGGGGGTTCCTGCCATGTTATCCACCTTCTTGGGAGCTGCGAAAACTGGGTTCTTCCTAAGGTTCTTGGATTCTCAGTTTGAGTGCAGTTTCTTGGCCTTTGTTGCGGTCTTGTTGGTTTTCTATGTGTAGGACATCTTTAAGAATCTTTTGTAGGGCTGGTTTGGTGGAGATGTATTGTTTCAATTTTTCTTTGCTATGGAAGGTTTTTATTTGGCCTTCAGTTATGAAGGAGAGTTTAGCTGGGTACAGTATTCTTGGTTGATAGTTGTTTGTTTTTAGGGCATGGCATACGTCATTCCAGGCTCTTCTGGCTTTGATTGTCTCTGCTGAGAAGTCTGAGGTAATTCTAATTGGTTTCCCTTTATAGGTGATTACCCTTTTCTCCTTGACAGCTTTAAGGATCTTTTCCTTGGTCTGGGTTGATCCTGTGTGGATTATAATGTGACTGTGGGATGTCCTATTCTGGTCTGGTCTATTTGGGGTTCTAAAAGCTTCTTGTATCTGAATAGGCCTATCTTTTTGTATGTTTGGGAAGTTCTCTGCTAGGATCCTGTTAAACAAATTTCCTAGACCATTAACTTCTGTTTCTAGGTGCTCCTCTACACCCATTATCCTTAGATTGGGCCTTCTGATGGTGTCTTCCAGGTGTTGGATAGACCTATCATATTTCTTGGACTTGTCTTGGATGGTTGTATGTTCTTTCTCTATAATATCTAGGCTGTCTTCAATGCCTGAGATTTGATCTTCTGCATGGTCTAACCTGCTGTCAAGACTCTCTATTTTTTTTTTATCTCTTTTCCCTCTAATTGGTCAGCTTTGATGGCTTCAAGTTCTTTGTTGAAGCTCTGTTTTAGGTCTTGTATGAATTTCTTTACTTCCTTAATTTGGTGTTCAGTGTTTGTTCTCAAATCACTTAGTTGATTGGTTATGGTTTCTTTGGACTCCCATTCCTCTGTTGGGTTCCATTCAGCATTCCCTTTGTGGTCTCCCTGACTTCCTTCAGCTCTTTGTTAATGGATTCCATGAATGCCTTTATTGATCTTTGTGTATTCTCTACCTGGTCTCTCAATTCCTGAATTACTCTTTGATTAGCTTCCTCCCGTCTGTGGGATTCCTGCAGTTCTCTTTCTTCCCGTTCCTGGGATTCCTGCAGTTCTCTTTGAGTGTTCTCTGCCTGCTCACGCCATTCCTCCCTTTCTCTTTGAGTATTCTCAAGTTGTTCACGCAAATCCTGTATCAGTTTTTGTGTAGCTTCCTCACGCTTATGATATTCCTGTATAAACTTCTGGGATGCCTCCTCTCTCTCCCTATCACGCTCATACAGAGTCCTTTGTACATTGTCAAACTTCTCATTTATCATGTTTGCTATTAGTGTTTGTAGAGCTATTTGGGAACTCTCCTCTGGATTATTCTTTATCTGTTCTAATCCCTGATTATCAAGATTGGGAATTGAGATACCCGAATTTGCCATTTTTCTTGTGTTTTTCCGGCTTACTCGGCCCATTTGAGATGAAGATTGCACCAGTTTTGTGCTAGAACACTATCTTAAGGCAACCATCAACCAAAGTTTGCATTTGTACAGTCAATAGTCTACAGATACAATCTAGTTCAACAGTTACATCTATTCAACATCAAACAACTATATGTTAAAGGACTTCGAACCGCAGAAAAGAATTTGGAAAACCAGAAATTATTAGGATTAGGGAGAGATGTGGGTAAAATATAGGAATAGATTGGTGTGGGGAGGCACAGGGAGAGTTAACTATGTCCTAATCACAATGCAGGAAATGGGTTGGGTAGGATGCAAATAGAGAGAGAGAGAAAAAGAAGAGACGGAAAGGGGAATGAAGAGAGACCAGAAAAAAAATAGAAATGTAAAAATTAGTGTTATTATAGAGGTTAAAAGACCGTCTATTTAGAGAGGAATGTGAATATGTTCAGAGAAGGGGAGGGACATAGAGGAGATGTGAAAAACTTTAAGGATGGGAAAGGGAGAAGAAAAGATCAGAAGTTCAGTAGAGCTAGACAAAAAACAAAAAGATAATTAAGAAAGAAAGAAAAAGAGAAAGAAGTCAAGAAAAGAAAGGAAAACGCTCATTCACATATTCCTAAAATAAAAGTTATAAGATGAGAAAAAAAAGTTACTGGAAAACAATTATTTTTTCAGACGAGGCAAAAATTAAAGATTAATAAAAATTTTAGAAGGGAAAAAATATATATATAAGGTAACAAAAAACAAAAAACAAGCAAAAAAAAAGAAAAGAAGAAGAAAAGAAAAAAAAAAGAAAAAAAGAAAAAAAAGTCTTTTGATTTTTTTTTTTTGGGGGGGGGAGGAGTGGGAAGAATCCTGTATCTCCCTTTTGTCTGTAACCAGTCTCTTGTTGGAGTCTCTGGTCAGCTTGAGGTCCTGTGGCTTGATTGGTTTCTTAAGTCGGTTGGTTGGAAGAGGCAGAATAATGCTCTGCTTTACCCAAGATTTTGAGATCCCCCTCCCAGGTTAGTTTTCTGGGAGGGTGATCTGCTTTGAGAATCACAAAAGAGGGGGATGTGGTGATGAAGCTAGGTTCTGGGTAGAGTTGAGGCCTTTCAACAAACAGTAGCTTTTCCCTGGGGCTATTTTGTGATAAAGCTCACAGCGCCCAGCCTGGAGCCATTCTCAGGGTTTCTGTTTTTCAATTGATTGTGGTGGCTGCTAGAGGGAGGGGCAGCCTCTGGCTCTGGTTACCCAGTGAGGCAAGGCACTCCAATGGCTGGCGCCTGAGCTGGGTGACTTTTCCCTGGATGGAGCTGAGTCTGGCAGGTCACTTCGCCGTTAAGTTCGTGTGACCTGCTAAATGACTCGTTTTATTCCAAGGCCTGAGCTGGAGCTAGCAGCTCCTCCGAGCTTTGTCGGTATCCAAGATGGAGATCACCGGTGCTGGGGGGGGAGGGGTGGCCTTCCCTCCTCTGCTCCCTGAGGAGTGAGGACGTCGGGCTTGTACTCACGCCGAGTCTTGGACCCTGGGTCGTCTCTGGTCTGCAAACAGCAGGATGAAGATGTCCGCTCCTTGTCGGTTCTTGTTGGTGTTGAGTAGAATCCGCTCGTCCGCTGCGTCTGGCTCCTTCGTCCCGGACTCTCTGTGTCTCAGGTATGACCCCGCGGCGGTGGTCGCTGCCGCGTCCCTGCCGCCGCAGCGGCAGCTGCTGGCAGGCGCTCAGACATGTCTCCTTGGCTTCCCCTCTCTTGACTAACTCTCTGTCCTGTGATGGCACACTTGGTGTGATTCTCTGGCTTAGGACTGTTCACTGGAACTCTAAAGTTGCTTTCTATGCGAGAGCTTGTTCAGATTCCAGCTTCTCCTCCGCCATCTTCCCGGAACTCCAACAATCCTCAGTTCTTAACCAACTGAGTAATTAGGATTATAGGCCCCATGGATAAATTTCTTAAACAGTTGTACAATGTATCAATTGGTTTGGACAATATCTCTTGGACTTTGTTACAGTTTCCTTCAACTGCTCCAATCTATAAAAACACCACCCATCCCTTTTCTTTCCTAGTTCCATTTTCACATATGTACATTGAATCTTAACATAGTATTTTCTCAACCATCGACTCCCTATTCCTTTGCCTCTTTTCAATTCTTCTTTAACACCTACCCCACTGAGACAATATAAGATTCATCTTTGTACTGTTCACATTTGATACTGTTAGTTGGTCAAAGAGGTTACACCACAAAATTTTACTTCTATGTGTACTCTACTTTAGGCAGCTTGATCAGATATACATGACAATGGATATGTGTGTTTTACTTTTTTCTTTTGGGGACACAGACCCCATTTCTCTTTCTGAGACTGATTTACTTCACCATACCTTGCACATGAGCATGCATGTTTGTGTGTGTGTGTGTGTGTGTGTGTGTGTGTGAATGTGTGTGTGCGTGTGCGTGTGATAGTTCAGTTTCACAACCTGAGAGCCTCATTCATTTTTTTTTTGTTTTTGCTTCAAGGCTAGCATTTACTCCTTGAAATACAAATTATTTCCTGCATTTTCATTGTTAATTATAGATAATTTTGCTGAGTAGCTAGGATTAACACATGTGAACCACCCAGCTTAACGTATTTTCTTATTCTAAAGTCGTTTTCAACTTCCCAGTTCTTAAAGGAAATTATTGATAAGGCTTAAAACTCTAAATAAACCTGAAATCTGCAGTAACTTTTCCTTTCCCTTTTCCAATCTAATTAGATTATAGATATCCCATTATCTTTGAATGCATACTTTTTTTGTCAGTTGTGGGGCTTGAACACTGGGCTGTCCCTGTGCTGTTTAGCTCCATGCTAGCACTCTCCTGCTTGAGCCACAGTGCCACTTTTGTTTTTCTTGTGATTTATTGGAGCTAAGAGTCTCATGGTCAGTCTTCCCCGGGCTGGCATTTAACGGTGATCCTCAGGTCTCAGCCTCCTTAGTAGCTAGGATTACAAGAGTGAGCCACCAGAGCTTGGCTGAATGCACTCTTGGATATCACAAAATTTGATAAGTTCCTAAATACCTTTCCCTTTCATCTTTTTTCTTTTTTTTGCTGTCATTTATGAGGCATTTATTATTTATACCTGGAAGAAACATTATATACTTGTGTTTAGTTTTCCATTTCATAACAAGATAATGAAGAGTTGGTATGAAATATGTATTAGTCTAACACAACTGAGTTATTTCTAACTGTCTTTGAAATATAAAGAAAACTATATCTACATGCAACTTTGTTTATGAGCATAGGAAGTTTTAATCTCATAATTTGGTTATGATATCAATTTAGATCACCTCAGAGAAAACAAAAGTATGTGTTCTCATGAAAACCCCAATCAATTATTTTAGCATGCCTCTTAATTTTTCTATCCCATTTTTCTTGTCTTCTGTTCCTTAGTTGTGAGGGGATGTCATTTGTAGATGGGCCATGGAAGAAATGTCAGCAAACACAGAAAAGCCAATCCGGCCAACTATATAGTTTATAGTTATATATCCATCTAAACTGTTCAGCCATGTACACATAGATAAATCCAACTACTCCAGAAAAAAGAATAATTCCTTGAAATATCTGTTCAGCTAGCTTTCCTTGTAATCCTGGCTGTAGGCCAGCGTCCAGCCTGCAAGGGCTGTTGAGGTGGTCAACCTGAGGCATCATGCAGACGTGTATGGTTAGCTGTCAGGCAAACTGGGGGAGAGGAGCAAAGGCTCAGGTCTGATAAACGTTCTAAGTCAAACATTCCCAGCTTAACTGCTGTTGTTGCAGGCTGCATCTTAGTGGCGATGGCGTTTTCTCAGCCTCCTTTCATTCTTTTCTAATACCTGAAAGGGCACCAAGTTAGACATTTTAAAGTATCTCCTCACTTGTCCTACTTTCACCTATTGAATCTTGTAGAAGTCCAGTAGTGTCCAAGTCTGGGAAGATTTTAATCCTGATGAATCTGTAAACGCTATAGACTTAGTCTTTCATACAAGAGTAGTTTGGGATCTCGAACTTCCTAAAGAGGCAAATGAAGGGATCTGTAAATTCGGTCCAACTTCCATATTGAACCTCATATATATCAAATCCCAGAATCAAGTTATGTAAAAGATCATGTTTTTAAAAAAATCTCAATAGTAAAATCCAAGCCCAAAACAAATTGTAGTTCTTGAAAATAAGCCTACATAATAAGCATAGAATTTTGAGGAGTTTTTAAAAACTTAAGATTTTGATGGACTGAATGCTTATTTCTCTGCCAATGAATATGTTAAAATATTACCCTAATCAGGATGGAATGCAAATATTGTACTTATGTTTGTAAATAGGAATAGGTAAGGACATGAAGGGAATTTGTTATCAATGAGATTCAGAAACTTACTTAAGCCATGAGAGAGCTTGCTTTATCCCCACTTCCACATGCACCACAGTACAAACCTGTCCCTTAAATATGGAATAGACTTTCATGAGACATCAAGTATTCAGTTGTCTTTATCTCAGAGTAACAATTTCCATGTGTGTGAAAAAACTTTTGTTTTGCTGGGCTCCAGTGTTTCACGCTTGTAATCCTAACTACTCAGAAGTCTGAGATCTATCTATCATGGTTCAAAGTCAGCACAAGTAGGAAAGTCCCCGTGGGATATTAACCTCCAATTTACCACTCAAAGCCAGAAGAGATGCCTTGTTTCAAGTAGTAGAATGCTAGCTTTGAGTACAAAGAGGCTCAAGGACAACACTCAAGTCCTGTGTTCAAGCCAGGGAATTAAAAAAAATAAAATTAAAACTTGGGTTTGAGTCAATCAGTTTAGGGTATGTGGTTGTATGGGAGGTCAGGCTAACAAATTTTCAATTTAAGAACATCTTTCAGGAGCAAAGTGTCATTTAGATATGATTCTATAGCAAGCTCTGCTCACACACCCAAAATAGTGAACAACACTTCCTGAAATATCAACCAGAACAAGAGTTCAAATATTAGGTGGGGGAAATGTATTTTCATTCATGTAACACAGACAAAGGGATACATTCAACTCTAAGTAATTCATTCTTAACAGAGGGACATCCAACCTGAGGGATGAGGAAAGAATTGTGAGCAAACTCTAATTTAATCCCAGTTCCAAGACCACTATGATAAAAGGCAGTAATAACTATTACCTTCACAATATTTTTAGATTGAGATAGTGGTTAGAAAAGAAAACAGAGGACTAAAAAGTATTAAAGTACATTTGTTTCTATTCTGTCATTTTTGTGCATTCATTCTTATGTAAGTATGTGTGCACATTTTAAGGAAATTAATATGAGGAAGTAAAGATGAATTGTTCAAAGAAAGAAACAATAGTGGGAACATCAAAATTCAAATGAGAATATGAACTTTTTCAATATATAGTGTATATATATTTATATGTATATAAATATATATGTACACTTAAAATTTCTCAACTTATTGCAGTTAGGTTAGTGATATCTTCTATACAGAAGAAAATAGTTACCTTGAAGGAAGTCTAATCAAACATGTAAATATGGTTGACTAAACTGAAAGCAAGGATAAGGACATGTGAAAGAAGTTTTGTCAAAAGTTGACAACAGTATATATAATAGTAAATATTAGTGTTTTGTGGATTTAATAAATGGTTGAGGATGCCAACAAGTTAAAATGCTTGTTCTAATAAGTAATGACAGTATTTAAAATTCTATGTACACAAGGATAAAAATATATACTAAGATACAAAAACATAAAATGCTAATCAAATTTTTGTCAATGACATCTACACATCTATAGCAAGCTATTGTATGATCAAGCTGTCAAAAGTGAATTTTGTATGGAAGATTCTCTAGAATAGGAGAGAAATGGAACTCATAACACTTAGGTGTGCCCCTGTTCCTCTTACAGTTGACTCCTAAATATAATACATACATACCAGCAGGGCATGGTAGAAGTCCTTAGGAAGTCCTTACAGTACTGAAAAAATGCATTTTATCCACCAAGATTACTGTACCTTGCTAAGGTATTTTTCACAAGTGAATGATAAAGGACAAATGCACGAAAATACTTCCAGAGTGGTGCAATTAAAAGAATAAACCTCCACCATACATATCCGACAAAACTACTGAAAAGTTTTAGTCCAAAAAATACAAACATTATCGAACAAGAAAAATACACAGAATGTATAAAAGTTTCTAGTAAGACAATAGACTGGTAATGGCAGAATTTTAAATTCTGGGTGGACATCTGGCTGGTAGGTTTTTAACTCTGTCATTTCAGTGCCTGGGACTGGGAGTTTCCTTGACTCTCCCCATGTACTGACCCGATTCATGTGTGGACCAGCTCAGGTGCCATTACACCATGTCATATGTCTCCATATTCATGTCCTGTCTCCTGTCTCCTGGCTGTTCTCTGGTCAACATGGCATCCAAATTCATTCAGCAATCCATTGGAGCTGAATTGGTTTGTTATATTGTTTTTGTCCTTTGTTTCCTCTGTGGTCTGTTTCCTGTGTTGTGTATTTGCTGGCTGCAGGTCTTTGAAATTAGCCACCTGTACAACACTAGCATTCAAATAAAAACTCTTTTATCACCTCTGATCGAGCCTCCATGGTCAAAACTATTTCCATTAGAGAGTGCAACCAGCACCAGAGTAGCCCAGAAGGAAATGTAAATAGGAAAGGGACAACATAATATTCATTCCTTAATCTTGATCCTAACACAGGGAGGTGATGTGACTATAGGCCATGGAAGGAAATTCTGCCCTTGCCCCTCAAGCACTTGTCTATCTCTGGGATTGGGTACACACCATCTGCTACTAGCAGATAGTCTTGTGTGTCCCTTTCCCATGCCTTCCCAGCATCTCCCCCACCCAATCCTCACCCCCCACCGAAGTTGAAAAGTTCATTTTCGACATGACAACTTGTACTTCTCATTGTTGCAACGGGTCCACCTGTATCCTTATTTAAGGGAGTTGTTTTTCCCCTTCCACTGCACAAATTATATCGACACCACATAGTGAAAGCAGGGGTTATACTGTGGGGGAGGGACATACAAAGCAACAAAGAAATAATCTCATAAATGCGTTAGAAACAAAATGCATGAAAGAAAAAAACATTTAAATACATATTTTAGGGTTCATTTTCCTAACATCAACTTATCTGAAATTTTCTGCTTGATTCATACATATACGAGATATTGCAAATTAGGGAAACCATGGGACCTGTTTCTTTGGTCTTGGCTTACTTCACTTAATATAATTTTTTCCAAGTCTTTCCATTTCCTAAAAAATGGGGCAATGCCATTCTTTCTGATGGAGGTATAGAATTCCATTGTGTATATATACCATATTTTCTTGATCCATTCATCTACTGAGGGGCATCTGGGTTGGTTCCATATCTTAGCTCACCAACAACGAAGTAAGGTTCCCTTCTGTCCACATCCACTCCAACATCGATTGTTATTAGAGTTCTTGATTTTTGCCATTCTAACTGGTTTGAGTTGGTATCTTAATGTAGGTTTGATTTGCATTTCTTTTATGGCTAGGGAGGTTGAGCATTTCTTCATGTGTCTATTGGCCATCCTTCTTTCTTCTTCAGAGAAGTTTCTCTTTAAGTCATTAGCCCAATTATTTATAGGGCATTTGTTTCTTTGAGGATTTGTTGTAGGGGGATTTAATTTTTTGAGTCCCAAGTATATTTTAGATATGAGACCCTTGTACGTTGTATGGCTAGTGAAGATCTTCTCACAATCCTTAGGCTTTCTATTGATCTTGCTAGCTA
Organism: Dipodomys merriami; assembly: GCF_024711535.1. Classification (NCBI taxonomy): domain Eukaryota; kingdom Metazoa; phylum Chordata; class Mammalia; order Rodentia; family Heteromyidae; genus Dipodomys; species Dipodomys merriami. The sequence goes on from NW_027206102.1 coordinate 6,766,770, forward strand.
TGTCCTTTGCCATGCAGAAGCTCTGCAACTTCATGCAATCCCATTTGTCCAACCTTTCTTTGATTCATTTTGTTTCCGGGTCTCTATTAACAAAATTTCGGCCTGCGCCCAGGAAACCTAGGGTTTCTCGTATTCCATCCTGTAATGTTTTCAGAGTGTCTGCTTTGACTTCGAGGTCTTTGATCCATTTGTACTTGATTCTGGTGCAGGGTGATATATTAGGATCTAGATTTAGTTTTCTACAAGTAGTTAACCAGTTTTGCCAGAAACATTGACTGAAGAGGCTGTCTTTCTTCCATTCTATTTTTTTAGCTCCCTCATCAAGGATTAGATGGCTATAGGTCTGTAAGTTAATTTCTGGGTTTTCAATACTATTCCATTGGTCCTGAGGTCTTTTCTTGTGCCAATACCAAGCTGTTTTGATTACTATGGCTTTATAGTAGAGTTTGAAGTTTGGTATTGATATTCCTCCAGCAGTGTTCTTTCCGTTGAGGAGCATTTTTGCTATTGGGGGACTTTTATTGTTCCATATGAATTTTTGGATTGCCACTTCTATTTCCTTGAAGAATTCGGTTGGAATTTTGATAGGTATCGCATTGAATTTGTAGATAGCCTTGGGAAATATTGCCATTTTTACGATGTTAATCTTTCCAATACAGGAGCATGGGAGATTTTCCCATTTTTTAAGTTCTGTTTGATTTCCTTTTTCAAGCTTTTAAAGTTTTCATCATCGAGGTCTTTCACTTCTTTGGTTAAGTTAATTCCTAGGTATTTTATTTTTTGTGGCGCTATTACAAATAGAGTTGCTTTCCTAATTTCAGCCACACTTTTCTTATTGTTGGCATACAGAAAAGCCATTGATTTTTGGGGGTTAATTTTATACCCTGCTACTTTGCCAAAGATTTGAATCAGCTTGAGTAATTTGGGAGTGGAGTGTATGGGATTCTTTATGTACAAGATTATGTCATCTACAAAGAGAGATACTTTTATTTCTTCTTTTCCTATTTGGATCCCCTTTATGTTTGCATCTTGTCTTATTGCTGTAGCTAGGCATTCTAATACTAGATTGAAGAGAAGTGGAGAGAGTGGACATCCTTATCTTGTTCCTGAGTTAAGAGGGAATGGCTTTTTTTTCACCATTAAATACAATTTTCTCCTTTCTCCTTCACAAATTAAACCATCAAATACAGTGAAACCAGGTGTTATACCATGAGGGAAGGCCATACCAAGCAACAAACAAATCACCTTATAAATATGTTAGAAACAATTGCATGAAAGCAAAAATATTTGAATCCTTATCTTGGAGTTCCTTTCACCTAACATCAATTTATCTGACCTTTCCTGCTTGTCTCAGACATATACTAGTTATTGCAAACAAGGGAAATCATGGGCCCTATGTTTTTTTGGGCCTGGCTTTCTTCACTTAATATAATTTTTTCCAAGTCTTTCCTGCCACAGCACACCACCAGCTACAGACCTCGTGAGTAACCCAACTGGGTCTCATCTCTGGGGGTGGCAATTCCATGTGGAATTCCAAAGCCCTCTGACCCAAATCCACTTCCAAAAGAAGGGATCATACCAGCACAAAACACGGCCATAAGCTTTGTTCCTAAGGCTGGTGTGGCTACCTGGAAAAGCCTGGGACACAGCTGCAGGCCTATGATAGCAGTCTACAAACCTGAAACCCCCAAAACTCCCTGCCACCAGACCTGAGAGTGTGACTCTAGATAACAGGCACCCTCTCCCATCAAAAGGCCATCTACTCCCAACCAAGCCACAAGGAAAGTTGACTACAGCAAGACATACAATGTTCTATCAGGAATCTGCTCTGAGATCTATGGGGAGACTAAAGCTCCCCTAAAGAACTCCCCAAAAAACAATTCTTCAGTTTTTATTCTTGTTTTTGTTGTTTTGTTAGGCTTTATGTCTGATCTTTTGTTGGTTGTTTTTATTTCTACGTATTATTTAAGTGTACGATTTAAGTGTATTGTGATTTAGGATTTGCTATTTCTCTTAATGCTTCTATTTTTCATTATTATTTGGTTTCTTCTTCCACTTTCTGATCTAATTTGTCAGATTTTTATTCTTTATTTTCTTCTAACTCTCCCTTTTTCCTCTCTCTCCACATTATACTAATACTCCATCAGAGCTACCCTGCCTAGTTCTATACACAAAGTAAGGCCTCCTTCTACCTGTGTAAACAATAATTACAGGAGTTAACTTAGATTAAGTGACTCTCTAATAATATTTGAAAAATCTTTCTCTAATCTCAGCAACTTTCCAAATACACTTCTTTTTCTTACCTTCATCTCGATCTCTAAGCTACTCCCTACATAACGTTTCTTCAAATTCTTTTCCACCTCTGACACTTGATAACAAGGTCTTTATTCTCATTGTACTACATACATATACCCCTCCCCCAAGCTGTTCTTATCCCTCTACTATCATTATACCCAAGTTCTTTTCTGAACTTGAAATCATATCTCTCCAATCCTAACCCTTCAATTCTCCATCTGCTCCAGCCCACTGATTCCTAACGGTTAATATATGAACCAACTTACATTTGGTTCAACCAACTTACAAAATTGGTTCCATTTGACTATTTTGAGTACAAGGGGACCATCTTGTTAACTCTAAGGAGCAGAGTACTTATCATCCAAACCCAGGATGTCACAAGTTACAACTATACATAATCTTGACCCTGAAGCCACAATATCCCTCTCCAAGCAAAGAAAAAGAGAGCTAAATAGGAAAACACTTACACATAACTTTGAAACCTTAAGATCTATATATGTACATGACACTGGGTTGGCTCCGCTCCCCCTCCCCCATAAAAAGACTGTCCTACTGTCATACCAATGTGATTCTTGTCTCCAAATGGGTAGAACCAACTGCAGAAACACAAGGAATATGGCCAACCAAAAATCTCAAAACTATCTCCACACAAACAAGCTACAGAACAGTCCCAGAATAACCTAGAGGATAATGTTCATGATAGATTAACTGCAAGGCTAGTAAACCTGCTGAATGAAAAATTGGATACCCTGAATAGGTTATTCTGAGAGTGTGATGAGGCCAACCAGAAGCTAATAGCTGAGACCCAAGACTTGCACAGGAAAGGAAAAATTAATGCAACAATTGGCTTCTGAAATCAAGATGAATCTTTTGGCAGCGCTGGGATCTGAACTCGGGGCCTAGCAGGCACAATTGGTGAATGGGTCCACATGAGCACACCAGCCTGTGAACGACAAAGGAGCTAGGCATTCCCAGTACCTGAGTTTGGACCCCCATGGGGGGAGAATGGGGAGCACAATAGTCATTCATTAATACACTGAAGGTAGAATGCAAATAAGTACATAAATGTATAAAGTAGGATTGTGGTGACCTGTGATGGAATCTAATCTGTGAGTACCTATATTTGGATCTTTTCTGATGCATCCATTTCATGTATATAATGATTATTGTCATGCTTCATCAACTCTTCTTTACAAAAAACCTATACCCCATGAGTCTTAGGTATCATTTCCTATTCACATCATGCACGAACTACTCATTCAAGGATGAGATCGATCTCTCTTCCTAGTTTCAGAAACGAGTATCTCAGGATCTTCCGCCATTCCCTCCTCCTAGGGGGACTGAATTCAAGCCTTAGTCCTGGAAAAGATACTTCTTATATACATTTAAATGGTAGGATTTATACTTCCGTTCAGATGTTCAGTCCATATTGTGTTTGGTGCGTTTATAAATTTTATTTCTCATTTTATTTATTTACCATTTATTTTATTGACTCTGATGACACCTCTACCATTTATTTCATTGTTTACATCCTATCACATGGAATATAGATTGTAGATGTGTTCTCCATCATGCTTGGCAATGTGAGGATTGGAACTCAGTGCCTAGCAGGCCCAATTCATGAATGGATGAGTTTGAGCATGGTACCCTCTAACCAATGAAGCTGTCAAGTGGTTCCCAGGCACTGAGATCGACCTCCATGTTTGGCCAAAACAGCGATACATGGATAGGCAGACGGTGCTATGCAAATAAATATATATTTTTAAAGAGTGCCAGAGCTGTCTATCTATGATTGAATGACACCTACTACATTCCTACCAACTCTTAGGTATTTATTATACCACCAATGAAGGAATATTATTCTTTTCATGCCTGATAAACTCTACATTAAGATCAATCAGCATTCTAGGACTAATGCATCCAATTTTAGACTAGATGGATGCAAGAACTACTCATTCAATTGGTATTCCCATGCATAGGAATGAGTCTCTTGTGATTTTCTGCCATTGGTGTCAGGATGGTCACCATGCCCCCCAAAAATCATAAAATGCCAGCCCTCTTCAGCTCACCACTTTTTGTGTTTTCTAGCTTTTTGTTTTCTTTCTGCAAGCCCTCTGGCCTAGGATATCAGGATCGGCTATGGGTCTGGAGACTGCACCCCAGCCTAGGGAGATCCAAGCTGAGGAAATGTTTCCACGACCTGAGTTCAAGTCCCATGGATTGCTAAAAAATAAATAAATAAATAAAAATATTAATTATTTAACTAAATAAAAAAAATAAAACTCCCTAGTTTGGAATTTCTGCCAGTTTTCTTTCCTAGCCTGGGATTTGAACTCAGGGTGTTGGTAAATTTGTAGCAATGTGAGGGAAGAGTTGCCACTACTTGAGTTCAAACCCCGTGCCAATCACAAAAGCAAAACTAAGTCACTAACCTCGGCAGGGTGAAGTAGTTGTGGAGATGGGAGGGAAGGGATGGTAGGGGGAAAACAAAGAAGGAGTCAACAATGCTCAATAGGAAATGTACTCATTACCTTGCTCCTGTAACTGTAACCCCTCTGTAAAACACTTTTGCAATAAAAAAGGACAAAAAAAGAGAAACAATGTCATACTCAGAGAAGCAATTTAGAGGTGAGGAAAGGATGTCTGAATAGGTGTACAAATTCCACACTGCTTTTTTTTAAATGTTAAGTATGGTACTGAATAAATGTAACTGCTTCCATTAAAAAAAGAAGAAGTCACTGTCTTGGAACTGGGGCTAGTATTTCTGCCATTGCTAGGATTTGAGATCATTATCCAGGTAACTCTTTATACCATGGGTGAGGGCGAAGCTCACGGTCCTTGAGGAAAGGAAATTCAGGCTAGAGTTCCCAGGACCTGAATGAAGGCTCTGCAATGGAAAAAATGTTTCTATACATGTTTAATATATGATATACACTTACATATGTATGTTAATTTCATATTATGATTTTTATTATTGATTTTGTATTTTGTTTTTCTTTTATTCATTTATTGATTAATTATTGTATTTAGTATTATTATCCTCATAATATTTATTCAATTTGCACATTTTTAATAAAAGTCTATACAATAATTTAGGATATTGACTCATTTTTATTAATATTTTATTAAATGTTGAAACATAATACATAATTAAATGGAAGCATTTGTCACAGTCTTCACATGTTTAGAGTCTCTACCAAGTATGAGCTTTATACAATATTTGGACATCTTCCTATTGGGATTTCTTTAAATGATTTATAGTCAGAAACCTTTTCCTGAGGATAGGCAAGTGAGGGATAAAATTGTAAGAGTGGGGCTACAAATGTGGCTTAGTGGTAAAGAGCTCGCTTAACATGCATGAATGCCAGGGTTTAATCCTCAGTGTCACATACTCAGAAAAAGCCAGAAGCTGTGGAGTGGCCCAAGTGGCTAACCTTGAGAAAAAGGAGCTCAGAGACAGTACCCATGCCCTAAGATCAATCCCAAGGACTGCCAAAAACAATAGACGAAATGTCAGTGGTTCACACATGGAACTCTAGCTTCTCAGGAGGCTGAGACCTGAAGACTACAGTTCAAAGAAAGCCAATCAAGGAAAGCCTGTTAGACTCTTATCTCCAGTGAACCACGAAAAGACCCCATGTGGCACTGTGGCTCAAGTGGTTGACTGTTTGCCTTGACCTGAGGGTCTAAAGGACAGTGCCTAGGCTTCAGTTCTAGACACACAATTGGGAAAAAAGTGAGGATTAATCAAGGTACTTTTCCTATTTGCTAGTTATGAGAACATCTTTTGGAAAATGAACATTGATGTATAACAGAATTGGAGTCAGAGCTTATGGTTCAAGTGTAACACATCCATATGTCCAGCCTCTCAGACTCTATCATTGTAATCTTGTGTCCTACAGGCTTCTTAAAGGTCCAATGTTGAAAGGCTTAATATGCTCCCCAAGCACTTTGTGATAAACAGTTGACTTTTATTGTCAAAGTCACCACAGTTCTGAACCTAGCAGAACACCAGTAGTTCAGGCCCGTCATCCTAGCTCAGGAGGCTTAGGTCTGAGGATCACAGGGTGAAGCCAGCCAGGGCAGAAAAGTCTATGACAATCTGACTTCCACTTCTGAAAGGTCAGATGTTCAAGAGCTTTCTGTGTTTTCCTTGGTGATGAGAAGTACTTGCACTCTAAATGTTCTTAGAGTTCTTGATCTATAGAAGCAAGAAAAAAACATTATTGACCCATACTTCAGGTTTGTTCAGCCTTATACTTCAGGTTTGTTAGTTAGTTAGTTTCTTTTTTTTTATTATTGTAGGAGTTGATGTCTGGGCCTGGATGCTGTTCTTGAGCTCTTCAGCTCAAGTCTTGTGCTCTACCACTTGAGTCAAAAGCCACTTCAGCTTTTCTGGTGGTCCATTGGAGCTAAGTGTCTCAAGGACTTTCCTGCCCATGCTGGCTTTGAACTATGATCTGAGTAGCTAGGATGACAGGCATGCATGACAAGCAACTAGCTTCCACTTCAGGTTTCTTAATAGTGAATTGGAGATAATAGGCTCATTGGAAGTTTTGTGTCTGGGATAATTTGGAACCCAGATCCTCAGATCTCAGTTTCCTGAGAAGGCAGGATGAGAGACCTCAGCTATAGACCCATAGGCTGTGGCCTTTGCTGCAAGGGGGTCCATGGCTCCACGCGGTGGAGTGCTAGTCATGAGCCCAAGAGGTAAGGGTGAGAGCTTAGGCCCTTAGCTCAAGGTTCATGACTGAGAAGAAACAAAACAAACAATTGTCTGTAGTAGACAACTCACTAGTCTTCAGTAATACATAATTTTGTCCCTCCCTTGGAAACATATCTGAGCCTCAATATTCTTGTCTGCATAATCATCTCAGTGGAGAGATCTTACAAGACCCAATGAAAGAATGCACCTGGTGAAGGACACAGCACATGGCACTCTTGCATGACTCAGCACACAGCATCCTGTGAAAGATTCAGAACCCAGCACCAATGCAGGACTCAGCACACTGCACCCTGTGAAGGACTCGACACATAGCACCCTGTGTAGGACTCAGCACAGAGTACTGTATGGAGGACTCAGCACACAACTCTGTTCCACAAGCTGTCATTAGACTTAGGGCGCTCTAATCAATATCACCATTCTTTGAGGAACATTTCACAAACCACAAAAGTTTACACCTAAGTGTTTAGTGGGATGTTTTATTTTTTTGGGGGGGGGTTAGTCATGGAGCTTGAGCTTAAGGCTTGGGGATATTATTTTTCTAATAACATTGGCACAAGGCTAGAACTCTACCACTTCGAGCCATATTTCAAAGAGTCTAGCAGACTTCCCGCCAGGTTTTAAAGCCCCAGAGCGGCCAGGATATAAGGGGTAAGCCAAGGTAAGCCAGGATGATGGAGGTACCCAGGGAGCTTTGTGGCAGCAGTTTATATCTGTCTAAGTAAGGTTAGGTGGCAGCTGTCAGCACCAGACTCCTAGCTTGCTCTGCCATGTGGTATTTGAAGTACTGTCCTTATATAGTTGCAGTTACAACATAGTACCTCTTTTGGCGGCAGTCCTGGGGCTTTAGTAAGGGCTTTGACACTGTCCATAATCATTTGTGCTCAAGGGTAGAACTCAATTGATTGAAAGACAGCAGAACTTCTGGGTTTTTTGTTTATGTGGCACTGAAGAATCCAACCCAGGGCTTCATGCTCACTAGGTGAGCACTTAACCACCGAGCCCCAGGAATGAACGAGGTATAAATGGATAGAGATTGATGTAAGCATTATATACACAGAAAGATGTCTGTATATTATTATTTTATAGATATTACCACCAATTATTACTTATAAACTTATGTCTCCATTTAATGATGTGTCCCATTTAACAATTAATAAAGCATTAACTAAATTATTCAATATCCTATTATTGTTTATCACATATGTGCATACATCCATACACATAATTTCATATTTTATAGAATGAGACAGATGTCTATACATTATTAAATTATGCATCATGTGTTACCACCAATTATTAGGTATTTATGTTTCCATGACATTTTTATTTTGGTAATACTTAATATAATATTAAACTTAATCCACATCCTATAGTTTTTGTTTCTAATTTTATCCTAGAATGATTCATTACTAATTCAATCTGTTTTTCATTTATTGTAGTGAGAACTCTTCCACCTATGACATTTTTTACATTTATGACATCCTATTACATAACATATAGATTTTCATCTGAATTATACATCCTACCTGTCACCGAGCACTTTCAAAGAAAAAGAAAACATGTGTCACGCTTGGCTTCTCACTCTAAGATTGTATTTTTAGGCAGTGGTGGGATCTAACTCAAGGCCTAGAAGGCTCGATTCATGAATGGCTGACTGTCAGCACAGCAGCCTCTAGCCAATTCAGCTGCCAGGCACTTCCCAGGCCCTGAAATTGAACCCCGTATGTTGACCCCATATTGTGCTTAGTATATTTATTCATTTTATTTTTTGTTTTATTCATTTATTTACCATTTATTTTATTGACTGTTATTACACATGAAATATTTATTACATTTATTACATAGGATATAGATTTGACTATGTAAGAAACTTCACACCTGATTTCCAGGACTTTCACAGAAAAGGAAAACATGTATTGCCATGGGCTTCTTCCTGCACGATTCAATTTTTGTGAGGCTGGCATCTGAAGTCACAGCCTACAAGGCCCAATTCATGAATGGATGAGTGTCAGCATGCCAGCCTGAGGCATATTGAGCTGACAAGTATTTCCAGAACTTGAGATCCAGCTCTAGGAGTTGACAAAATTAGAACAGATTGACATGCAGATGGTAGTACAAAAATAATTATTGATTTTTATAGAGCGCCAGAGATGTGTATACATTATTCAATTATATAGGCTACATTCCTATCAATTCTTGGGTATTTAGTATATCTCCATGTAATTAATAGTATTGTTTTCATCCTTAATTATTGATTAAATCAACCACTGTCCTGAAACTACTGTGTCTATGTAATTAATAGTATTCTTTGAATGTGTCAAAAATATTCATTGAAATCCATTGGCATCCTAAAATCACTCTATTTATATAGTAGTATTCAGAAACAACTACTTCAACCTTGCCATTCATAATCTGCCATTGGTATTCTTATGAATAGGAACGAGACACTTAGGATCTCCCTCCATTGGTAGGGGTCAGGACCCGGCTTCAAATACAGGGCCTATATTGCCATGTTGGTCTATGGCTTCCCTGATAGCCCGCCAGCCTTCAACAATGCCAAGTTACCAACATTCTTCAACCGGGTCATTCAGATGCAGGATGGTCACCTAGCAAAGCAAAGAAATGTAAAACCGGTAGCCATCTGCAAGTTGCCAGGTTTTTTTTTCCTGTGTCGCATTAATTTTTTTTTTCTTGTCAGCCTTTGGGTCCCAGGAACCCAGGTTAGGCTGTGGGTCCAGTGGCTGCACCCCAGCCTAGGGTGATCAAAGCTGAGGCAGAATTGTCATGAGCTGAGTTCAAGCCCTGTGCTTGACAAAAGAAAAATACCTTCCTCCCTCCCTCCCTCCCTTCCTCCCTCCCTCCCTCCCTACCTACCTACCTACCTTCCTACATACATACATACATATATACATTAAAAATATTTTAAATATTATGAGGTTTCTTGGCTTGGAATTCATGCCATTTTTTCTGCCAGGACTGGGATTTGAACTCAGGGTCTGGGTAAATCTGCAGATCACCATTCTGGAAGACAAGAAAATCAGGCCTGTTTCTAGGGCCTGAATTCAAGTCCTAGCACTCGAAAAAAAATATTCGTATATATTTTAAGTACATGAATTTTATTGACCTACACATTTTTACTGTATATTGCAGTTAGTGTATTCATTTTATTTTGTGTTTTGTTTCTTATATATTTTAGTGAATATGATTACACATATAATATTTTTTGCATCCTATTACATAAGACTTATATTTGCCTATGTATTCTACATCATTCCTGAGTCCCAGGAATTTCAACAATAAAGAAACCAATTGGGACAATTGGCTTTCCACCAGGATTAAGTTTTGGCAGTTCTGTGAATTGAACTCAGGGCCTATCAGGCCAACTTCATGAGTGGGTAAATGTTAGCACACGAGTCTGATGCAAGAGAAGTTGGCAGGCAAATTTGAGGACCTGAGATCAAGCCCTAGGAATGGCCAATATATAAACAGATAGATAATTAGACTGCAGTGTGTGTGTGTGTGTGTGTGTGTGTGTGTGTGTGTGTGTGTGTGTGTATGTGTGAGTGTGTGTGTGTTGTGAGCTGCTTTTAATCAGGGCTATCCCTCTACCACTGGAGCTACACAGCTCTACTTCTGGCTTTGTTGACATTGAAGGTGCACAGGGATCTCAAGGACTTTCCTGCCTAGTGTGAATTTGACTATGATGCTCCTATCACAGCCGTTTAAACCTCAATAAGGACTTCTGAGAGCCACTGGTGGCTGCCTAATCATTGTTCTTGCAATTCTTGGACCTATCCTCCAGTTAAGTTCGAATCCTGGTCCTGCCACCTCCAAAAGGAAAGAGATCCTTAGAAACAGATTCCTATCTATATGAATACCAATGGAACATGATGTATGTTATGATTGAATGGGCAGCCCTTAAATAATTCTACGATAAAATTATACACAATTATATTATAGGACACCGATTGATTTTAATCAGTATTTCATGAAGCATTTAAACAATCACGTTCATTAAATGGAGGCATAATGAAATACGTAAGAATTGGGCGTCACATAGTATAAAGGTGTCATTTTTTCTGCTAGGACTGGGATTGGAATTCCTGGTCTGGGTAACTCTGTTGCACTGTTTTGGAAGGGGAAACTAGCCTTCTTGAAGCCAAGAAATTCATGTCTGTTCCTTACATCTGAAATCTATCCCCAGTACTAGAATACATCCTATTTGCATACATTTTAAATATATGATTTATATTTACATACATAGGTTGACTCCATTTGGCATTCAGTGTAGTTATTAATATTATTTTTGTTTTATTCATGTGTTTGTGGGGCACATGGGCAGTAATGATGGTGCTGAGAGGAAGTTGAGTGGGCACAGCCCAATTTTTTACCTTAAAATCTGATTTGATAAAGCTTAGTTGCATGATAGGGTGTGACCTTTACAGTGATTGGTTGGTTCCTTTCCCTCCCCTTCGATTCCTTGCAATTTTTCCCTTTAAAAGGTGCTTGCTGTGTGTTAATAAATGAGTTTATGCTTGACTTGACTCCCCACTGTGTCTGAATGTCTCCCGAGCTAAGGGAGACTGGGGAACGGGTGAGTGGCACACTTACCTTTCCTTGGGCCCCATCCATCTTTCAGGGGCAAAGACCAACATGTATTGACTGTTTATTTTATTGACTAATATGGCACATAGAACATTGGTTACATTGATTAAATATGATATAAATCTGCATATGTATTCCACTTATACCTGACACCCAGGACTTTCACAGAAAAGGAAAACGTGTCACCATCAGTTTCTTACTCCATTATTCATTGTTTGGGCATGATGGCATCTGAACTCAAGGCCTACAGGGTCAAATTCATGAATGCGTGTGTGTCAGCATTCCATCCTGGAACAAATTGAGCTGATAGGCAGTTCCCAGGATTTGAGATCGAGCACCAGAGGGTTGACAAAATAAGAACAGATTGACATACAAATTGTAGTACACTAATAAATACATATATCTTTACAGAATGCAAGAAATGTCTATCCATTGTTCACTTATTCCTACCAATTCTTGGTTATTTATTATGCCTCCATGTAATTAATATTATATTTTAATTTTTTATTGTGAAAATAATGTACAGAAATTTACCATTATATGGACAAGATAATGAGTACATTTTTTATCAAGCATTTTAGCCTCCTCCTTTGTTTCCACTTCCCATCCCTTCCCATCCTCCCCTCTGCCCTCCGACCCAATCCTCCCTGCTCCCTCACCCCCACCCCCATGCCAAAGTTGTAAAGTTCGTTTTCGACATCACGACTTGTACATCTCTTTGTTGCAATGGCTTCACCTGTATTCCTATTTAAACAATTTGTTTTTCTCCTTCCCCTCCACAAATTATACTGAGATCAAGTACAGTGAAAGCAGGGGTTATACTGTGGGAGAGGGACATACAAAGCAACAAAGAAACAATCTTATAAATGTGTTAGAAATAATTGCATGAAAGAAAAAAAAAACATTTGAGTACATATCTTAGGGTTCTTTTCAGTAATATCACCTTATCTGACCTTTTCTGCTTTACTCAGACATATACAAGTTATTGCAAATAAGGGAAACCATAGGATAGGGCACTAGCCTTGAGGTGAATAGCACCCAGGCCCAGAGTTCAGGCCCCAGGATCCACAAAAATAAAAAAAAATGTTATTATTTTTATCTTTAATAAAGTATTAAGTAAATCCGTGTCCTGAAATTATTGTGTCTCTATGAGAAATAATATTCTTTTAATGTTTCATAAGATATTAAATAAAATCAATCAGCCAACTGATATCATAAAGTCTAATTGTGTACAAGTATCATTCATGAGCATGTCATTCAACTGTGACATTGATAACATTCCATCATTATTCCTGTGGATGGGAACCAATTTCTTAGGATCTCCCACCATCTGGAAGTGGCATGACTATATTTGAACTGTAGGCCTATGTTGCTGTGCGGGACTATGTTTTCTCCAATAGCCCTCAATTAAAAAATATTTAGCTCCCTGGTTTGCAATTCATTACATTTTTTTCTGCCAGGCTTTGGATTTGAACTCAAGGTCTGGGTAAATATGCAGCACTGGGATGGAAGGCAATCTGAACATGCTTGAAGACAAAAGTCAGACCTGTTCCCTAAGCCTGAATTCAAGCCTCAGGGCTGGAAAACATACTCCTTAAATCCATTTTAAAGATAGGATTTATACTTCCATACAGCTAGTCAGACCATATTTTGTTGGGTGTGGTTATTCATATTATTTCTTGTTTTATTCATTTATTTACCATTTATTTCACTGACTCTGATGACCCCTCTACCATTTATTACATTGCTTACATCCTATCACAGCATCCAGATTTGTAAATATGTTCTCCATCATGCCTGACACCCAGGACTGTCACAGAAAAGGAAAACATGTGTCACACTTGGCTTCTTACTCCAACATTAAAATTTTGGCAGTGCTGGGATGTGAACTCAGGGTTTAGCAAGCCCAATTCATGAATGGATGAATGTGAGCATGGCAGCCTCTAGCCAATGAAGCAGTCAAGTGGTTCCCAGGTGCTGAAATCCAGCTCCAGGTTTGGCCAAAACAGTGATACATGGATAGGCAGAGGGTGGTATACAAAAATCATATATTAGTACGGAGTGCCAGAGCCATCTATCTCTGATCGAATGACACCAAAGACATTCCTACCAACTCTTAGGCATTTATTATACCGCCATTGAAGGAAAATTAGTCTTTTCATGCATAATAACCTATGAATTAAGATCAATCAGCGTCCTAGGATTATTGCCGAAACATGGACTACTCTTTTATTGAACGAAACATGAACTACTCTTTCAATTGGTATTCCTATGCATAGGCATGAGTCTCTTGTGATCTCCTGCCATTGGTAGGTGTCAGCACTGGGATTTGGACCCGGTGCCTATGTTCACAGGTTGGCCTTTGGATTCCCTGATAGCACGCCAGCCTTCAGATATGGCAGGTCAGGTTCACTTTGCAGCCATGTTATTCAGACCCAGTATGGCCACTGTGCAAAGAAAAAAAACGGAAAAATCTCAGCCCTCTGCAGCTTGCCACTTATTGTGCGATGCTAGTTTTTTTTTTCTTCCTGAAAGTCCTCTGGGCCTAGGATCCCTAGATTGGCTATGGGTCCGAGAGTGCCCCACCCTTAGGTGATTGAAGCTGAGGCAGAGTTGCCATGACCTGAGTTCAAGCCTCATGTTGGCAAAATACAGAATAAATAAAAACATTAATTAATTATTTAACTAAATTAAAAAAGAAATAAAGCTCCCTTGTTTTGAATTTCTACCAGCTTTCTTTCCTAGCCTGGGATTTGAACTTGGTAAATATGTACCAATGTGAGGGAAAGTGCAGATTTGCCATTGCTTGAGTTCAAACCCCATGCAAATCCAAAAATAAAGATTAAGTCACTGAGCTCAGCAGGGGTAGTAGTTGTAGAGATGGGAGGGAAGGAATGGTAGGGGGAAAACAAAGGAGGAGGCAACAATGCTCAATAGGAAATGTACTCATTGCCATGCTCATTTAACTGTAACCCCTTTGTACAACATTTTTACAATAAAAAATGAAAAAGTAATGCTCAGACAAGCATTTTCGGGTTAAGAGAAAGGTGTCTGATAGATGTACAAAATTCTACACTGCTTTTCTTTTTTTTAATGTTCAATATGTAACAATAAACAAAGCAACTTCCATTAAAAAAATTGAGTCACTGTCTTGGAACTGGGGTCAGTATTTCCATCATTGCTGGGATTTGATCTCACCATCCAGGTAACTCTTTTGCATCATGGGTGAAGGCAAAGCTCACTGTCCTTGAGGAAAAGAAATTCAGGCTAGAGTTGCCAGCTTCTGAATGAAGGCCCTGCAATGGAAAAAATATTTCTATATATGTTTAATATATGATATATATTTACATATGTCTGTTTATTACATATTACAATTTTTATTATTGATTTTGTATTTATTTTAATTTTTTACTTTTCATTTACTTATTGTTTATTGTTTTTAGTATTCTACACATAATATTTAGAACATGTTGTACACCTATTATAAATTTATACACAATAATTTAGGACATTGACTCGTTTTTCATTAATATTTTATTAAGTGTTAAAACATGATACATAATTAAATGGAAGCATTTTTCACAGTCTTCACATGTTTAGTGTCTCTCCCAAGTATGAACTTTGTCTTCTTTATCTTAGAACCTTCCTATAGAAATTTCTTTAGATAATTATTACTCAGAAGCCTTTTCATGGGGATAGGCAAGTTGAGGGATAAAATTGTAAGGGGGTGGCTAGAAATGTGGCTTAGTGGTAGAGAGCTGGCTCAGCATGCATGGATGGTAAGGTTTGAATCCTCAGTGCCACATACTCAAAAAAGCCAGAAGCTGTGGAGCGGCTCAAGTGGTACAGCGCTAGGCTTGAGAAAAAGGATCTCAGAGACAGTACCCAGACACTTAGCTCAAGCCCCAGGTCTGGCCAAAACAGCAGGCCAGATGCTTGTGGCTCACAACCGAACCTTAGGTTCTCAGGAGGCTGAGATCTGAAGATCACAGTTCAAAGACAGCCTAGGCAAGGAAAACCTGTTAGAGTCTTATCTCCAATGCACCACAAAAAGACCACATGTGGTGCTGTGAGTCAAGTGGTAGAGTGTTCTCCTTGAGCTGAAGGGCTCCGCGACAGTGCCCAGGCTTGAGTTTGAGACACAAAACTGGAACAAAAGTGAGGGTTAAGCAAATTACTTTTCCTATTTGTTAATTAGGAGAACATTCTCTGGAAAAATGAATGTTCATGTACACCAAAATTGGACTCAGAGCTCAAGGTTCAAGTGTAGCCCATCCATATGCATAGCCTCTCAGACTAGCATTATAAACTTGTATCTGAAAGGTCCAATGTTAAAAGGCGTAATATGTTGCCCAAGCCCTTTGTGATAAGCAGTTGATTTGTAATGCGAATGTTATTACAGAAGAGCACCAGTAGCTCATGCCCATCACCCTAGCTCAGGATGCTGAAGTCTGAGGATCACAGGATGAAGCCAG
Source organism: Dipodomys merriami (assembly GCF_024711535.1). Classification (NCBI taxonomy): domain Eukaryota; kingdom Metazoa; phylum Chordata; class Mammalia; order Rodentia; family Heteromyidae; genus Dipodomys; species Dipodomys merriami. The sequence goes on from NW_027206102.1 coordinate 6,782,871, forward strand.
CCAGGGCTGGAATGTCTATGAAACTCTGACTTCTATTGCTGACAGGTCAGATGTTCAAGAGCTTCCTGTGTTTCCCTTGGTAATGAGAAGTTATTTGCACTCTAAATGTTCTTAGAGTTCTTGAGTTATAAAAGCAGGCAAGAAACATCATTGACCAATCCTGGGTTCACATGAAGTTCTCAGCTTCTAAGCCCTAGCCCTGTTAGCAGGAAGAACTCCAGTGTAACAATATTTGAAGGCAGAAAACAGTTTCAAAATCCAGACTAGGCGAAGAGACCTAGGCCTACAGAATTAGGAGGCAGAATTTACACACTCAACAGGTAAGTGAGCTGCAAAACCACTTCATTCATGTAAGACACGGCCACCAATGAGGGGTAACCTGAAACTTTTGTCAGTGTTGGACAAGGATCGGGCTTTTCTCAGCCTCTTCAAACAATGACTAATTTACCTTCCTCCCCCAGGTGAAGGGAACCCTAGGCTATCTATAGGTTAACAATAGAGAGACTTGCTCTTTGGTCTTAGGGAGTGGGGTGTTTTTTATTGTGAAAATACTATACTGAGGGGATACAATTACAAGGGCAAGATAGTGAGTACATTTCTTATCAAGCATTGTAGCCTCCTCCTTTGTTTACCCTTCCCATCCCTTCCCTCCCTCCCTCTGGCCCTTCACCCAATCCTCGCCACCCAAGTTGTAAAGTTCTTTTTCGACATGACAAATTGTACTTCTCATTGTTGCAACAGGTCCTCCTGTATCGTTACTTAAAGGACTTGTTTTTCCCCTTCCCCTCCACAAATTATACCGACATCAAATACAGTGAAAGCAGGGGTTATACTGTGGGGGAGGGACATACAAAGCAACAAAGAAATAATCTTATAATTGCGTTAGAAACAAATGCATGAAAAAAAACATTTAAAATACATAACTTAGTGTTCATTTTCCTAAGATCACCTTATCTGACCTTTTCTGCTTGACTCATACATATAGTAGATATTGCAAATAAGGGGAATCATGGGACCTATGTTTCTTTGGGTTTGGCTTACTTCACTTAATATAATTTTTTTCCAATCCTTTCCATTACCTAACAAATGGGGCAATATCATTCTTTCTGATGGAGGCATAGAATTCCATTTTGTGTATATACCACATTTTCTTGATCCATTCATCTATTGAGGGTCATCTGGATTGGTTCCAGATCTTAGTTATGGTAAATAATGCTGCAATATGCTGACATAAAGGGGATACAAATAGGGAAAGAAGAAATAAAACTCTCCCTCTTTGCAGATGACATGATCTTGTATTTAAAAATCCCATTACTCAAGCTGATTCAAAACTTTGGCAAAGTAGCAGGGTATAAAATTAACCCCCCCAAATCAATGGATTTTCTGTATGCCAACAATGAGAAAAGTAGGGCTGAAATAAGGAAAGCAACTCGATTTGTAATAGCCCCACAAAAAATAAAATACCTAGGAATTCACTTAACCAAAGAAGTGAAGGACCTCTATGATGAAAACTTTAAAAACTTGAAAAAGGAAATTAAAACAGAACTTAGAAAAAGGGAAAAACTCCCATGATCCTGGATTAGAAGATTAATATCGTGACAATGCCAATACTTCCCAAGGCTATCTACAAATTCAATACGATACCTATCAAAATTCCAACGTCATTCTTCAAGGAAATAGAAGAGGCAATCCTAAAATTCATATGGAACAATAAAAGACCCCGAATAGCAAAAATGCTCTTCAACGGAAAGAACACTGCTGGAGGAATATCAATACCAAATTTCAAACTCTACTATAAAGCCATAGTAATAAAAACAGCTTGGTACTAGCACAAGAAGGTTCCTCAGGACCAATGGAATAGAATTGAAAACCCAGAAATGAACCTACAGACCTATAGCTGTCTAATCTTTGATAAGGGAGCTAAAAAAATAGAATGGAAGAAAGACAGCCTCTTCAGTAAATGGTGCTGGCAAAATTCGTTAACTACTTGTAGAAAACTAAACCTAGATGCTTATATATCCATCTGCACCAGTATCAAATCCAAATCGATCAAAGACCTCGGAGTTAAAGCAGACACTCTGAAAACATTACAGGATGGAATAGAAGAAACCCTCGGTCTCCTTGGCGCAGGCTGAAATTTTCCTAATAGAGACCCAGAAACACAACAAATCAAAGAAAGGTTGAACAAATGGGATTGCATGAAGTTGCAGAGCTTCTGCATGGCAAAAGACATAGCTAGCAAGATCAATAGAAAGCCCATGGATTGGGAGAAGATCTTCACTTGCCATACAACGTACAAGGGTCTCATATCTAAAATATACTTGAAACTAAAAAAATTAAATCCCCCAACAACAAATCCTCAAAGAAACAACTGCCCAATAAATAAGTGGGCTAATGACTTAAAGAGAAACTTCTCTGAAGAAGAAAGAAGGATGACCAACAGACACATGAAGAAATGCTCAATCTTCCTAGCCATTAAAGAAATGCAAATCAAAACAACATTGAGATTCCACCTCACCCCAGTTAGAATGGCAAAAATCAATAACTGTAACAACAACAGATGCTGGAGGGGATGTGGACAGAAGCGAACCTTATTTCAGTGTTGGTGGGAATGTAAACTTGTTCAAACAGTTTGTAACGTAGTATGGAGGTTCCTCAAAAGACTCCACATCGAGCTCTCCTATGACCCAGCGGTCCCACTTTTGGGCATTTATCCAAATGTTTACAAACAAGACCACACTAAAGCTACCAGCACAACTATGTTTATTTCAGCATTATTTACCATAGATAAGATTTGGAGTGGGTTTTTGATTCTCCATCTGTCATTTTTGAAGGCCCTTCTTCTACCTTTGCCAGTCCATTCTCCTTCCTTCATTCTCCACATCATTAAAGCAAGTCCCCAGTCCAAGAAGAGGCAGACCCCTTTCTCTTCTGGATCCAAGCTCCTGAGTTAGAACCTGGCTCTGGCCTCTTAACTCTGGGGCCCTCGCTGCCTGAGAAGTGGGAAAGATACAGTCTTCCTGTTCTGTGGTTCTGTGAAGACCATGTTGGTGTCCTGGCACACTGCAGAAGACCTCATGACTGGGAAGTGTTCCCTTCTTTCCTTCTTACATCCAAGTCCAATTCTGGCTTTTTTTTGAATGTGCTACTGAGGAATCAAACCCAGGGCTTCTTGCATGCTAGACAAGCACTCTCTCACTAATCCACATTCCCAAACCCCTCATCTTTTTCTTATTGGTAATTTTTACATAATTATGCTACCATTTTATGTCCCCAATTTTAATTTTCTGAATACTGGTTACTTCTAAGAAACCTGATTTTCTCTTCCCCTGCCTGGTTTGTGACTGTCCCTGCATTGGCTTCATAATAAAATGTAAATAAAGGCTGCTGAGGGTGACCTGCTTTAGGCAGATGGCTGCAAAGATTGTTGTGTATGTCTGTTTGTTGCCACTCCTGGACCCTGAACTCTGGATCTGGGCACACTCCATGAGCTGCTTTACTTAAGGCTAGCATTCCAACACTGGAGTCATATGGCTATACTTCTGGCTTTGTTGGCCCTGAAGTTGGACAGGGCTCTCAAAGACTTCTGCCTAGGGTGACTTTGACCATGATCCTCCTATCACAACCTTGTAAGTATCAATGAGGACTTCTGAGAGCCACTGGTGCCTGCCTAATCATTGGTCTTGTTGTTATTCTTGAACACACCAGTGAGTTCCCTATCCTCGGGTAGGAGCTGGAGCCCACAGTTCGAATCCTGGTCCTGCCACCTCCAAATGGCAGGAGATCCTAAGAAAGTCATTCCTATCCATATGAATACCAATGGAATGTGATGTATGTCATGATTGAATGGGAAGTTCTTAAATGATTCTAGGATAAAATTGTAAACAATTAGATTATAATACACTGATCAATTTTAATTATTATTTTATGAAACATTTAAACAATCACATTCATTAAATTGAGGCATAATGAAATACCTCAGAATTGGGTGTCACATAGTATAGAGGTGCCATTTTTTTCTGCCAGGACTTTCTTTAGTTAATTGTTATATCCCATTTTCTGAGTGTAATTTGGTATATGAAACTAGGATATATTATAAATCAATTATTCAAACAGTTTTTATCAGAAATGTTTATAGAGAAATTTAGAGATAAATCCAAATTATATATATTTTGAAGACAGTGCTTGGTTAGTACTCTTCTCGTATTCCCCCTTCCGTCCGTTCATGAGAATTAAACACATTGTAAGGTAATGCTTAGAATGTTTTGGTGAAATAGGTTGACTTTAAACCAGTGAGTTACTCTATGCTGCATTTTGTTTACTTAATATCCAGAAAAGCTAAATTCTTACTTTATCGTTTTCCTTAGGCTTTATACTCAGATTTAATCTCTGATGGGTGATAAATAAAGATATAAATATTTTTTAACAGTGGCTAAATTTAGGCTGAGGAATCTAGGTACAATGTAACTCATGAAGATAGGCCTCATCAGTCATGAGACCCTGGTATCAAAATGTTAACCAATGCTTACTGGTGTCTTGCTTATGAGATTTTGTGTATTATAAACAGTGGTTATGAGAATGTTTTGGAATCAAAATCATTTCATGGGTTAGGAACAGAAGAGATACATTATACACAGAACAAAATTTAAGGAGACATTCAAAGTTACTTACCAAGATATACATCATGTAACACAATATTTTGAAAATGCAAACTAAAGGAAATAATTTATGAAAAACATCTACATTTACAATAAATACAGAATAACTATGACTGATTTTTCTCTTATCCCAGTTGCAATACGGATTACATTATGACTTTTCTTGTGATATGTTTAGTTAAGTCTTGATATTTAGTTGGAGAAGTTATGTTCTTTCATATATTCATTTGTCAGATCAAAGAGCAAATGAATTCCATGCCAGAGTCAACATCCATAATAATGTTACAGATGTATCCTGCTACTTTGCCAAAGTTTCAAATCAGCTTGAGTAACTGGGTTTTTTTTTGGATCTAAATATATAGGTATGCAATTTTCTCAGTACTAGAAAGATTTTCACCACCATTTGTTAAGCTATTATTTTCCAGAAAATACTTCTCTCTTTTCATGAGATTTTTAATTTCATTTATATCATGTGTTGATGTTCTCCTTTAGATTACCCACATTTAATCTTCTACAAAGTGTAATTTGGAATAGTTTAAAGTATATACACTCTTGTACACTGCTCAGATTCTATTAGTTGCATATTTTTCTTGTTAAATCAGTAGGAATTAGTTCTCAATATGGATAATATTGGACTTATTCATTGCTTTTCTGAATTTTTTAGTATGCCTTGATTTTGTTATTTTATTCTTTTAAATATGTGCAGATCTCACTCTGCATACAGTCACATTCATTTTAAACAATTTGATCCATTCAAGGGATTTGCTACATTACGTTCATCTAGATGAATTTAATTACAAATTAACACAACCATATTTCTGAGACACAGTTTTCCTTATGGCTCTACTCCAAGTTAACATGTATTTGAGGTTTTTGTGCTTAAAAAACTGGGCAAAACATGTTTTTGTTCCTGGGAAAGTTCTACTTTGTTGGTTGTTTTTCCAGTTGTGGTGACTTCAACATATGTGTGTGTTTTATTTCAATAGTTTTGTGTCAATATTTTGTTTCATATAACAGAAATTACAAAAATAGTCAGTGATTGAGAACTTTTCCAAATAGATTCTAAGAGAGACACTTGAAATTTTGTTACAACTGGGAATGGGCACGTCTTCACAGTGGAGGGGATAGCAGAATAACAGACATTGTTTGACATGATTTTAATTCTTCCTCCTCTTGTCTCACTCTTTCCAATGGTATTACTTCAAAGACTTTAGTGGAAAGAAAATATTTTTCTCTGTATAAAATCAGAATTTTTGATTCAGTTGGGACACATTACATATTTATATTTCATTTTAACTCGGAAATCTTCTTTCCTTCATTTAAAATCTCAGTTCTGAATTTATTATGCTAAAGTAGCATCTACTAATTTATATGAAATGGTCCAAACTATTTTCACTTCACATTATATGTAATAGAGTGTAATAATAATGATGAGTAATATTGTATGTAATAATTGTCTTTGGGAAAAGTCAATTACAGTGGATTTGTGAGATACTGAGTAATAGTAACAGTTATATTTGATTCTATTAAAAAAATTCCAAGTTACACCTAAAAATTACTCACAGTTATAAATTAATGCTGAAAAATAACATTGTTTATTAGAAAAAGCCAGAAGGTTCAATAAGCTTGCTTTTTTAAGCTTGTCTTGAATCTGGCCTTTGGTGGCTCATGCTGACCTCCTAGCTACCCAAAATTCTGAGATCTGAGCATAATGGTTCAAAGCCAGCCTGGGCAGAAAAATCTGTGAGACTCTTAGCGCCAATATATCTCTTGCAAACTAGAAATGGCACTGTGTCTCAAGTGGTACAGTGTTATTCTTGAGCTGAAGAGCACAGGGAGAGTGCCCAGGCCCAATATTCATGCCCCACGACATGCAAAAAGAATTGGCATGGATTTTTACTTTATTATTTCATCATTTTTTTAATGTGAAAATATGTATGGAGGGTTTACAATTACATGAACAAAGTAATGAGTACATTTCTTATCAAGCATTGTTGCCTCCTCCCTTGTTTCCCCGTCCCATCCCTGCCCATCTCACTTTCTGCCCCCCGTCCCCCTGTGCCAAAGTTGTAAAGTTCGGTTTTCGACATAACGTCTTGTATATGTCATTGTTCCAATGGGTTCACATGAATCCCAATTTGTTTTTTCCTTCCCCTCCCCAAATTATATCAACATCAAATACACTGAAAATAGAGGTTATTTTGTGGGGAAGGGACATAAAAAGCAGCAAAGAAATCATCTTGTAAATATGGTAGAAACAACAGCAAGAAAGAAAAACCATTTGAGTCCTTATCTTGGTGTTCATTTCACCTAACATCAACTTGTCTGATAGTTTATGTTTATCTCCGACATATACCAGCTATTGCAAATAAGGGAAACCATGGAAGCTAGGTTTTTTTGGCATTGATTACTTTACTTAATATAATTTTTTCCAAGTCTTTCCATTTCCTAACAAATGGAGCAATGCCATTTTTTCTGATGGAGGAATAGAATTCAATTATGTATATATAACAGATTTTTTTATTGTAAGAGTACCATACAGAGGAGTTACAATTACATGGACAAGATAACAAGTACATTTCTTATCAAGCATTGTTGCCACATTTTATCGATTCATTCATCTACCGAGGGGCATCTGGTTTGGTTCCATATCTTAGGTATGGTAAATAATACTGCAATAAACATAGTGGTGCTGGTAGCTATAGTGTGGGTTTGTTTTTGATCATTTGGGTAAATGCCCAAAAGTGGGATTGCTGTGTCATAGCGGAACTCTATATGGAGTCTTTGAGGAACCTCCATACTACTTTCCAGATGGTTGAAAAAGATTACAGTCCCACCGACATCCTGTCCCGCTTGTCTTGTTATTACAGTTCTGCATTATAGCCATTCTAACTTGGGTAAGGTGTTCTCTCAATGTAGTTTAGATTTGCATTTCTTTTACAGCTAGGAAGGTTGAGAATTTCTTCATGTATCTATTGGCTATCATTCTTTCCTCTTCAGAGAAGTTTCTCTTTAGTCTTTAGCCACTTATTTATTGTGCAGTTGCTTCTTTGAGGATTTGTTGTTGGAGGATTTAATTTTTTGAGTTCTAGGTATATTTTAGATATGAGACCCTTGTCCGTTTTATGGCTAGTGAAGATCTTCTCCCAATCCGTAGGCTTTCTATTGACCTTCCTAGCTATGTGCTTTGCCATGCAGAAGCTCTGCAATTTCATGCAATTCCATTCGTCCAAACTTCCTTTGATCTGTTGTGTTTCTGGGTCTCTATTAAGAAAATTGCAGCCTGTGCCAAGGACAAACAAGTTATCTCCCAGTTTGTCCTGCAAAGTTTTCAGGGTGTCTGCTTTGACTCTGAGGTCTTTCATTCATTTGGAGTTGATTCTTTTTTAATTTTTATTTATTTTATTGTGAAAATACTGTACAGAGTGGTTACAATTACATGGGCAAGATAATGAGTACATTTCTTATCAAGCATTGTAGCCTCCTCCTTTGTTTCCCCTTCAGGGTCATATATATGGATCTAGCTTTAGCTTTCTACAAGTGATTAACCAATTTTGTCAGCACCATTTACAGAAGAAGCTTTCTTCCATTCTATTTCTTAGCTCCTTTATCAAAGATTAGGCGGCTATAGGTCTGTGAGTTCATTTCTGGGTTTTCGATTCTATTCCATTGGTCCTGAGGTCTGTTCTTGTGCCAGTCCCAAGCTGTTTTGATTACTATGGCTTTGTAGTAGAGTTTGAAATTTGGTATTAATATTCCTCTAGCACTATTCCTTCGGTTGAACATTTTTGCTCTTCAGAGTCTTTTATTGTTCCATATGAATTTTTGGAATTCTTCTTCTATTTTCTTGATGAATGAGTTTGTAATATTGATAAGCATCACATTGAATTTGTAGATAGCCTAGGGAAGTATTACCATTTTCACGATTTGATTCTTCAAATCCAGGAGCCGGGAGGTTTTTCCACTTTCTAAGTTCCGTTTTTATTTCCTTTTTCAGGTTTTTAAAGTTTGCATCATAAAGATCCCTTACATCTTTGATTAAGTTAATACCTAGGTATTTTATTTTTTATGGGCTATTATGAATGGAGTTGCTTTCCTGATTTCAGCCATGCTTTCTCATTGTTGGCATACAAAAAATCTATTTATTTTTGAGTGTTACTTTTTCCCTTGTTACTTTGCCAACGTTTTGAATCAACATGAATAATTTCGGAGTGGAGTCGGTGGGATTATTTAAATACAACATCATGTCATCTGCATATAGGGAGAGTTTAACATCATCTTTCCCTATTTGGATCCCTTTTATGTTTGCATCTTGTCTTTTGCTGTAGCTAGGCATTTTAATACTAAATTGAAAAGAAGTAGAGAGAGGAGAGTGGACATCCTTGTTTTGTTCCTGAGTTAAGAAAAAATGGCTTTAATTTTTCACCATTAAGTACAATGCTGGCTGTAGGTTTGTCATATATAGCCTTTATTGTATTGAGGAATGTTGACTGTATTCATAGTTTTTACAGAGCTTTTATCACAAAGGGTGTTGATTTCTAATTTTGTTTCCTTGGATACTGTTTCTTGGCTCTTACTGTGGTCCTGTTGGTTTTCTATGTGTAGGATACTTTTGTTTTTTGTAGGGCTGGTTTGGTGGAGATACATTGTTTCAATGTTTCTTTGCTATGGAAAATTTTTATTCGACCTTCAGTTATGAAGGATAGTTTAGTTGGGTACAGTATTCTTGGTTGATAGTTGTTTGTCTTTAGCACATGGCATACACCATTCCAGGCTCTTCTTGCTTTAATCAGCTCTGCTGAGAAATGGATGATTCTAATTGGTTTCTGTTTATAGGTGATTGTTCTTTTCTCCTTGAGATCGTTGAGGCTCCATTCCTGGGTCTGAATTGATCCTGTGCAGATTATAATGTGACAGTGTGATATCTTGTTGTGGTTTGGTCTATTTGGGTTTCTACAAGCTTCTTACATCTGAATAGGCCTATCTTTTTGTATATTTGGGAAGTTCTCTGCTAGGTTTCTGTTAAATAAATTTTCTGGACCATTAACTTCTTTTTCTAGGTGCTCCTCTACACCCATTATCCTCAGATTAGGCTTTCTGATAGTGTATTCCAAATGTTGAATAGCTCTATCATATTTTTTGGATTTGTCTTGCATAGTTTTATGTTTTTTCTCTATAATATATAGGCTGTCTTCAATCCCCGAGATTCGATCTTCTTCATGGTCTAACCTACTGTCAAGACTTTCTACTTTGTTTTTTATTTCTTTTTCTTCTAATTGGTCGGCTTTGATGGCTTCAAAATCCTTGTTGGAGCTTTGTTTTAGATCTTGTATGAAATTCTTTACTTCCTTAATTTTGTGTTCAGTTTCTCAAATCACTTAGTTGATTGGTTATGGTTGCCCTGGACACCCATTCTTTCTGTAGGGCTCTATTCAGCATTCCATTTGGGGTCTCCCTGACTTCTTTCAGTGGTCTGTTTATGGATTCCATGAATGCCTCTATTTATCTGTGTCTAGTCTCATCCTGCTCTCATAATTCCTGTATTACTCTTTGATTAGTTTCGTCATGTTCACACAATTCCAGTAATTCTCTATGGCTGTGCTCCGCCTGCTCATGCATTTCCTGTATTTATCTTTGACTCTTCTCAACCTGCTTATGCAATTCCTGCATTAATCTTTAAGTAGCTTCCTAATAATGCTTACAAGATTCCTGTAGTAATCTTTGGTTTGCTCATCTCGCTCCCTATCATGCTCACACTGAGTACTTTGCAAGTCCAATCATTTCATTCACCATGTTTACTAGTAGTGTATGTACAGGTTTTTATGGAGCTTCTCTGGACTATTCATTAACAATTCTGTCACCTGATTAACATGAGTGGGAGTTGGGCTATCTGGACTTGCCATTTTTATTGTGCTTTTCGGCTTCTTCTGCCCATTTGGTATGAAAGCAACACAAATTTTGTGCTAGAACACTATTTTAAGGCAAGCATCAGCCAGAGTCCTGTAGCTGCACAATCAAAACGGCTGCAAATACAATCTAATTCAACAGATACAATCTATTCAACATCAAACAACTATGTATTACTGTGCTAAAAACAACAAAAAAGGATTTGGCAAACCAGAAATTATTAGCTTTAGGGAGAAGTGTGGGAACAAATAGGACTAGAGGGATGTGGAGGGGTAAAAGGGGAGTAAATTTAACCAATTCCTAATCTCAGAGAGGGAAATTGATTGGACAGAATGACAGGAGAGAAATTAAGAAAAAGAGAATTTGAGAAACAAAAACTAAATTTAAGAAGTGACACACTTAAAAATTATGTACGCTTAAAGAAATGATATGAAAAGAAGAAAAGGATAGAATGAGAATAGGGGAGGGATAGAAAGAAACATGAAAGCAAAAAATTAAAAAATATTAAAATTAGTTACGTAATAATTATGTAGGTATAAAAAGATGATACTGCTTTTAAAGAAGTTAAGCCTAAGAGCTTGTGAATTGAGTAATAAATTTCTGGATTAAGTATGTACACAATAGTGAATAAGGTCTAATAATTGACGACAGTTATATATCATGGGATGAGCAGAACAGCAATTAAGTCATGCAAAATAAAGAGAAAAAAATGAAAACAATAAAAAAAGACCAAAAGCTCAAACACACACACACACACACACACACACACACACACACACACACACACACACACACACACCCCAAAAATAAAAAATATGAGAAAAAAAGATTAACAGAAAACACTTTTAAAAAATAAAAATTTAAGAAAAGTTTCAAAAAAGAAAGTCACTCCTCTGTGGGCGGAGTTTTTTCTGCCTGGGCTGGGAGAATTTCTCCTGGGTGGAACTGACATCATAACTGACATCATAACTGTCTTCATAAACCTATCTTGTGATCGTGGAATTTCCCTTGCCAGGTAAGTATGGGAAGGGATGGGAAGGGGTAACAAAGGAGGAGGCTAAAATGCTTAATAAGAAATGTACTCATTATCTTGCCCCTGTAATTGTAACCCCTCTGTACAGTATTTTCACAATTAAAAAAACCTATTGTGACCTATTGTAACATGGTAAACCTATTGTGATCTCATCACCATTATAGCATCACCAACTAAGCATAACATCAAAATATTATTATCACTCAATATTGTGACATCATATTGCCATTGTGATATCACTGTTCCATTGGGTTTTTCAAACCTATTATGACCTCATAACATTTTACAAAACTCGAGGCCTTTGAGCCTATTAACTTGTGAACTTGCACACTTATGATGCATAAAACACAAGACAATCCAATGAGGCACATTGAAGATAACTTTATTTACACTAGAAATGGGCCTACATTTACTTTGCCATGGGCTGTACACACAGTGACAGCCCAACCCCAACCACCAAACCTCAGACGTCCAATAGGCATAGTTAATTGGTTTGCAAAACACCAACCTCCCAAATTATCATCTCCACGCTCCAAACTTCAATAGGTAAGGTTTTTTCCTTTTCCCTTATTAAGTCCTTCTTTATAGACTTTTCCTTCATTTCCTTTTTTTCTCTTCCTTCTTCTCTTTAGGCTTCTCCACTACACTTCTCTGGACGGGTGGCCAATTGTCTTCCTTCCCCTCCTGTTCTCCGTCAAATTCCACTTCTCCCAGGTCTTTCCCCTCCTGCTGTCTCACCACTTCCTTCCTTGGAGGTCATTCCTTGATTTTCTCCAATTCCATTGCTCTGAACATGCAGCCTATATATAGTTTGAACGCCTCCATCACTCCAATGGGTTTCCTACCTAACAGTTTTCAACCATCACTTCACAAACTGCCTGTTCCCCAATCAATTCTTCACAGCTCATCATGTGAGGATGACATCCTACCCCCTCCAGTAGCATGCCCTGCTCACTTGTGTGGCATGCCCCATGCACTCCAGTGAGCCAGGTCATGGGGCAACATTGATTAGTTGTCCCTGCTCATTATTAGGACCATGCTGCTTCATATATCCCCCAATATTTTTCATGTCCAATCAAATCCTTGATTCCTTCTAACCAAATCCTAAAAATTCACTTCATTCCACCAAATGAACAGGCTTAAAAGGTAAATTTAATAGAAAACAAGTAAATTATAGAAATATACTAGTTAGCACTAATTAACACTTAGTAAGTCTTATCCTTAATAGTTCATCTTGCAGCCTTCTCTGTATAGTGGTCCACTACCTATTCCACTTGAGACTGATGGATCCAATGATGTTTTCGTGCTAATTCAATAGGCGACAGTGAAGTTAGCACCACCAAGTAAGGTCCTTGCCACTTTGGTTCCAATTCAGGAACATGATGAATTTTTACCCACACCAGCTGTCTAGGCAAGAAAGAGTGGGTGGAGTTTCTTATTTTCTTTTTTCAACTCAATTTCTTAGTTTATTTCACTTACCTGGGGTCTAGTTTTTGAATTTATTTCTGAAGTGAGACTTGCTATAGAATAAACTAAACTACTCTCCTCAACAAAATTTTCCTTCCAACTGGATTTAATTTCTTATTTTATATTTGAAATTTTTATTTTCATCCTAATGTTTATTTTTTAAACACTTTTTATTATTATTATCTTTAAGTAGTTGAACAAAGAAGTTCCCATTCTACAAAACAGTACCCGAATACGAGGTGTCTGACAACATTGTCATCCATCCCTCGTAACCTTTCCCTCTCGCACCGTTTTTGTAAAAATTGAGATAGGTGATTACATATATTTCACAGTATTTTGGAATTGTGATACTTAGTTAAAGTCACAAACACATTTTAACCTTGACAAAGCACATTACTGTTATCATGGTCTAATGTTTGTTAATTCTATGAGCTTTGACAATCCAAATTATTTTTCCGACCTCAGGTGATATTTACATTTTTTTCCTTTTGCTTAATGTAGGCTATTCCCTCTTGCCCTCTTTCCCTCTCATAAACCTCTTCCCATCACTGTGTTTGGGTTGCTTAGTTATTTTTCTTCTATGTTCACTGCAGCTGATGTGCCCCTTTGTTGTATGTTGTTCCATTTTCCACTTATTGTGTTCCTCCTCCTGGCTTTTCTGCATTGCGTGCATATTTCTACCATCTACATAGTCAAGAACATGGAGTCATTAATGGTGATACAACAAAATGAGTGGCTGTCCATTGTTTCTTGAGTCCTGTTTACTTTGTCATACCTTCTTGCATTTTGACTTTAGCATCTATGTATCACGTAAACCCTATGCCGTTTGTCTCATTGTTCTTGGCTTACCTCACTCAAATAATTTGGTCTAGTTCCATCCATTTCCCTGCAAATACATTCATTTTGTCCTTTCTAATGGCTACATGGTATTCCATTGTATATAGGTTCCACATTTTTTGGATCCACTTATCAGTTGTGGCTTATCTGGGTTGTTTCCAAATCTTGGCTATTGTGAACAGTACTGCAATAATCATAGAGGTGTGTATGTCTATGTACACTGGTTCCTGTTGTTCAGAGTAGATGCCTAGGAGTGGTATGGCCAGTTCATAGGACAGGTCGATATTTAGCTTTCGTAAGTACCTCCAGATTGCTTTCCAAAGTGGTCGTATTAGTATACATTCCCACTAGCAATGTAGTAATGTTTCTTTCTTTGTATCCCTTCCAGCATTTGTCATTGGCTTAATTTAGGATGTGGGCCATTCTGATTGGGGTAAGGTGGTATCTCACAGTTGTTTTTATTTGCATTTCCCTTACAGCCAGGGATGATGAACATTTCCTTATGTATTTCTTTGTCGTTTCTATCTCTTCTTCTAATAAGTCTCACTTTAGCTTCCTTGACCATATCAATATAGGTTTGTTAGGTTTGTGAAGGGTTAGTTTCTTGACTTCACCATATATAATATAATGAATATTATAATATAATGGTATTAGACGCTTGTCTGTTATATTGCTGGTAAATATTTTTTCCCATTTCTTCCCATTTCCTGGTAATCTCTATGATTCTTTTTTTAGGCTTTTATAGGTTTCATGAAACAGACCCTCTATATCTTTAGTTAGGTTAATTCCTAGACACTTTTTATTTTGAGGTTATTGTGAATGGGGTTGTTTCTTTGATTTCCCTTTCTATTTGTACATTGTTACTATACAGAAAGTCAATTGACTTTTGTGGGTTAATTTTGTATCCTGTTCATTTGCCAAATTGGTTTATAAGTTCTAAGAGTTTGGGGATGGAGCTTTAGGGATCGGTTATTTATAAAATAATGCCATCTGCAAAAAGAGATAGCTTATCTTCTTCCTGTCCTATGTGGATCCCTTTAATGTCTTTCTCTTGCCTTATTGCTCTGTCTAAGAAATCCAGAACTATATTGAAGAAACTTGGATAAAGTGGGCATCCTTGCTTTGTTCCTGTTTTTAGGGGAATTGGTTGTAGTTTTTCCCTATTAAATATAATATTGTCCTTTGATGTACCATGTAAGGCTTTTATTATGTTATGAAATATTCCTTCTATTCCTATTTTTCCATAGCGTTTAACATAAATCAGTGCTGAATTTTCTCAAAAGCCTTTTCTGCATGAATGGAGATAATCATGTGGTTCTTGACCTTGGATCTGTTGATGTGATCGATTAGATTTATTGACTTACTTATGTTAAACCATACTTGCATCTCTGGAATGAAACCCACTTGGTCATAATGCATAATTTTTTGACCTGTTTCTGGATTCTGTTGGCTGCAATTTTATTGAGGAGCTTTGTATCTGTCTTAATCAAACAGATTGGTGTGTAGTTCTTTTTCTTGGGTCTTTGCTTAGTTTGGAGATGAATGTGATATTGGCTTCATAGAATGAGTTTGGGATTACTCCCTCTGTTTCTATTTCTCTGAAGTGCTTGAGGTCTTATAGAATTCTGTAGTGAATCCATCATGTCCTGGGCTTTTCTTGTTGGAAGAGTTCTGGTTACTTCTACTATGTCATTGTAGGTAATTAACATGTTTAATTGATTTCTTTCTTCTTGGTTCTGTTTGGGCAATTTGTATTTCTTATTTTTCAGGCAGAAAACAAATTTATTTACTGAACTGTTGCCTACACCATGTATGGTGGAGAATCATGACTTAAAGGAAGAAGTTGGCCAGGTGGGGAAAAGTGTGGCCACACTGGATTTCGACGTGACCTCAGGGTCTGGGACCCTCCTAACGTCAGATAGGAGGCTTGTGACCAGAGGTGGCCCAGGATGTGATCTAGCAAGAGTTGAAGGTGACTGCTTCCAGGTCTGCTAGTTACCTATGTAACAGATATTGGGCGGAAACTTAGCCAAGAAGTGTGGAGGTGTCCCTGTTCAAACCTTACATTCCAGCCTTTTGATAATTATAAAAAAAGGTGAAGATTCTCTCTGGCTATTTCCTGTTTGCAAGGGGTATCAACAGTAGGGGTAAAATGTTGAAACGAGATCCCCTCTGAAAGAAGGCAGAAGGCAACAGCTGTGACTTGGGCAATGAGTCCTTTGATGAAGTCTGGAGGAGGCAAGTCTCTTGGATGAAGTATGGAGAAGTCACACGAGGCATTGAGGGACTGAAAAAAATACTAGAGAGCAACTAAATGGCAAGAGGAAGACTCGGGGCTGAAAATGTTGGTAGAAATATCCCTAGCTACTTCTGATATCTGGCGACAAGGTAGAGAAGAAGTCAAGTGACAAAGGCAAGAATATAAATTCCTGTCCAATTGAAAGGTAGATAGGTATGGACAGTCTTCTTACTTCTATTGACCTCCTTGCTCTGGTTACTTTTGAAAGGGCAGGCACAAAGTGGCTGATGTGGTATCATCACCTCTTACTCTTTTCCATGTTCCTTTGTTCTGCAGACTGGCTGATTCTAAGTGTCATTGGTGGGATGGTTTTTCCCAGTTGGTATTAAAGGAGGTTTGAACTCAATTCCTGGACACTATCCCTGAACACTTCTGCTCAAGGCTAACACACTAACACTTTGAGTTATAGAAACTCGTGCAGTGTTTTCTGGTTGGAGATTAGAGGCTCAGTCCAAGATTCCAGCCTGGCTTTTTGCAGGTTAGTTGGGTGATGGAGTCTTAGGTATTTTTCAGCCAGAGCTGGATTTGAATTGCAACTTTTGTCACGAAAATCCTTTGTTATTTTCAATTAAAGCAACATGGAGATCAAATAGAATAAGTAGATCTTACCTGGTCCTTATCAAGAATTGACCAAATATTCTGCAATGTCAAAACTTGTTAGATGGGAGAATCTTTGCACAGATATGCCCAATATTTTAGAATCACATAGTCAGTACTAGCCTAAACAATACAAAACAAAAAAGGCAAAACTCAAATCCTAAAATTTTATACAACAATGTTCAGACATCTTTGCTAACAAAGCACATCAGATGGTTGGGCCTCAGTTACCAGAGTCTATGAAAAGAGCAACTTGTTAGCAAGGCACATTTGAATAGATGGATGAAGGAGAAGAAAGCTTGGTGGAAGGGTAAGGATTGGAGGGGGCCAAATCCTTCACCCACCATTTGGCCAAGATGGCAAACTCAAGATGGCAAATTTCTAAAAAAAAAATGCAAATAAAGCCTGAACAAAAAATCAAGCCTAGTTTGGCTAGCCTTTTAGAGGGAAAGTAGAATGGGTCCCCTGGACCCAGCCCATGTCCCATGCTTCATGGCACAATACACATAGTTGTAGAAAAGAAATGGAGAGATATAGAAAGTTGGACATGATTAGCAGAGAGCAAAAAGATACTGAAAGTGAACAGACTTTTGACCATTTACCATTGCAGAGGCAAAAATTGTCTAAATTTTTGAACAGCATAAAAAATTAGGTGCTCTGGCTATCCAGGGAGCACAGGAGGCATTTCAGAGGGGTTTCATGGCTCTAGCATGACTTGCAGCACCCCATTAAATGTGTAGGAGAGTCAGTCTGGTGACTGAAGGAGAGCTGACCAGGCACAAGCAATGTCCCTACTTCCCCTAGAGCAGTCTAGAGAGAAATGGGCAAGATCCCATAACCAAGCAACCTCGGGTTCGGAGTTGACCAGCCTTTCCGATAAAGGCTATAGGAACTCGTTAGCATGGTGCCACATCTGAGCAGAGATTGAGCAACAGAGAGCCATAGAGAGTAGTTTCACTCACCAGAGAAGAGAAGTGGTGTAGATGTGCATGTGAAGGCCAGCAATGGTATCGGTGAAAAGTCTCGCGTGGTGTCTGAAGACAGTTTAGTTCACAGAAAAGGAGTGGTTAGGAAATTCTAACATTTCCAACTCAATAACCCCATCTGAGTTACAGCATCATATGTAAGGAACATTATATAGGTAGGTTTCATTAGGTAGCCTATGAAGAGGATACTACACATTATTAAGGCAGGAAAAGAAGTTTATTTACTGAACTGCTGCCCCAACCTTACATGGTGGAGAAGCAGGTCCAAAAAGGAGAGGGGAGATAGCAATTTGTATTTCCGTAGAAATTCATCCATCTCTGCTAGGTTTTCCTTCCTTTGTAAGTAGAGTCTGGAATTATTTCCTTATGATTGTTTGGATGTCTTGGATGTTTGTTGTAATTTTTCCTGTGGTATCTCTGATAATATTGATTTTGGTCACCTCTCTTATTTTGTTAGTTTCTCTTGCTAGTGGTCCATCAGTCTTACTGATTTTTTTCTTATAAACAGTTTTTTGTTGTATTAATTTATTTATAATTTTCTCAGTCTCCATCTCATTAATTTCAGCTCTTATATCGTTTATCTTTTTCTGTCTAGCAACTTTAGGTTCAATATTTTTCTTGTTTCTCTAGCAGTTTTAGTTGTATCATAAGATTGTTTATTTGGTCTCTATTTTCTTGATATGTGCACTGAGAGTAATACATTTGCCCCTCAGAACTGCTTTTGCTCGGTCCCATAGGTTTCTTTGTGATGTTTCTTCATTTTCACTGAATTGTAGGAACTTTTTATTTCTTCTTTAACTTCTTCTGTGACCCATGTATTGTTCAACTTAGTTCACTTTAATTTCCATGTGTTTAAGTTTTTTCTACTTTATGCCTTGTTATTGAGAACCAGTTTGATTCCACTATGGTCAGATATAATACAGGTATTATGTCAATCCTCTTGTATTTGCTTAAGTTCCTTGTATGAACTAAGAAATGATCTATTGTAGAAAAAGTGAAGGGATTGGCAAGAGTTAGACCCTGCTGGTGTAAACGCCTGTAATTGTAGCTACTCAGGAGGCTCAGATCTGTGTATTCAGGTTCAAAGTCAGACCAAATAGGAAAGTTCATGTGGCTTTTCTGGGGTTGTTCAGCACCACAACCTACGTCATGACTGGGGTTGTTCACCACCTTTGCCACCATGGGCTGGGCTGGGCTGCTTATGCAAGCCAGTATGGAGAGGCCCTCCACCCCACCAGGACTGAGGTTTTAAACAGTTCTGTTGCCTCAGGCTTGGCTGGGCTGCTTATGTGGGCCAGTGTGGAGAGGCACAAACCGCCATGGGTCTGGAATTTTTCACTGCAGCTTTCCCCGTCCCAGTTATCACTGCCGCCCCAGGCTGGTCTGGGTTTTTCCTGTGAGCTAGTGCCAAGAGGCATTGTGCCCAGAGTCTGGGTGGTTTGCCACTACTGCCAGCTGCTGCTGCTGCTCCAGGTTAGGCTAGGCTGTTTACAACAGCAGGACAGAGGTGCCACACTACGAGTCTAGGGTTGTTCGCCACTGCTGACAGCTGCTGCTGCTCCTAACTGTGTTGGGGTGGTTGCACCAGCCAGGCAGAGGCGCCATGCCACGGAGGGTGAGGGGAATTTTCATGCCGGCTCTTCTGAGATTTCGGTTTGTAGTCTCTGTGTTGGCACTGGACCTGGGGAGTCTTCTGTGAGCCTTGGGATGTTTTTGGGTGTGTGGTCCTCAGAGAGTCCAGAGCCAGGCCACTTAAGCAACCTGGCACAAAGCTCCACCACTGAAGCTGCTCAGCGGTGAGCCCCATCACCAACAAGAGTTGGGGGAAGGGTCTTCCCACTTTACTGTCTGTGTAGGTTTTTCCCTTTTTTTTCACTTCCTGTATCTCTCTGAGTAAACGCCTCTTTTTTGTGGGTCACTTGCAGAAATGGAGCATTGAAATCCAAACACTGTATTTCATTGGAGAGAGCTGTGGTGCTTCCCTGCTGTTCCATCGCCATCTTGGCCCCTCCCCTTTAGGTGGAGTTTTTCTTTGGTGGCCGGTGGGCCTTGGTTACCAAAGGATAGGTCCCATAAAAGAATATGTTGTAAAGCCTGCAGATTGTAGCTAGACATTTCTGTTAATATAGCCTTCCCAAATTTAGGAAGCAAAGGGGGTGGTCTATCCTAAAGTATTTCAAAGGGTTTAAATCCTTTAACATAAGGGCTACATCTTGGTTGAAGGAGAGCAAAGTGGAGGAGGCTCACCTAGCCATGGATAGTCTCTGTATTTAATTTAGTTAGTTTCCTTTGAGGGCATATTCATTCTTTCTAATGCCTTGAACTCTGAGTTCTATAAATGGATTGTAACTTCCAATTTATTCCTAGAGTGTTAGTTAATAATTGAGAACTTGTGCCATGAATGCAGGGCCATCTTTGGACCCCAAAGCTAAGGGCAAGGCAAATCAAGGAATTATTGCATGCCTCAGCTCAGCCTGAAAAAGTGTCCACTATTACTAATAGATAACAATACCCATACTTTCCAGGCTTTACCTCTGTGAAGTACACTTTCCCAAATTCACCATCTGAGGTTCCTCACATATGAATTATTTCCATAGGTTCCAGCTTTTCAGCATTTACCTATTGGAAATTACCTACACACCTTACAAAATATTGTCAGGCTAAGGCCCCACTGGTTTTCAGAACATTTTTAAGTAGTGGCCTCGGGAAATTTATC
This sequence comes from Dipodomys merriami, assembly GCF_024711535.1. NCBI lineage: Eukaryota > Metazoa > Chordata > Mammalia > Rodentia > Heteromyidae > Dipodomys > Dipodomys merriami. The sequence goes on from NW_027206102.1 coordinate 6,803,371, forward strand.
AGGGTGCAAATATCTAAACGTAAACTGACAGAAAGCTTAAGCCTGTATGCATTTTTCACAAGTTCACTGTCAACATATGCACACTTATTACAACTGTTTTTGCTTGTTCCTTTAATTTTAACGACTAGTAGCTCTAGATACCCCACTGGTTTTAAAGAATGATCTCCCACGCTACCTGATCAGCTCAAATGTTTCCCTGTATCTTAGAGACTAGTTTCTTTAACTCCTATACATTACTCTGAACCTTGGAGACTTCTTCGATTTTATTCTCCTCCTTTTCTCTCAAACTTGCTTTCAAGATCACACTCTCCTATTCAATGTGCTCCTTAACCTGTAACTGTTTTGGCAGGGTCACAGGAGAGTTCCTTTGACTGGACAATTGCTGCTCCTTCTCACAACTTTGCTTGCTCTTCAGCTCCTCCCTTAAGTTCACAAAGGTGCTATTGCGAGGTATTTTTTTCCCACCTCCACCTGTTCCATTGGGACACGATGCTTCTGCATTACATTTATGGTGAAGATCTCAGCACTGTTTTGGGGCTTTTACTCTAATAGTTTCTCTTTCTAGTTTTCCACTTCAGTGTATTTTTGTGACAGATCTTTCAACTGTTTGTTTAGCTCTTCTGTTTTTCTTCCTAAAGCTCTTTCGCTTTACCCAGCATTCCCTATCAGAGCATGTGGTCCTTTAACACTTTCTGAAGAGTAACAATCTCTTTCTTGAGCCTGATATTTTCCTGTTTACCTTTCTTGGCCTCATCTTCTATGACACAGCACTTCCCCGTCTTCTCTGCTATCTACTCGTTCCTTCTTTCTCTAATGCTTTGAATTTCTGGTGACATTCTTCAAATCTTATAATCGACATGTACTTCAGCCTAATACATTCTTATATCAGATCCAGCTCCTTTTTCATGGCCATGATTTCTTTTTTTTTCTTCTTTTGTCGGTCGTGGGGCTTGAACTCTGGGCCTGAGCGCTGTCCCTCAGCTCTTCAGCTCAAGGCGAGTGCTCTACCACTTGAGCTACAGAGCCACTTCCGGTTTTCTGGTGGTTTATTGGAGATAGGAGTCTCATGGTCGCTCCTGTCCGGGCTGGCTTTGAACCGCGATCCTCAGATCTCAGCCTCCTGAGTAGCTAAGTTTACAGGCATGAGCCACCAGCGCCCGGCCATGGCCATGATTTCTTAATGCAGCATCAGAATCTCTTCTTGGCCTCATTTGTGGTTAACAAGGATGGCTTCTGTCAGCCTCTGATCTGTGATCCCCTAATTTGCCTCATGCTCACCAAGGCTACTGTACTTGAATTTCATTTGATTCTGAGTGTTTTCTAGGTTCCTTTTGAGGATTTTCTTCTCATTTTTGACTCTCACAAGTTTCTAATTTATATCTTCAAATCTTTTCTTCACATCAAATAATTCTCTCTCTTTTCTCCAGTTTGCTCTTCTATGTGCTTTTAATCTCTTGGTGGGTCTTTGACTGGCACATATTGGTGATTCAGTCTTTTATAAGCCTGTTTTTTGAGATAGAAGTGTGTGAATATTTTCTTTGTCACATTTCTTCTTAAGTTCAGAAGGCTGCTTTTTAAATTAAACACAATTGGAATTCAGAGCCCCATGCTCCTTTGCATATTTCTCAGAGATATGAACACATTTTCCAGATGGTTAATGTGATTACTTAACCTGTCATTTTCTATCTTTCTCCTCCTTGAACATTCCTTTTCCCAATGTCCATTTTGCTTGCAATAATCACACTGATCTAGTTCTAGAGGTTCCCTACTGTCAGTTGCAACTGAATTGTACTGTCTTTGCCAATGAGTTCTTCATCCCTATTCTGGTGCTCCTACCAAAACTCAAACCCCCTTATTAAGCCCTTTTTCCAGGGTATCTCTGTTATCAAATACCCACTGGGCAACCACTTCCAACTTAAAATACACCTTTCCCTCAAAACCTTCTAACTTTTGAAGGTTTCTTCTAATATCTGGGGCTGACTGGGTAACAAAGGCCATATTTAGGGATTTTTGATTCTCCAGGGCTTCAAGATCTATAGGCTTATAGGTCCTATAGGCTTCTGGGAAATGTTCCAGAAAAGCCTTAAGGTACTCACTGGGGAACTGTATCATCTCACTCACTTTAGATTGATGACTTGGCTTTCTAGCCACTGTGGTATTCCTGCTAACCGAACCTGGCAATAATTGGTAAGCATTTCCATACCTCGATCACTGTTAGTCTCAGCTTGGGAAAATCTGAGTAAAGACTTGCTCCAATTGGTCTGGTTCAATAGTAGGCTTAATGTCTGGTCCAAGGACTACTTTCAAGTCACCGAGCAGGATTCACTCCCTTTTCTACAAGGTGAAAAGCGCCTGTAAAATTTGCTGACACTTATCCCAGATGTGCTTGTTTGTGAAAATTGCTATCGCTAAGGAGGTAATAAGCCCCTGGTTTTTTTTCTGAAAAAGATGGATTTTTCTGTTTCCAGTTATACAGGTCACTAGTGGTAAAGGGAACATATATTAGAAAGGGGACCTGCTCACCATCTCCTCCATTTTCCTGTTTCAAGGGTAAGAAGGCTAACATACCACATTGTACAACCTCAGGCTGGTACAAGTAACCACTTTTGTTATGGGAGGACATAACATTAGAGGTGCTGATGGCAAAGAATAGGAAAGAGAGTACATCAGTGCATCTTCCTCTGAGGGACTCTATAAGCCTGGGGGAGAATTTTTTGGATATGACAACTTTAGTCCTTGTTTTCCCATCCTGAGAAAAGGACTAAACAGAAGTGCATACAGGACACTGATAGAACTATCAGCATACACACAGAGACCAATAGCCACAGACACTTAACTCACATGTCCCACACCTTTCAATGTTGAACTCTACATAATGTCCCAGATGACAGACAGAACATCCCAGATTGCCTCTTGAGGAGGTCACAGATGACCTCTGGAGGACGTCACATATGTCCTCCCTAGGAGGCATTAGATGACCTCTCATGGAGGATCCAAATGGCTTCCCAAGAAGTGTCAGATGACCTCCAAAGGAGGTCCCAGATGTCCTCTCAATGAGTCTGAGATTACCTCTCAATATCTCAGATGGCCCCTCAAGGAGGCCACATATGAACTCCAGAGGAGGTTCCAGATAACCCTGTTGAGAAAGCCACAGATGACCTCCAGAGAAGGTCATATATGGTTTCTCAAGGAAGTCCCAGATGATGTCCAAGACGGTCATATTTTTTTCATCAAGATGACCCAAGATGACCTCCTAAAAATGCTCCAGATGACCTCATAAGTGGTCCTAGATTGCCTCTTAAAGAATCCCCAATGACTACTTTTGAAGAGTTCTCAGGTGGCCTCCTGAATAAGCCCCAGATGACCTCTGGAGAAAGTCCAAGATGGTCCCTGAAGGCCCCTGATGATCTCCAGGGTAGGTCTCAGGTGGCTTCCCAAGGAAGTCGCAGATGTACTCATGATGAGGTTCCAGATAACTTCCAAAGGAAGCCCTACAGGACCTCTCAAGGAGGTTCCAGCTGGCTTCCCAAGAAAGCCCTACATGACCTATCAAGGAGTTCCCAGATGGCTTCCCAAGGAAGCCACAGATGACCTCCAGATGGAGTCCCAAAACAGGCTGGCAAGCTTGCCCAGACATACCCCTAGAGGTACCTAAATTACTTTTGTTCATGTTGGTCCTCCGGAGACAAACATTTGAGGTCGATTCTCAACCCTGAAGGCTGACACTCTCACCTATGGGGATTTTTCCCTGGGGCCAAGGCCTGATGCCATCCAAATGGATTATATCGATGGGGGTCTCCAAATATTAGAACCTCTATTGTTCAGGAGAATCCATCGAGACACAAAAGGCAAGCATTTTATCCCCCTTCCTTTAGTCTATCCTTCACTGCAGACCTATACTTCCTTCAATGTCTTTCCCTTTTTCCCTTCTACCAGTTCTTTCTTCTCTTCAGGCCTCTCCACTCTCCACAGGCCTGAACTGCTTTGCCTGGGTCAGTTGCCATCCTTTACTTCCTGCTCTTCCTCAACTTCCTCTCCTCTCAGGTCTTTCCCTTTCTGTTATCACACAAGCTCCCTCCTTCCAAGACTTTTCCCTTTTTCTCTTCTCTTCCATTGCTCTGAATAAGCAGCCTATATAAAGTCTGTAACCCTTCTCCACACCAACTGCTTAACAGTTTTCAACTGTCACATCCCAAACTTCCCACAGCCCAATCACTTCTTTTTTTTGTTTTGTTTTGTTTTTTTGGGTCCAGTCGTAGGGCCTGAACTCTGGGCCTGAGTGCTATCCCTCAGCTCTTCAGCTCAAGGCTAGTGCTCTACCACTTGAGCCACAGCGCCACTTCGGCTTTTTTCTTTTTGCTTATGTGGTGCTGAGGAATCAAACCCAGGGCCTCGGGTATGCAAGGCAAGCACTCTACCACTGAGCCAACTTCCCAGCCCTAGCCCAATCACTTCTTAACAGCTTAACACTTGGTGATTACTGTCCCAAGCCTTCCTACAGAATGCTCCATGTTATTTGGTGGCATACTTTGTCCTCTCCAGCTGGCCAAGAGATGGGGCCACGCTGATTATCAGACCCTATAGATTATCAGGACCGTGCTGATAATTACAGTATAATCCTTGTGAACTAATAGCAATTGAAATTGGAAATTTGATTGTGATATTACAAACTCATTGTGACATCACAAACCCATTTTGACATCATCACCACCACGACATCACAAACTCATTGTGATATGATTGTCATTGTGACATCATGATTCCATGACATCTCAAATCTATTATGACCTCTTAGCTCCTTTGGAAAATAACATTCCCTTTTCAACATCACAGTCCCTTTGTGTACCCAAATCCTTGTTGTTAACTAATGACAATTGAGATCAGACATGCCATTATAACATCAAAAAGTGTTTGTGGCATCCTCAAGAGTGTGACAGCACTTTTTCCTTATGAGAGCATCAGCTCATTGTGACATCACCAAACTCAATGACATAATCGCATTATGACAATTCTCATTCTGACATCATAGTCAAATTGTGAATGCTTATTCCGTGATTTCATTGTATTCAAAATATGGCATGGGAATTGCTATCAGAAACGAATTTTTGTGCCTACATAACAATTTTGATCTGGGTGCTTATGGCTCATGCCTGTAATCCTATCTACTCAGGAGGCTGAGATCTGAGGATCACGGTTCAAAGCCAGCCTGGGCAAGAAAGTCCGAGAAACTCTTATCTCCAATAAACCACACAAAAAACGGAAGTGGCGTTGTAGCTCAAGTGGTAGAGTGCTAGCGTTGAGCTGAAGAGCTGAGGGACAATGCCCAAGCCCAGAGTTCAAGCCCCACAACCGACAAAAATAATTGATATCATAATCACTTTGTGCCATCACAGTGCCATTCTGATATCATTAACACAATGTGACATCACAAACCTCTCCTCTCCTCATAACTTTTGTGACATGCTTACATTGTGATATCTTAGACCTTTTTGCCCTCACAATTTGTTTTCAACCTCATATTTCATGTATGACATGAGATAACAGTAATCCATTGTGTCATCATGACCATTGTGACATCACACTGACAGATGCCATGATCATCATGTCACATTGTGACATCACAAAAGGTTTTGATCTCACAATTATTTGGTGATGCCATACAGGTAAGGGGTCACAGTAGGTCTATGATGTCACAATTGGTTGGTGATATTAAAATGGCATAAAGGATCTCATTTGTCATGAAATCACAGAGAATATGACTTCACAAATGGACCGTGGTTTCTCCAAAGGCATGTGTTGTCAAAAATGTGATGAAATCCTAGGAGGATTGTGATGTCACAGTGTGACACAATGTTCATGATGTCTGTCAGTATGATGTCACAATGGTCATGATGTCACAGTGGATTTCTGATATCACATATCATAACTGAAATATGTTTGAAAACAGATTATGAGCTCATAAATGGCCTAACACATCACAATTACAGCACATCACAAGATGTATGAGGACAGAGAAGGCTTGTGATGTCACAGTGTGTTAGTATATCACCATGGCACTGTGATGTCACAATGGGTTGGGCATGTCAAAATGACATGATTGTTCTCAATGGTCTTTAACTTACAATGAGTATATGAGTTACAAAGGGACTGTGGTTTCTCTAAAAGTATGTGTTGTCACAAATATATTGAAATCCTAAAAGGTTTTTGATGTCAGAATTTGACACAATGGTTATGACATCTAACAGTGTGATGTCACCATTGTCATGATGTCACTCAGAATTTGTGATATCAAATGTCATATGTGAAATCTAATGAGGTCGACAACAGATCATGAGGATGAAAAGGGCTAAGGTATCAGAATTGCAGCATGCCACAAAAGTTATGATGAAAGGTTAGGTTTGTAATGTCATGGTGGGTTAGTGATATCACAATGGCAATGTGATGTACAAATGGATTGTAATGTCACAATGGTTATGATTCACGGTTTGTTTATGATATCAAAGTACAGGCCAAATTTGAAATAGAATGAAATCACAATTAAAGGTATTCATGTCTATGATGTCACGATGACCATGTGAAGTTCTAATTCTTTCATATCATTTTAGTTTTGTGATTTCACAATTATCAGATGGTGTCACAATGACAATGTGATGTCACAATTGTGATGATCTCAAAAATGTTTCTGATGTTAAAATGTCATGTTTGATTCTCAATTGTCAATAATTCACAGTGGAGATTTGGGTACACAAAAAGATTGTAATGTCACAAATCTATTTTTTCAAAGGTTATAAAAGGTCATAATAGATTTGGAATGTCACAAAGTGATCCTGGTGTCAAAACAGCAATGTCACAATGGGTTTGTGATGTCACAATGGTGATGAGGTCACAATGGGTTAGTTATGTCATGAGTTTGTAATATCACAATTATTTTTCCAATTTCAATTGCTCCTAGTTCACCATGAGGACACTGTAATAACCAGCAGTGCCCCTATAATCCACTGGAACAGATAGTCATCATGACCTCCTGGTCTGGACCAACAGAGAGGGGGGTTCATGCCACTGGAGGAGGGCGGACACGCTGCTGAAAGAGATAAAATGTCAAGCCCCACATGGTGAGCTGCCAAGAAGTAATTTGGGCATGGACATTAGGGAAGTGATGATTGAAAACTGTTATTCTTGAAACATATTGCAGTGGAGGAAGGGTACAGCCTATATATACGCTGCATGTTCAGAGCAACAGAAGGGGAGAGAAAAAGGGGAAAGGCCTGGAAGGAAATAAGTGATGAGACTGCAAGTGCGTAAAGACCTGGGAGGAGAGGAAACTGAGGGAGAGAAGGAGATGAAGGACGGCAACTGGCCACCTGGTCAGGGCAGGACAAGCCTTTCAAGAGTAGAGCAGCCTGAAGAGAAGAAGGGAATGGTGGAAGGAAAAAATGAAAAGACCTGAAAGTTAGGACAGGTCTTTAGAGAAAGAGGATGAAGTGAAAGGAAAAAGCATTTTACTTTGAAATGTGGAGCTTTGGAGATCATTATTTTGGAGATTTGTTGTTTGCAGAACAGTTAACAAATGGCTGGGCTGCTCTTTGAAGTTCTGAGGGTCCATGGTTGAGGCTGCATTTAGCTCTGGGCATCCAGCCCAGGTCAAGGTAGTCGCCTGTTACAAAATTTAAGACGACAAGACAGTTTTGTGATGTTACATTCCATTAATGATTTCACAATGTCAATATGAGGTCACAAAGGGATTGTAATGTCATAATGGTGATGTGGTCACAATGGGTTTCTAAAATCAACCTATATGCCACATTTGAGATAGAATTAAATCACAGAATAGGCAATCACATTGTCTCTATGACCTCACAATGAAAATGTGATGTCATAATGCTATGATGTCATTGTCATTTTGGGTTGTCACAATGGGTTGATGTTATCCTAAAAACAATGTGACTGGAGATGATGTCCCAAAGCATTTGTAATGGTACAATGTCATGTCTGATGTCAGTTGTCCTTTGTTCACAATGAGGATATGGTTACCCAAAGGGACTGTGATGTCACAAACACCATGTGCTTTTTCAAAGGTGCTAAGAGGTCACAACAGGTTTGGGATGTCACAAGGTGATTGTGATATCACTGTGGCAATGTGTTGTCACAATGGGTTTGTGATGTCACAGTAGTGACAAGGTCACACTCAGATAATGATATCAAAATTAATTTGTAATATCACCATTACATGTCCAATTTCATTCTACTAGATCACAATGAAGATACGAGTTCACATAAGGAGCTAGAAGTCAGAAAGGCCATGAATTTTGTAAAATATTATGAGGACATAATAGGTTGGTGAAAATGCAATGGGACAGAGATTTCCCATTGGCAATGTAATGTTACCATTACATGAGATAGTATTGTTTTGAAGTCACAAATAGTTGGTGATACCATACAGGTGATGAGGTCACATAGGTTTGTGATTTCACAATGGGATGATGATATTACAATCTCATGCCAGATCTCTAATTGACAATTATGTAAGTTCTCAGGGAAAATGATGTATCCAAAAGCATATGTTGGCACAAGTGTAATGAGTCTTAACAGGTTTGTGATGTCACAATGTGTCTCAGTAGTCATGACATCTGGCAGTGTGATGTCACAGTGGTCATGATGTCCCAGTGGATTTCTGATATCACGTTATACCTGAAGTGTTATGATTTAAACAAAGAGGCCAAAGAGATCACACTGGCAGCATGTCAAAAAATTATGAGGATGGGACAGTTTTGTGATGTCACAGTGGGTTAATGATATCATAATGGCAAGAGGTGTCATCAAAGTATTGTGATGTCATAATGGTTATGTGGTCACAATGTATTTCTGATATCAACCCACCTGCCACATTTGAAATAGAAAAAAAATCAACGAATAAGCATTCCAATGTATCTGTGACATCACAATGACAATGTGATGTCATAATACTATGATGTCTTTTTGGTTTATGATGTCACTGTGGGCTGATGTCATAATGACAATGTGATGTTACACTGGTAATGATGTCACAAAGGTTTTGCGATGTTAAAATGGCATGTCTGATCTCAATTGTCTTTAGCTCAAAATGAGGATTTGGGTACACACAGGGCCTCTGATGTCACAAAGGCCATGCTTTCTTTCAAAGCTTCCAAAGTCATAATAGGTTTGGGATGTCACAATGTGATCATGGTGGCACAATGGCAATGTGATATCACAATGGATTTGTGATGTCATCACAGTGATGAAGTCACAACGGGTTAGTGATGTCTCATCAAGTTTGTAATATAACAATGATGTATACAATTTCAATTTCTTCTAATTGACTATGAGGATACTGTAATAACCAGTGGGGACAGAATTATCGTGGGAGCCAATAATCATTGTAAATTCTTGGCCTGACCCACCAGAGAGAGTTGGGAATGCCGCCAAAGGTGGAGGTGTCAAGTCTCACATAGTGAGCTGTCAAGAAGTGATTGAGCATTGGGCAGTTTGGAAAGTGATGGTTGAAAACTGTTAGGCAGGATACCCGTTGGAGTGAGGAGGTGTACAACGTATATATAGGTTGTATTTTCAGAGCATTGGAAGGGGAGATAAAAATGGGAGCTACCCGGATGGAAGAAAATGGTGAGACAGCAGGAAGGGAAAAACCTGAGAAGAGAGGAAGTTGAGGGAGAGCAGAAAGTTGGCATGTGGTCACTGCGGCAGAGTAGGGCAGGCCTGTGGAGAATGGAGAGGCCTAAATAGAAGAAGGAAAGGGTGGAAGGGAAAAAGGGAAAGACCAGGAAGGAAGGACAGGCCTATAGCGAAGGAGGGAGGAATTGAAAAGTAAAAAGCCTTGCCCATGGATGTTTGGAGCTTTGGAGATCATAATTTTTTGGTTGTTTCTTTGCAGACCGTTAGGGCTGCCCATTAGAGGTCTGAGGTTTGGTGGTCAAGGCTGCTCTTGGACCTGGGTATCCAGTCCAGGATAAGGTAATCACAGTCCCCTTTCTAGTGTAAATTGGTTTATTATATTAAATGTGACTCGATTGTTTGTCTTCTTGGCGTTGAGGTCTATGAACACGAGTTCACAGACAAAGCTTGAAGTCTCAAAGGCCATGGATTTTCTAAGATGTGATGTGGCCATAAGAGGTTTGTAAAAACACAATTGGACAGTAATATAACAATGGCAATACCACAATATCATGTCAAAATAATGCTTTGATACCACAATTAGTTGTTGATGCCATTCTCGTGATGAGGTCACAATAAGTTTGTGATGTCACAATGGGTTCATGATGTCAGTGTGACATGGCAGATCTCAATTATCATTAATTGGCAATGAATATATGAGTTCAAAAAGGGACTGTAATGTTTCCAAAGGTATGTGTTGTCACAAATGTGATGCCATTCAAACAGTTTTGTGATGTCACAATGTGACATAATGATCATGATATCTGGCAGAACAATGTGACAGGGGATTTATGATATCACATGTCATGCCAGAAATATGAGATTGAAAACAGATTATGGGCTCACAAAGGACCTAACATATGACAATGGCAGCATGTCACACAATTTATAAGGACAGGACTGGTTTGTGATGGCACAGCAGTTTAATGATACAACAATGGCAATGTGATGTCACAAAGGATTGTGATATCACAATGTTTATATGGTCAAAATGAGTTTCTGAAATAGAATGAATTTACAGAATAGGCCATAACACTCTTACATCTATGATGTAACAATGTCACTGTGATTTATAATGCTATGATGCCATTGTCGTTTGGTGATATCACAAATGAGCTGATGGTGTCATAATGACAATATGATGTCACTGCTGATTTATGGTGTTAAAATGGTTATGGGGTCACATTATGTTTCTGATATCAACACACAGGTCAAAATTGAAATAGAATGAAATAGCCGGGCATGGGTGACTCATGCCTGTAATCCTAGATACTCAGGCGCCTGAGATCTGAGGATAGCAGCTCAAATCCAGCTCAGGCAGGAAAGTCCATGAGATTTATCTCCAATACAACCACTAGAAAACCAGAAGTGGCACTGTGGCTCAAGTGATAGAGAGCTCATCTAGAGCTGAAGAGCATGGACAACACCCAAGCCCAGAGTTCAAGCCCCATGACAGACAAAAAATTAAGATTAAAAACAGGCATTCACAATCTGTCTATAACATCACAATGACAACGTGATCTCATAATGTTATCTTGTCATTGTAGTTTTGTGATGTCAAAAGTAGTTGATGCTGTCATAATGACAATGTTATGTCACACTGGTGATGTCACAAATGGCATGTTTGATATCAATTGCCAGTTCATAATAAGGGTATAGTTACACAAAGGGGCTGTGGTGTCACAAAGACCATATGTTTTTTCAAAGGTGCTGAGGTCCTAATAGGTTTGGGATGTTGCAATGTGATAATGATGTCAAATGGCAATGAAAGCTCACAATGGGTTTGTGATGTCACATTGGTGATGAAATCAAATAGTTTTGTGAAGTCACATCTCATAATCACATGACCAATTTTAGTTGCTACTATATCACGATGAGGGTATGAGTTCACAGGAGAAGACAAGTAAAAAAGGCCATGAATTTTCTAAAATGCTATGAAGATATACTAGGTTTTTGAAAACACAATAGAACAGTGATATAACAATGGCAATGTGATGTTGCAAAATGATGACTTAATAATGTTTTGATATCACAATTGGTGATGCCACATTAGTGACGAGTTTACAAGAGTTGTATGATGTTACAATGGGTTGGTGATATCAAAATGTGACATGTGATCTCAATCGTCATTAACTCACAATGAGTATATGAGCTCAAAAAGGGACTGTGATGTCTCTAAAGGCATGCTTGTCACAAAAGTGAAGTCCTAACAGGTGTGTGTTGTCAGAATGCGACAAAATACTCATAATATCTATCAGTGTGATGTCACCATGATGTAGATGTCACACTGGATTTGGGTATCACATTTCATACCTGAATTGAGTATGAGAGGATTATCATTTCACAGTGGTTTAGTGATATCACTATGGAAATGTGGAGTCAAAAGGGATTGTGCTACCACAATGGCTAGTAGATCACAATATGTTCTTACTATAGTAGGTTTGTGCTGTCACAATTGGCTGGAAATGTCACAATGGCATGCCGAATCTCAATTGTAATTAATTCACAATGAAGATATGAGTTCACAAAGGGACTGTCTTGTCTCCAAAGACCTGTGTTGGCACAGATGTGATGAAGTCCTAACAGATTTGTGAGTTCACAATGTGACACCATGGTCTTAATGTTTATCAATGTGATATCACAATGGTCATGATGTCAGAGTCAATTTCTGATATGAAATGTCATACCTGAATTATTATGAGTTTGAAAACAGATTCTAAGCTTACTAAAAGCCTATAATATACTAATGACAGCATATCACACAAGTTATGACTAAAAACTCATGCTCTTTGAAGCTTGATTCTTTCTTTGAAATTGTTTCCTCATTGTGAGCTAGTAGAAATTGAAATTGGATATGTCATTGTAATATTACAAACTCATAGTGACAATAGTGACATCACAAACTCATTGTGAACTCATCACTACTGTGACATCACAAACCATTGTGACATCACATTGCTGTTGTGCCTTCACAATCACATTGTGACATCACAATGCTACTGTTAACTCAGCACCATTTAAAAGACACATGACCTCTGTGGCATCAAAGACCTTTTGTTTACCCATATCTTCATAGCGAACTAATGAAAATTGTGATCACAGATAGCATTGTATCATCACAAATACTTTGAGCAAAAATTATGACTGTGAAGTCACATTGTCATCATGACACCATCATCTCATTGTGACATCACCAAATCCCAATGACACCATTCCATTTTTTCTTTTTTTTTCTTCTGTGCATTTTTTATTGTAAGTATAGTGTACAGAGGAATTACAGTTACATGAGCAAGGTAATGTGAATGCCTATTCTTGGATTTCATTCTATTTCAAATGTGCCATGTGGGTTAATATCAGGAAAACATTGTGAACTCATAACCTTTGTCACATCAAAATCTCTTTGTCACAGCACATTGCCTTTGTTACATCACTAACCCACTGTGACATCAAACCTCTCCTGTCCTCATAACTTTTGTGACATGGCATTGTGATATCTTAGGCCTTTTGTGAGTTGAAAATCTGCGTTCGACCTCATATTTCAGATATGACATGAGATATCTAAAATCCAGTGTAACATCATGATATCACACCGCTGGACATCATAACCATTGTATCATTTTGTGACATCTCAGACCTGTTCGTTCTTCACCTTTTTGACTACATATACTTTGGTGACATCAGAATCCCTTCCCAAACTCATATACTCGTGCTGAATTAATGACAATTGAGATCCCACATGCCATTGTGACATCATCAACCCCTTGGGACATCTCAAATCTATTGCAACCTCCTCATCAGTATGGCATCACCAATTGTGACATCAAAACCTTATTATAACATGATGTTGAGACATCACATTGTCATTGTGAAATCACTGTTCCATTGGGTTTTCACATAGTATGACCTCATACTGTGAAGCTTATTCTATCACCTGGTATCCCCATATTGAATTATGAGTAATTGAAATTAGATGTATCATTCTGAAATTACAAACTGTGACATCACAAAACTATAGTGACCTCATCACCACTGTGACATTAAAAACCCCATGGGACATCTCATTTCCATTGTGACATTACGGAGCACATTGTGCCATCCCAAACCTATTATGACCTCTTACCACATTTGAAAACACACATGGCCTCTGTGACATCACAGAACTTTTTTGTATTCATATCCTCATGGGGAACTAATGACAACTGACATCAGACATACTATTGAAATATTAAAAAATCCTTTGTGACATCATCATAATTGTGACATCATGTTGCCACTACACCATCAGCTCATTTTGACATGTAAAACTACAATGCCATCATAGCATTGTAACACCACATTGTCATTCTGATGTCATAGACACGTTGTGTTTGCCTATTATGTTATTTGATTCTACTACTAATGTGGCATGACAGTTGTTATCTGAAGCCCATTGTGAGTTTGTGACCATTGTGATATCACGATGCCTTATTAGCATCACATTGCCATTGTGATGTCACATTGCCAAATTGATGTCACAAAGGGATTTTGTTGTGACAATGGTTATGATATCAAAATGAGTCTCTGATATCATCCCACATGCCACATTTCAAATACAATGAAATCACAGATTAGGCATTTATAATGTGTCTATGTTATCACAATGACATAATGGCAAATGCTATAATGTCATTGTAATTTTGTGATGTCACCATAAGCAAAAAATGTCATAACAACAATGTGATGTCACACTGGTTATGTGGTCACACAGGGTTTATAATGTTACAATGGTTATGAGGTCACAATGTGTTTCTGATAGCAAGTCATATGCCACTTTTGAAATAGAATGAAATCACAGGATATACAATCACAATGTGTCTGTGACAGCTTTCTGTTTTGGGGGGAGGGGTCCGGTCATGGGGCCTGAACTCTGGGCCTGGGCACTGTCCCTCAGCTCTTCAGCTCAAAGCTAGCACTCTACCACTTGAGCCACAGTGCCACTTCTGGCTTTTTTCTTTTTGCTTATGTGGTGCTGAGGAATCGAACCCAGGGCCTCATGCATGCAAGGCAAGTGCTCTACCACTGAGCTACCTTCCCAACCCCTATGACAGGAAAATGGCAATGCGATGTCATAATGCTATGATGTCACTGTAATTTGGTGATGTCACAATGAGCTGATGGTATCATAATGAGAGTCTGATGTCACACTGGTGATGATGTCACAAAGGATTTATGATGTCACAATTTCATGTCAGATCTTAATTGCCATTAGTTTATAGTGCGGATAAGAGAATGAAGTCATGACATACACAAATGAACTGTGATGACACAAAGGCCATGATTTTTTGTCAAATGTGCTAACGTTCCTAACAGGTTTTGGTTGTAAACTGTTAATTGAAGAGCTAAAGTAACTCATTTTAAGATCAAGCTCCCTGAGCTGTGCTGACCTCAGAGTAACCAACAAAGAGTGCTGTGCTGCCAAAGAAAAAAATAGCTCTCAGGAAAACCACAGGTTGCCACCAAACCTGCCCACCCGTAAGGAACAGAACAGTTGCAAATGTGTTCCATCAGAAAAAGGGAAGTGCAGTCAACGTGGACTTAAACCCCCTGAACTTGTGAACTTGCTTGTGTGCAAAACCCCTAAACTTGCTTGTGTGGAAACCCCCTGAACTTGTAAAGTTGTTTGATAGTATAAAAGCTGTGCTAATTTTGTGCTCGGGACCTCTTAGCGTCACCGGTTACCGAGTTTGTGGAGGACTAAGCTCGAGCTTGCAATAAACGACTCTTTGCTGTTTGCATTGCTGGTGGTCTCTTGTGGTCTAAGAGGAGGTATCCGAAAATCGGGTACTTCATTAATGATATAAAAATGGGTTAGTGATGTCAAAACAAGTTTGTAAAATCACATCTTATTTCAAATTTCAAATGCTACAAGTTCAAAATGATACAAGTTCACAGAAAGAGTTTGATGTCCCAAAGGCCTGAATTTTCTAAGATGTGATGAGGTCATAATAGGCTTGTGAAAGCATGATGTTACAGTAATATCACAATTGCAATATGATGTCAAATTATAATGTCATAAGAGTGTTGTTATGTCACAATTAGCTGCTGATGCCATAATATTGATGAGTTCAAAATAGTTTTGTGATGTCGCAGTAGATTGGTGATGTGACAATGTCATTCCAGACCTTAATTGTCATTAACTCCCAATGAGTGTATGAGTTTAGAATGGGATTGTGAGGATTCCAAAGGTATTTGTTGGCACAAATGTGATGAAGTCAGAACAGATTTGTGATGTGACAACAGAACAGATTTGTGATGTGACAATGTGACAGTGTGATGTCTAGCAGTGTGATGTCACAATAGTCATGATGTCACAGTATATTTCTAATATTTCATGTCATACCTGAAATAATGAGGTAGAAAAGAGTTTGAGCTCTCAATGGACCTAACATTACACAGTGGCAACCTGTAATAAAACTTATGAGGACAGGACATGTTTGAGTTGTCACAGTTATTTAGAGATATCACAATGGCAATGTTATGTCACAAATGGATTGTGATGTCACAATGGTTATGAAGTGAAAATATGTTTTTGATATGTAACCATATGCAACATTTGAAATATAATGAAATCACATAATAGGCATTCATAATGTATATATGATGTCACAATGACAATGTAATGTAATAGTGGTAAGATGTCATTACAGATTTGTGATGTCACAATGAGCTGATGTTGTCATAATGACAATGTGCTTTCACACTGATGATTATATTATAAATGCTCTGTGATATTACAATGGCATATCTGATCTCAATTGACATTTCACAACGAAGATATGGATACACAAAGGGAATGTGATGTCACAAAGGCCATGTGTTTTATTTCAAAAGTGCTAAAGATGTCATAATGGGTTTGGGAGGTCTCAAGGTGATTGTAATGTCACAACAGCAATGTGACATCACAATGGCTTTGTGATGTCACATTGGAAGTGAGGTCACAATGGACAAGACAGGTTTGTGATGTCACAACAGGTTAATGATATCACAATGGTATTGTGAGTTCACAAAGGGAATTTTCATATCACAGTGGCTTTGAGGTCGCAATGGATTTCTGATATCCACCAATATTGCTCCCTTGAATTAGAATGAAATCACAGAATAGGCATTCACAATATGACTATAATGCCACTATGACATATGATGTCATAATACTATGATATTTAAGTTTAGTGATGTCAAAATGGCATGTCTAATCTTATTAGTCATTAGATTACCATGAGGATTCCAAAGGTTGCTATGTGGTGAGTCTTTAAAAAGCCACATTGTGCTGAGTCCATTACACAAGGTTCTTTGTGCTATTTTCTCAAGTGTGCTGTGTGCTGTCATCCCAAAGTGTTCTATGTTCTGAGTCCTTGAGAGTTAGGTATTCCCGACAATAACACACACACACACACACACAAACACACACACACACACGCACACACACACACACACACACACACAAAGGGAGGGTCATCGTGCACCTGCTTGGTGTGTGGGGTGGATGGAAAAGATTCTCCCCCAGTGCTTGGACTGAGGGGAGATTCGATCACCCTGGGCAGCTGCTAGTTTTGGGGTAAGCCCTGAGATGAGGTGAGGCTGCTTCTGCCATGGCCTGGTAGCCTTATGGCAGACTCAGGGCAGCACAAGGCTAAGAGGTAGGGGACATGGCAGAGGGGGGAGGGGCATGACCAAGTGGAGGACAGGGAATGGGAGAGGAGGCACATAGCTGCTGCAGCCAGGGGCTGACATGGTTGCGCAGTGGAGGCAGGGCAGACATCTAGAGAAGTGGTGGCAGAGAGAGAGAGCAGAGAGATGAGGAGCCACATTCACCAGGGGAGGCTGCTTCAATGGCTGGCCTCTGCTGCTGTAGGAGCACAGGTCTGGCCCAGGAGCACAGAGCACAAAGCCAGCATAGCAGGCACATCCCTCCCACAGGCCCAGGGAGGCTCAGAGGCCAAGTAGGCCCTGAGTCCAAGGTCCCTGTTCCAGGAGCTCAGCTGGGGCTGTGGCACGTTTAGCCCTGCCACCCGCTTGCCTCTGTCCTGGCCCCTCTCCTGCCCTCTCCGCGACATCACGTTTCAAACATGTCGCTGCTGGCTTGGACCAGCAGTGCCTCTCGGAGTCATTCAGCGATAGTGTGCCCCAGGCCAGATGGTGGCCCTGACCACTTCCTGTCCACGCCCCCCCTGTCCTCTACTCTGGGCCCGAGCACCTGCCATGATGCTGCCATTGCTGCCCTCTGCACCTAGAACAGCAGCCTACAGCTTCTCCCAGAAGCACACATTAGTGGACATCACGTGGGCCCACACCTCGTGACCTCTCCCAACTCCCCTTCCCCCAACCCACAGCCACGACTCCTGCCTCCCTTCTCGCATCCCAACCTTGCCTCACTAACACCAGGTGCCAGCCCTGGCTCTGCCATAAATGCGCCCCAGGAGTGGGAGATGGGGGAGTGGGTGTGGACCCAGGGATCCCACTCCCATCCCTAGTGTCAGTGTCCCAGGAAATGGGGAGATACAAGGTTGGGTGTGAAGGGGACATCCCTGAGCCCCTGGCCTGGAGCAGTGGGAACCACACAGCCCCACATGTTCACCCTTCCTCTCCAAGATGGGAACCTGGTGGCTTTATTCTGAGTTGGGGAGCAACTCCACACCTGCCTTCTTGGGTCTTTTCCTTTTTTCTGAGGGTGGGGAGTTTTGGATGCAGAAATAGGGCCCCCTTGCTGTGTGAGTCCTTGTCCTCTGTTCTCAGTCACCCTCTCACCTAAGGAGGGTCTCAGGAAAGCTCACTAGGGAGATGAGGGCACTGGGGGTCAGATGGAAGGTGAATATCTGGGAGTAACACACTCCCTCTGACACATATACACACGGCCTGTCCACCCCCACCCCAGCTGTCAACAGTACTCACAGGGTGATCATATTTCCCAGCTCTGCCAGCATCTGCTGGTGCTCCCGGTACATCTGGTCTCCTTGTCCTCCCCAAGAATCCACCCATTCACCCAGAAGCATCTAGGCTGGAAGTAGGGAGTCTGTCCATGTATGTAGCCTTTAGAACCCCATCCATTTCCTTAAAACCACCACCACCCCGGGTCAGACACCCCATGGCTACCCCATGACCCCCTGCTTGTTTTCAGTCCTGGCTCTGAGGAGCCACCTGTCTGGGGATTTTTTCACCCAGTGTCCTGTCTTAGGGTTTTGGTGAATGGGGAGTTAAGGCTGGTTGTTCCAACGGGGAAGTGTCTTGCCCTGGAGAAGGGGAAAGGGGTGGTGGTGCTGTGTCATTACAGTGGTGCTCCCCTTGGGTGGTAGATCTTGGTTCTGACAAGGGAATGGGGAATGGGAACCTGTGTGCTCCAGCTTGTACATTGTCCCAGATGACGAACCAACAAACTTAGGAGAGGCACTACTCTGATTCTGTGTGTGTGTGTGTGTGTGTGTATGAGAGAGAGAGAGAGAGAGAGAGAGAGAGAGAGAGAGAGAGAGAGAGAGAGAGAGAGAGAGAGAGAGAGAGAGAGAGAGAGAGAGAGAGAGAGAGAGAGAGAGAGAGAGAGAGAGAGAGAGAGAGAGAGAGAGAGAGAGAGAATCTTTCTCCTTGTACAGCCTGACTGTGCTCAGGTAAGTGATCAGTTGGCAAATTGCAGGTGCTGCATGGAAGAGTCTTCTGTCACCATTCTGGATGTGTGTGTGTGTGTGTGTGTGTGTGTGTGTGTGTGTGTGTGTGTGTGTGTGTGTGAGTGTGTGTGTGTTGAGAGAGCACAAAGATGAGAGCAATATATTTAATTCACCATGTCTAAAAACAGCAAAAGCATTTTATTTCTCTGTGTGTTTGTATATTTGTTGTTTTTTCATCAATACCAAGTATGAGCCCAGTCACAACTTTTGTTTTCTCCTTCACAGTTTCATGGCTCCTTTATGGAAGATTTCAGTAGCTCATTGCTGTCATCCTAGGTACTCAGGACCTGAGATCTGAGGCTCACGCTTCAAAGCCAGCCTGGGCAGGAAAGACCTTGAGACTCATCTCCAAAAAACCACCAGAAAACCGGAAGTGGTGCTGTGGCTCAAGTAGTAGAGTGCTCACCTTGAGCTGAAGAGCTCAGGGACAGCACCCAGGCCCAGAGTTCAAGCCCCACATCTGAAAAGTAAAACATTTTTGCCTGCAGAGATATGGAGGTGTGTGTGGGTGCTGTGTTTGAGAGACCAGGTGCTGGCCTCACTGTACAGACATTTCTAAGAACTCCCCAAGTTTGCCCCTGTTTGAAGCCACAGTAGGATGGGTGGTACCTTACCAAGAATTCAAAAGATGAGGCCTGTGTCAGGCAGGGAGTGGGTGAATGGGTGCTGGGGTGGGGTTGTTGTGTCTGCATATTCTCCATTAAAGGATGGATTTGGATGCTGGGTGTCAAAGTCTGAAGTCAAGGGTTGCAAGAAGTTTGTGGCCTAACGAATTGGTTTTCCTCTGGGTATTTGAAGGTGGCTGAAGCCAGCTGCTGCTGTTGGCTCACAACTGTCATCCTAGCTACTCAGAAGGTTGAGATGTGAAGACCATGGTTCCAAGACAGCTTGGGCAGAAAAGTCTGTGATACTTGATATCCAATGAACCACCAGAAAACAGGAAGTGGCTTTGTGGCTCAAGTGGGAGAGTGCTCATCTTCAGCTGAAGAGCTGAAGGACAGTGCTCTGGCCCAGAGTTCAAATCCCATGACCAACAATAAACAAAGAGGTAGCCTTAGTTTTCCAAATAGCAGTGTGTACGGTAGGAAATTCCGTGCTGGGTTATGAGATATTCCAGATATGTGCGAGGCTCAATGTTGTGTCTACAGTTGGTCTGAGTATGATAATGCCATCTTCTCATGAATCCGATGTGATCCTAATGGAGAGAGTTCATGGTTCTCAGGAACTGCTGACGCCTTGGAATGTCCGTGTGTGTGTGTGTGTGTGTGTGTGTGTGTGTGTGTGTGTGTGTGTATGTGTGTGTGTGTGTGTGTGTGTGTGTGTGTGTGTGTGTGTGTGTGTGTGTAACTTTTCCTCCTCTTTCTCTGTCCCCTTCCTGGGTGCCTGTCTGTGTCTTTCTGACCTCAGATGGTGTCCCTCCTCCACACCGACCTTGCCTTTAGTCCCCTATCAGGGTATACAATGAGTCCTAAATTGCCAGAGACCTGTATTCCAGATTTTGTCTGGGGCACAATTCTGACTGTCCAAATATTTGGCTGACTCCAGAATTCTGAGACAGCAGTGCCAGCTGGCAGAGGATCTCCCCTGCCTCTGAGGGAAGGCCTCAGTCATGTGATGTCCTGTCCTTTACCTCAGCTGCGCCTCTGACTGCACATCCCTCTCCACAGGCTTGCAGTGGAGTGGGAAATGGGGGGTTGCTGGTGGCTCTGAGCATCTCGAGCTTGACAGCTGACTGAAGGCCACCCAAGCAAGGAGGATCCAGGACTACATGGGAGTTGAGGCCAATGTGGCTTGGAAATATTGATCAGTGTCTAGGAAATATAAGAGTACTTTACCATAAGAATGTCTATCTTCCGGCCCCAGTTGGGCCTCTCAGGTCCTTCTAGACAATTCTGGATGCCCAGAATACAGAGGCACAGACTTTAGATTCCAGAGCCAGGGAACTGGGGGATAAGAGACTGGTATGGCCAATACCTCAATGTTCTGGGGCATTAGTCTTGACCTGGCTATGCCCCCCCTTTTGTACATTCACTTCTTAACCCAGTGTTGGCCACACACCAGCCACTTGTGGGAGTACTGTGGAAGTGGCAAGAGGTGAAGTGAGATTAAGGATGACCAAAATCTGGATTTATGTCCTGTGGGAGTGGTATAGGGTGTCTTTAAAAAAAATATTAGATCTGGAACTCAGGGCCTAGGCACTTTCCCTGAGCTTCCTTTGCTCAAAGCTAACTTTCTACCATTTGAACCACAGCTCACCTTTTAACTTTTTTTACTAGTTTAGTGGAGATAAGAGTTTCATGGCTTTCTTGTCTGGGCTGGCTTCAAGCTGCCATTCCTAAGATCTCAGCCTCTTGAGTAGCTAGGTTTGCTGGTATGAGCCACTGGCACCTGCTAAGGATGTTAGTGTGTGTGTGTGTGTGTGTGTGTGTGTGTGTGTGTGTGTGTGTGTGTGTGTGTGTGTGTGTGTGTGTGTACTGGGACTTGAACTCAGAACATAGACATAGATGCTATCCTTTAGCTTGTTTGCACAAAGTTGGTGCTGTACCACTTGAACTACAGTAGTTCTGCTTCCCATTCTTTGATGATTCATTGGAGATAAAAGTCTGCCCAGGCTAGCTTTGAATCTTGATTGATTCTCAGGTCTCAGCCTTGAGTAGCTAGGATGACAGGAATGAGCCAACTGTGCCCAGCTAATAATGGCCTTTCTCCACAGTAGCTCCTGAAAGGTTTTCTTTATTTTTTCTGTGCGAGTACCGGGGCTTGAACTCATGGTCTGTGAGCCACAGCTCTATTTCTGGCTTTTGGTAGCTCATTGCCAAGAAGAGTCTCATTAACTTTCCTCCCCTAAGCTGGCTCTGACCCACGATCTCTGATCTCAGTCTCCTGAGTAGCTAGGATTTACAGGGGTTGAGCCACTGGTGGCATTGGGTTAGAAGATTTTCATAAGCAAGAGTACTTCCCTGCGTTTTCCCTGACTCCTCAATTCAAATGAAGCCTGAGGGTCAGGAGCTGTGAAAAATAGGCTTCCAGCAACAGGAAATGGCTGGGGTCCATGGTAAAAAGCCAAGCTAATCTTCCCCTTGAGCCCCATACTGGGACCCCACGCTCTGCCCTACCTGTGACTCAAGCACAAACCTTGACCCAGCCTTGAAGGTTCTGCCAGACTTTTCTGAAGGCACCGAACCTTCATTCCACTCATACCACCTGCTCTACACCACACCTCAGGACCTTTGCCCATGCTGTACCTTATGCCTGAGGCTCTCTGTCCTTTATCCATATCTCGGTACTCCTGTGGAATTTTGGCACTGGTTATATCACCTCCTGGAGCAAGTCTTTCCTTCCTTTCTCCCTCTTTTTTTTATATTGAGTTGCTACAGATGGAACTTGTGCAGGATGACTGGCAAATGCTCTATATTGGTGTGTGTGTGTGTGTGTGTGTGTGTGTGTGTGTGTGTGTGTGTGTGTGTGTGTGTGTGTGTGTGTGTGTGTGTGTGCCAGTTCTGGGGTTTGAATTCAAGGCCTGGACGGTATCCCTTTTTATGCTGAACACTAGCATTCTACTACTTGAACCACAGCTCTGCCCTTTTGGGTGTTTAATTTGAGAAAAGAGTCTCATATAGACTTTCCTGCCTGCACTGGCTTACAATTATGATCCACAGGTATCAGCCTCCTGAGTAGCTAGATTACAGGGATAAGCCACCAGTACCTGCCCTCTACTTCTTACCTATAACCTCGGCCCTCCTGAGTCCCAGAAGAGTATGTCTCACCAAGATCACTTTTTTTTTTTCCAGTGTTGGGGCTTGAACTCAGAGTGTGGGTATGTTCTTGAGCTGCTTTTGCTCAAGGCTACATTCTATTACTTAAGTCACAGTGCCACTTTTGGCTTTTTCTGTTTATGTGGTACTGAGGAATCGAACCCAGTGTGTCATGCTTGCTAGGTAAGCACTCTACCACTAAGTCACATTCGCAGCTAAGGCTTACTTCTAACAGGAGCTATGAGGGTGGGATTTATTTGCGTACCCTTTTCAACAAAGAAATCACTGGCCATTTCATATCTTTGCCAGGATTTGGGACCAGCCTGAGACTTGGCAATGAGAAATGATGAATGAGTGATAATCATGAGGCCCCAAAGATCTAGGCTTACATGCTACAGAGGATAGGGAATATGGAGCCAGAACCTTTCACAAGTCCTACATCCTAAGAACTGTGGTCTCTGTTGAGGCAGTGGCTGACTGCTAGATATCCCAATGCGACATCTCAGTTAGAACATAGAACATAATGCACATATTGCATACACCAACCCAGGGAAGCCTTCGGGGCTTCATTTACTAAATGGCAGAGAAGGATGTTTTGTTTAAGCTGCCAGCTCAGACTTAGTACTCTGTGAGGGCTTGTCCAAGCTTGCCCAGGTTGGGGGCTGGGTATGGGCCACATTATGAATGCTCACCATCCATACATCATCCATCCATACACAGAAACATGGAGTTACTGCCTTCGTTTTTTCTTTGACAGGTCCGACATTGAAATATGAGCCCTATCCCTGATCTCCTTTTGCTCAAGGGTAGCGCTCTGCCCTTGAGCCACAGCCCTAACCCATGGGGATATTTTCCTGTTATCTCTTAGAAATAATATTGTCGCATACTTTCCTGCCCTGGCTGAATTCAAATTGGCATTCTCTACATCTCAGCCTCCTGAGGAGCTAGGATTACAGACAGGAGCCACTGACACTTGGCTTTCTTTTGTTCTTCTTGATCTTTTTTAAATCGTGACAATCTGAAATTTTCCAGTGTCATTCCAATGGTTTGCATTTAATGTACACTACCCAGGCCTGGAGTTGGAATGCCAGGACTGTCACCCACAAATGGAAGGAGATCCTAACAAACTCATTCCTATTTATGTGAATACTGATGGAATGTTATAAAAGTAATCATTAAATTTTCAGTTAATTCATGATTGTATTTTAGAATGCCACACAAAAATTATAGGATTTATATCTTCCATTCTAGCACCATGGTATGATTCCCTAATGGAAGGATATTAACTAATTTTTAATTAATGTTTTTATAAGTATTCAGCCATGATACTTCATTAAATGGAGTCATAACTTAATAACTAATAATTGGTAACTATATATATATAATTTAATGATATCTTCACCTTATCTAAGTATATATATATGTATATATATACACAGCAATCTATCTATCTATCTATCTATCTATCTATCTATCTATCTATCTAACTATCTATCTATCTATCTATCTATCTATCTATCTATCTATCTATCTATCATCTATCTATCTATCTGTCTGTCTGTCTGTCTGTCTGTCTGTCTATCTATCTATCTATCTATCTATATCTATATCTATATCTATCTCTCTGTCTCTCTGTCTCTCTGTCTCTCTGTCTCTCTGTCTCTCTGTCTCTCTGTCTCTCTGTCTCTCTGTCTCTCTGTCTCTCTCTCTCTCTCTCTCTCTCTCTCTCTCTCTCTCTCTCTCTATATATATATATATATATATATATATATATATATATATATATATATATATTGGGCACTACTGTGGCTTCATCACAGGTCCTCAGAACTTCCTGGCAGCTCAATTTGCCAGAGGCTGGAGTGCTAAGACTGTGACCCCATTTACGGATTGGGCATTCTAGGCTATGAGTTGAAATCTCAGCATGGTCAAAAATTATTAATGTAGTAAGAGACCACTTTTGACACATTTTTTTCCTGGAAAAAACTCCTGGGTCTCAGTATGATGTATAATCCATATCAAATATATCCTGTGTGACAGGATGTAATAAATTAAATATTATGTATGTAATAACACTAAATAAATAAGGGTAATAAACATCATACTCACTAAACCCATGTATGTAAATTGATATCATATATGAATAATTTTTTCCGGTGCTGGGGATTTAATTCAGGCCCTGGGAACTGGTCTGAATTTCTTGTCTTCAAGGACAGTAAGCTTCCCCTTCACCCACAGTGCCACAGAGTTACCCAGACCCTGAGTTCAAATCACAGGCCTGCCAGAAAAGTGGTGCAAATTCCAAGCCAGGGACTTTTTGTTTTTGGCCAAGCATGGGGCTTGAAGTCAGGTCTTGGCATCTGTACCACAGCTGACCCTGGGATACTAGGACCCAAGTTCAAATCTCAGAGTTGACAAAAAATAAAAATAAAAAGGAGAAGGATAAAACAGAGATGTTCAAGAAGGTGGTTTTACATTTTTTTCTCTTTGCATTGTGACCATCCTTGGTCTAAATGACGAGGCCCAGAAAATGTACATGACCTTGCATGCTGATATTTGGCTGACTATTAGGGAAACCATAGCCGAAACCTCAACTTAGGCCTGGAGGTTGAATCTGGGACTGCCACTAATGATTGGCAGTATATTCTAAGAAATGCATTCCAATATACTTACATACAAATGGAATGTTATAAATGTAACAATTAAATTAGTAGTTAGTGTATGAGTATACTATAAAATTATACACAACAATTATACTACATTGACTAATTTTCAATTAATACTTTATTATATATTCAACAATGAAACTTAAAAATGAAGGGAATAATTTAATTGTCAGTAATTGGTAGTAATATAATATATGTAATTTCATAATATACAGTCATCTTTCTCTTGTTTTATACATACATATGTATATATATGTATATATGCCAATCTACACATTTATCTGTTTATACACTTTTCTCTCCTGGGGCTCACTGGTATAGTGATGGCTAGTACATACAAAGGCCTGGATTTGATTCCTTACTTCCACATGCACATAAAAATCCGGAATTTGTGCTGTCACTGAAGCACTCGAGCACTAGCTTTGAGCATAAATGCTTAGGGACTGTGTCTAGACCCTTACTCAAGACCCAGGATGGACACCAAAAGATTGAATATTGTGACTGCAACTCTATAAGGATAGGACTTAAAATACCTCATCACAGAGCAAGCCAGGAGTCTGGTGCAGACAGCTGCCATCTAACCTGACGTAGCCAGAGGTATACCACTGCAGCCCACCTCCACAGAACCAGATGCTGCTGGCTTGCTCACCTCTGTCATCAAAGGTACTCAGGGGCTGAGATCTGACACTGGTGGGTTTAAACCCCAGCCCTGGCAGGATGGCTGTGAAACTCTGAACTGTGGCTCAAAGTGGTGGAGCTCTAAACTTGAGCAAAAGATCTTAAGACAGTACCCCCAACATTTTAGTGCAATCCCGTGGCTGACTCTCCCCCCCAAAAAAAAGAAAACCACCTCTGAATCATTAGATATGAACTTTTGCAGTTTGTGATGTGTTTCTGAAAGAATGGTGATACTGATTAAAGCACCCTAATACTAATGACAGCTTGTGGGTACAGCTATTTGATGAGTCCTTCCTGGGGTGCTGGGTCCCTCCTGGAGTTCTGTGTGCTGATTCCTGCACAGGATGCTATGTGCTGTGTCCTTTACAGGGTGAAGTGTGCTGAGTGCTGCATTGGGTGCTGGGTGCTGAGCCTTTCATAGGAGGCTGTGTGCTGAGGCCTGTAAAGAGTGTTATGTGGAGCCGGGAGTTTGTGGCTCAAGCCAGTAATCCTAGCTACTCAGGGTCTGAGATCTGAGGATCGTGGTTCAAAGCCAGCCCAGGGAGGAAAGGCCATGAAACACTTATCACAACAAACCACCATAAAACCGGAAATGGCACTGTAGCTCAAGTGTTAGAGTACTAGCCTTGAGCTGAAGACCTGAGGGACAGAGCTCAGGTCCAGATTACAAATGACCGACAAAAATAAAAAAGAGTGTTGTGTGTTTTGTCCTTCAAAGAGTGAATTCTTTCATCTTTTCCTTGTAAGAGCTCCACAACTGAGATGATTATGCAGACAAGGGTATTGAGGCTCCGATATATCTGCATGGCAGGGACAAAATTATGTATTAGTGCAGACTAGTGGGTTGTCTATGGCAGACAATTGTTTTGTTTTGTTTTTTCTCAATCATGAACCTTGAACTCAGGGCCTAGGCACTGACCATTACCTCTTGGGCGCATGGCTACCACTCCACCATGTGGAGCCAAGGACCCCCTTGCAGCACAGTGCCACAGCCTAGGGTTCTATAGTTGAGGTCTACCATCCTGCCTTCTCAGGATGCTGAGATCTGAGTATCTGGGTTCCAAACTATCCCAGACACAAAAGGGCCCATGAGCCTATTATCTCCAATTCATCACTAAGAAACGTGAAGTGGAAGCTGGGTGCTTGTGGCTCATGCCTGTCATCTTAGCTACTCATGAGGATGAGATCTGAGTATCATGGTTCAAAGCTAGCCTGGACAGGAAAGTCCTTGAGACACTTAGCTTCAATTAACCACCAGAAAACGGGAATTGGCTCTGTGGCTCAAGTGGTAGAGCACAAGATTTGAGCTCAATTGCTCAGGGACAGCAACCAGGCCAAGATTTCAACTCCTACAACCGACAACAAAAAAGACAGAAACAAACTAACAAACCCGATGTACAGGGCAGGGAATGTGCCTTAGGGGTACAGTGCTTTGCATCTGTGAAACCCTGGGCTTCATTTATCAGGACCACATCACTAGGAAAAAACCTGAAGTGGCTCTGTGGTTCAAGTAGGAGATGGCAATCCTTGTACAAGAGGCACTAGGTACAGTGATCATGTCTTGAGTACAAGCTCCAGGACTAGTGAATGCGCTCTCTCTCTCTCTCTCTCTCTCTCTCTCTCTCTCTCTCTCTCTCTCTCTCTCTCTCTCTCTCTCTCTCTCTCTCTCTCTCTCTCTCAAACACACATACACACACACATACACACACACACACTCACACACAGAGAAAGCAATAGTGAAGCTGTGACACAAAATGGTAAAGCACTAGACTTCTCTGAGCTCATGGTCAGCACCCAGGCCCTGTGTTCAACCACCATATCTAGCCACCCAGGGCCCAACTGGGAGAGGTCAAAGGTTTCAAAACCTGATGAGCTTCACCAGAATTAGATGACAGCAATTTTTGTGATATCTGACATGTGCTTCAATTTCCCAAGCTTCTGGAAACCTAGGAGAGGCATCATAGGCCCATCATCAGTCTCAATGAAACATTTCTTTAAGTTCAGTGCACTAGTTATCTGCAAGAAGGACTCCTGAATTATATTGAGCACTGTATCTGAACACCAGAATATAGTCTCACAAAGGCAGTATAAGTGCGCAGAACTTGGCCTGCCATGGGATGTGGCACAAATGAATACTTCCTGTCATATCAGAGCATTGGGAAGAGAAATAGCTTGGGGTACAAAGCAACCTTTTTCTCCTGGCCTTCAGAGCCTACCCATACTCCTCCTCACTAATTGGCCCAGATGGAGTGGCCTGTTACACAGCTGTACAGGAGAGAGGCTTTTTGTCTGCCTGTCCAGACAATGAGAGAGACTTCTGGACTGGGATGCAGAGAAACCCTTAGGCTACACTGGGAGCAGTGAGGGGAGCCCCGGAATATGCAATGTCATGAAAACTGTCTCTGTGTTATGAACTCATTGAATTGAATACAAATTTCATAGGTTGATGCCATTCATCATATCTACCCTGGAGCTTCTCCTATAAGAATACATCCAAACAAAATGAAAACAGCACTGAAAAATACCACAAACCGTGGACAGTCAGCAGTTTCTGTTTTCCTTCCATGCAAGGTGACCATCCTGGGTCTGAATGACATGGCTGAAACCTGTAGGTCACCTGGCATTGCTGAAGGCTGGCGGGCAGTCAGTGAAGCCATAGGCCAACCTGACACTAGGTCCTGAGTTCGAATCCTGGTCATGCCACGTAAAAGGGCTGGAGAGCCTAAGAAAATATTGCCTGTCCATAGGAACACGAGAGGAATGTAATCAATGTCATGGTTGGATGAGTAGTCCATCAATGTGTCTAGCATAAAATTAGACCCAATAATCACAGGGCACAGATTGATTTTAATTCAGATTATTATGCATTAAAAGAACTTTTGATTAAATGGAGTCCTCCCTAAATACATTAGAATTGGTACGAACGTAGTATAAGTCATTGAATATTAGATACCTCTGGCAGTACCTGAATATCTAAATTTATATTTATTTAGATACCACCATCGTCATAGAAAGTTACAGCTATTTTGGCCAAACCTGGGGCTTGATCCCAAGTCCTGAGATCCACTTGGCAGCTCAATGGGCTAGAGGCAGCGGTGGTGACACACACCCTTTCATGAATTGGGCCTCTCAGGCCTTCAGATCAGGCCCCATCATTGCCAATAATTTCTTCCTGGTGTAAGATTTCAAGTGTGACACCTGTTTCCCTTTTCTGTGCAAGTTCATAATAGGTCTCCAAAGCTACATACTATGGAATAGATGGGAAGAAATGTGATAAATGTTATTGGTGCACTCACAGTCCATAAAATAAATGCTAAATAAGTAAATCAAAAATAAAATATAATGAATCACTCCAACAAGCACGATAAAGTCTGAATATATAGAAGAAAGTATAAATCATATATTTAACATGTTTATAAATGTTATGAGGTACTTGAATTCAGGCAAAGGGAAGAGTTTAATTCATGCAGGATTCTCCTAGGAAATGATAGGCAAGACATATGGCACAATGATTATTTTAAATTAAGAGTTCATGAAGTCTGACAATAAGAATCACATTCAAGAATTGGAAGCATTGGGAAAGATCCAAGAATCAGTACTCACATGGTACATAGAATTCCAAAACAGCTGACCACATCTCCTACTCTATCCAAATAGGTATTTATTAGCATACTAGCTTCAGCTTATGAATGGATGAATATTGTATGTAAATAGAGTCTTATGGTTAAAAGAGGTGGGCTTCTTATTTTGTCCACAGTTGGGGCTTCAAATCAGGCCCTGGACCAGGCCTGATATTCTAGTCTTCAAGGATGGTGAGCCTTCCCTCCCTCCACAGTGCAACAGTTACCCAGACCTGAGTTCAAATCCCAGTACTGACAAAAGAGTCATCCTGATGTAGGAAGCCAGTCGTTGCACCTGTTTTCCTCTCCTGTGAAAGTCCTGGGTCTCAGCTAGGATGGAGAATGAATGCATAAGCAACCCTATAACCATGGGAACAGGTTGTCATCCTGTCAGCACAGTTATACCTGTAACCATACTCAGTAAAACACACAATATCTCCATGAATTAGACACAAATTAAGGAGAAGTGCACCTAATGCAAGAGGCTGTCCGCACATGTATGTCAATATAGATCCTATGTTTCAAGGATGAATCTCTTCCTATCCTGGCCCTCCCTGGGTTTCGATGTCAGGTCCTGGGAATGGCCTAGCTCCTTAGTTGCTCACAGGCCTGTGTCCTCACCTAGACCCTTTCCCCAATTGGACCTGCTAGACTGTGTTCAAATCCCAATACTGTGAAAAGATGAATCCTGATGTGAGAAGCCCATCGATCCACCTGTTTTCCTGCCCTGTGAAAGTCCTATGTATCGGGGAGGATGAAGAAAGCTAT
This sequence comes from Dipodomys merriami, assembly GCF_024711535.1. Classification (NCBI taxonomy): domain Eukaryota; kingdom Metazoa; phylum Chordata; class Mammalia; order Rodentia; family Heteromyidae; genus Dipodomys; species Dipodomys merriami. The sequence goes on from NW_027206102.1 coordinate 6,834,237, forward strand.
ATAGGCAACTCTATAGCGATGGAAATAGGTTGTCATCCAGGTCAGCACAGTTATTTCTGTCATCATACTCAATAAAACACAAAATGCATCCAAGACTAAGACACACAATAAAAAGAATAACTACACTGAACAAAAGACACATTCCACACATGTATGTAAATAGAGATCCTATGTGTAAAATAGGTGGGTATATTATTTTTGCCCATGCTAGGGCTTCAATTCAGGCCCTGCAACATAGACTGATATTGCAGTCTTCAAGGATGGTAACCTTCCTTTTCTCCCACAATGCTATAGATTTACCATGAACTGAGTTAACTCTACATCAGCTTCAATCACCTCAGGGTGGCGGGCTGCCATGGGTCCATAGCCGATCCTGGCATCCTAGGCCCTGAAGTCTTGCCGGAAAAAAACAAAACAAAACAACAAAGAGAGAGAGGGAGAGAGTGAGAGAGGGAGAGAGAGAGAGAGAGAAGGAGAGAGAGAGAGAGAGAGAGAGAGAGAGAGAGAGAGAGAGAGAGAGAGAGAGAGAGAGAGAGAGAGAGAGAAAGCCATGGGATGGATATTTTATATTTTGTTCCTTTTCATGGTGACCATCCTGGGTCTCAATGACACACCTACAAAAGGGTACTTCACTTTGCATTGGGGAAGGCTAGTGAGCTATGCCATAGGCCCATGCAGCCATTTAGGCCCTGAATTCTTGTCCTGGTCCTGACACCTACTAGTGGGGTGATTTCCCAAGAGACTCTTCCTATGCATGGGAATACCAATGGAATGTGAGCAAACTCATGATTGAATGAAATGTTTCTGCGTGCATTAGTCTAGTCTAAAATTAGACCCAATGATCCTAGGACACCGATTGATCTTAATGAATATCTTACTAACATGAAAAGAATACTATTCCTTCAATGGTGGTGTAATAACTACCTAAGAGTTGGTAGGAACATAGTTGATGTCATTGAATCCTAGGTAGATGTCTGTGGCACTCCATACAAATATATATTTCTTGATATACTACCACCTGCCTATCAATGTATGGCTATTTTGTCCACCCCTGCGGCTTGATCTCAGGGTCTGGGAACTTCCTGGCAGCTTCCTGGGATAGAGTTTTCCTTGTTGACACACTGATTCATGAATTGGGTTTGCTAGGCTCTGAGTTCATATCCCAGCCCTGCCAACAATTGGATCATGTAGTAAGAAGCAGAGTGTGACACCTGTTTTCCCTTTCTCTGAACGTCCCGGGTGTCAGTCATGATGGAGAACATGTCTACAAATCTAGATACTATGTGATAGGATGTCATCTATATAATAAATGGAATGTGTGTTATCACAGTCAATAAAATAAATGGTAAATAAATGAATAAAACAGAAATACAATAAATAGCCACAACAAACAAGATATGGACTGAACATCTATAGGTAATTACAAATGCTATCTTTACAATGTACATAAATAGTGTGTTTCCCAGGACTGGGGCTTGAATTCAGGCCTAGGGCCCAGGCCTGACTTTCTTGTCTTCAAGCATGGTGAGCTTCCCCTTGGTCCACAGTGCTGCAGAGTTACCCAGACCCTGAGTTCAAATCCAAAGCCTGGCAGATAAAACGGCACCAATTGCAAGCCAGGGATATATATATATATATATATATATATATATATATATATATATATATATATATATATATATATATATATATATTTTTTTTTTTTTTTTTTTTTTTTTTTTTTTTTTTTTGCCAAGCAAGATCTTGAACTCAGGTCAGTGCAACTCTGCCTCAGCTTCCATCACCCTTGGCTGGGGGTGCAGCCACTGGAACCACAGCCAATCCTGGAATCCTAGACTTCCAGGCCTTGGGGGGGATGCCCAGAAAAGAAGAGGTGGGATGGTGCTTTTACATTTTGCACCATGACCATCTGTGTCTGAATGACACGGCTCCAAATGGTACTTCACCTTGCATTGCTGAAGCCTGGTGGGCTATTGGATAAGCCATAGTCCCGCAGGGCGAATCCCAGTCATGTCACTTCCGGCTGGCGGGAGGTCCTAGGAGACTTGTTCCCATGCATAGGAATAATGATGGAATGTTATAAATGTCACGGTTGACTGAGTTGCTCGTGAATGATTCGCCTATAAAATTCGACATCATGACTTCAGTAGGCTGATTATTTTTATTTAATATGAAGCATTAAAAGCATATTATTTCCTACAGGGATGCAATAATTTCAGGACACTGATTTACTTAATAGTTTATTAAGGATGAAAACAATGACATTAATTACATGGAGGCATAATAAATACCCAAGAATTAGTAGGAGTGTAATCTATATAACTGAATAATGGATAGACCTCTCTGGCACTCTATAAAGATATATATATATATATATATATATATATATATATATATATATATATATATATATATTAATTTACTACTATCTGCATGTCAACCTATTCTTATTTTGTCAACATCTGGGGCTCAATCTCAGGTCCTGGAAACTGCCTGTCAGCTCAATTTGCCCCAGGATGGTGTGTTGACACTCACCCATTCATAAATTGGGCCTTGTAGGCTATGAGTCCAGATGCCAGCACTACCAAAAAAATGAATTGTGGCATAAGAAGCTGATGGTGACACAAGTTTTTCTTTTCTGTGAAAGTCCTGGTTGTCAGGTATGAAGTGGAATACATATACAAACATATGTCCTATGTAATCAATGTAATTACTGTTCTACGTATCATAATAGTCAATAAAATGAACAGTCAATACATGAATAAAACAAAAAAATAAAATGAGTAACTACAATGAACACAATATGGAGTCAACATATGAATATAAATCATATATTTAAAATGTACACAAATAGGATCTTTTCTAGTGGCGGGGATTGATTTCAGGCCTAAGGAACGGACTTGAATTGTTTTTACTTCAAGGAGGCAAGCTTCCCCTTCCCACACAGAGCAACAGTGTTACCCAGACCATGCAGTCAAATCCCAGTCCTGGCAGAAAAAATGGCACCTTTATAGTATGTGAGGCCCAAGTCTTAGGTATTTCATTCTGTCTCCATTTAATGAATGTGATTGTTTAAATGCTTCCTAAAGTGTTAGTTAAAATCTATCAGTGTCCCATAATATTATTGTGTATAATTTTATCCTAGAATCATTCAAGAACTTCCCATTCAATCATGAAATACATCACATTCCATTGGTAATCATATGAATAGGAATGAGTTTCTTAGGATCTCCTTCCATTTGGAGGTGGCAGGACCAGGATTCAAACTGTGGGCTCCAACTCCCACGACTTAGACCTTAGGGTAGTGAACTCACCGATCTGTTCGAGTACATCAGCAAGACCAATGATTAGGCAGGCACCAGTGGCTCTCAACAGTCCTCCTTGATACTTACAAGGCTGTGACTGTGATAGGAGGTTCATGGTCAAAGTCAACCTAGGCAGGAAAGTCCTTGAGACCCCTGTCCAACTTCAGTGCCAACAAAGCCAGAAGTAGAGCTCTGTGGCTCCAGTGGGTAGTCTTGAGCAAAAGCAGCTCACAGAATGTGCCTAGATCATGAGTTCAAGGTCTGGGACTGGCAACAAACAGACATACACAACAATCTGTGCAGCCATCTGCCTAAAGCAGGTCACCCTCTTTTCCCCAACTGGATTGGATAGAGTTTCCTGGGAAAGGGGCTGATGTCATCTTGACTCCGCCCATTCTGCCTGCATCACAGTATTCAAGACACACCCCCATTCTTTCATGGTTCCTTCTGACCAATGGTATACAAGAATGGTGGCCATGCCCATATTCTATTCTGCCCTGTAGCACCGGGATTACCTCTGTGGTTGACTCCACTACCAGTAGTTGAGGAAGGTAGAGGTGGGTGAGTGGTGAGCAAGAGACTTGAGGCCTGGGAAGAGAGGCCTTGCTCAGCCGCACCATGTGTCAGCCCGTGCCCTGGCCCCCTCCTCCCCTTCCCAGCTATGCAGCATTTCAAACCTGGTGTTGCTGGCTCAGACCTGTGGTGCCTCTTGGATTCCTCAGGCAATGGTGCAATGGTGTGGCACTGGCCGGCTTGTGGCCCTGACCTAGTCCTGGCCCCCCTGTCATCTGCTCCAGGCCTGAGTGTCTGCCATGCCTCTGTCATCACTGCTGGCCTCACCCGGAGCAGCTGCCAACAGATTCTCCCAGCAGCACATGTGAGTGGCCATCCACACACGACCACACCCCACATGCCCATATCCCCCTGTCCTTCTCCGTCCTGACCAGGACCTGCACCTCCCCCATTCCCCACAGTCTGGCCCAGGCCCTGCCACAAATGCCCCAGGGATGGGCGTGGGTGTTGACCTGAGGATTCCACCCCCATCCCTAGCCTCAGGGTCCCAGGAAACAGGGAGGTGTAGGGTTGGGTGAGGAGTGGGCGCTACAGAGCCATTCGCCTGGAGCAGTGGGAGCCACACAGTGGCGCATCTGCACCTTTCCTCTACCTGGTGGGAACCTGGTGGCTTGAGTTCAGAGGTGGGGAGCAGCATGTCCACACTTACCTTCTGGGTACATTTCCTTTTTTCTGGGGTTGAGGGTGTAGGATGCAGAAGATAGACCCCTTTGCTGTGTGAGCCCTTGTCTTCTATGTTCCTTCACCCTTTGATTTGAAGAGGTTCCCAGAACAGCCCAGTAGGGAGGTGAGTGTGTTGGGGGTCAGAACAGAAGGTGAATATCTGGGAGGAACACCCCACCCCCACACATGCACCCCGGCTGTCCCCCCACACCAGCTGTCAACAGTCCTCACAGGGTGATCACATTTCCCAGCTCTGCCAACTTCTGCTGGTGCTCCTGGTCCATCTGGTCTCCAACAAACTCAGGAGAGGCACTGCTCTGAGTCTGTGTGTGTGTGTGTGTGAGAGAGAGAGATAGAGACAGACAGACAGACAGAGACAGAGACAGAGACAGAGAGAGACAGAGAGATAGAGGAAGAGAGAGAGACAGAAAGAGAGACACACAGAGAGAGATAATCTTTCCCCTTATATAGACTGACTGTACTCAGGTGAGTGATCATTTGACAAATTGCAGGTGCTGCATTAACAAGTCTTCTGACACCGGTCTGGCTGTGTGTGTGTGTGTGTGTGTGTGTGTGTGTGTGTGTGTGTGTGTGAGTGTGTAGATGTGGGTTGTAACAAGGAGACTGGCTATGGTAACTTCTACCTGCTATCTTTTGGGGGGTGCATGGGCTTCACAGCTGAGCTCTGGGGACCTGGAAGGGAGGGACGCTTGAAGGGGATTCAGCACTGTTAAAAGAACAAGAGATCTGTGTGCCCTGCAGCTGTGAACTCCCTTGGGCCTGGTTAGTTGCAGTGCGGCTCACATTGGGTGGCTTCCCAGGGGGACAGAGAGCTTGGCCAACACTTAGTAAGGATATGAGCCCTGCTAGTATGGAGCACAACAACATAGGTCAGACTCCAGGTCTTCTCATCATGACGTCTGATGGGCGAGGCCAACCATATTTTAAATCTTGAGCTGTTATTTTCAGATCTAAGGTTCCTGAGTAGCTAGGATTATAGACATGAGGTTGTGGTACTGGGCCTCTGATTCTTTTTGGTATATTATCTTTTGACCTCAAGGCCTTAGGCTTGCCAGTCAGGTCTTCTACCATGCGAGCCAAGCTTTTCTGTCTTGGACATTTCTGAGATTGAGGCTTAATATATGCTCAGGCTGGGCTGAATTTCGCTCTTCCTATCTGTGACAGGCATGCACCACCAGGCCCAGTCCTCTGTAGTTGGGATGGTAGACACGTAGTATCACACTCAGTAATTTATTTAGATGGATTTTTCCAAACTTAGTCCACGGCAGCCAATTCTTGACCACAGGTGAAGTTCTGGGTTAGGCCTCGAGTATCGGTCTCCTCATGGGACAGTTGTGAGGAAACAAGGGATTAAAACAGAGGGATCTCTGGAGCAGGGCCAGGCACAGAGGGAGCGGCAGTCAGATACGGTTCTCAGCAATTCTGTGAGAATATGACAGGAAGATACCCGGAAAGAGCTCAGATGGTGTGTGTTATTAATGGTGCGACAGGTATAGGATTATGAAACAAAACATGGCTCTCTTTCATTATTAGCCTATCCTCATAAGGAAGGGGTTCCTTCACTTTGTTCAGTTTTGCAGCTGGGGAAATTGAGGAACAGAGAAGCTGGGTAACCTACTCATAACTCCTCTGCCATGCTCCCTAGGACAAGGGGTGCTATTCAGTCCAATTCTTGTGGTGGGAAGTCCAATGCTTATCTATCGTAGGGCTTGAACTCTGGACCTGGGCACTGTCCCCAAGCTCCTCAGCTCAAGGCTAGTGCTCTACCACTTGGGTCACAGCACCACTTATGATTTTCTGGTGGTTCTTTGGAAATAAAAGTCCCATAGATGTTCCTGCCCAGGCTGACTATGAACCATGATCGTCAGATTTAGCCTCCTGTGTAGTTAGGATTATGGACCTGAGCCACGGCACCTGGTGTAAGTGTAATTCTGACCATCTTTCTTTCAATCTCTCTCTTTCTGGAACTGATTGAATGGGTGCTGGAGAGGTAGCCCAGCATACCCATGGGGCTGGAACCAAGGGGGCCCTCTCATTCTGGAGGTAAGCTGTGGTTCAGGAGCTGTCTCGGAGGAGGTAAGCCCCTATGTGCCCTGGCTAGACTGCGACAGTTATTCATTGTCCATCTAGCATTATTGGACTCAGTATTGTGTTCAACGTCCTTTCCTAGCAAAAATTTCTGGCCAAAATTATGATACATTGTTACAGAATGAAAATGTAAAGCCATCTTAAGAAAGTCTTTTAGGGCTCTGGGAATATGGCTTCATGGTACAGTGATTGCCTAGCATGCACGAAACCCTGTGTTCAATTCCTAAGTACAAATAAACAGAAAAAGAAACACTGGAAGTGGTGTTGTGCCTCAAGCAGTAGAGGGTTAACTTGAGCAAAAAAAAAAAAAAAGCTGAGGAATAATTCTTTAGCCCTGAGTTTAAGCCCCAGGACTGGCAAAACAACAACAACAACAACAACAACAAATATTTAGTTAGTAAATGCAAATAAAGAACCCATACTTGGAATATATAATTGCTCCATCAATACTGATAACTGAGGAGAGTACCTAATTAATGTACTTAACCTATATTTGGATACTGTGTTGAAAAAAAAAAAGTTTTGTTCAGTAGGTCACAGCAATTAATGCCAGGAATATGCTTAGATGTCAGGTGAAGAGTAATTCTGGAAATTCAAAAATTCCAGGCTTTTGAGTGGTCACTGCTAATCACAATGAGAAGGGTAGTCTAAGTGAGACTTAGAAACCTTTTGGCCAGTCCTGGCACCAAAAAGACAGAGGCTAATTAACAGTTGTGACAGAAGAGAAGGAATAACTCCAGATGAAAGGAATAAGTGATAGTCAATAAGGTATAGCAGAAACCATTCTAAGGAACCATTTTTGGTTATTGAAGAACAAGTTATCAACTAGGCTTATTCCTCTTTGCCTTTAACATTCTAAATCTCTTAGGATAGTTCTTAGTTCTTAATCTCTGTGTGATAAATATATCACATTCTAGGGTGTTCTTTCATACTTGATCTCTATTGCTTTCTAAAAACCTGTCTTTCTTTATTTCTCTATGAACATTTCCTAATATTAAATATACCTACACAGAGGGAAGAGATGGTAATCTAATGGTCCCATAGCTCATGAGGCATCAATGTAACAAAATGGAAAAGTAGGACATATTTATTGCTACCTCAATGATTCTGAAAAGCTGCAATGTCACATCATTTGATCTGATTTCCATTCTTTGTATACTTAGTGTCATTTAGTGACTAAATGCAAATATGAGCCAGGTGCTGGTGGATTATGCCTGTAATCCTGGCTATTCAGGAGGTTGAGACCAGAGGATTGTGGTTCAAAGCCATCCTGGTCAGGAAAGACCATGAAACCCTTATCTTCAATTAACCACAAGAAACCTGGGAATGATGCTGTAGCTAAAGTAGAGCACTCAACTTGAGCTGAAGAGCTGAGGGACAGTGACCAGGATCAGAGTTCAAACCCCAAGACCAAGAAAAAAGTGCAAATATGACTTTAAGTTTCCCCAAAAGGAATGATGAAGTCAATAGTAATCTTGCCAAGCAGAGAAAATAATTCTAAAATGATTCAGTGCACCTATATTTACTGAGTTATTTAAGTTATGGATCTTTTGCTGAACATATTTTCTTCTTTTATAAATTGTCAAATATTAGCCTAATAATAAGCTTCATCTAGTATTTCTTGGTTCAAAAGATAAGTCTATAAAGTTGATGTCACTTAACTTTCTTACTGTCTTAGTTCAAAGCCAAACCAGACAGGAGAGTGTGTCAAATTCTTATTTGTAATTAAAAACCAAAAAAAGCCAGAAGTGCAGTTTTGGCTCAAACAGTAGAGGACTAGCTTTGGGGGCAGGTGGGCAGGGATACTGTACAGGGACAGGGTCCAGCCTCTGAGTTCAAGCCCCAGAACCAGCACAAACTAAACAAACAAAACAAACACCAGGTATTTCTTTGGGAGCCTCCTGAAAGGAATACTGGTCTGAGAAGAGGCTGCTTTTGCTGATCATACTCACTGGATACTGCTTTTTTGGAATCCTTATTGCTATGGAAAACTCTGGACCAGACTAAAGGAATTGATAACTCAGTCCTGCAACAAGAAAATCATCTCAGGAGTGAAACATCCATGCATCAGACACTTTAAAACATCCATGTCTTTGTTTCTTTGCAGCAGAACAATTTTAAAACAAACATTTCCTTTTGTTCTATGCTGGCCTTCAAATAGCATATTGTTTCCTTTTGTAATACTCTCAATCAGAAGTTTACCGACAAGTTTTATATGAGTAAAGAACACACTCCAAAAGTCTTTAGCCCCCTTATTAATTGGGCAGTTGTTTCTTTGTAGATTTGTTGTTGGGGAATTTAATTTTTTAAGTTCCAGGTATATTTTAGATATGAGCCACTTGTCCATTGTATGGCTAGTGAAGATCTTCTCCCAACCAGTGGGCTTTCTATTGATGTTGCTAGCTATGTCCTTTGTCATGCAGACGCTCTGCAATGTCATGCAATCCCATTTGTCCAAACGTTGACTGATTTATTTTGTTTCTGGGTCTCCATTAAGAAAATTTCGGCTTGTGCCAAGGAGACCTATGGTTTCGCCTATTCCATCCTGTAATGTTTTCAGAGTGTCTGCTTTGACTCCGAGAGCTTTAAGGCATTTGGAGTTGATTCTGGTGCACAGTAATATATAAAGATCTAGCTATAGTTTTCTACAAGTAGTTAACCAATTTTGCCAGCACCATTTACTGAGGAGGCTGTCTTTCTTTCATTCTATTTTTTTTAGCTCCCTTACCAATAATTAGATGGTTATATGTCTTTAGGTTCATTTCTAGGTTGTCAATTCTATTCCCTTGGCCCTGGAGTCTGTTCTTGTGCTAGGACCAAGCTGTATTTTTATTGTGAAAATACTGTACAGAGGGGTTAAATTACATATGCAAGATAATGAGTACATTTCTTATCAAGCATTGTAGCCTCCTATTTGTTTCCCCTTCCCATCCTCCCCAGGTACCCCCAGGGAATCCTCCTTATCCACCTGCCCCCGCACACCAAAGTTGTAAAGTTTGTTTTTCGACATATGGTCTTGTATATCTCATTGTTGCAATGGGTCCATCTGTATCCTTGATTTGACGTTTTGTTTTTTCCCTTCCCCTTCTCAAATTACACAAACATCATATACAGTGAAAGCAGGGGTTATATCATGGGGGAGGGACATACAAAGGAACCAATAAATAATCTTCTAAATATTTTAGAAACAATCTCATGAAAGAAAAGAAAAACATTTGAATACATATCTTAGGGTTCATTTCCCTAACATCCACTTATCTGACCTTTTCTGCTTAACTCAGATATATACTAGTTGTTGCAAATAAGGAAAGCCATGAGACCTATGTATCTTGAGGCCTGCCTTACTTCACTTAATATAATTTTTCCAAGTCTTTCCATTTCCTAACAAATGGGGCACTGTCATTCCTTCTGATAGAGGCACAAAATTCCATTGTGTACATATACGACATTTTCTTGATAATTCATCTACTGTGGGGCATGTGGGTTGGTTCCATACCTTAGCTGTGGTAAATAATGTTGCAATAAACATAGTTATGCTAGTAGCTTTAGCGTGGTCTTGGTTGTGATCATTTGGGAAAATGCCCAAAAGTGGAATTGCTGGGATGTAGTGGAGCTCTATGTGGAATCTTTGGAGGAACCTCCATAGTGCTTTCCAAAGTGGTTGAACAAGCTTACGCACCCACCAACAATGTCCACATCCCCTCCAAAATCTGTTGTTATTAGAGTTCTTGATTATAGCCATTCTAACTTGGATGAGGTGGTATCTCAATGAGGTTTTGATTTGCATTTCTTTTATGTCAAGAGAGGTTGGGAATTTCTTCATGTGTCTATTGGCCATCCTTCTTTCCTCTTCAGAGGAGTTTCTCTTTAAGTTTTTAGCCTACTTATTAATTGGACAGTTGTTTCTTTAAAGATTTGTTGTTGGGGGATTTAATTTTTTTATTTCCAGTTATATTTTAGATATGAGACCCTTGTCCGTTATATGACTAGTGAAGATCTCCCAATCCGTGGGCTTTCTTTTGATTTTGCTAGCTATGTCCTTTGCCATGCAGAAGCTCTGCAATTTCACGCAATACTATTTGTCCAACCTTTTTTTGATTTTTTGTGTTTCTGGGTCTCTATTAACAAAATGTCATCCTGTGCCAAGATTACCTAGGGTTTCTTCTATTCTGTCCTGTAATGTCTTCAGGGTGTATGCTTTGTCTCCGAGGTCTTTGATCCTTTTGTACTTGATTCTGGTGCAGGGTGATATATTGGGATCTAGATTTAGTTTTCTACAAGTAGTTAACCAGTTTTGCCAGAACCATTTACTGAAGAGGCTGTCTTTCTTTCATTCTATTTTTCTAGCTCTCTTATCGAAGATTAGATGGCTATATGTCTGTAGGTTCATTTCTGGGTTTTCAATTCTATTCCATTGGTCCTGAGGTCTGTTCTTGTGCCGGTACCAAGCTGTTTTGATTATTGTGGCTTTGTAGTTGAGCTTGAAATTCGGTATTGATATGCCTCCAGCACTGTTCTTTCTGTTAAGGGTCGTTTTTGCTATTCGAGGTTTTTTATGTTCCATATGAATTTTTGGATTGCCTCTTCTATTTCCTTCAAGAAGGAGGTAGGAATATTGATAAGTATCACATAGAATTTGTAGATGCCCTTGGGAAATATTGCCATTTTCTCGATGTTGATATTTCCCATCCAGGAGCATGGGAATTTTTGCCATTTCTAAGTTGTGTTTTAATTTCCTTTTTCAGGGTTTTAAAGTTTTCATCATAAAGACCCTTCACTTCTTTGGTTAAGTTAACCTTGGTATTTTATTTTTTGTGTTTGGGGCAATTAAAAATAGAGTTGCTTTCCTAATTTCAGCCACACTATTCTCATTGTTGACATACAGAAAAGCCATTGATTTTTGAGGGTTAATTTTATACCCTGCTACTTTGCCAAAAGTTTTGGATCACCTTGAGTAATTTGGGAGTGGAGTCTGTGGTATTCTTTAAATACAAGATCTTGTCATCTGAAAAGAGGGAGAGTTTTACTTCTTTTTTCCCTATTTCAATCCCCTTTATGTTTGCATTTTGTCTTATTCCTGTAGCTAGGCATTCTAATAATAGATTGAAGAGCAGTGGTGAGAGTGGACATCCTTGTCTTGTTCCTAATTTTAGAGGAAATGGCTGTACTTTTTCACCATTGAGTATAATACTGGCTGTATATTTCTCAAATACAGCCTTTATTGTATTGAGGAAGGTTCCATAGATTCCTAATTTTTCCAGAACATTAATCATAAAGGGGTGTTAGATCTTGTCAAATTTTTTTCTGCATCTATTGAGATAACCATGTGGTTCTTATCCTTGCTCGTGTTGATGTGATGAATTATGTTAATTGATTTGCATATATTGAACCAGATTTGCATCCCTGAAATTAACCCTATCTGATGTTGGTGTATAATTTTTTGGATGAATTGTTGAGGTCGATTGGACAAAATTTTGTTGAGAAATTTTGCGTCAATGTTCATCAAAGAAATGGGTCTATAGTTCTCTTTCTTTGATGAGTCCATGCCTGGTTTTCAGATGAGGGTTATTATAGCTTCATAGAATGAATTCTGTAGTGAATTATCTCTTTCAATTTCATTGAAGAGTTGAAGCAATATTGGTGTGAGTTTTGATTTGAAGGCCTTGTAGAATTCTGCTGTAAAACCATCTGGTCCTTTTCTTAGATGGGAGGCGGCTTATTGCTCTTTCTATTTCAATGCTTGATATGGGCCTGTTACTATGGTTTAACTCATGTTGGTTTAGTTTCCCCATATTGATATTTGCTATAAAATGGTCTATTTCTGCCAAGTTCTCAAACTTATGAGCATGAACGTTTGAGAAGTATTCCCATATAATGTTCTGAATCTTGGTTGTTTTTGTGGTAATATTTCCATTCTTATCTCTGAGTTTATTTATTTGGGTGTGTTCTCATCTTTTTCTGATAAGATTTGCTAAGGGTCTGTTTATTTTTTTAATTTTTTCCATGAAACAACTCTTTGTTTTGTTGTTCTTTCTATGTTCTTTTTGGATTCTATTTAATTTAAATTCTGATTTAATTTTAATTATTTCTTTCCATCTACTAGATTGGAGTTTATCTTGCTGCTCTCTTTCAAGGAGGCTCAGATGTCTCGTTAAATTGTTGGTTTCAGATCTCTCCAATTTGTTGATGTAGGAACTCAGACCTATACCTTGCCTCTGAGTACTGCCTTTGCTATGTCGCAGAGGAGCTGGTAATTTGTGTGTACATTTTTGTTGAATATAATGAATACTTGAATTTCATGTCTAATAACTTCCATGACGAACTGGTGGTCCAACAGTGTTGTTCAGCCTCCATGTGTTACAGGACTTTCTTTGGTGGATTTTGGTTTTGAGTTCTAATTTTCTTCCTCTATGGTCTGAGAGAATGCAAGGTATAAAATTTCAGTGTTTCTGAATTTGGACAAGTTAGCTTTGTGACCTAAAACGTGGTCTATTTTGGGAAATGTTCCATGTGCTGCTGAGAAAAACGTGTATTCTGATGCTGCCGGTTGATATATTTGGTAGATGTCTGTTAAATCTAGTTGATCTATGCAGTTTTTTAGGTCTGCGGTTTCTCTGTTGAGTTTTTGCAGAGTTGATCTATTTTGTGTGGAGAGTGGTGTGTTAAAGGCCTCAACAATTAATGTCTTTGGATCTATGTGGGTTTTGAGGAAAGTAGTTTTTCTTGGATAAATTTGGGTGCTCCATTGTTTGGAAAATAGATTTTTAGAATTGTAATATCCTCCTGAAGGAGGGATCCCTTAATTAGTATATAGGGAGCTTCCTTATCTCTTCTCATTGATTTTAATTTGAAGTCTTTTTTATCTGATATGAGGATTGCAACACCTGCCTTTTTTATGGTGGCAGTTTGCTTGGTAGATTTTGTTCCAGCTTTTCACATTCAAAATGTGTTTGTTTTTATGGGCAAGGTGTGACTCCTGACTGCAGCAGATAGAAGGATCTTGCTTTTTAATCCAACTAGGCAGTCTATGTTGCTTAATTGGAGAGTTAATTACGTTAATGTTGAGAGATAGGACTGAGAGGTATTTGGGAGTTCCTGCCATTTTCTCCACCTTCTTGGGATTGTGGCAATTGGGTTCTTCCTATGGTTCTTGGATTCTCAGTTTGGGTGCAGTTTCTTGGCCTTTATTGTGGTCTTGTTGGTTTTCTATGTGTAGGATACCTTTAAGTAACTTTTGTAGGCCTGGCTTGGGAGAGATATATTGTTTCAATTTTTCTTTGCTATGGAAGGTTTTTATTTGACCTTCAGTTATGAAGGTCAGTTTAGCTGGGTACAGGATTCTTGGTTGATAGTTCTTTCTCTTTATGGCATGGCATACACCATCCCAAGCTCTTCTTGCTTTAGTTGTCTCTGCTGAGAAATCTGAGGTGATTCTAATTGGTTTCCCTTTAATGGTGATTGGTCTTTTCTCCTTGACAGCTTTAAGGATCTTTTCCTTGGTCTGAATTGATCCTTTGCAGATTATATTGTGTTGGTGAGATGTCCTGTTCTGGTCTGGTCTAGTTGGAGTTCCAAAAACTTGTATCTGAATAGGCCTACCTTTTTGCATGTTTGGGAAGTTCTCTGCTAGTATTCTGTTAATCAAATTTCCTAGACCATTAACTTCTCTCTCTCGGTGTTCCTCTATACCCATTATCCTCAGATTAGGCCTTCTGATGATGCCTTCCAAATGTTGAATAGATCTGCCATATTTCTTGGATTTGTCTTGGATGGTTTTATGTTCTTTCTCTATAATACCTGGGCTGTGTTCAATCCCTGAGATTTGATCTTCTGCATGGCCCAACATATTGTCAAGGCTTTCTACTTTGTTTTTCATTTCTTTTCCTTCTAATTGGTCGGTTTTGATGGCTTCAAATTCTGTGTTGGAGCTTTTTTTAGATCTTCTATGAACTTCTTTACTTCCTTAATTTGGTGTTTAGTGTATATTCTCAAATCACTTAGTTGATTGGTTATGCTTTACTTGGACTGCCATTCCTTCTTTTGGGTTCCATTCAGCATTCCTTTTGTGGTCTCCCTGACTTCTTTCACCTTTCTGTTTATGGATTCCATGAATGCCTCTATCGATCTTAGTCTATTCTCATCCCGATCTCTCAGTTGCTATATTTCTCTTTGATTAGCTTCCTCACGTTCACGCAATTTTTGTAGTTCTCTTTGAGTGTTCTCAGCCTGCTCATGCCATTCCTGACTTTCTCTTCATCTGTTCTCAGGCAGCTCACACAATTCCTCTCTCTTTGACTGATCTCAACCTTCTCACGCAATTCCTGTCTATCTCTTTGATCTCAACCTGCTCAGTCAATTCCTATTTTTCTCTTTAAGTGTTCTCAATCTGCTCACGAAATTCCTGTATCAATCTTTGAGTAGCTTCCTCACGTTCATGACCTTCATGTATTGATCTTTTTTTGCCTTCTCTCTATCCTTGTCATGCTCACACTGAGACCTTTGCATGTCTTCACTCTATTCATTTACCCTGTTTACCTGAAGTGTTTGTAGATGTTTTAGGGAACTCACCTCTGGATTATTTATTATCTGTTCTGTCCCCTGATTGTCATGAGTGGGAGTTGACATCACCAGACTTGCCATTTTTCTTGTGTTTTTCCGGTTTGTTCTGCCCATTTGGCATGAGAGTAACAGAAGTGTTGTGCTAGAACACTATTATAAGGTAAGCATCAACCAAATCTGTAGTTGCACAGTCAAAAGTCTGCAGATACAATCTAGTTCAAGAGATAAAATATATTCAACACCAAACAAGTATGTCTTAATTGCCTAAGAACAGCAAAGAAGAATTTTGCAACCAGAAATGATTAGGCTTAGCGAGAATGTGGGGGGAAAAAGATTAGAGGGATGTGAGAAGGTGAGGGAGAGTGGACTTAACCAAGTCCTGATCTCAAATATGGAAATGGATTGGACAGAATGATAGCAGAGAGAGAAAAAAAGAAAAAGAAAAGAAAGAATAAAGAAAAAAAGAAGAAAAAGAAAAAAGAGACAAGAAAAAATGGAAAATCCAAAATTTAAAATTAAAAATGAAACCCTTATAAACTGCAAGTTTGAGGAAATAGTATTCACAGAAGAATGGGGATGGGATAAGGGAAGGTAGGGATAGAAAGGAGACATGAAAAACTAGAAAAATAAAAATGTTTTAAAATATTATATGGGTATAAAGAGGTAATACTGCTATTAAGTATTTTAAGTCTAAGATTATAAATTGAGTAATAAATTTCTGGATTAATTGTGTACAGGTTGGGGGATAAGATCTAATTATTGATGACATGTATATCTGAGCAGAACAGCAATTAAGTCACGCAGAAAAGAATGAAAGAGAAGTGAAAAGAAAGAAAAGAAAGGAAGAAAGAAAATGGATCAAAAGATCAGTAGAGATAAAAACACACACACATATACACCTAAAATAAAAATTACATGAGGATAAAAGAAAAAAATAATAGAAAACAAAATTTTAAAACAATTAAAAATTAAAAATTAAAAAAATTAAAAATAAGGTACAAAAAATTTCTTTTATTTTTGGGGGCAGGGGATGGGAAGATTCTGTATCTCCCTTGTGTTAGTAACCAGTCTCTAGGTGGAGTCTCTGGTCTGCCTGTGGTATTTAGTTTTTCTGTGGCTTGATTGGTAACTTAGGTGAGTTTGGGCAAGCAGAAAAATGTTCTGCTTTACCCAGGATTTTGTGATCCTCCTCCCAGGCTAGTTCAGTGGGAGGGAGATCTCTTTTGAGTATTGCAAAAGAGGGAGATGGCTGTTTATTCTAGTTTGGAGATGCTGTGCTGAGGCTAAGTTTTGGGTAGAGTTGAGGCCTTTCAGCAAACATTAGCTTTTCCTGAGGGGCTAGCTTGAGACACTCACAGAGCCCAGCCTGGAGCCATTCTCAGGGTTTATGTTTACAGAATTTCAATTGATTGTCTGGGCTGCTGTAGGGAGGGGCAGCCTCTGGCTCTGTTTACCCAGTGAAGAAATCCACTCCTGAGGGTGAATTTTCCTCTGCCTGGGGTGGGTGACTTTTTCCTGGGTGGAGTTGAGCCTGGCAAGTCTGGGAAGGTTCCGGTGACCTGCTAAATGACTCTTTTATTTTCTCCCAAAGCCTGAGTTGGCGCTAGCAGCTCAGCCAGGCCTTTGCCAGTATCAAAGAGGGAGATCTCTGGTAGTGGGGTGGGGAATGGGTGGCCTTCCCTCCTGTGCCCTCTGAGAAGGAGTGAGGATGTCAGGCTTCTACTCATATTGCCAGATTTTTGGTTCCTGGGTCGTCTCTGGTCTGCGATCTGCAGGGTGAAGATATCTGCTCCTTCTCATTTCTTGCTGGTGTTGAGTAGAATCCGCTTGCCTACTGCCTCTGGCACCTCTGTCCCAGACTCTCTGTGTTGCAGGTATGGCGGCTATGACCTCTGCCACAGCAGCCACCACTGTCGCGGCTGCTGGTGAGTGCTCAGATCTTTCGCCTTGCCTGGATTTTCCCCATTTAGCCAAACTCTCTGTACTGTGATGGCACATTTGGTGTAATTCTCTGGCCTAGGACTGTTCACTGGAACACTAAAATTTCTTTCTATGTGAGAGCTTGTTTAGCCTCCAGCTTCAACACGTCATCTTAGCGCTTCACATTGTTACATATGTTTTAACATTGATGCATCCAATGACAAAGACACATTGCTTAAGTCACCCTTTTGATGACTGAAAAGAAACCATGCTGCAATCTCATTCTATGGAAAATTTGTGCTTTTCAATTCTTTTAGATTAAAAATTGATGTGGGAGAATGAACATTCTGCATACAATTTTGTATTTTCCTAATTATTTTAATATACTTTCCAATATTATATAAGGTTAAAACATTACTACTTATTTAGTTTTAGGATTTCTAAAATGGCCAGAGTAAAAGTTCTATTCATTCAAAATTTTAAGACAATAGAGTGTCCATTATGACCAAGTGAGAAATTTTACACTTTTTATTTGTCGTCCTTAAAGGTTGTGCTGGGGAATCAAGTCCAGTGCTTCATGTGTCTTAGTCTACTGCATGCCTCTGAGCCTGATGTGACCTGTGGTTTTATTTTAACTCAATTGGAATAAAGAAAAATTTCACTAGGAAGGTAATTACTTGGTTACTTTCTCCAATGTCTCTCACATAATAAAGTAATATAATTGTACACTGACAGAAAATGGTGTTCCTCTTAGCAGTAACTGTTTATTTTTTGTATCCCCACTCTTCACTAAGTCTTGCCCGTTTTCTATTCTCCCGTCCCATAAAACTTGACTATATCCACTGGAAACCCTCTTCCAGTCAGCCTCCTTCTAAAAAAGTCCAAATTTAACTAACATATCACCGGGTAGTCCCGCTATAAATTTTCAAATCCTGACTGCCACCAGACTCCTTCCTGAAAGCCCTCCTTTGCTACAGGGAAAACCTTCTTCGGCTCCACCCCTTCCTGGAATCCCCGCTCTGCACCACCGGAAACCAGGCCACATCCATATCTCTCCCTCTATGGCCTGTTTTGATGCACCAAGAACCCCCCCTAAATCGGGCTCCTCCCTTGAATCCTCACTTCATCCCCCAGATACCCCGCCCATAACTACTCTAGTCCCTCATAGTCCCATTGCTCCCATATTCTAGTACCTCCAAGCTCCTACTTCCCTTTCATACGCCACTCCCAACCAGACTGTTCCCTCAAGCCCCTCCTGGTTTCATCAGAAACTCCACCCATAACTAGCCTACTTTTAAGTGGGCTAACCTCTCAAACTCAGCCCTGAACCTACCTCTTCCCCGAAAGCCCATCATGCTACACAAAAATCCTCCACCTTCGTTTACATGCCCTTGAAGCCCCACCTAGTGTGGCCAGAAGCTTCTTACACAGCCCATCTCCTGCCTCTAAAGCCAGCCCTGCTCCACCACAAGCCCCTCCACCTCCCAAATCTACTCTCTCAATGCCCTACATTGCTCCCCAGATAAACCCACCATCCTATTAGATCCTCCCTCAGATCCACACCCTACTCCACCAGATACCCTGCCTATAATTACCCTACAACTTTGTAGACCTTCCACTCTTTCTGAAAGCTCCTCCTCCAATTAGCCCCATGGCTCTAAGACCTGACCTGCTCCAGAAAACCCCCACCACACTATCCCATCTCTCAACACCCACATTGCTCTACTGGAAACCACTGCACCAGTTAGCCTCACTCTGGAAGCCTCACCAGGTTCAACTGTAAATCCCTGTCCCTCCAAAGTCCCTTTTTGAAGGTTGCCTTGCCCTACTGGAAACCCTGTCAAAACTCCTTGTCCTGCCTTGCAATACTGAAATCTTTACCCAACATTACTCTTCTTTTCGAAGTGGTGACTGGCTACACCAGAAACCCATTCTAACTAATCTAGTCCACTGGATCCTATCAGTGCTCTCACAAAGCCCTGGTCCTGAAAAACTCCTCCATACATCGCGACTACATCTTGATCTGCCAGAAATCCCACCTCCACCCTAACACACTTCCAAAAGGCCTGCCATTCTCCACCAGAAACCCTGCCCCTTATTAGCCCACTTCTTCCTAGCACATCCTTGCACTCTCAAGGCCAGACCCTGAAAAGTCTCTCCCTCATAGCTCCGCATTCCTGCACCAGAAACCCCACCTTCTGTCAGCCTCTTGCCTCGATTTCTCGCCCTGCCTTGTGGGAAATCCCACCCTACATATCCCACAAGGGCTCACAGTGCTCCACCAGAACCCATCCTCTAAGTAATCTCTTCTTTGTAGTCTTGTTCTTCTTCTCAAAACTCTGCCCCAAACAGCCTCCTCTCCAGTGACCCCACCTTCTTCCACTGAAAACCCATCCACCTGCCAGTCTCCATCCTAACGTCCCACTTACTCCACAGGAGACACAGCCCCTAATAAGTCTAGTCCTTCCAGTACCCTCCCTGCTGTCTCAAAGCCCTACACAGACTGGCCTTCACCCTCAAAGCCCTTCCCTGCTCCACCACAGAGGATGTGCCACAACCAAGTCCTCCGTTGTACCAGACAGGGCTCCACCAGAAACCCCACACCACCTCATCCATGAAGGTCCCACCTGGTAAATTTTAGTACAAATATGATTTTATACTAGTAATAGAATTCATACTAATCAATATGATAAGAAAGCAACATTAAATAAAGACAACAAAAATTAGATAGCTATTAGATGCCTTAGTCTACTTTGGGGTTCTGTTACCAGGCAGATACACATTGTGCGAAAATGTGTGAAGATGATTCCTCTAACTGGAAAGTATTGTTTGAAGTATCAGTAAGGTTTCATGGGTGATCATTTTATTTCTACAAAATTCGTGAACATTAGTGCTCATTAACTTCAAAAATATTAGTTATTATAAATCCTCTGGTTTTGTTGAGGAAAGAGTATTAGTGTGTAAAATGATGACTTTCAAATCATCTCTCTAATGAATAATTTCAGAGTTGCTTACCTTACTATGTACCAGAGTTTTTAGTAACCGAAATTGTCTATCAGAATCAACTTTGATTTTCTTCCTTCCACCAAAGTGCCCTTTGGAAAAGATTGAAGTGTGATTATACAGGTAAAATGTCAGAGATAACAACATGTTTGAGATTATAACAAAATTATGATGAAGATCCCAGTCAATGTGTTTTAATTTTCTAAAAAAAGGAACTTACGCATATTTTACTGCAGACTTTGTGAAGACTAGAAGACAAAAATACAAGAAATGTTCTGTTATACCATGGTTCTGAAAACAAAACAAAACCAAGGAAATACAACATTATGAGACAGAAGGGAATGAGGAATATGTACCAGTGATATAGAATGTAAAACATACACTGAATCAGGTAAAAATAATTTTGGTCATGATGCCTGGTCGTTCAATATATTTCATTGTAAATATTGTTCTTTGTTAACCTGTGACTTAATATAGGTCTCAGCAGGTATCTGCCCAAGTAATTGTGTAATTAGTCAATTTCATCATTGCAAGATCGTCAGGATGGTAAACTCCCACACACCTTAACATAACTGCAACAGCACTAGACATACACTCCTATTGGTCCAACAGTTTAAGCCAGACCTGTAGTATACCAAAGCTTTGTTTGTGGTATATAGATTTTTCAGGCTTGATGAAAAATGTCTCTGCCCAGAATTATATGATGACATTTATAGCTAAAATAATTTAGGGTCATTATTAACATCTAACACATGCTGAGTTTTTTATTTATACCTCTCCTTTCCCTTTCTTTTTTGCTCCCTTCTTTCTTTTCTTTCTCTTTCTTTCTTTCTTTATTTTGGGGTGGGGGAGTCCGGTCGTGGGGCCTGAACTCTGGGCCTGGGTGCTGTCCCTCAGCTCTTCAACTAAAGGCTAGTGCTCTACCACTTGAGCCACAGTGCCACTTCCGGCTTTTTTTTCTTTTTGTTTATGTGTGCTGAGGAATCAAACCCAGGGCCTCATGCATGCAACGCAAACACTCTAGCACTGAGCCACCTTCCCAGCCCCTTTTTATTTCTATTTTCTTCCTTTTTTGCTTTCTTTCTTTCTCTCTTTCTTTCTTCCTTCCTTCAATTCTTTCTTTCTCTGTCTCTTTCTTTCTCTTCCTTTCTTTCTCTCTCTCTCTCTCTCTTTCTTTCTTTCTTTCTTTCTTTCTTTCTTTCTTTCTTTCTTTCTTTCTTTCTTTCTTTCTTTCTTTCTTTCTTTCTTTCTTTCTTTCTTTCCTCTTTTAGGAAATGTATGAATTTAGATATTTTGTTTGTGGAACAAGTATCCTACCATTAGAACATCCTTTTTCAATTTAGTTACTTTGCTCATAGGTTATCAATTTTGCTGAGTGCTGAACAGAGGCTAAGTTCCTCACTTCTGTCTGCCAAGTAGCTGGGATCACAAATGCATTCCAACATGCCAAGCTTTAGGATCATATGAGACTCTTATTAATTTCCTTGCACATTGGTTCTGAACTGTGATCTTCTCAAATTTTAACTCTTCAATTAGTGATGTGCGTTCCAGTAGCCTGCGGTCAGTATAGAGTGTCTAAATGAATTATTGAAGGCAATTTCACATTAATCTCTTTTTCTTTGCCAGTCCAGGGACTGTTATAGTTTTATTTCTATACATTTTTTGTGTATATGTGCACATTAGCTTAAAAATGTTACATTTTGCCCCTTTGTTTCTTTTTTCTTCTTCTTGGTCATGGGGCTTGAATTCTGGGTATGGGCATTTTCCCAGGGATCTTCAGATTGAGGCTAGCACTTTACCACTTGTGCTACAGTGACACTTCTGGTTTTCTGGTGGTTAACTGAAGGTAAGTTAACTGAAGGTAAGATTGTCAAAGATTTCCTCCAGGACTAGCTGTGAACCACCATCCTCAGACCTCAACTCCTGAGTAGCTAGGATTAGAGGCATGAGCCACTGGCACACAGCTAAATTGTGACTTAAGTTCTATCATTTAGTTGAGGGAGTAGCATGAGTGTGTAAAAAGTTAACTTTCAAGTCATCTCTCTAAATAATTTCAGAGTTTCATTTTCATAATATTTATTGCAGGGATTAATGACAGAAGCTCCCAAAGTAACAGAATGATCCTTCATATTCTCTTTCCCATAGGTACTATTAGAAGAGAATGAGTGAGATCTAAGTCTAAGGCAATATGTACTTGAAATTATAAAAAAATATTTTCATGATACATAAAGAGCCAAATAACAAAATGTGCTTTTCATTTCCTAAAGAAAGGAATGTCATACAAATATATTTATTGGCAGGCTTTTTCATCTGAAAAACAAAGAAAAAACAATATCTTAAAAAAGTTGAAAAGGATCAGCAACCATGTAAATGTGATATAGCATTGGAGACTTTAACACATGAATTGGTTCAGGTAAATAATTCTTTGGGAAAGGTACCTGTTCACTAAATTTATTCACTGTAAATTTTTTATTGTTATATATTATGTTACTTAATATATATATATATATATATATGTGTGTGTGTGTGTGTGTGTGTGTGTGTGTGTGTGTGTGTGTGTCTGTGTGTGTGTGTGTGTGTGTGTGTGTGTGTGTGTGTGTGTGTGTGTGTGTGTGTGTATCTGTCTGGTGAACTGTATGGTTAGGTAATTTCATCATGCCAAGTTCATCAAAAGGATGCACTTCCATAAGACTTAACAAACTTGCAACACCACTACACATGCATACTTATGTGTTCATCATTTTAAGCTAGACCTGTGTTTTACCAAAGCTTTATATATAGTATGTTATTTTTTCATTTAGGCTTGACACAAAATGTGTTTACCCCTAGAAATAGATTATGGCATTTATAATGACAATAAGTTAGTGTAAATCTTTACATTGAACACATGCTCAGTATGAGTTGTTCTTTCTTTCCTTTTCTTATTTTATCTTTAGGAAGTTGATTTGAGTTTTGATGTGTTTGCCAGATAGGTATTCCACCACTGGAGTCACTCCACCAATCCTTTCTTGTTTAAGTTACTTTAATCATAGAGTAACAATTTTTGCACCCACCCCCCAAAACAGGAATCATTATTGCATTCCAATATCCCTACCTAGTAGGTTGATATGGGAGATACTTTCCTTCCTAGACTGAATCAGAACTGTGATCCTCTCAAATTCTCCCACTTTAGTTAATGGTGTGAACTCCAGTTCTGCCTACCTCTAGAACATATGACAGAAATAAATGATTACAGGTAATTCGAGTTAATCATTGTTTAATATAAGTGATTTGATATTAAAATGTAGGGTAAGTTTGAAAGTAAGAAAATAAAAGAATAATGAAGAAAGAAAGAAAGAAAGAGAAAGAAAGAAAGAAAGAATGAAAGAAGGAAAGAAAGAAAGAAAGAAAGAAAGAAAGAAAGAAAGAAAGAAAGAAAGAAAGAAAGAAAGAAAGAAAGAAAGAAACAGAAAGAAAAAGAAAGAAAGGAAGGAAGGAAGAAAAGAAGGAAGGAAGGAAGAGAAAGAAAATGATTAAAAATTAATTTTTTGGAGTCAGGAATCACATGGCAGAGGTACTTCCTGTATTTTGTATTAGGTCTGCCCCAGGCCATGCAGACCCTTTGCAGACACCTTCCCACTTCTTGACTAAGTTTTCACCCTTTAAGTGTTATCTATGTATTTGGACACCTGGAGGCAGCCACCGTCCCCTCCTGCTAAGTCACAACCTGGTCAGTCTCTGGTCACACTTACCATCTAACCAGAGGTGAGTCCCAGGCCTTAAAGTCACATCTAGATCCAGTGTGGCCAGAAATTTCCCCCACTTGGCCACACCTCATCCGGTACTTCACCTGGATACGTCCTCGCCCGAGGTTAAGTAGCCCTATTTTTCGTACATGCCTTTCTACCATGTATGGCATGGGCAGCAGTTCAGTAAATAAACTAGTTCACCTGACTGAATACAGTGTGTTGTTCTCTACATTGACTACCCATGAAACTCACCTAATTAATATGCTTTACTCTTAAGAGTTTCAAGCTATGAATCCATGGATACTTTTGTGACAAATGTCAATTCAGTATCTAAAAAACATATGTACTGACTCATCATTTAACAATATAATTCTGCCTCGAATCTTTTTTGGGGGGAGGTCCAGTCATGGGGCCTGAACTCTGGGCCTAGGCACCTGAGCTCTTCCGCTCAAGGTGAGTGCTTTACCACTTGAGCCACAGAGCCACTCCTGGTTTATTTCATTTTGCTTATGTGGTGCTGAGGATTCGAACCCAGGGCCTCATGCATGCAAGGAAAGCACTCTACCACTGAGGCACCTACCTAGCCCCTGCCTGGAATATTTAATAGCAGTTTAATTAACCATAAAGTCTATTTTGTTTGCTTTTTTTGTTTTGTTTTGTTTTGTTTTGTTGTTTAAAGTAATAAAAGAGTTGGTGGGACAATCTGAAAGGATCTCTGGCTTCATATTTTCACATCACTCTGGGCTACAATCTGTGTGCTATCAGCTCAGATGCTGGGACTTTGAAATTTTGGAAAGAAAAAACATCATAAGGACCCATGGCTTCGGGATTTCTCAGATTCTTTTTATAAATGTAATTGTTACTAAGGTATACAGTGAGGTTACCATTTCACAAGAAATTCAGACATTTAGATGTTTATTTATATTTTTGTCAGTTGTGGGCTTGAATTCAGGGCCTGGGAACTGTCCTTGAGACTCTGTGCTCAAGTTAGGTAGCATTCTACCAATTGAACCACAGAGCCACTTCTGGCTTTTGAGCTGTTAAATGGAGATAAGAGTCTTAAGGGGACTTTTTTTCCTGGGCTGGCTTTGAACTGCAATCCTCAGATCTCAGCCTCATGAGTATCTGGGATTACAGGCTTGACCAACTGGCACCTGCCTTGAAATTGTCTTTTTGGGTGTGTGTAAAAATACCATAGAGTGGGGTTACAATTATATGGGCAAGGTAATGAGCACATTTCTTACCAAGAATTGTTGCCCACTCCTTTGTTTCCCCTTCCCATCCCTTCTTATCTCCCTGCCACACACCTTCCCTAACCCCCATTCCCCACTCCCCACCCACCCCCCACCCCTGGGCAAAGTTGTAAAGTTCGTTTTCCGACATAAAGTCTTGTATATCTCATTGTTGCAGTGGGTCCACCTGTATCCCTAATTTAAAAAATTGTTTTTTCCCTTCCCCTCCACAAATTATACCAACATCAAATGCAGTGAAAGCAGGGGTTATACCGTGGGGGAGGGACATATAATGCAACAAATAAATCATATTACAGATACGTTAGTAACAATCTCATGAAAGAAAAATAAAACATTTGAATCCTTATCTTCCGGTTCATTTCAACTAATATCAACTTATTTGATTTTTCTGCTTGTCTCAGACATATAATAGTTATTGCAAATAAGGGAAAACATAGGACCTGTTTCTTTGCGCCTTGACTACTTCACTCAATATAATTTTTTCCAAGGCTTTCCGTTTCCTAATAAATGGGGCGAAGTCATTTTTTCTGATGGAGGCAGAGATTTGCATTTTGTATATAGACCACATTTTCTTGATCCATTCATCTACTGAGGGGTATCTGGGTTGGTTCAATATCTTAGCTATGGTAAATAATGCTGCAATAAACATAGTTGTGCTGGTAACTTTAGTATGGTCTTGTTTGTGATCATTTGGTTAAATGCCCCAAAGTGGGATTCCTGTGTGATAGGGGAAATATATGTGGAGTCATTTGAGGAACCTCCATACTACTTTCCAACGTTTTTCTTGGGGGCGGGTCCGCTGGTGGGGCCTGAACTCTGGGACTGGACGCTGTCCCTCAGTTCTTCAGCTCAAGGATAGCACTCTACCACTTGAGCCGCAGCATCACTTCCCGCTTTTTTCTTTTTGCTTATGTGGTGCTGAGGAATCGAACCCAAGTCTCAGGCATGAAAGGCAAGTGCTCTACCACTGAGCCAACTTCCTATCCCCTCCAAAGATTTTAAACAAGTGTACACTTCCACCAACAAGCAGTAAGGTTCCTTTTTTGCCACATCCTCTCCAACACCTATTGTTCTTATAGTTCTTGATTATAGCCATTCTAAATGGGGTGAGGTGGTATCTCAATGTTGTTTTGATTTGCATTTCTTTTATGGCTAGGGAGGTTGAGTATTTCTTCATGTGTCTATTGGTCATCCTTCTTTCCTCTTCAGAGAAGTTTCTCTTTAAGTCTTAGCCTACTTATTACTTGGGCAGTTGTTACTTTAGGGTTTTGTTTTGGGGGGATTTAATTTTTTGGGTTCCAGGTATATTTTAGATATGAGACACTTGTCCATTGTATGGCTAGTGAAGATCTTCTCCCAGTACATGGGCTTTCTATTGAACTTGCTAGCTATGTCCTTTGCCATGCAGAAGCTCTGCAATTCCATGCAATCCTATTTGTGCAACCTTTCTTTGATTTATTGTGTTTCTGTGTCTCTTTTACGAAAATATTGGCCTGTGCTAAGGTGACCTAGGGTTTCTCTTATTCACGGACTGCACTCACAAATTATTCATGCTGATTCAAAACTTTCGCAAAGTGGCAGGGTATAAAATGAACCCTCAAAAATCAATGGCTTTTCTATTTGCCAATAATGTGAAAAGCGTGGCTGAAATCAGGAAAGCAACTCCATTTGTAATAGCCCCACAAAAAATAAAATACCTAGGAATTAACCAAAGAAGTGAAGGACTTCTATGAAGAAAATTTTGAAAACGTGAAAAAGGAAATCAAAACAGAACTTAGAAAGTTGAAAAACCTCCAATTTTCTAAGATTTGAAGGATCAATATCGTGAAAATGGCAATACTTCCCAAAGCTATCTACAAATTCAATGTGATACCCATCAATATTCCAATCTCATTCTTCAAGGAAAGAGAAGAGGCAATCCAAAAATTCATATGGAGCAATAAAAGACCCCAAATAGCAAACATGATCCTTAATAGAAAGAACAGTGCTGAAGGAATACCAATACCAAATTTCAAACTCTACTAAAAAGCCATAGTAATCAAAAGAGCTTGATACTGGCACAAGAACTGACCCCAGGACCAATGGAATAGAATTGAAATCCCACAAATGAACCTACAGGCATATAGCCACCTAATCTTCGATATGGGAGCTAAAATAAATAGAATGGAAGACAGCCTTTTCAGTTAATTGTGCTGGCAAAATCGGTTAATCACTTGTAGAAAATTAAGCTAGATCCTTATATATCCCCCGGCACCACAATCAACTACAAATAGATCAAAGACCTCGAAGTCAAAACAGACACTCAAATAGTCATTTTTAATATGATAAACTGTTTAGTGCATCAGGCTCACCAATACAGTCCTAGCTATAGTTAGGATGATAGGTATGAAAAACAAACACTAGGTGTGTGTTGTTCATGATGTTTTGTATTGGTTGTTTTAATATTGTTTGTTTCTTCTACTACAAAGCTCTTATTTTTATTTTCACCTAGGTGGGGGAGATATGTGCTAGCCAGTGTTGAACCTTCTTTCTTTGAGATGGAGCCATGTGGAAATTCTTGTCTAGAATGGGGTGGAATAGAAATCCTCCTGCTCTCAGCACCCCATGGACCTGGGATGATAGATGTATTCCATCAAGCAGAGCCAGGGGTTGGGGAGAATTGCAGGTAAAAGTACACTGGTCTTGAAATGATGTCCCAAACAGCTTTACAGGCTTGTACCTCCAAAGCATTGTTGTATTCCGTTTCACTTTGAAGTAGTGTTTGTATATACTTAGAGATACAATGATAATACACTACATGTTTAATATATAGAATAGTAAACATAATTAGCATGTTGATCTCCTAAAACATTGAAGCTAATGTATTTTGGTAACCTCCTGACTCTGCTAGTTATTTTTTGGAATATACAATACACATGAATACATTGATAATGTGCACTAGAAGATTGGAAGTTGATAGAGATAGACAAGTTAGACTATGTGTAATATATATATATATATATATATATATATATATATATATATATATATATATATATATATATATATATATATATATTGCTGCTCTGAAGAACATTATCATATTCACCATGACAATACCACCATATATTCACCATGGCAATTTTACTACAGTGTAGAATTTTCCATTTCATAACCTGAAATCTTTTATCATTTTACATTCTCCTTATAAGTATGAATATTTTCCTGTTTCTTATAATGTTTTGAAATTATTAAGAGGGAATTTAAAAATTTGTATGGTCTACTGAATTATCTCATTTTGTTTGGTTTTGTGATGCTAAGTCATTAAGACCAAGTTTTCCTCAAATTTATGCTAGCAGACTATATCACTAAATTATATTCTAATTAATTCTTATTATTCTATTTTGAAATAAGGTTTTAATGTTGCTGTTTTATGATATAGAGTGTTGTGAAGGTGGACTAAAATTTGCAACTCCACTGTCTCCAGTAACAATGCTTTATCACCAGGTTCTGTAGGCTCATATTTATAACTAGCTAATCAGGAGGTTGAGACCTGAGATTTAGTTCAGATAGCCTGAGCAGAAATATTATGAGTCTCTCCTCTCCAGTTCACTACAGGAAAGCTGGCAGTGGAACTGTGGCACAACTGTTAGAGCACTACAGTTAATGACTCATATCTGAGGATCACGATTCAAAGCCAGCCCAGGCAGGAAAGCCCATTAGACTCTTATCTCCAATAAACCACTAGAAAACAGGAAGTGATGCTGTGGCAGTAGAACACTCACCTTGAGCTGAAGGGCTGAGGGATAGCAACCAAGCCCAGAGTTTAAGCCCCATGACAAACAAACCCAGGGCTGATGAGAACCCCTGGCAGAGTATTGGAATAATTGCTATCTTTCTGAGACTGTTTCACTGGGTTCTTATCAAAGGAACTTGGCTTGAGACAAAGAAGTGCACTCCCCGGCTAATTCCTTAGTACTGGGTTGCCAGAACATTTCATTTACCTCATAAGTTAATGGAGGCTTAGCAATTTGCTTGCTGAGAGACTAGGTTTAAAGGAATGAGACAGTGGCACCCAATGTCCACCCTCACCTAGGAAATTACTATCTTGGAGGCTTTTGAAGGAATATAGACAGAAGAAAGGATGCAACTTGAACTTGAATTTGGGGCCTGAGTGTTGTCTGATATGTAGCACTCTACCAATTGAGCCCAAGGTCTAGTTCTGGCATTTGGCTAGTTAATTGAAGATAAGTGTCTTCAGAATTTTACAAACTAGAGAGGGTTCAAACTGTGATCCTCAGATATCACCCTCCTGATTAGTAGGATTAAAGGCATGAGCCATTGTGTATTTATTGGGACAGATGCACAGAATTTCTATGAAATTGTATAGACATAACTCTACTTTTTGTCTGTCATGTTTACTTTACCATGTGTGACATAACCAGTCCCATTTGTGTCTTGTTAGTTCATAAAAGGAGAAGCATAGAGCTAACTTCAGAAAAGGAGAAGCATAGAGTTAACTTCCTACTCTCCTCCCATTGGTAAAGATCCTTCTACCATAACTGGGAGGAAGATGAACAAATGAAAAAGTAAGTGGATGTTGGCACAAAGAGAAGATTTTGTCCTTGAACACTTGGTATTTTCAGGTTTCTGAATCAAAGTCAACTTACTTCTTTTCACACCAGTTGTGATTTTCACCAGGGAGCTGAGGCTTGGCACTTCAGTGAATAGCAGATTACACAGTTATGGATGTGCTTGTGGTTTTGGATTCTCATGGATGACAGGGAGGGCTGTGTATAGCAAATGTGATCCAGTGGGGAAACAACTTTTTCTTCCTATTACAGGGAGAATTTGAGATTTGGGATTATATTTGAGACATTTCTAGAAGTGGGTTGTGAGGAGCATGCTGCTTGCAAGAGTCTCTTCCCACTTCCCAACATGCAAGTTCTGCCAGAAAGAGGTTATAGTACAAGACTCAGAATGGAGAGTGTGGGCTCTCATTTTCTTTGTCACCAATCTGCACACAGCATGTTTTGTTTCATCCTCCTTATGTGGATTGAATTCTACTCTGATCATTTCTATGAGCCCAAGAACCATAACACCCAAAAGAACTTACACAGTATGTCAAGCTCAACATGACCTCTTCAGACCTGCTCTTCTACTTATGTATTCTTCTGGACTAGCTTGAGGAACCCATGACCCATGAGACCAAGAAAAAGAGGAAAAAGTCCTTGTTTAGATGCCTCATGAGTAGGGATGGAACCTGTGTCTCTAGGGATGGGCCTGATTGGCCAAGAGCCCTTAGTACTCCCCACCTTGGCACAATGTCCTTTTATGGATATTCTAGGCCAGGAAATATCTGTTCTCCTTTTGAAAGAACTTGGAAGTAGCCACTCATTAGAAACACCCTACCTTTTCATCAGTTTTCAGTCTGAACTCAAATCCTACAGCTTTCTGCATTCGGTTATAATGGAAGTTTAGTCACACCTTAACTTCTACAGTCTACTAAGACTCCTGTACCTTTTTCCATTCTCAGGTTTGCATCACCATAGAGCAGCTCCTATAGAACGCCAGATAAAGAACCCATCAGTGATGTCGTCTATGGTGACTGATGGAGATCAGAATCCATCACTGATCTCCAGAAAGCATGTGAACATAGAGGTTTTTTTTCTTTTTTCAATTTGTAGAAAGGCCCAAGTAGATTTTGAGTCCTGTGGACATCCCACTGGTTCTGAACCCCAGCATGTGATGCACATACCACCCCAACATGTGATGCACATACCACCAAGGAAGAGGACGATCGAGAATGTCTCCCACTGATGTTCACAATCCAGGTAGATCAGCTCCAAACCGATAATAATAATAATAATAAATCATGTCAAAATGTTCAGGGTAAATGTGTGCTAATGGAAAATGACCCCAGTCTATATTCAAAAAAACCAATAAGTGAGGTCCAAAATCTAGATTCAACTGCGGAAAGGGAATCTTTCGTCACAGAATTCCCAGACCTATCTGTCCTCTTACAGTGGATCCAATTTCCAATTGAGAAATTAGAATCTGTCCCTACCTGGACTCAGGAAGAAAATCCTCTTTAGTGAGGAAGTAGATCCCTTTGAGGACTCTGAGGCAGAATTTCTGCCTGAAGGCAATTTAGAGGCCAATCTAGATTTCGAGATTCCTTCTCCCCTTTCTGAGAAAATCTTTTTCTTTTTGTCCTGATTGTTGTAAGAGGTTCATTGTATTTATTCTTCTAACTTTATTAAAATGTCAATGTTTTTGACATATTCTAGAATTCTTGAATCCTAAATGTTTCCTTTTAAACCTACAATCTGAAGCATCTTGAATACGTGTTCTGTGACATTGGAAATAATAGAGTGACAAGGGGCTGTACAAGAGATCCTACTGGACATAATGGGAGATGTTAAATGCACAGGGAATGACAATGAAGCCAGGCCATGCCTGTATGGGGTGATAAGGTGGCTACAAAAGGTTAAGACATAGCAGATCAGATGTCCTAGAAACCTATTCTGTCAATTGGGACAAATGCCACAATAATTATAGTGGTATGTGGGACACGCTTTCAACAGTGAGTTCCAATCTGTATACATCTTCATTGTGCTTTGGGCAAATATGGAAGAAAAATTTGATTCCAATAATATAAAAAGTCTACTTAGGGCTGAAAATATTTGAAAAAATATATAGGAGATATGTATACTGGAAAGTAAAAACGCTCATCAATAAAAGAAAGAATGCTTACAGATGTGAACAAACACAAAATCAGGAAGAAAAAACACAATTGAATCAGTTATATGTAAATACATGTTATATTGTTTATGTTATATAGAGTATATTATATGATATATAAGATTTAATATGATTTTCAAAATAAAAAGGCACTTAAATTTTTAGTCTTGAGTATTTTTTGTATAAAACAGTGTAATTATTATTGGGGAAAGAAGTGATATAATTTGATTATAATTATATGAATATATATTTGTGTTTCTAGATACAACACTGATTATAAATAGATGAATAATTATATACATATATTTGTATATATCTATGAAGTGAATATAATGAAAGTGAATACTATGAAACTGACTGCAGTATGTATAAAAAAGTTGAGTCCATGAAACTCAGGCCTGTAATCCTAGCGATGTGGGAAGCTGGGTTCTGAGTTCTAGTATTTCTTACCCCAAGACTTAGATTTTCAGAGGATGCCTGGGCTATTAGTTCTAGAGTTACATTGTTGTTCTCCTACTACCTCACCTCCCTTAGTCCTCCCTCCCCATGGTGTAAAGTTCATTTTCAACAAAGGGTCTTTGAGTATCATTGTTACAATGGGTCATCCTGTGTTGAACCTAAATTTTCTATTTCTCTAACCCTAATTCTAATTTTGTCTGGGATCCTAACCCTAACCATCATCATAATAATAGTTCAATTCAGAAGTTAACAAAATATTCAAGTTTTTTTCCATCCTTTTATTCTACTGTACATCTTGACTTAAGTTGCAGTTTAGCTTAAATCTATTTTTTACAAATTAGATTATATGTGCATATATAAAGATGTAATTTTATGTGAAAAACAGAAGATCTTTGGGAAAAAGGGTAATGAAAAGGAAATAGAGGGAGTATAATCAAATGCTTTAAATATATTATGAATTGCCACTTCTGACAATTAATAAATTTTAACAAAATAAATAAAAATTAATAAAGAATACACTGTCTTCTAGTGTTCTTTAAGAGAACCATGATATGTCTTGTGAATAAAATACCTGTGTTAGATAAACTTTGTTCGTGAATATTTTATATTTAAGTTATTTAACTTAATGAATAAAAATATATTAAATAAGATTCCATGATAAAAAAAAAAAACATAAAATTATTACTTAGTAATTGTTTGAGTAAAAGTTATAGTCAGGAGATTTAGGAAACTAAATTTCTATTTCCCTACAAAGCAATGATTTAAGTTTACTAATTTAATATTTCTAGTAAGTTAGGGAATATAATTGGCATGAAAAACAACTAACTGTACATCTTGTTCCTTAAATGAATGATATTTTAAATATTGTCTCTTTTTCAAATGAATAATTAGGTTTACTTTTCAAAATAAATGCAATTTTATCTCCTTTCAGAACAAGTAAATACCCTGCAATTAAATGAATTAATATATACAGATATTTAAAAGCTAAATTTTCTATGTTTGATACATAGCTCTACATATTCAGAATGCTACGATTTTTTTATTCAGAAATATCTACCCTCTGGGATTTTTGATTCATCAATATAAATTATCTCATGAGGTTCTTGAGAAGGCTCCAGTAACCAGAGTGGTCAAAACATTTCCTGAATTCTAAATATTAAATCTAGACATTTTTATGCTTTGATTACATCATTTATTGTCTCTTCAGAGCAACTAAGCTAAAATAAATACTATTGTTTAAACATTTTGCTCACATTGTAAATAATATCAACACAGGTCACAAAGAGACTAATTATTTCAGACTCATTATATTTTGTAAACTTAGTGTGAAGAATGTAGAGAGCAGAAGGTTCTTATACTCAATAAATATTTTTGGTTAAATTAAGTTAAATCTTATATCTGGATTTCTAATTTGGACGTTAATCACATGGTAACAGGAAAATAATGATTTTTTAAAATAATTACTTTGGGGCCATTTTTCTTCTTAAAATTATGAAGCAAAAATATCTCTAAGAAATATATCTGTGAAGAAAATGTTTCAACCGTTAGTAAAGTGCTTTATACTTTAATATAAATTTTATCTCAAAATATAAATTCTGACTACTGCAGGACAGAGTAGGAGAGACACTTGAACTAATAGGAACAGGAAGGAACTTATTGAACAGAGTCCCAGGGTCACAACAAGTTGGAGAGAGACTCGACAAATGGGACTACCTTAAAATAAAAATCTTCTGCACAGCTAAATCTATTGCAACTAAGCTAGAAAGACAACCAACTAATTGGGAAAAAATATTTACCAGCAATATATCAGACAAGGGGTTAACATCCTGTATATACAGGGAACTGAAGAAACTAATCCCTCCCAAACCTAACAAACCAATTACTAAATGGGCAAGGGAACTAAAGAGGGACTTCTCAAATGAAGAAATAAAAATGGCAAAGAAACACATGAGGAAATGTTCATTATCCCTATTGGTGAAGGAAATGCAAATAAAGACAACCCTGAGATACCATCTTACCCCAGTCAGAATGTCCCACATCCACAAATCAGCCAACGACAAATGGTGGAGGGGATGTGGATAAAGAGGAACCCTATTACACTGCTGGTGGGAATGTATACTTATATAACCACTTTGGAAAGCAGTCTGGAGGGTCCTTAGAAAGCTAAAGATTGACCTTCCTTACGACCCAGTCATACCACTTCTAGGCATCTACCCTGAACAACAAGAACCAATATACAAGGACATGTGCACCTCCATGTTTATTGCAGCACTGTACACATAGCTAGGATATGGAAACAACCCAGATGCCCCACCACAGATGAATGAATCCAAAAATTGTGGTATATATACACAACGGAATATTATGCAGCCATTAGAAATGACAAAATAATGGCATTCGCAGGGAAATGGAAGGAGCTAGAAGGAATCATGTTGAGTGAGGTAAGCCAAGAATGATGAGACAAATGGTACATGGTCTCCCTGATAAGTGGATGCTAAATCCAAAATGTTAGGTGATACGACAAAACTAACAGGACTTAAGAAACAAAGAACTCCCACTCATCTGGTTGAACCACTACTAAATATCCCCATGCTGCTTATCACATATATGGTATATAACATGTGAACACCGTTATATGTTACAGACTGTGATAGACAATTTGCTCCAGGAAAGTTACAATGAACTTGTGACTTTAAATGAGCATCATTATTCCACAATACTGTGAATTTCCGGAAATTATGTAATCACTTAATCACAATCAAAAAAAAAAAAAAAGAACCTCGGGGAAGGGAGGGAGGAAGTTGATGGTAGGGGGAAAACAATGGAGGGGGTAACAATGTTCAAGAGGAAGTGTACTCATTACCTCACTCATGTAACTGTAACCCTCTGTATAATATCTTTACAATAAATAAATAAAAATAGAAATTCTGCAACTAATCTTATGTATGTTTTCATGCACAAAATGCTGTGACTTCTAATCTTGTTATGTGATTTTAATTTTATATTTTTTAGTTGTGACATGATCCCTACTTACATTTATTACAAACTTCTGTAATTATACAAATCATGCCCTTACACACTAACTTATATAAAATAATATTCAAACAAAATTATCTTTTTTCCTGTCTCCAACAGGGAAGGATGATGTGCTGAAGTACAATAAATGAAAGCCCTCTAACAAAGAGTCTTTATGGAATGGAAATTGGCAACATGAGGATGGTTACATGAGCACTTTCTACTTCGCTGAACAGGAATTTTTGTTTCTACAGTACTTTCTTACTTTTTAATAACACAGGGAAAGCCATAAAATTTGAAGTTCATATGAAGGAATTGCATTCCTAAAAGATGTGGCAACCTTTCTCAAAAGCTCGATCGTATCACTAGTTCATTGTGCTTGTTGGCTGATCTATTTCTCTATCATATGTTTCATATTATTAAGCATATTAGTAATTCATCAATGAGTACATTACAGGAGACTCCAGAAAATAATAGCTATTGCGGTGTAATAATCAGAAGAGAGAAAAAAGATTATATTAATCTCCAATTCCTCCCTTTGACCTTCAATATGCCAATTAATTTTCAAAAAAATCATGTACAATGTTTGTTTATTTTTCCCTTTTTAATTAGATATTAAGCAAGTGTTCTTGCAGTAAAAAGAGATGACAGTGGTATGAGAGCTCTGGTAAGAGCACCTTCTCTCTAACAAGCAATGCTCTATGGACTGTAAATATGGAAGCCACATTAAAATTCTCTACACACTTTCTCTCTCTCTCTCTCTCTCTCTCTCTCTCTCTCTCTCTCTCTCTCTCTCTCTCTCTCTCTCTCTCTCTCTCTCTCTTTCTCTCTGTCTCTTACACACACACACACACACACACACACATACACAGCTGCCACCCAGACACATCAGAGATCAGTTGCGTTCACCTGTAATGATTGTTGACTGATGTTTGCTCCATTGCTTTATTTCAGCTTAAGATCTTGCCTGGACCTTTATCTTTCCCCGAGATCAAGTCCTTAGTTCTTAGTTTACTGTGGGTCTGAGTATTCATAATATGTTCTGGCTGCTTCAGGCCAATTAACAATACCCTAAATACTGTATCCTCAAACTTGATATTCAAGTCAAACTCCATGAATTTATACTACTGTTCCAAAATACTAAAATTTATTGGATTTAGGAACCAAGAAAGCGCCCACCTTGATACTTTAGTAGCAAATGATATCAAGAAAGTAGAAGAATAAAATGTAGAATACTGGATGTGTGTTATAGATACAAAATCATCATCTATAGGCTCATTTATTGGAAAATTGACATCCTATATTGAAAGCACAATTTACATATTCAGTTTTCCACTTACTTTGCTTACCTATCACTTCTGATCACAAATCCTTTCATGAATTTTTATAGTATCTGAATAAATCACACGATATGCATGTACTTATCATCTGAAGGAAAGACAGTCTGCTGTTACATCTTTCATTCTATATGAAAAACCCTTAGTTTTTGTTTCCCTGTTTGCTGAATAAATCTATTCCTGGAAACAGGATATTCACATCATTTCCATTTTTAAAATTTGAAATATAATATAAACTTTGTTGTGACTAGTCATTTTCTAAAAATGAGTGATATTCATGAACACCAATATTTTGGTGCCTTTAAGTAAATTGAGACTTTATGTGGTATGGTAGTGCTTGTGTCTAATTGACTTAAGCATTAGATTATTCATGTATAGACATGTGAATTGTGCTTTTAATGCAAATTCCCAAGGATTTACATTAAAGTCATAAGGGAGGTTTTTGTTTTCATGTTCCATATGTTATATTTATTTCAATAAAAGTACTAGAAATACATGTTTGCTGGAGCAATATAAAAGATGAGAACATTTCTAAAGAGAATCGATTTGTTGATTAAAACATAGAAAAGAGTAAAAATCAGGTTTCTTGCTTGATACTGCATAAATTTTATATGAATGTAGCTCAAGATGAGACTCAGATATAAATTCATATTAATATTACGGAGATTTCTACCACAATATAAGCAATATAGGTATTTTAAGTAATTGGTCATTCTAAGCCCTGGATACCTAATGGATGACGAATGGCATTGAAAATAGCAGAGGAAAACAATTCAACATGCAGATATTATGATTTTATAATACTAATATGAAAGACATGGAGCTTTTGCCTTTCTGAAGAAGAAAGTTTAGCCAGTAATTTCAATGTAAGGCATCAGTTGCAATGAGTCTAAAGTCTTTTCCTCCAAGATATCCAAGAGTATTATACTCATCGTCTGAACAGTAAGTAATTATTTTAATTAGCTTTGTTTAATATTAATTTACTTGTAGAAAATAGGTTAAAATGTCTGCTCTCTTTCTTTCAATGTACTAATATACATTTGTTGTACCTGGACTCGAGACCCCCTGAAGACCACCAGAGACCTCGACCAATGCAAATAACAATAGTCGTTTATTTGCAAATTTGATGTTGGTCCTCCACACACTCAGTAACCAGTGACGCTAAGAGGTCCCGAGCATAGAATCAGCACAGTTTTTATACTATTGAACAAACAACTTTAAGGAAGCTTTACATTAGAAATTCCATGATTGATTAACATTTTAAGCAAACTAAGCTATACGTATGTGATTGGCTAATATCATTATTGACATGTTATTGACGGGAATTGTCTGGCCACTGGGTCACCGTGTCCTGCATGGCCACCCAGTGTTTGGTCAATGCATCTCGAGAAAATTTCTGTGGCTTTCCCAAGGAGTATTTATATCTCAATTGTCCGGGAATTGTTTTTCTTTTTATGTCATTTCTTGGTTAAACTCATGGTTATTTTAATAATTCATACCTCACAAGATGGTTGCTAGCTTGTATTGGAGTTACTTAGGCCTTCTTTGTGCCTCTTTAAGCTTTAGGCTCTTCATTTCCTCCTTTCTAATGGTCACCTTAAGGGCAAATCATGGTCCTTATGGACCTGCACTATGTCTTTTGTCAGGAATCAGTTGATATTGTGTTATCAATACCATCATCTGCATGGTGTTACACGTTCCTTAACAAACATCACTAGTAGATTTACAATGCAAGGCCCTACTGTGAACACAAGTACCAGAATGATAATGGGGCCCAACAGAGTGGATATTAAGGTGGTTATCCAAGGGGAATAATTAACCATGATTCAAACCATCCTTCTTGTTATTCTCTTTCTCTTTTTCGTTTTGCTGGTGCCTCTCTTACTTTAGCTAAAGATTCTTTTACAACTCCGGAATGATTAAGGTAGAAGCAGCATTCTTCCCCGAGGGCAGGACATAGGCCTCCTTGTTGTAAGAAAATTAAGTCCAGCCCCTATCTGTTTTGCAACACTACCTCGGCTAAGGAGTCCTGTGATTTTTGAAGGTAGCCTATACAGCTTTCCAGGTTTTTATTATCCTCATCTATAGCAGCACGAAGGCTAGTGTAAGATGTTCTCTGAGTAATTAGGGATGCCACCCCAGTTCCTAGTCCAGCTAAGCCTACTAGGGCCCCGTTGTTACTGCTGTTATTATTTCTCTTTTAGGTTTTCTGGGACAGTAGCTTGCTGCAGACATCTTTATCATCTTATCTACATGAAAATGGTAGAGAAGTCGATATTTTGTACCATGACACAAACACTGTTAGTCCTAAAATACTTCTAAGTGGACACAGGAAGTTAGGCCAGTTGAACATACCCACCAAGCATCTTGGGGAGGTAATAGATAACCTTCCACTGGAATCCATTCTTGGCTCTGATTACATAAGTGAGTAAGTTAGTTGGTACTCGTCCCACACATAACCCTTGTCCTATAGAGTAAGTTTTGCTTCCTTTTGTCCCACGTACATGATTTAGTTGTTTTTAGCATTTGTTACATTCTGTACCACTGCAATACCCACATAAAATGGAGGTCTCATATCATAACACATCCAAGAAGAACTTGTAATATCAGGATGGATCTGATTGATCACAATGTAAGTTTGAACCAACAGCTGCCATAGGGAATCCTCTGGCAATGGGATTCTCTCCCTAAAGGGGTCTCCCTTTTTCGGAGGAGATGGGGTCACTACAACCCAGGGCTCTTTCTTGTTGTCTACTTTGAGTTTTACAGCAGAGACTGGTTTTAAAACTGTGTTGGTCCCATCGCTGAAGGGGAATAATTGGCTGTGGCAAATGCTTGTATGTTTATGAGAATGCCATCATGTGTCTCTCCCCTGTACAATCTTTGTCCCCAATTCTTTCCTGATTCCCATCCTAGGGCTTGTTTGCCCTTGTCTGTGAACCGAAATTACAATCTGGCATCAGAATCCTGGAAGACCCTAATTTGTTTTGTACAGGCAGTCCATTAAACTGGATGGCTGCACGTTCTGATTTGGTAAACTTAACAAGGTCTCCTCCCATTCCTTTCCATTTTCCTGAAGTACTTGTTTTCCAGTCCCAGCTCTTACAGTAAAAGTCCTCTTGTCCTCCAAAATTACTAGTCCTTCTTTTCCCTGGGCATATATACCAGTGTCTCCCTCTACATTTCATAAGCCTAGGTCCTTCCCATACTCCATCAGCAAACTGACACAAGTTAAATGTGAGCTTGTCTGGGAACCATAGGGATGATCCCTCTTTCATGGCCAAAGGGACACATTTACCCATTACCTGATTACTAACAATCCATGTCCAATTTATGGGTGGGGGGATTGCCTGCACTTACTACTATGCTAATACAATTTCCAAGTAAGTTATACATCAATAACCAATTCGTGACTGTCTTTTTACAACTGAATTTGAGCTTTAAAGGATTGTCTTTGGAGCATGAGACTTGCCAATCTGGGTCCTCAACGAGATCCGCTATGGAATCTTCAGGCTTCGCATGTGAATGGTGTATCCAGGTAGCAATGCCGTCGACTTTGAGGGCTGTTGGTGTAGTGAAGATGACCACATAAGGTCCTTTCTACCTCGGCTCCAAGTTTTCCTGTCAGTGTCTTTTCACCAAGACCCAGTCACCGGGGTGGAAGTGATATGGGATTGGTGGAGGGCCCGACTTGTATAGCGCCCTCAGTCTGGGCCAGACATCAAGGTGGGCCCTCTGTAGGGCCCTGAGGGAGAACAAAAGTTCAGAGTCATCATGTTTTCTAAGCAACTGTTGTGACAAGTTAGGAATTGTGGAAGGGGCAGTCCAAATACAATTCCATAAGGGGAAAGACCAATTTTAAAAGGGGAGTTGCATACCCTGTATAAGGCAAAGGGAAGGAGAGTTACTCAGTCACCGCCAGTATCCATGGTCAATTTGGTCAGGGACTCTTTTAGAGTTCTATGCAACATTTCCATCTTTCCTGAACTTTGGGGTCTATAAGTGCAATGCAATTTCCAATCTGTCCCAAGAGCACTTGCAATTCTCTGACTTACCTTGGACATGAAAGCTGGTCCATTATCTTATCCTATCATAATAAGGATGCCAAACCCGGGAAAGATCTCTTCTAGTAACTTCTTAGCCACTACCTCTGCAGTTTCGTGCTTTGTAGTAAAGGATTCTACCCATCTATGAAAACTAGCAGATATTTATATCCATACTTGCCAAGTTGGAAGTCCACCTCCCAGTAAGTTCCTGGTCTATCTCCTCTGATTTGACTGCCTGTTTCTGTTTAGTTCTTCCTTGCATTTGTCAGTTGACATGCCTTACAGTCCCTGACAATCTGTTCTATTTTAGCAGGGTTATTTTTGATCCAAAGTCCAGTATTTCTCACCAGTTCTTGCATCTTCTTTGCACTCATATGGGTGCTTCAATGCAACTTAAGCAGTACTTTACTCCCTAACTGCTCTAGTAAAATAATGTTGCTCCTAAAATCTCTCCACCAACCATTTAGGCATTGTGCCATGGGCAGTTGATCAATCCATTTCAAGTCCTCTGTGGTGTATATTGGAGTATCCTAAAGAGTTCTCGTAATAAGGTCTGGGTTTTAATCATAATTATAGAGTGGCTTTGTAATGCCACCTCCTGGGCTATTCTGTAGGCCAGGGTACTGCCTTTACTCACAGCATCTTTAGGTTTTTGATGTCTAGGGCAATGAACAATGGCTAACTTAGGCAGCCAAAGAACAGTAATTAAAGCCAAGATTCCATCTTTATTTTTGATGGTTTTTCCTTCAGATGTCAGTAATCATCTTTCTTTGTAAATAGCTCTGTGTACATGAGCCGTTGCAAATGCATACGGACTGTCAGTGTACACAGTTAGCATTTTGTCCTTTCCCAGTGTTAGAGCTTGGGTCAGGGCTATTAACTTGGTTCTCTGGGTTGATATGGCTACTGGTAGAGGTTCATCCCAGACCACATCAGTCTCAGTCACTACTGCCACTCCCACATAACTCTCCCTGATGAATAAAGATGCTTTCATCTGTAAACCACACGAGTTCAGCATCCAGCAATGGCTGGACCCTTGAGTCCTCTTGGATGTTATGGACTTGTGCCAGGATTTCTGAGCAGTTATGTAGTGGCATGTTTAGATCCTGATCTGGTAGAAGCATTTCCCGGTGGAGAACCGAGGGAGCCTGGAAATTGATTCTGAGAGGGTTGAGTAGCATTCCTTGGTAATGGGTTAGTTGGGTATTGCTGAGCCACCAATCTGGTGGTTGCTTTAACACACCCTCAATAGTGTGAGGGGGTGGTCACATACAGTTCTTGTCCCATGGTTAGTATATCTGTGTATTTTACCAACAGAACAGTAGCCGCTATCATTCTCAGACATGGTGGTCATCCTACTGTTACTGAGTCTAATTTCTTTAACAAGTAGGCTACTGGTTTTCTCCACGGGCCCAAATATTGGGTTAGGACTCCTTTTGCTATTCCATTATGTTCATCCACATATAAGTAAAAAGGTTTACTGGCATCAGGGAGTCCCAACACTGGAGCTTATAATAAGGCAGTTTTTATCTGTTCAAAGGCTCATTCAGCTTCCTCTGTCCATTGAAACAGTTGCTTCTCCTCGTAAAGAGGTTTAGCCAGCTCTGCAAACCCTTGGATCCACAGATGGCAAAAGGTGGCAGAACCCAAAAACTCCCTTACTTGGTGCTGTGACCGTCGTGTTGGAATTTTGAAGGACAGTTTCTTTTCTGACTTTGGTGAGACATCGCTGCCCCCATTTCAATAAATAGCCCAGGTAAATTACCTCTGATTTGCAGGTTTATGCTTTCTTGGCCCATGCTCATTAACCAAGGTTTCCCAATATCTGGGATAAATCTTCTGTTCCATGGATGCATTCTCTTTCAGTTTCACCGGCAGTTAATAAGTCACCCACATATTGCAACAAAGTCAGACCAGGGTGGATTCCCCTAAACTCACCCAAGTCCTCATGCAGAGCTTCATCAAAGAGTGTTGGTGAGTTTTTGAATCCTTGAATGAGTCTTGTCCAGATCCATTGACACCTCCTTTGACATCTGTCCACTCAAATGCAAAGGGATCTTGACTTTTGGGCACCAAGGGTAGGCTGAAAAAGGCATCTTTAAATCTAATACAATGTATCACTGCCTATATTGAGGCAGGGTGCTCAGGAGAGTGTAGGTGTTGGGTATGGTAGGGTGATTGTCCATTACCCTTTTATGTACTTACCTGAAGTCCTGTACTGGCTTCTATTCATTTGATTTGGGCTTGCAGACTGGTAGCAGGGGAGTGTTCCACTCTGACTGGCAGGGTCACAATACACCCAGGTCTAGCAGACACCTAATGTGGGGTGTAATTCCCCCTGTGCCTCCATGGACATAGCGTATTGTCAAACTCGGTCCACCACTGATTTTACTTTGATGAAGATTGCTGGTCTATGTTTCGCTAGTCCCACTCCGCCAGTCTCTGCCCAAGCTTCTGGATACCATTCCAGCCAATAGGTGATTTCTTGGTCAGGAGTCTAGGATGGTTGAAGCAACCAGTCCTCATCTTCCAGGCCCTGAGTCAATACGTGTATTGGTCTTCCTTGAGCATCCTCCACCTGGGGGCCTTCTGGATATAAGTGAATCTGTTCCCTGACCTCGGTTAACAAGTCTCTTCCCAATAAGGGATAAGGGCTTTATGGAATA
The DNA here is from genome assembly GCF_024711535.1 of Dipodomys merriami. Lineage (NCBI taxonomy): Eukaryota > Metazoa > Chordata > Mammalia > Rodentia > Heteromyidae > Dipodomys > Dipodomys merriami. The sequence continues at coordinate 6,877,596 of NW_027206102.1, forward strand.
ACAAAGAATGAGTGGGACACTCATCCCATCCCCAGGTCCACTGTTCTTTCGGTGGTCCATGAGTATTGTTTAATTAACATTACTTCTTGCACCCAAGAGGTTTTTGTTGTTGTTTGGAGTTTTTTAACTGTATTTTTTGTCTTTTTTTTTTTTGGTACTGGGGATCGAACCCAGGATGTTGTACTTGCTAGGCAAGCACTTTGCCACTGAGCTACATACTAGCCCATTACCCAAGAGATTTTATTTGAGGCTTTTCCTTGGGGCTTTATTTAAGCAGAGTATTGGGTCCATTTATCCACTAGAAATTTTACTGGAGTCCCATCCACTCTCAGTGCTACCCTGAGTTCAGGGAGGGGAATTGAACCCTGACATCCCTATTCATTATTAGCAGTACTGTTAGCCATTAGTGTCGAGGTTCTATGGGGCTGCCACTGCTTTGTTCAGTTTCCCTTTCTTAGCACATTCTTTGACTTAATGCAATATTTCTTTGCAGTAAGTCCACTAATGTCTGTGTAGACCTTGACTATTTGGGCATTGTAGGGTTTCCTTCCCTGTAAGGCCATGTAAACTTTAGCTAAATTGGTATGTTTGCAGGCTACTGCCTTGAGATCCGCCATTAGAGTCTGGTGATAGACCCTTATTCTCCCCCTATGTTCTGCCGTGTTGTAGTCCAAACCATCATTTGGAGGCCTGGTTAATGGAAAAGATGCATTGGTGAAATCAGGCTTAGCAGTAGGCTACCCGTCATGCCCCAGAACCAGTTTCCTAGCCTCAGTTTGAATCCTTTTTCTTTCTTCTGTGTGGAACAAGACCCGAAGTAACTGCTGGCAATCATCCCTGGTCATCTGACACATGAACATTACATTATCTAGGAGATAAATCAAATCCTTGGAATTATCTGAAAATTTTGCATTTTGTGTTTTCCAATTATATAAGTCACTCGTGGAAAGGGCTACTGAAGTCGGCGGTCTCTGTTTTTGTCCGGAGGCCCAATTTCTCTGAACAGCAGCATTATGGTGGTAGCAGGGAGTCTCAGGCTGGCAGCTCCCTGAATGCTATCACGAGTTCTTCCTGCTGACCCTTCCAAGTTGCTGCTGGCTCCTTGCTCCTCATCTCTTGCTGCCTCCCCTTCCTCCATGAGGGGTGGAGGAGGCAGCAGTGAAGGGTATGGGAGGAGATCAGAGTCCAATAAGAGAAGATCTTCACTCCCTTCCTGTAAAATGGCATATAAGGAGGCTGAGGGGGTAGTTGACACAACCTTTTCTAATGCTAAAATCTTGTTTTTATCGACAGAAAGGGGTAGAAAGGGCAACAGACACTTTGGAAGTTCCTGCACCAAATTCTGCCAAACTAAAATATAGAGAATCTGATTGGGGTGGCCTGCACTTCCTGGGAGAAAAGCCCTACATTTAACCTCCCAAATGGTGTTTAGATTAAAAGTTCTTTGGGGGCGGGCATCCATCCTCAAAAGTAGGCCACTCTGACTTGCACAAAGTAAGTAATTTTTCTTTTTTAACTTCAACACCTAAATTGTTAGCTCTTTCCTTAACATCTTTAAAAGTATCTGTCAGAAAGGTAAGATGTGTACTTTGGTTATGATTCATTTCAGCGTATATCAATCCACACAAAAGACAAGAAAAAAGGAGGAAGGCAATTACAAATGTCACAAAATTTCGGGGATTTAGGATAAAACCACAACTCAGAGTGTCCCAAGGAGAAAAGTGTGGATTCGCTGGCCTGTTTAGGATCCCAAAGAGGTAGACGGAGACACTTGGTGATGTTTCAGCAGTGTAATTGGGTAAAAGACTACCCGACTCTAGCTTTGCTTCAAGTGGGCCAACTTTCTAAGCCAAATTTCATCCTTCGAGGCAGAAGACTAGAGATTCTGAAAGAGAAAGTAATGATTGTTGGACAAGAAACTGAACAAAGAATAACAATTTTACATGGAGGCAAACAGGGTTTCCAGGCATCTGTGTCAGGATGAATATGAAAGAGGAAATGTTCCACGAAAGCCACAATACAGACAGACACACAGATTTTAAGAGAAGACACATTAACAGCATGCAGGTGATAGACTGGGTGGTAGACTGTCAGACAGAAATTGCCAGACTAAAGACAGGAAACATCACAAATGTCCGCACTAGTGGACAGACTGCCCTGTAAACTACCAGGCAGACAGTTCAGAACTACAGATGGGCCCAAGTGTCCGCACTAGTGAATAGTTTACCTTCCCCGGGCATCTGGGGGACATCTCCCACTGGTCCCGTTGGCTACCTTATAGCACGTCCGCCATGATTTCTTGACAACTCCAAGACCCAACCTGAAAACTACACAAATATCACAGTTACAAAACTTACTGGCTGTTCTTTACTATTCCCTGATCAGTTGTCTGGGTGAGCTTATGAGGGAGATCCCAGATGAGCCCCTATTTGTTTTACCTGGACTCGAGACCCCACAAGACCACCAGAGACCACGACCAATGCAAATAACAAAGGAGTCATTTATTTGCAAGCTCGAGGTTGATCCTCCACCCACTCAGTAACCGGTGATGCTAAGAAGCCCCGAGCATAGAATAAACACAGTTTTTTTTAATATAGTATTCAACAAACAACTTTAAGGAAGTTTTACATGAGAAATTACATGATTGGTTAACATTTTAAGCAAACTACGCTATACATATGTGATTGGTTAATATTATTATGGATGTGTTATTGATGGGAATTGTCTGGCCACTGGGTCACTGTGTCCTGTATGGCCACCCACTCTTTGGTCAATGCATCTGGAGAAAATTCCTGTGTCTTTCCCAAGGATCATTTATGTCTCAGTTGTCCAGGAATTGTTTTTCTTTTTGTGTCATTTCTTGGTCAAACCCATGGTTATTTTAATAATTCATACCTCACAAGATGGTTGCTAGCCTGTAATGGAGTTACTTAGGCCTTCATTGTACCTCTTTAAGCCTTAGGCTCTTCATATTTCGTATTATTACTGTCTCTTCATACAAGCATGAAATCACTATTTCAAAGTAACACAAATATAAAAACAAAAATAATCTAATACAACCATCACAAATCATAAATTATGTGAAAAAAATCCACAATATAAATAAATAAACCTGAGGAAGAGGAAAAACAATGAAAGAATAACAACAGAAAATTGACCTAGCTCTCTCTAATGAAACAGATATTGAGAGTCCTAGAAGATACTCCAAATCTAGTGGTTCACACCAAGTCAGCTATAATTATATATAGATATAAAATTCAGAAGCAGATTTTATATTGTCTTCACAAGAAAACAGAAATGAGAAGTTACCCAGACAGGCAGGTGACTGCTGTGACTCTGTTGGTCAACATATTCAAAAGCACAACTGCAGTGTGGAAACAAAGGGCCACATGGGAAATAAATCATGAACAGAGACAGTCACATCTAAACACAGACTCAATTCACCTTACCACTGGACAGTCCAAACTGTCATTGTAACCACAAGTATTAACATGACAACATCTCACCACAACTGATCTCTTCTCCTACATTTAATGGTCTAGACAAAAACCTAAATCCAGAAAAAGAAATCACAACAGAAGATCAAATCAACACCTGGCAAAAGACGGATTATTTATAAAAGATATAGAGTCAGAATAAATACAGATTTCTTAGCTGATATGGTAAAAAGGAGAGCCTGGCATGATGTATGACAAACGTTAAAGGCAAACAACTACCAACTGTGAATACGGTACCAAGCCAAACTATCCTTTATATTAATAGTATATATAAAAATATTTAAAGACAAAGAAAACTTGAAAAAATGTATCTCCACCAAATCAGCAGGATAGAAGTTAATCAAATATATCCTACATAGAGAAGATCAAGAAGAACAGGAACTGGTTACATAGAATGCTCCCTACCAGAGAACAAGGTAAACATATTAAGAGTACATGAGGCACAGCTCCTAACAACAGGTACATAACACAGCAGGATGTATCAAATATTTCAAAGTCTTAACTCTGAGTATCATTGGACTTAAATTTCCAAATAGAAGACATAGATTAGATACTATCTACTACCATCTAGTATCTACAGGAGACATATTTTATTGACAAAAACAAACACATACTCAAACTGAAAGGCTGGAAGGAAAAATTTCAAGCAAATGGACACAATAAACAGGCCACAGTAGAATTACTAACATAAGATAAAATAGAATTCAAATTAAAATTAGGAGGAAGAGACATTATATATTGATAAAAGCAACTCTCCGGGGGGCTGTGGGAGCCCCAGAGAAACAGCAGAGACACAGGGGGCCACTTTCAGAACATCTGGTACTGGTTTGCAGAACAGCAGATCACCAGGAACAGAGAAACCTACCAGCCGGGAGTCTCCACGAGGATCCCACCCCCACCCCTCACTCTCCACCCGAGCAGAGAGGCTCCATCCCGCCAAAGTCGCTCGGCATCAGCAGAGTGACAAAAAGACCTGCGGCAGACCACCGCCGGATCGCGATCGCAACGATCCAGCACTCTCCACCCGAGCAGAGAGGTTCCATCCCGCCAAAGCGGCTCGGCGCGACAAAGGGTCCTGTCTGCAGACCACCCGCCCGCCCGATCACGATCGCAACAACCCGGCGGGGTCACTTGGGCCCCAGAGGTACCGAGAAGAAGCTGCCTGAGCGTGGACACTCTTGACCCAACAGCTTCGACAGAGGCAGAGACAGAAAAGAATCACACAGAGCCACCACCGCCCAACCCAGCCCGGATTGCAACAACAACTGACGACCTACACCACACAGAAACAACCAGCTCCAGGGTGAGTACCCCACAGGGGAAGTGTATCCCTCAAGGGAGACCAGAGCTGGAGGGAATCCCCAGACCCTGACCTAGACTCCCTACCCTAGCACCCGGACCACAGGACCCACTAAAACTGGGAACTGTTTGAGAGCTCCACCAGCCCGTGGAGCACACTCAGCTGGCCAGGCTAGAGCAAGAGCACCCCTGGAAGGGAGCTTAAATGCCCAAGCCAGGAACAGCGCCCCTGGGTCAAGACTACCAACAGTAGAAGAAATTTGAACTGTGTCCCCCAGGCTGTATAACCTAGGGGGTATACACATCAGCACAGGCCTAACAAGCGCGCTCCAGGCTGGGGCCGGAACCAAGCCCGGGGATCCGGCACCTGAACAACACAACCAACTCCTCCCAATTGAAGTAAAAAGCTGAGCATACGCCTCAACAGAGGGGAGAAAACCAGGAAACAACACTCCCCCGGGAAGCACGCCTGTGACAACAAAAGACCTGGAGGCCCAGGACAAGAGAAGCCCAAACCCCACCAAAACTCCACCCATATACCCTAGACTGGGAATTGGGCAACACAGGCTGCCAGCACCTGATAGTAAGCAGGAGCTCAGACTGTTAAGGCGGCTCAGCAATAGAGTGATAGTCTTGGATGTATGAGGCCCTGGATCTGATTCCTCAGCATCACAAAAGCAAAAAGGGTCAGAAGTGGTGCTGTGGCTCAAACGGTAGGGTGCCAGCCTTGAGCTGAAAAGCTGAGGGACAGCACCCAAACCTAGAGTTCAAGCCCACAACCAGCCCAAAACAAATAAACAAAAACACATCAGGAGCCCATAGCAGACTCCAGCATTTGGGAGAGTGCATCCAGAGCATCTGTTCTTCACAAGAGCACCCGTAGGAGCAAACACAAGCAGTCTAGGCTGCTCAACCCTTCCAAAGGCGGGAACTGTCAGCAATCTACAGCAGAGAGCTGAGAATCCTAAGTAAGTCAGAATAGCAGCTGGAAATAGGCTCCCAACAGAACCCAGATCAGGCACAGACTCTCTCTACCAATACAGAATCAGCAACCAAGCAAAGACAGACACACCAAAACAAAATTGAAGAGCAGTCTCCTGAACCTCCATGCGAAAATCACAGAGAAAAATCACAAGGTTTACTACCACCCAGGACAGCAAGCTCACCTCAAAAGCCAGCAGCCACACAGGGGAGAGCCCCAGTGGGAGCAAAGCAGGAATGGAAGACAAAGGCTACTTCCAAGGGTTGCTGGAGGCAATGACTCAAGAAATAAAGCGAGAAATTTATCAGAAATTGAAAGAGCACAAGGATGAACTATCCAAAGAGATACAGGGTATCAAACAAGAGATGCATGCAAAAATAGAAGCTGCACAAACCTCAATAAGAAGTGAGATAAACGCCAAATTAGAGGTAATGCATACCTCATTGAGAGGTGAGATCAGTACTCTGAGAACCAACATTGAATCCATAAAGGGATCCATTTCCTCCATGCAAACCACAATAGAAGCCACTGTCAACAGAGTGAATGAAATGGAAGGTCGAGTGTCAGATACAGAAGACAGAATACACCAACTGGACCAAAAAGTGACAGATATGGAAAAATTACTCAAATTAAACCAAAGGGATATTCAAGAGCAAGCAGATAATGCTAAAAAATTTAACCTTCGCATAATTGGAGTGGACGAAGGTGAGGAATTCCAGAGCAAGGGAATGCAACACCTATTTAACAAGATAATCAATGAAAATTTTCCCCACCTCAAAAACGACCATCTTAACTACATCACAAAAGCTTATCGAACACCCAACAAGCAAGACCCCAGGAGAAACACTTCTAGACACATTATAGTAAAAATGATAGATCTGAATAATAAGGAAACAATCCTGCATGCAGCAAAAATGAAGAAGGAGCTATACTACAATGGGAAAAAAATAAGAATTACTGCAGATCTCTCCACACAAACAATGAATGCAAGAAAAGCCTGGGAAAGCACCATACGAGCCCTGAGAGCCAATAACTGCCAACCCAGACTGATCTACCCGGCAAAGCTAGCATTCACATTTGATGGAGAACTGAAAACTTTTAATAGCAAAGAAAAACTAAATGAATACATAAACATTAAGCCAGCATTACAAAGAATTCTAAGAGGGGGGACACAACCTGAAGAAAGCAGCCAGGAACTGGGGCCTGCCCCAAACAGGCATTACTCAAAGTCTAACTGAGCAAGCACAGGAGGAAAGGAAAAAAGAAAAACTTAGGAAAACGGAATGGCAGGGACAACAATGCATCTCTCTATACTTTCTCTTAATATAAGTGGGCTGAATTCGCCAATTAAAAGAAAACGAACTGAGGACTGGATAAGAAAACAAGACCCATCCATCTGTTGCCTTCAGGAGACCCACCTCTCAGCCAAACATACAAACAAACTCAGAGTGAAGGGGTGGAAAAGGATCTACCAATCAAACGCCCCCAGTAAGAAAGCAGGTGTAGCTATCCTGATATCTGACAAAATAAACTTTTCATTAAAATCAGTACAGAAAGACAAGGACGGACACTACATATTAATAAAGGGAACAATCCAAGAGGAGGATATAACCATCATCAACTTATATGCCCCAAATATTGGTGCACCCAGATATGTCAAACAAATGCTCTCAAACTTACAGAATAAAATAGATCCCAATACGATAATACTAGGAGACTTTAACACACCACTCTCACCAAAGGACAGGTCTACCAACCAGAGGATTGGCAAAGAAGCTACCGAATTAAGAGAGGCCATACTTCAAGCGGAATTAACTGACATCTACCGAGTATTTCACCCTAAAACAACACAGTACACATTCTTCTCAGCAGCTCACGGAACTTTCTCCAAAATAGACCATATCATAGTTCATGCAAGGAACTTAAGCAAATACAAAGGGATCGACATAATCCCCTGTATCCTATCTGACCACAGTGGAATCAAGCTAGCTCTCAATAACAAAGCATACCGCAGAAATTTCTCCAATACATGGAAATTGAACAGCACACTCCTTAACAATGCCTGGATAACAGAAGAGATCAGAGAAGAAATAAAGCACTTCCTACAACCCAATGAAAATGAAAACACCTCACAAAGAAACTTGTGGGACACAGCAAAAGCAGTCCTGAGGGGCAAATTTATTGCCCTCAGTGCCCACATCAAGAGAATGGAGACAGACCAAGTAAATAACCTCATGTTGCAATTAAAACAGCTAGAAAAACAGGAAAAAATGGAACCTAAAGCTACTAGAAGAAGCCAGATAACCAAATTAAAAGCAGAGATTAACCAATTAGAAAATCAGAAAACCATAACCAAAATAAACCAAACAAAAAGCTGGTTCTTTGAAAAAATAAACAAAATTGATGGCCCATTGGCTAGATTAATTAAAAAAAGAAGAGAGGAAACCCATATTAATAGGATTAGGGATGCCACGGGAAACATCACCACACGTACCCAAGATATCCAAACAATTCTAACAGACTACTTTCAAAAGCTATACTCTCTAAAGGAAGAAAATCGGGCAGAAATGGATGCATTTTTAGAGAAATACAAGTTGCCCAAACTGAGCAAAGAAGAAGTTAACCAATTAAATAAGCCAATATCCTATAATGAGATACAGGAAGCTATCAAAAGTCTTCCAACAAAAAAAAGCCCAGGACCAGATGGATTCACAGCAGAATTCTATAAGACCTTTAAACAAGAACTAATACCCATACTCCTCAAGCTCTTCAGAGAAACAGAGAAGGAAGGAGCTATCCCAAACTCATTCTACGAAGCCAATATCACACTCATCCCCAAACCAGGCAAAGACCCAACCAAAAAGGAGAATTACAGGCCAATCTCCTTGATGAACACAGATGCAAAGATCCTTAACAAGATTCTAGCTAACAGAATCCAGAAACACATAAAAAAAATAATTCACTATGACCAGGTAGGCTTCATCCCAGAGACACAGGGATGGTTTAACATACGTAAGTCAATAAATGTAATCCAACATATCAACAGAGCCAAGGTCAAGAATCACATGATTATCGCTACAGATGCAGAAAAGGCCTTTGACAAAATTCAACATTCATTCATGCTAAAAGCTCTGGAGAAAATAGGAATAGAAGGAACATTTCTAAAAACAATAAAAGCCATTTATGACAGACCAATAGCCAATATTATACTTAATGGGGAAAAGCTACAACCAATTCTCCTAAAATCAGGAACAAGGCAAGGATGCCCACTGTCTCCACTCCTCTTCAATATAGTCCTAGAACCCTTAGCCAGGGCAATAAGGCAAGAAAAAGATATTAAAGTGATCCTCATAGGAAAAGAAGAAGTTAAACTATCCCTTTTTGCAGACGACATGATACTATACCTCCACGATCCCAAAAACTCCATCCCCAAACTCTTAGAAATCATAAATCACTTTGGCAAAATAGCAGGATACAAAATAAACCCACAAAAATCAGTTGCCTTCCTATACACTGATAATGTACAGGAAGAGAGGGAAATAAAGGGAGCAACCCCATTCACAATAACCTCCCGAAAAATAAAATATTTAGGAATTAACCTAACCAAAGATGTAAAAGAACTATTTAATGAGAACTATAAAAAGTTAAAGAAAGAAATTGCAGAAGACACTAGGAAATGGAAAGACCTCCCATGCTCCTGGATAGGCCGACTTAATATAGTAAAGATGGTAATACTTCCAAAACTAATATACAAATTCAACGCAATTCCTATTAAAATCCCAATGACGTACATCACTGAAATACAGAAAACAGTCCAAAAATTCATATGGAACAACAAAAGACCTAGAATAGCCAAAACAATTCTAGGGGATACAGACAATATGGGAGGGCTATCCATGCCGAACTTCAAACTCTACTACAGAGCTATAATAACAAAGACAGCATGGTACTGGCACAAAAACAGACCCGAAGACCAATGGAACAGAATAGAAGATCCAGAAATAAATCCACAGGCCTACAGCCAGCTGATATTCGACAAAGGAGCCAAAGACATACAATGGAAGAAACACAGCCTCTTCAACCGCTGGTGCTGGGAAAACTGGGCAGCCACATGCAGAAAACTAAAAGTGGACCCCAGCCTATCACCATGCACCAACATCAACTCAAAATGGATTAAAGACCTTAACATTAAACCTGAATCTCTGAAACTACTGCAGGACAGAGTAGGAGAGACACTTGAACTAATAGGCACAGGAAGGAACTTCCTGAACAGAGTCCCAGGGTCACAACAAATTGGAGAGAGACTCGACAAATGGGACTACCTTAAAATAAAAAGCTTCTGCACAGATAAAGCTATCGCAACCAAGCTAGAAAGACAACCAACTAATTGGGAAAAAATATTTACCAGCAATATATCAGACAAGGGGTTAACATCCTGTATATACAGGGAACTCAAGAAACTAATCCCTCCCAAACCCAACACACCAATTACTAAATGGGCAAGGGAACTAAAGAGGGACTTCTCAAATGAAGAAATAAAAATGGCAAAGAAACACATGAGGAAATGTTCATCATCCCTGGTGGTGAAGGAAATGCAAATAAAGACAACCCTGAGATACCACCTTACCCCAGTCAGAATGTCCCACATCCACAAATCAGCCAACGACAAATGCTGGAGGGGATGTGGAGAACGAGGAACGCTATTACACTGCTGGTGGGAATGTACACTCATACAACCACTTTGGAAAGCAGTCTGGAGGGTCCTTAGAAAGCTAAAGATTGACCTCCCTTACGACCCAGTCATACCACTTCTAGGCATCTACCCTGAACAACAGGAACCAATATACAAGGACACGTGCACCTCCATGTTTATTGCAGCACTGTTCGCAATAGCTAGGATATGGAAACAACCTAGATGCCCCACCACAGATGAATGGATCCAAAAATTGTGGTATCTATACACAATGGAATATTATGCAGCCATTAGAAATGACAAAATAATGGCATTTGCAGGGAAATGGATGGAGCTAGAAGGAATCATGTTGAGCGAGGTAAGCCAAGAACGAAGAGACAAACAGTACATGGTCTCCCTGATAAGTGGATGATGAATCCAAAATGTTAGGTGATATGACAAAACTAACAGGACTTAAGAAACAAAGAACTCCCACTCATCTGGTTGAACCACTACTAAATATCCCCATGCTGCTGATCACATATATGGTATATAACATATGAGCACCGTTATATATTACAGACTGTGATAGACAATTTGCTCCAGGAAAGTTAGAATGAACTTGTGACTTTAAATGAGCATCATTATTCCACAATACTGTGAATTTCCGGAAATTAAGTAATCACTTAATCACGATCAAAAAAAAAAAAAAAAAAAGAACCTTGGGGAAGGGAGGGAGGGCGGGGATGGTAGGGGGAAAACAATGGAGGGGGTAACAATGTTCAAGAGGAAGTGGAAGTGTACTCATTACCTCACTCATGTAACTGTAACCCTCTGTATAGTATCTCTACAATAAAAAAAATTAAAAAAAAAAAAAAAAAAAAAAAGCAACTCTCCATTAGGAGGATATAAAAAGTCTAAACATCAATTCCCTGAATCCTGGAGCACCCCCAATTCATCAACCAAATACTACTTAACCTAAAAACACATCTCAACACATCATTGTTATCCTTGGATAGGTCACCCAGGAAAAACTCAACCAAGAAACTGCAGGCCTAAATAACTACCTTGACTGCCTAGCCCTAACAGACATCTACAGAATACACATTCAGCATCAATAGAAACATTCTTCTCAGCAGCTCTTGGAAGAGTCTTCAAAATAGAACATATCTTATGTTACATAGAAATTCTATTCAAAATGAAAGAAAAATAAATTGACTTGCCAAATCATGTCAGAGCACAACAGAATAAACTTAGAATTAAACAGGTAAAGCAAAAATAAAATTCTCAAACACATGAAGACTGAACAACACATTACTGAATGACCAGTGGGGCACTGAATACATTATAATGAAAATCTGAAAGTTTCTGAAAATTAACAAATTGAACACACAAAATACCAACTCCTCTGGGACATATTAAATGCAATACATATAGGAAAATGTATACCTCTGAGTGCCTACATCAAGCAATTGGGGAAACCTCAAGTCTGTATTTTAATTATATACCTCAAACTTCTTGAAAACAGGAACAAGTCCAAACCCAAAGCAGTAGACAGAAACAACAAAAAAAAAAGAACTAAATCAGAGACGCACACAGGTTGTGGCTCACGCCTGTAATCCTAGTTACTCAGGAGGCTGAGATCTGAGGATCGAGGGTCAAATCCAGCCCTGGCAGGAAAGTCCTTGAGACTTTCCAATAAACCAATATAAACCTGGAAGTGGCACTGTGGCTCAAACGGTAACACTCTCGCCTTGAGGTGAAGAGCACAGGGACAGTGCCCAAGACCAGTGTTCAAGCCCTACTAACTACCAAAAAAAATTAAATCAGAAATACCTAAATAAAGACAAAATAAAACATAAAAAGATCAACAAAACAGAGTTGGTTCTTTCAATAAATTAACAGAATTGACAGACCCTTACCAAATCCGACTGAGAATTTATATAGATAGAAAGATAAATAAAAAGCCCACAGATTGGGAGAAGATCTTTTCTTGCTCTGGAACAGACAATGGCCTCATATCTCAAATATATTTAGATCCCCAAAAGCTATCTCCCCAAAACAACAAATAATCAAAACCCAACAACCCTATTTATAAGTGGGTTAAGATTTAAAGAGAGACCTCTCTGAAGAAGAAATATGAATTGCCAATAGACACATGAAGAAATATGCAACATTTCTGGCCATAGAAATGCAAATCAAAGCAACACTGAGATTCCACCTCACCCCAGTTAGATGACCATTATGAAGAAAATTAATAATAACAGATGCTGGGCTGGTGGGGATATGGCCAAAAAGGTACATTACTACACAATTGGTGGAAATGTAAGCTTGCTCAAATATTCCATAAAGAAGTGTACATGTTTCTCAGAAGAGCTCCCCTATGACCCAGCAATCCCACTCCTGGGTATTTACCAAATGACCACAAACAAAGCCACACTAACGCTACTATCAAATCTATGTCTAATGTAGCATTATTTACCATAGCTAAGATATGAAACCAAAACAGATGCCCCTCAGTAGATGAATCGGTCAAAAAAATGTCATATACATTCACAAGAAAATTCTATGCTTCCGTTAGAAAGAATGACATTGCCCCATTTCTAAGGAAAAGGAAAGATTTGGAAAACATAATAAGTCAAAAAAGCCAGACCCCAAAAATCATAAGCTACATGTTTTCACCCATTTGGAAAAACTAGAATATATCTAGGATATTCTTAGAAAAGAGCACAATAGCTCAATACTTATATGCATATCACCATAGAAAATGATGCTTATTGAAATGAGCTCCAAGAAATGGATACAAGATAATTGTATGGTGAACTGATTTTAGTTATTTCTATTTACTTTTCCCCCTTGGTTTATTCCCTGTAGTCACTGTTTTTGATTTCCGTACCCTTTGTCTTATACCTAAATTAATTTGATTTGGGGAACGAAGAGAAATCACAGAAATGGTGGGACAAAGATTAACCAAAGCAACAGTGATAAACACTAGACACTATGTTAGAAATGAACTTTATAACTTTGTGGGAATGGGATATCAAGGTTGGAGGTAATGTACTCATTACTTATTTTAATGTAACACACCCCCCCCGTCTAACACCTTCATAATAAAAAAACACCCTGAAAATACAATAAGAGAACTCACCCAAATAGAGATATTAGAGAAAAAGTTAGACATCCCAACATAAATAAGCAAAATTGAGAATGCTATAAGAAAGTATTTTGAAAACTGTATGGCAGTCACCTGGAAAATTCTAGAGAAATTTATGCTTTCCTATACTCGAACTGAACCAGGAAGTGATAAGAAGTAATGAAAATGAAATGTCAATAAACAATTTCTCATACCAGAAAAATCTAGGACTCAATGGATTTACCATGAAATTAAGGCTTGAAAAGGTCTTGCAATACACAGATCCAACTCTTCAATGGAATAGAAAGGGAAATGAAATTATCAAACACATTCTATGAAGCTAGAATTAGACTCTTCCCCAAATCAGATAGGGACGTATCAAAGAAAGAGAACTATGAACTGAACTCTTGATATGCATTAATACAGAACTTCGCAATAAAATTCTCACCAACCAATTTCAGCAACTAACAAAAAATTGTACACTATAATCAAACAGTATTCATTCTAGGATCCAATTGGATCCAATATAATTGTCAATAAACATAACATAAACCATCAGCAGAAGCAGGGACAAGAGCCACATTATCATATATACATAGATGTAAAAATAGCTTTTAACAAACTCCAATACCCCTTTATGATTAAAGGTCTGAGAAGCTAGGAATGCATGGAACATTCCTCAATATAATACAGAGTACGTATATGACAAAGAGATAATAAACATTTACCTAATGGTGGAAGCATGAAGACATTAAAATCAGGAATGATAAAAGGATGTCCCCTCTCTCTACTAATGTTCAATATAGTAGTGGAGTTCCTAGCAAGAGCAATAGACAAGAGAAAACATAATGGGGATCCAAATAGGGAAGACGGAAAAGTATCCCTTTTTACAGATGAAATGATCCTGTATTAAAAGGACCCTAGAACTTCCTCCCTCAAATTAGTAAAGGTGATGCAAACCTTCAGCAACGTAGCAGGGTATAAAACCCACAAGAATCAGTAGTTGTTCTGTGTTACCAATAGTGGGAAGATCGAGGCTGGAATCCAAAAAACAACCTCATCTATATTAGCTCAAAATCAAATCAAAACTAAACAGAACAAAACAACAACGAAACTAGGAATTAATTAATTTAAATAAAAATGTGAAGGACCTCTACTATAAAAACGTTAAAACACTAAAATGGGAAATTGAAGGAGATTCAAGTAAATGGAAAGTCTTTCAATGCTCTTGGTTGGAAGAATTAACATTGTGAAAACTGCAATATTACCCCCAAACTATTTACAATGCAATACCCAGCAAAATCCCAACAATATTCTTCAAGGCAGTAGGGAAAGCAATCAAAATTTAATATGAAATTACAAAATTACAGATGAAACAGAGGGCTTAGAAATGAACTCATGGGAATATGGTCATTTTACACACACACACACACACACACACACACACACACACACACACACACGCACACACTCACACACACACACAATGGAATTCTATTTACCCATCAGAAGGAATGACTTTTCACTAGTCTTAAGGAAAATGAAAGGCTTAGGGAAATTATATTAAGAGAAAGGAATGCACACTCAGAGCAATATAGGTTTCATGGATTCATTCATTTATGGTAGCTAGAAGGTGCCTAGACATCTACAATAACAAGACAGATTCTACCTCATCCCAGTTAGGAGGACAATTATGAAGAAAATTGACAATAGCAAATGCTGAGGTGGATGTAGCCAAATGGGAACTCTATTACACTGTTGGTAGGAAATTGAACTTGTTCAAACACTCTGGAATGCAGAATGAACTTTCCTCAAAAGACTAAACATAGATCTCCCTATTACCCAGTAATTCCACTCAGGGTCAGTATTCCAAAAAATAACAAAGAAGTTCACATAAAAACTACCAGCATAACCATGTTCAAGGCCCAGGCCCAGAGTTCAAGATTGGAAAAAAGTTACATTGCTGGTATTTGTTTCCCCAAATATGAATCTTTTGACATAAGATTCCAAATCGTTCTACAATAGGACTTAAATGTAGTCGGTGATAAAATGGCTTCTTTATTCAATGTTAGGAAAAGCTGTAAGCAGTCCAAGAAAAGGGAGATTATTTTGTTGTTGTTGTTGGTTGAGGGGCTTGATGTCTCGGCTTGGGCACTGGCCCTGAGCTCTTCAACTCAAGGTAGGAGCTCTAACTCTTGATCCACAGGGCCTGTTCTGGTTTTCTGGTGGTTAATTGGAGATAGGAGGCTCAAGGGCTTTCCTGCCCAGGCTGGCTTTGAACGGCAGTCATCAGATCTCAGCTTCCTGAGTAGCTAGGATTACAACTATGAGCCTCTGGTAGCAGGCTAAAAATGGGGGGTTTTTATAACAGAAAATCCACCTCTTCACCTGTGTCTAAATATCAGATATCACTATTAGAATACAGCACCCTCAACTCATTTCATCACACATTTGTAAATTTTCTCTTTTCCTTCATGTGGGAACACTGCAGTCAATATCAATTCAGCTGTGGGACAGGATCAATTGTATGTTTATTGCTAGAATGTAAATCAAGAACTGTTACATCAAAACAAATAAAACCGTCATTTGGAATAATTGTTTTCTCTTTTTATTACAAATCTGTGTTTGATTACTTCCTAATGTGATATTGGACCTCCTAACAGAGTGATGACATTTTCTTTCTCTTCAGCAATTGGCCTTCTCCCACATGTGGTCAAATATTTAAGAATTCAAAGATTTCCATTGATAATTCATTAAGCTGATCTCTAAGAAATTGTGTATTTCTGGAATTGGTCTTATGTTTTGTTCTTACATGCACAAGTGTTCTATGATTTATTTGTTCTATAAGGAATTCTATTATTCAATCTTTGTGTGATCAATTTTAGTCTCTCTGATCAGTCTTTCTGACCCTTTCTCAGGAACCTCATTTCATTCTGCCTCATAAAAAATATATTAGTGATTAGCTAAATGACTCTCAGCTTCTGTTTTATGCCTGACTTCAAGTAGGCTGTGATAGCAGCCCTGGCTGGCTGTACTCACTGGAGTTTACTGTTTGTTTGTGTGTTTTTTAGAGATCTAGGATTACTATTCAAGGTAGTAGATTCTCTGGGCCCCAGTGATCCCCTGGCTTAGAGTCAATGGCTTTTTTCCTAAAGATACAAAAAGAACTGACTAAATTCCTGTTTTAGTTGTCTCAAAATGAGGCAATATGGATCCTTGCAAAGCCATCAATGAGCCTCTGTAACCACTTACAGAAATGGTCTATCAAGATGGCTTTTCAAGTTTGACTGAAAAATGTTCATTTCCAAATGACCACCATAAAACAGATCACATCACTGGGAACAGACTTTTCTATGGAAGGTTGGCCTTCCTTCCTTGTCTTAAGATAGATCAAAACATAATGTTCTGCATTTTGGCCATCCTGGAGCACATTTTCCCAAGAATATTCTGTAGTGTAAAAGAAGAACAATTATCAAAATAAAGGCGAAAATACTTGTCTACTACAGACTGATTTATCAGGCTTTTATCTGTTGTTATTTTCATTACTTCAAACACATGGATAATTTATATTGCAATTAGACAATTGGCAAAGGATTAATGGAATAAACATTTAGTTTACTTTCTTATATCCAATATAATACAATTATCCCCTTATGAAATAATAAATCCAACAGTAGAAACAATGGCAGGAATATAAATTGAACATCAAGATGTGTAATCTGTCACATATACACCATCATCTACTCAGAAATTCAGTCTCTCTATAAATATTTATTTGGTACAAAATATAAAAATTTAATTAATGAATATGACTTTTAAGAATCATCTGAAATGCTACTCGTGTATCTAATTGCATATAACTGTGTCGATGTCACCTAGAAAGGAATTTAACATGCATGAAGAAATCAAATTTCCACAATTTAAACTAGATGAGAGGAGTCATACCCTCATATACTGTGTGGTGTGAATTTTACCACAGTGCTGAACCCTTCCACCTGATACCAAGAGTCATGTGCAATAATTTATTATTTGATGTCAAGCTGAGTGATAAGTGTAGAATACACTTTGAATTATTCCATTAATTCACATAGATGAAACAGTAATGATATATATTTTTTAATTCTAATGCTTCTCAATTTTACAATTCATAAAATGTATTATTAAAATTAGTTTCAATTTCGTCTTTTCTAAATTTTAAATTATATATTAAATTTAAATTTAATTTATATATTAAATTTAAATTATATATTAACCATTTAATATTAAGAAATCAGGAATAAGTAACCTGTTATTAAAATGATCTAATATTAAAATGATCTACTATTAAACTGTGATTTGAATTATAGTTCTAACAAATTGTGATGTAAAAAACTTTTTTTTGGGGGGGTCCTGTCGTGGGGCCTGAACTCTGGGAATGGGCTCTGTCCCTCAGCTCTTCAGCTCAAGGCTAGTGCTCTACCACTTGAGCTGCAGCGCCACTTCTGGCTTTTTACTTTTTGCTTATGTGGTGCTGAGGAATCAAACCCAGGGCCTCATGCATGCAAGGCAAGCGCTCTTCACTGAGCCACCTTTCCAGCCCTGATGTAAAAACTTTTAATAGAATTGTGGGTAATAATTTTTAAACTTACCATCTTGTTTTTTTTTCTAATTGTGTCATTTCTTATTCTTGGTCCAAGTCATCTCTTCACCTTAGTTGTTTAGTTTTCTATTTTATCTCTATTGGATTGCTGATTGTGCATTTTGTTTTCCCTTTTTAGTGACTGACATGAGGCTGAAAATCTGTATGCTAGTTTATTACTTCCTATGTTAAAGTCAAACTACTGCTCCCAACAGCTGTTCTACTCTTCTTTGTATACTATTGTATTTCCCCCACTCCCATCTCCTGTATTGCTGCTCTAAAGTATTTTATTTCATTTTGTATTCAAATTTTATTGTCAAGGTAATGTACAGAGGGGTTACAGTTACATTAGTAAGGTAATGAATTCATTTCTTTTATAACTTTTTACCTTTCCCCCATTTTTCTCCCTCGTCTCTCCCAACATCCCCCCCAAGATTATTTCTAACATATTTTCTTGTGATTTTTACTTTTGCATTATTCCCCCTTTGTCCTTTGTCTCACCATTTTGTTTTTTTCTCTTACCCTTCCCTAGTTCCCTAGTTGTGATAACCTGGGTATCAAAATCAAATACAGTGACTACAGGGAATAAACCATATGTGGAGAAAACTCAAAAGGATGAAAAGTACATAGTACATTAAGAACAACAACAACAAAGAACATGTCTTGGAGTTCATTTCACTTGGAATCACCTTTTATGGTCATATGTACATAGCTATTGAGTTATTCTGCTCATCTAATAAGATTATCCTTGATGTGCACAATAATACTCCCCTATTACCAGTAAACCCACTTCTGGGCATTTAACCATGTGACCACAAACAAGGTTACACTGAAGCTACCAGCACAATTATGTTTTTTACAGTATTATTTACCATAGCTAAGGTATGGAATTAAGCCAGATGCCCCTCAGTAGATGAATAGATATAGAAAATGTGCCACACACACACAGACATACACACATACACATACAAGGAATACTATGCTTCCATCAGAAACAATGATACTACCTCATCCATTAGGAAATGAAAGTTCTTGAAAAAACATCATACTAAGTGAAGTAAGCCAGACTTAAAGGAACATAGGTCCACATAGGTTTTCCTTATTTGTAATAATTAGGTTACATCAAGGAAAATCTCATGTATTTTAATTTGAAATTTTGTTCTATGTTGAACATACATTATTACTATATTGTTTGTTATTTTTTCTTTTTCTGAGGAGGGCTAACATTTATTTAACCATTAAAATGGTTTCTAGCCACTGTATAAGGTTTAATATAATGTATCTTCTTAATAAATTTTATTGTGAAAATACCATATTGAGGAGTTACAATTACATGGCAAGGTAATGAGTACATTTCATATCAAACGTTTTTGCCTCCACCTTTGTTTCCCCTAAACATCAATTCCTATCCCTCCCCCCAACTCTCGTGCAAAAGTTGTAAAGTTCGATTTTGAACATCTCATTGTTGCAATGAGTCCACCTATTTAAACAATTTGTTTTTTTGCTTCACTTCCACAAATTATACCTACATCAAATACAGTGAAAACAGGTGTTATACCGTGGGGGAGGGACACACAAAGCAACAAAAAAATAACTTATAAATATGTTAGAAACGATAGCAAGAAAGAAAAAAAAGAGTCCTTATCTTGAGGTTCATTTCACCTAACATCAACTTATCTGACCGTTATTTCTTGTCTCAGACATATACTAGTTATTGTACATAAGGGAAGCCATGGGACGTATGTTTCTTTGCACCTGGCTTACATCACTTAATATAATTTTTCCAAGTCTTTCCATTTCCGGACACATGGGGCAAAAGGCAGATATACTTAAAGAATTATGTTCAGCTTATTCATTACTGAAGGAAGAACAACTAAAAGAGCAATCCCTATTAGGAAGAAGAACTCCTATTTACTCTTCATTCCTCTGTAAGGCCAGTGTTGCCCCCTGTATCCTCATGTTGTACATTACAACTTTATACTTGATCATCCAGTATATCTACTATCTTCTACATTGTGACCTAAATGCCCCAGGAATTCCACTTCTCTTTACTTTTTAAAAAAATTCTCTCTAGTATAAATGTTCTCCCAATCTGTGGGCTTTCTATTGATCTTGCTAGCTATGTCCTTTGCCATGCAGAAGCTTTACAATTTCATGCAAGTCCATTTGTCCAACCTTTCTTTGATTTGTTGTGTTTCTGGGTCTCTATTAAGAAAATCTGGCCTATTCCAAGGAGACCCAGGGTTTCTCGTATTCCATCTTGTAATATTTTTAGGGTGTCTGCTTTGACTCAGAGGTCTTTGAAGTATTTAGAGTTGATTCTGATATAGAGTGATATCTAAGAATCTAGCTTTAGTTTTCTACAAGTAGTTAACCAATTTTGCCAGCACCATTTTCTGAAGAGGCTGTCTTTCTTCCATTCTATGTTTTTTAGCTCCTTTATTGATGACTAGACATACAACGGAGAAGTGTCTCATATCTAAAATATACCTGGAACTCAAAACATTAAATCCCTCAAAAACAAATCTTCAAAGAAACAACTGCCAAATAAGTAAGTGGGCTAAAGACAAAGAGAAACTTCTCTGAAGAGGAAAGAAGCATGGCCAATAGACACAGCAAGAAATGCTCAACCTCCCTAGCCATAAAAGAAATCCAAATCAAAACAACAATGAGATACCAACTCACCCCACTTAAAATGGCTATAATGAAGAACTTTAATAACAACAGATGTTGGAAGGGATGTGGACAGAAGGGAACCTTACTGCATTGGGAGTGTAAACTTGTTCAACCACTTTGGAAAGCAGTATGGAGGTTCCTCCAAAGACTCAACAAAGAGCTCCCCTTTTTTGGGTATCTAGCCAAATGATCACAAACAAGACCACACTAAAGCTACCAGCACGACTGTGTTTATTGCAACATTATTTACCATAGCTAAGATATGGAACCATCCCAGATGCCCCACAAGTGATGAATGGATCAAGTAAATGTGGTATATATACACAATAGAATTCTATGCCTCCATCAGAAAGAATGACATTGCCCCATTTGTTAGGAAGTGGAAAGACTTGGAAAAAATTATTTTAAGTGAAGTAAACCAGGGCCAAAGAAACATAGGTCCCATGGTTTCCTTTATTTGCAATAACTAGTATATGTCTGAGTCCAGCAGAAAAGGTCAGATAAGTTGATGTTAGGGAAATGAACCCTAAGATGTGTGTTCAAATGTTTTATTTCTTTCATGCAATTGTATCTAAAGTATTTATAAGATTTTTTTGTTACTTTGTATATCCCTTCCCCATGGTATAACCCCTGATTTCATGGTATTTGATGTTGGTATAATTTGTGGAGGGTAAGGAAAAAAAACAAATCGTTTAAATAGGGTTACAGGTGGACCCATTGCAACAATGAGATGTACAAGTCGTTATGTTGACAATGAACTTTACAACTTTGGGGGAGGAGGAGAATTGGATGGGGGGAAGATGGGAAGGAATGGGAATGGGAAACAAAGGTGGAGGCTACAATGCTTGATCAGAAGGAAGGGTTAAAGTAACTCCATTTTTGAGGCAGTGATCATTTGTTCCTTGTATATCTCAGCTAGCAGAGCAACACGTGGTGTTAATCCAAATACCTGGTTGTTTGCCTTTATAAGCCCTGCAAATCAGGGCTCTCCTCCTAGGCTCTACTGTGTGGGAGTGTAGGATGAGGCCTGAGCTGCAGCTCGTCTAAATAAAACCTTGCTTTTGCATTTCGGAACGTCTGACTCTAGTTGGTCTTCTTTGTGGGGGTCCTGCAAAATGGTCACTACATGTTAGTGAGGGCTCGTCCAGGATACCTCAAGAGACCCACGAGACCTCAGACTCCGAAGGTAAACAGTGCTTTCAAATTTGTCTTGTTCTGTCGTTCCTCTCTTTGTTTTACTTTCATTTTGGTTTGTGAGGATGGCCGCTCCAATTCATATTGTGTAAAGGGTTCTCATAACGGATGCGCTTTCATGACAACCCTGGAGGAACTGGGAGACATCCCAGATTCTCTTGTGAGGGGGATGGTCCTTGGAACCCTGCCTTGAGAATTGTGGTGCATGGGTTGGTTTGATGTTGGGCCAGAACTGACCAAGAGGGCCTCCTAACCGAGGCCCAACTCACTCACTGTGGGTCTGCTACTTCTGCTTCCCTATTACAGGGGTCAGCGGACCAATTCAGGAGATGTCCACTTCGTAACCTTTTTTTTTTTTAACTGTCAGGCCTGTGTGTTTTTTTGTTTGTACTGTTTATTGTTTTTGGACTGTATGACTAATGGGACTGGAAATCATGGGCCACACTCCATCTAACCCCCTAGACTTACAAAAAGGAAAAACTAAGGAAGAGGAAAAGATATTGAACCCCCCGGTTTTTCAGGGAGATAACGTGGAAAAAATATTTCCTACCCCATACTCAGCTTCCCAGGTTCCTTTTGCAGAGCCTGAGAATGATCAAGAGGAGGAGGTAGCTATAGAACTAGCAGCTGAACCCTAGGCACCTGCCCTTAAAGTTTCTGAGGGGCCAGTCACTAGAGAAAGCCATGGGATCAGCCCCTCTCTCCCATCTAATGCAGCTGTTTTTCCCTTAAGCACAGTAGGTCCTGTGGATGCGAATGGTCAACAGCAATTCTAATATTGGCCATTTTCTACCAGTGATCTATACAATTGGCATACCCAAAATGCCCTCTTATCTGAGAAAACCCAGGATTTAATTCGTTTGCTTGAAACCATTCTCTTTACTCATCAGCCCACTTGAGATGATTGTAGTCAGCTATTACATGTCCTTTTTACCACCGAAGAGAGAGACCATATCTGAGAGGCGGCCTGGAAACATATCCCTGGCCACACAGGAGCGCCCATGATAGATCCTGCCATGATCGCTGCCTATTTTCCTGAGATCTGACCAATATGGGACTACAATATGGTTGAAGGTAGGGAGCGACTCCTCATCTATCACCAGGCTCTGTTGGTAAGTCTGAAGTTGGCAGCTCACCGACCTACTAATACAGCCAGAGTCTATGATGTTAGATAGGGAGGAAGTGAAAGTCCGGCAGCGTACCTTGAGCAGCTCATGGAAGCTTTTAGTCAATATACCCCGTATGATCTTGAGACTCAGGAGTCAGCTCAGATGATTATGTTTTCCTATATAAATCAATCTGCACCAGACATAAAGCAAAAGTTGCAGGCTCTAGAAAGACTTGGTGAAAAGTCTATTAG
The DNA here is from genome assembly GCF_024711535.1 of Dipodomys merriami. Classification (NCBI taxonomy): domain Eukaryota; kingdom Metazoa; phylum Chordata; class Mammalia; order Rodentia; family Heteromyidae; genus Dipodomys; species Dipodomys merriami. The sequence continues at coordinate 6,901,027 of NW_027206102.1, forward strand.
GGATCTAATAGCCGTGGTTGAAAAGGTTTACAGTAAGAGAGAGACAGAGGAGCAAAGAAAGAAAAGGAAGGGCAAAGAACGTGAAATTGAGCATGAAAAGAGAGACCAGGCCAAGGAAAAGAAGCCAGACTTGTTGGACTTGTCACTATCACATGCCGTGCATACCTGGTTCACAGATGGCAGCAGTTTCATTCGAGATGGAAAAATGTACGCGGGCGCAGCAGTCACCATGGACACTGAGATAATGTAGGCTGTAGCACTCCCCCAGGGAACATCTGCACAAAGAGCAGAACTAGTGGCACTAACAAAAGCCCTATGGATGGGAAAGAGGAAGGGATTAAACATTTACACTGACAATCTGTACGCTTTTGCTACCATGCATGTCCAGGGAGCCATTTACCAAGAGAGGGGGCTGCTGACAACTGAGGGAAAGGCTACTAAAAACAAACAAGAAATTTTAAGCCTTGTCCAGGCCTTATGGAAACCAGCAAATATTACCATTATGCACTGCCTTGACAATCAAAAGAGAACTGATTCAACAACCAAAGGAAATAATTTGTACGATCAGGCAGCTAAGGAGGTGGCCCTCTATCCCGGAGGGGAAGTACTTACTCTAGTAGATGCAGGGCCTCAAGCTTTGCCTCCTGAGCTTCAGTACTCCCAAGAAGACTTGGAGTGGATAAAGAAAATTCCCATGGCCTATAAGCCCCCAGGCAGAGAAGAAAATAAAGACTGGTGGAAAACTGGTGAGGGGAAACTTACCTTGTCACAAAGATTGGGCAAGGGGATTCTTAAGAGAATCCATCAGGCCTCTCACATGGGAACCCGAAGAATGCAGGACTTGCTCCAACACTCAGAAGTAAAAATTAAGCAAGGAAATCAACTCATTGAGAACACTGTTAAAAATTGTAAAGCCTGTCAGCTCACCAATGACCCTAATCAACCGGTTACAAAAGGAGCTTGCCTCCGTGGAGATAGGCCAGATGTGTATTGGGAATTAGACTTCACAGAAATTTAAAGTGGAAAAGTTGGATATAAATATTTGCTAGTTTTTGTAGACAATTTTCAGGATCTGTTGAAGCCTATCCAACAAAGCATGAGACCGTGAACTTCGTGGCTAAGAATATCCTGGAAGAAATCCTACCCATCTATGGCTTCCCATCCACCATCAGGTCGGAAAATGGACCGGCCTTGGTCTCAAAATTAAGTCAGGGAATAGCTGTAGCACTGGGGATGGATTGGAAATTGCACCGAGCTTATAGACTCCAGAGTTCAGGGCAGGTAGAAATAATGAATCAGACTCTAAAAGAGACCTTAACTAAATTGGCTTTGGAGACTGGCACAGACTGGGTATCACTCCTTCTTTTTGACCTGTTTAGAGTAAGAAATTCACCCTATCACCTTGGCTGTACTCCTTTTGAAATAATGTATGGACATCCTCCACCCATTATCCCTAGCCTTCAGAATGGATTGCTTGCTCATTTGAGTGACACTGAATTTCTATGTAAACTTGACTATCTATAGCTTGTCCACAAAAGTGGGTCGCCCCAGCTTAGAGCATCCTATGATTCTGCTTCTATTCCTACCCCCAATTTAAACCAGGGGACTGTGTGTTTGTTCAATGGTACAACTTGAGATTTTTGGAACCACGGTAGAAGGGACCTTACATGGTACCTCTGGCTACACCCACTGCCCTTAAGGTGGAGAGCATTCCTGCTTGGATCCACTGCACCCATGAAAGACCAGCTGACCCCATTGCCCTGGATGACCATGGGGAAACATGGGAAGTCTCTAAGCATCCTACCCAACCACTCCATATATAACTCAAGAAAAGAAAAATGGACTGATTTTATTGGTATTGTTTCAATTATCATTTGCATAACTCCTGGGAGGCGCTCAGTACAACAAGGGGAACTTTGTGCTGCCCTAGGGGAAGAGTGTTGTTTTCACGTTGACAATTCAGGAATAGCAAAAGACAACAGGGCCATGGTCATAGAGGGATAGTCAACATCGAGAGCTGTTGGAGTATAGTTTTTGGCCTGAGCCACAATATTGTGTTTCAGGACCATAAGTCAAGGGTGGAGGAAGGGTTAAAGCAACTCCATTTTTGAGGCAGTGACCATTTGTTGCTTGTTTATCTCAGCTAGCAGAGCAAGACGTGGTGGTAATCCAAACACCTGGTTGTTTGCCTTTATAAGCCCTGCAAATCTTTATTTAGCTCAGGGCTCTCCTCCTAGGCTCCACTGTTTGGGAGTGTAGGACGAGGCCCAAGCTGCAGCCTGTCTAAATAAAAGCTTGCTTTTGCATTTCAGATCGTCTGACTCTTGTTGGTCTTCTTGGTGGGGGTCCAGCAACGTGGGCGCTACAATAAATGTACTTATTATGTTGCCCATGTAATTGTAACCCCTCTGTACAGTATTTTCACAATAAAAAAATAAAATTCTTGGGAACTAAAAAAAATCATTTCTCTCTAAATCTTTGAGGTTGGTGTGTGTGTGTGTGTGTGTGTGTGTGTGTGTGTGTGTGTGTGTGTGTGTGTGTGTGTGTGTGTTTGGTTTTACAAAGATCAGAAGACATTTTTCTTCATTTAGAATACATCTTTCAGGTTATTGTAAATTGTGGCTACTGGGAGAAGACTCTTGCTATATTAAAGATGAAAAAATATATATTGTGCATGCAACACAGTGCTTTCTTAGTCTGTAGTTGAACCCTTAACTTCGATTTATATCTTGGCCATTGTTGTGAATAATGTAAATAGCAATGAATAATGTAATGAATAATGTAAATAGCAATCGGTGGGTCAGAAGATATTTAGACTTTACATTTCTCTAGAAAACTTCATACTACTTTCTACAACGAGAATATTAACCTGTATTTTGACTGAGTGTAGAAAATTACTTCTTTTTGCTTATGTGGTGCTGAGGAATTAAACCCAGGGCCTCAGGCATACAAGGCAAGCGCTCTACCACTGAGCCACCTTCCCAGCCCCAGAAAATTTCTTTTATCCACATTCTCACCAACATTATTACCTTTGTTTTTTTTAAGGGCAGGTTTTTACTATGTGCAGTAACCCAGACTGGCCTTAGAATAAAATCCTATTACTCCAACCTGATAAATGCTTGGAATTACAAGCCTTTACCACCACACCAGGTTCCTTTGATTTTTTGGATAAGTGTTATAATAGTTATGAACTAGTATCATAGTAATTTTGAATTGCATTTCTCTAATGACTTCCGTTCCAAAAGCATTAAGCCAACATAGAAGTTGTATTAAACACGAATTTGAAAACCCACTGGCTACTTTCATGGCTATTTGGAAAACAGGTCTATTCCGAACTTTTGTCCAATTTTAATCATTTCTTTTTTTTAATGTGAAAATATTGTAGAGAGGGATTACAATTACATGTGAAAGATAAGTACATTCCTTTTCAAGCATTGTAGCCTCCTCCTTTGTTTCCCATTTCCATCCCTTTCCATTCTCCCCACGCCCCCTCCCAGCCAATCTTCCTCCCCCTCTTCTCCCATCATAAAAGTTTAAAGTTAGTTTTTCAACATAAGAACTTGTACCTCTCATTGTTTCTATGGGTCCACCTGTATTCCTATTAAAACGATTTGTATCTTCCTTCCCCTCCACAAATCATACCAAACCAAATACAATGAAAGCAGGGGTTATATCGTGGGGGAGGGACATAGAAAGCAACAAAAAAAATCTTATATATACTTTAGGAACAATTGCATGAAACAAAAAAAAACATTTGAATACATATCTTAGGGTTAATTTCCTTAACATCAACTTATCTGAACTTTTCTGGTTGACTCAGACATATACTAGTTATTGCAAATAAGGGAAACCATGGGACCTATGTTTCTTTGGCCCTGGCTTACTTCACTTAAAATAATTTTTTCCAAGTCTTTCCACTTCCTAACAAATGGGGCAATGTCATTCTTTCTGATGGAGGCATAGAATTCCATTGTGTATATTCACCATATTTTCTTGATCCATTCATCACTTGAGGGTCATCTGAGTGGTTTCCATATCTTTGCTAAGGTAAATAATGCTTCAATAAACATAGTCGTGCTGGTAGCCCAAAATGCCCAAAAGTGGGATTACTGGGTTATAGGGGTGCTCTATGTGGAGCCTTTGGACGAATCTCCATATTGTTTTCAGAAGTGGTTGAGCAAATTTACACTCCCACCAACAATGCAGTAAGCTTCCCTTCGTTCCACATCCCCTCCAGCATCTGTTGCTATTAGAGTTCTTGATTATCGCCATTCTAACTGGGGTGAGGTGGTATCTCAATGTTGTTTTGATTTGCATTTCTTTTATGGCTAGGGAGGTTGAGCATTTCTTCATGTGTCTATTGGCCATCCTTCTTTATTCTTCAGATAAGTTTCTCCTTTTCCTTAGCCCACTTACTTATTGGTCCGTTGTTTCTTTGAAGATTTATTCTTGGGGGATTTAATTTTTTTGAATTGCAGGTATATTTTACATACGAGACCCTTGTCTGTTGTATGGCTAGTGAAGATCTTCTCGCATTCAGTGGGCTTTCGATTGATGTTGCTAGCTATTTCCTTTGCCATGCACAAGCCCTACAATTTCATGCAATCCCATTTGTCCAACTTTTCTTTGATTTGTTGTGATTCTGGGTCTCTATTAAGAAAATTTAGGCCTCTGCCATGGAGACCTAGGATTTCTCCTATTCCATTCTGTAAATTTTCAGAATGTCTGCTTTGACTCCAAGGTCTTTGATCCATTTGGAGTTGATTCTGGTGCAGAGTGATATCTAAGGATCTACCCTTAGTTCTCTTCAAGTAGTTAACCAATTTTGCCAGCACAATTTACAGAAAAGTCTGTCTTTCGTCCATTCTATATTTTAGCTCCCTTATCGAAAATTAGATGGCTATAGGTCTGTAGGTTCATTTCTGGGTTTTCAATTCTATTCCATTGGTCCTGAGGTCTGTTCTTATGCCAGTTCCAAGCTGTTTTGATTATTATGGCTTCGTAGTAGTGTTTGAAATTTGGTATTGACATTCCTCTCGCCCTGTGATTTCTGTTAGGGATCATTTTCACTATTTGGCGTCTTTTATTCATTCATATGAAATTTTCGATTGCAGCTTCTATTTTCTTGAAGAAGGAGGTTGGAATATTGATAAATATCGCATTGAATTTGTAGATTGTCTTGGGAAGTATTGCCATTTTCACGGTGTTCATCTTTCTAATCCAAGATCATGGGAGTTTTTGCCACTTTCTAAGTTCTGTTTTGATTTCCTTTTTCAGGTTTTTAAATTTTTCATCATAGAGGTCCTTCACTTTTTGAATTCCTAGTTATTTTTTGGAGCCCTATGAATGGAGTTGCTTTCCTAATTTCAGCCACACTTTTCTCATTGTTGGTAAACAGAAAAGCCGTTGAGTTTTGAGGCTTAATTTTATGCCGTGCTACTTTGCCAAAGTTTTGAATCAATTGAGAAATTTGGGAGTGGAGGCTGTGAGATTCTTTAAGTACAATAACAAATCATCTGCAAAGAGGGAGATTTTTACTTTTTCATTATCTATTTGTATCCCCTTTATGTTTATATCTTGTCTTATGGCTATAGCTAGGCATTCTAATACTAGATGGAATAGAAGTGGAGAAAGTGAACATCCTTGTCTCATTTCTGAGTTAAGAGGGAATGGCTTCAGTTTTTCACCATTAAGTATAATGCTGGCTGTAGGTTTGTCATATACAGCCTTTATTGTATTGAGGAATGTTCCATGGATTCCTAATTTTTTCAGAACCTTCATAATAAAGGGGTTTTGGATCTTGTTAAATGCTTTTTCTGCATCTATTGAGATAACCATGCAGTTCTTATCCTTGCTTCAGTTGGTGTTATGAATTATATTAATTGATTTGTGTATATTGAGCCAGCTTTGCATTCCTGAAATGAATTCTGTTTGATCATGGTGCATGATTTTTTGGATAAATTGTTGAAATCGATTGGCCAAAATTTTGTTGAAAAGTTTTGCATCTATGTTCATCAAAGAAATGGGTCTATAGTACTCTTTCTTTGACGAATCCCTGCCTGGTTTGGGGATGAGGGTTATGATGGCTTCATAGAATTAGCTCGGTATTGAACTTTGTCTTCAAATTTCATTGAAGAGCTGAAGTATTATTTGTGTAAACTCTGCTTTTAAGGACTTGTAGAATTCCACTGTAAAACCATCTGGTCTTGGACTTTTCTTAGATGGGAGGTCTCTTATTGCTCTTTCTATTTCAATGCTTGAAATGGGCCTGTTCAGATGGTTTAACTCATCTTCGTTTAGTTTCAACATGTCAATATTTGGTAGGAAAAGTTCTGTCTCTGCCAAGTTCTCAAACATATTAGCATGAAGTTTTGAGGATTATTCCCTTATAATGTTCTGAATTTGGTTGTTACTGTGGTGATGTTACCATTCTCATTTCTGAGTTTATTTATTTGGATGTATTCTCTTCTTTTTTCTTATAAGATTTGCTAAGGGTCTGTATTTTTTTTTATTTTTTTTCGAATAACCCACTCTTTGTTTTGTTGATTCTTTACATGTTTTTTTTGGATTCTAATTCATTTATTTCTGATTTAATTTTAATCATTTATTTCCATCTACTGGATTGGGGTTTATCTTGCTTCTCTTTTTCAAGGAGGCTCAGATGTCTCATTAAATTGTTGGTTTCAGATCTCTCCAATTTGTTGATATAGCATCTCAGAGCTATAAACTTGCCTCTGAGTACTGCCTTTACTGTGTCCCAGAGGAGCTGGTAATATGTGTGTTCTTTTTTTTGAATAACATGAACATTTGAATTTCCTTTCTAATTTCGTCCAACACTGACTCGTGAGTCAGCAGTGTGTTGTTCAGCCTCCATGTGTTACAGGACTTTCTTTGGTGGCTTTTGGTTTTGAGTTCTAATTTTATTCCATTGTGGTCAGAGAGAATGCAAGGTATAACTTCAATGTTTCTGAATTTGGACAAGTTTGCTTTGTGACGTAAAAAGTGGTCTATTTTGGAAAATGTTCCATGTGCTGATGAGAAGAACGTGTATTCTGATGCTGCTGAGTCAAACATTCGGTAGTTGTCTGTGAAATCTTGTTGATCTATACAGTTGTTTAGATCTGCGGTTTCTCAAGTTGAATTTTTGCCAAGTTCATCTATCTAGTGGGGAGAGTGGTGTATCAAGTTCCCAACAATCAATGTCATTGTATCTATGTGGGATTTGAGGGAAAGTAGTTTTTCTTGGATAAATTTGGGTGCTCCGTTGTTTGGAAAATAGATATTTAGAATTGTAATATCCTCCTGAAGGAGGGTTCCCTTAATTAGTATATAGAGAGCTTCCTTATCTCTTCTCATTGATTTTAATTTGAAGTCTATTTTATCTGATATGAGGCTTGCAACACCTGCCTGTTTATGGGGGCCGTTTGCTTGGTAGATTTGTTCCAGCTTTTCACATTTAAAATGTGTTTGTTTTTATGGGCAAGATGTACTCCTGAAGGCAGAAGATAGAAGGATCTTGCTTTTTAATCCAACTAGGCAGTCTATGTTGCTTAATTGGAGAGTTCATTCCGTTAATGTTAAGAGATAGGACTGAGAGGTATTTGGGAGTTCCTGCCATTTTATCCACCTTCTTGGGATTGTGGCAACTGGGTTCTTCCTATGGTTCTTGGATTCTCAGTTTGGGTGGAGTTTCTTGGCCTTTATTGTGGTCTTGTTGGTTTTCTATGTGTAGGATATCTTCAAGAATCTTTTGAAGTCCTGGTTTGGCAGAGATATATTGTTTAAATTTTTCTTTGGTATGGAAGGTTTATATTTGACCTTCAGTTATGAAAGAGAGTTTAGCTGTGTACAGTATTCTTGGTTTCTAGTTGTTTGTCTTTAGGGCATGGCATACCTTATCCCGGGCTCTTCTTGCTTTAGTTGTCTCTGCTGAGAAATCTGAGGTGATTCTAATTAGTTTCCCGTTATCGGTGATTGATCTTTCCTCCTTGACAGCTTTAAGGATCTTTTCCTTGGTCTGAATTGACCCTGTGTGGATTATAATGTGATGGTGGGATGTCCTGTTCTGGTCTGGTCTAGGTTGAGTTCCAAAAGCTTCTTGTATCTGAATAGGCCTATCGTTTTGCATGTTTGGGAAGTTCTCTGCTAGGGTCCTGTTAAACAAATTTCCTAGACCATTAACTTCTCTCTCTAATTGCTCCACTACACCCATTATCCTCAGCTGAGGCCTTCTGATAGTGTCTTCTAAATGTTGAATAGATCTGTCATATTTCTTGGATTTGTCTTGATGTTTGTATGTTCTTTCTCCACAATATCTAGGCTGTCTTCAATCTCCGATAATCGATCTTCTACATGGTGTAACCTACTGTCAAGACTTTCTACTTTGGTTTTTATTTCTTTTCTTTCTAATTGGTCGGTTTTTATCACTTCAAATTCTTTGTTGGAGCTTTGTTTTAGATCTTCTATGAACTTCTTTGCTTCCTTAATTTGGTGTTCAGTGTTTATTCTCAAATCACTTAGTTGATTGGTTATGGTTTTCTTGGACTCCCATTACTTCTGTTGGGTTCCATTCAGCATTCCCTTTGTGGTCTCCCTGACTTCTTTCAGCTCTCTGTGGATTCCATAAATGCCTCTAAAGATCTTTGTCTGTCTCATCTCGCTCTCTGAATTCCTGTATTACTCTTTGATTAGCTTCCTCACGTTTATGCAATTCCTGACTTTCTGTTTGTCTATTCTCAGCCAGCTCACACAATTCATGTCTATCTCTTTGACTGGACTCAGCCTGCTCATGCCATCCCTGTATTTCTCTTTGAGTGTTTTCAATCTGCTCATGCAATTCCTGTGTCAATCTTTGAGTAAGTTCCTCAAGCTCATGATATTCCTGTATTGACCTTTGTTTTGCCTCCTCTCTCTCCCTATCATGCTCACACTGAGTCATTTGCAGGTTTTCAGTTTTTTCATTTACCATGTTTAACAGTAGTTTTTGTATAGCTTTTGGGGAGCTCTCCCCTGGATTATTCATTATCTGTTCTGTCCCCTGATTATCATGAGTGGGAGTTTAGATACCCGAACTTGCCATTTTTCTTGTGTTTCTTCTTGTTCTGCCCATTTGGGATGAAAGTAACACCAGTTTTGCTAGAACACTAACTTAAGGCAAGCATCATCCAAAGTCTGTAGTTTCACAGTCAAAAGTCCGCAGATACAATGTAGTTCAACAGATATATTTATTCAATATCAAACAACTATGTACTAATGGGCTATGAACAACAAAGAATAATTTGGCATACCAGAAATTATAAGATTTAGGGAGAGATGTGGGTAAAAATAGGAATAGAGGGATGTGAAAAGGTAAAAGGAGAGTTAAATTAACTTAGTCTTAATCTCAAAAAGGAAAATAGTTTGGATAGAATGATAGTAGAGGGAGAAAAAAAGAAGAAAAAATAAGAAAAAGAAAAAAGAGACAAGAAAGAATAGAAAAAAAATATTAAAAATTATTAATTGAAAAATTAAAAGTTATGCAAATGTAACAACGTAATATTCACAGAAGAACAGGGATAGGATGAGAGAAGGGGAGGGATAGAATGGAGATGCGAAAAAATAAAAAAAAAATCCTGAAAATATTATATAGGTATAAAGAGGTAGTACTGCTATTAAGAAACTTAAGTCAAAGAGGTTTTGAATTGAATAATAAATTTATGGATTGTGTACACAATGGGGGATAAGGTCTAATAATCGACTATTCGTATACCTGAGGATGAGCAGAACAGCTATTAAGTCAAGCAAAAAAGAACGAACGAGGAAATAAAGTGAAAAGAATGAACAAGTACGAAAGGATCAAAAGTTCAGTAGAGCTAAAACACACACACACACACACACACACACACACACACACACACACACACAAGCAGAGATATTCCCCCAAATTAAAAATTATAAGAGGAAGAAAATAGAGTAGAGGTTAAGAGCAAACAATTTTTTAAAATTAAAAATAAAAACAAAAAATTTAAACAAATTTTAAAAGGTACAAAAAATGAGTTCTTTGATTTTTTGGAGGGGGTGGGAAGATCCTGTATCTCCCTTGTGTCTGTAACCAATCTCTTGTTGTAGTCTCTGGTCTGCTTGTGGTGTTTGATTTTCCTGTGGGTTGATTGGTTTCTTAAGTCAGTTTGTTTGAGCAGACAGAAAAATGTTCTGCTTTACCCAGAATTTTGTGATCCTCCTCCTAGGCTAGTACAATGGGAGGGAGATGTGCTTTGATTATCACACAAGAGTGAGATGGCTGTTTCCTCTAATTTGGAGATGCTTTGATGAGGCTTGGTTCTGGGTAGAGTGGAGGCCTTTCTGCAAGCAGTAGATTTTCCCTGAGGGGCTAGCTTCTGAGACACTTACAGAGCCTAGCCTGGAGACATTCTCAGGGTTTATGTTTACTGAATTTCAGTTGATTTTCAAGACTGCTGTAGGGAGGGGCAGCCTCTGGCTCTGTTTAGCCAGTGAAGAAATCAACACTTGAGGAGGGCAGAGCTATCTCTGCCTGGGCTGGATGACTTTTCCCTGGGTGGAGCTGAGCCTGGCAGGTGAGGTCGGGTTCCTGTGACCTGCTAAATGACTCTTGTTTTCTTCCCAGGCCTGAGTTGGAGCTAGCTGCTTAGCCAGGCCTTTATCAGTATCAAAGATGGAGATCTCCAGTAGTGTGGAGGGGAGGGATTGCCTTTCCTCCTCTGTTCCCTTAGAAGGAGTGAGAATGTCAGGCTTCTACTCTAGCCAGAGTCTTGGTTCCTGGGTCGTCTCTGGTCTTCGATCTGCAGGATGAAGATGTCTGTTCCTTGTCAGTTCTTGCTGGTGTTGTGTAGAATCCCCTAGCCCTCTGATCTGGGGCCTTCGTCCCTGACTCTCTGTTTCAGGTTTGGTGGCTACGGCTGCCACAGCCACCGCCACAACCGCAGCTGAGCCTGCTAGCAAGTGCACTGACCTGTCCCCTTGCCTGGATTTTCCCTCTCTGGCCAAACTCTCTTTACTGTGATGGCACCCTTGGTGTGATTGTCTTGCTTAGGACTGTTCACTGGAACATTTAAACTGCTTTCTATGAGAGAGCCTGTGTAGCCTCCAGCTTCTTCCTTACCATCTTCCCAGAACTCTTTTGAATTTTATTCATTTCTTGTTAATCTCATCTTTAATCTCTTTATACAAAATCAATAATTAATTCAAGGGAGGAGAAAGGAAAAAAATTAAGCAATTCCTTACATTTTTCAATTTTCAATAAGATGAAATTGCTTATATCATTTTCTGTTTACGCTTTAGACTATATAACTCAATTTAGTTAGACCTTTCATAAGGCTATGTGTATTTTATTTATTTTATGTTGATTGTTCTTTCCAAAGCCTGCGTGTCTAATTTCCCTTGGTTTCTTTCAGTCTCAAGTAGTTCAGATTTCAAATTGAAGAATAAATTGAAGGAAGCAAACAAAAAATACAGTTCCTCTCATCTGATAATGCCTCTATAAGAATGAAGAAAGAGTTCATCCAGCTAAGAACCTATGATAGGATATCAAAAAGAGAATTCATTGTTCTAGGTATTCCCTATCTTTGCAATGCAACTTAAATGATATAAAACACAATATAATGCTCAGGTACTTTTACGTTTTATCAGTTTTGCACATTATCATATGGACATTACCTCAGTCTACAACATTCCTTCATTATTCTGTCCTTGATACTTTTACACTACCAAGACATAATATAACCAGTTTGATTTAAAGCATGAGACGTTGTACACCTGGCTTCCTTGGAAGCAAAGCATGGTCAATAGATCATATTCCTTCTGGTTGCTGTAATGTTTTCTCTAATATTATTGCATTCTATTTAGTATTAAAAAATTATGGCTAAACTCAAAGCTCATTCATAGAAGTTTATGTTAAGTATTTTGCAAGTTTTATTTCTCTCAATTCTTAAGATAACATTTGCTATAATGCTAATGTTATCTATCGTTTTAGTGTTGGGAAAAATTGTAATTAAAGGCATGAAGTGAATGGCCCAAAGACACACAGTGTGGGAGGAAAGGAGTGACAGTCTCCAAAAGCCTTTTAGCAATACAAAAATTGTAGGTAAAATCTCTCCATTCTCTTACACTCTCAATTCAATATTCATATTGTCCTATAAATAATAGCATACCAAATATTGCCCATGGCGATTATTTTCTGTTACATTTTGTCTCCAACACAGACTGTGTTGGTGACAATGGGTTATCATCCACAGAGCTGAGCTTATAAATTGAGGTCCAAAGAGAGTCCAATTTTTTTGTCCCACAGCTCCAGTATCCTCTTTTTAAAAAGTACTAAAACTTTTAAATACCAACACTTACTATCTTTTAAGAATCCAAATATCAGGCTGGGAAGGTGGCTCAGTGGCAGAGCGCTTGCCTTGCATGCCTAAGGCCCTGGGTTCAATTCCTCAGCACCACATAAGCAAAAAGAAAAATACCGGAAGTGGTGCTGTGGCTCAAGTGGTAGAGGGCTAGCCTTGAGCTGAAGAGCTGAGGGATAGCGCCCAGGCCCAGAGATCAGGCCCCACTACCGGACCAAAAAAAAAAAAAAAGAATCCAAAAATGAAGTAAATTCATATATAATCACTCCAAAATGCTTTAAAAGTAGGAGATGATAAAACAGGCCCCCATCAAGTAAACTTTCTTCTACTTATAAAATTATTCTGAAAGCCTTGTCCTGGCTGTCACACCTGTAATTCTATCTGCTCGGGCTATCTACTCAGGAGCCTGAGATCTATGGATAACTGTTGGAAGTCACTCAGGGCAGAATAAATTCAAGAGATTATTTTTCAGAAATTATAATGAATTAGCAAAGAGCCAGGAATGGAAATGTAGCTCATATATTATCTCATCAACCTAGAGAGGAAAGGACTAGCAAGACCTTGAAGCCCTGATTTCAAACTCTGAGCATGCCAATACACAAGCATGTGCATGTGTGCATGTGTGCATGCGTGTGTGTACACCCCCCACACACATTTATTCAAAATACCTTCATATCAGCATATCAGTGTGCTGCATTAATTTCTTTGTTAACGTTATTATCTGGGTAAAATAGAGGAAATAAACTCTTCTATATCAGAACATTTTTATACTTTTTTTTTACTGTGAAAATACTGTACAGAGGGGTTACAATTACATGGGCAAGATAATGAGTACATTTTTTATCAAGCATTGTAGCCTCCTCTTTTGTTTTCCCTTCCCATCCCTCCCCATCCCCCCCCAGCCCTCCCAACCAATCCTCCCTGCCCCCCGCACCAAAGTTGTAAAGTTCATTTTCGACATAACGACTTGTATTTCTCATTGTTGCAATGGGTCCACCTGTAAAAAAACTGTACAGAGGTGTCATATTTGTATGAGCAAATAATGAGTACATTTCCTAACAAGCATTGTTTCCTCTTCCTTTCTTTTCCTTCCACCATCCCTTCCCTCCCACCTCCACAAATACACTCCCCTCCCCCTTCCCCTGTCTAAATTGTAAAGTTCATTTTTCAACATAGTGTCTTGTGCATCTCAACCTGTATCCCTATTTAAGAATTTTTTATTTCCCTTTCCCCTCCCCAAATTAGAGAAATGTATACCCAGGATGTAAGTGCACCAACTTCAAATACAGTGAAAACAGTGGTTAGAACGTAAGGGAGGAACATATAAAGGAACAAAAATAATCACATCACACATTATAAGTATCTTAGAAACAATAGCAAGAAACAAAAAAATCACTTGTCTGGTTCATTTCTTGTAATATCATCTTATCTGATATGCACATAGCTTATGATCTATTCTTACCCCATACATATATTAGCTGTTGAAAATAAGGGAAACCATGGGACCTATGTTTCTTTGGACTTGGCTTACTTCACTTAATAAATTTTTTTCCAAGGCTTTACAATTTTTAACAAATTGGGCGATGTCATTCTTTTTGATGGAGGCATAGAATTTCATTGTGTATATATACCACATTTTCATGATCCATTCATCTTCTGTGGGCCATCCAGGTGGGCTCCATATCTTAGCTATTGTAAATAATGCTGCAGTAAACATAGTTGTTCCGGTAGTTTTAGTATGGTCTTCTTTGTGATGATTTGGGTAAATCCCCAAAAGTGTGATTGCTGGGTCATAGGGGAGATTTATATGGAGTCTTTTGATGAGTCTCCATACTGCTTTCCAAAATGGTTGAACAAGTTAACACTCCCAACAAGAATCAAGAAAGGTTCCTTTGTGGCCACATCCTCTCCAGCATCTTTAGTTGTAAAAATATGGAATGATTCAAGAATTTGCATGTCAACCTTGCCCAGGGGCCATGTTAATCTTCTCCGTATTGTTCCAATTTTAGTGTATGTGCTGCTGAATTGAGCACAGAGCATTTTTTATATATAAAGTGTAATTGATTTTCTTAAACTAGACAATTCAAAGAAAAGTAAGTTTTGAAGAATTCTCGTGAAATTTTAGAACCATGTACCTCTTACATAAGCACACATTTAAGAATAGTCAAGATTGACATGTCAAAAACAAAATAATCACAGATATTGTTGTTCAAGAAATGTGTAGGATCGGCGGGGGGGGGAGGGAATTGTGTGGGGTGCAGAGGAAGGCTGGGAAGGGATGTTAAGGCTAAACAAATTAGGAGGATGCAATGCTTGATAAGAAATGAACTCATTATCTTGCCCTTGAAATTGTAACCCCTCTGTACAGTATGTTCACAAAAAATAAAAATAAAAAAAGAAATGTGGAGGATGAATTCAATTATTCTGTACAAGGCACCTGTCATAATGAACACTGCGACAAGTGTTAAGGTTTGTTAAAAGTTTTAATGTTTTAAATATATTTAATTTTGGAAATTTGCTTATATAGGCCAAAATTAGGACTGTTTGTTAGGTCATACAACTTTTCTATAAATATTTAAGATTTATGGTAGCAGACATATGCTACTAAAAAGTACATTTCAGAGTTTATAGAAACATAACTAATGAGATGTTGCAAAGTCTTAGTGTAAAGAAGCAGAGTGAAGAGTTAAGACTCTGTTAACTGCACAGTTTCTCTTAAAACTTTAGGGCTTCCTTACTTTATATATTAGTGAGGAACAAATGATGATATAAGCCATATACAAATGATGAGATGAGTCATAAAAAGCAATCTTAGTGGGTAACTTTAAAGACTACACATAGCCTATAAAACTCTTGTTGAACATCATAATCTTATTCAGTGTTAAATGTACAGGAATGCAAGAATAGTAAAATCAAATATGTAAGTTCACTTCAAATACTGAAAACACAGGTAATTCTTTGATATTTTATTTTATTAATCATTAATATTTATTATTGTGTTTCTTTATTTGTAGTATTGTTTCCCTTGTAATATAATAAAACTTTTTGTTATTCATCATCAGGAGGTACTTTGAGAAGATTTCTGGGATGGCCAAACCATTTTTTATAGTTGCATGTGAATTTACAAAAAGCAAAATTAAGAACAAAATATTGATTAAAAAATTATCAAGTACAGTCAGAATCAGGAGGGATGATAAATGTCCACACTTAAAATCTTAGCCCTAGGCTGAAGCAGTGATATTACAAAGTTGAGGTCACAAAAGTGAGAGACTGTGTTTTGTTTTGTTTTTTACTTTGATTTTGTTGGCCATGGGGTTGAAATCTGGGGCCTGATTGCTGTACCTCAGCTCAAGTCTAGTGCTACCACTTGAACCACAGAACCACTTCCATCCTTTTCTACTTATGTGATGCTGAGGAATCAAACCCAGGGCCTCATGCAAGCAAGGCAGGCACTCTACAACAGCCACCATCCCAGCTCCTGATAGACTGGGTTTTAAAAATTCATCTAAACAACATTTGCTTTCTGCTTTGGGTTATATAATGAAATATATGAATATATTTTCATATTTTTGTATAGTATAACAATACTTCTAAATTTATACTAACCCCAGCCACTTTATTCTTTTCAAAGTAATGAAATATCTCTGAGAGTTTGCTAAGGTGAAAATTGTTTTAGCATTTTTAATTACTTCTGAGTCATTTTTATTTTTTATTAATATCATTTTATATTTTGGGTTGATGGATTATCATACATCAAATACCTTCAAATATACATGTAGATTCTAAAGATAACAGTATGAATATTCTCATACAGCTCTTTTTTACCTGTTATGCCCTTTCAGTATTATGAGATTTCTCTCTCTTTCACGCTCTCTCATTTCCTCTCTTTCTCTTTCATGCTACATGTCTGCTACATAGAATTTCTGCTGGTCTACTATTATCCTTCAGAATCCACTGGCTTTGTGGGAACATGATGGTGACTAACATTTTCCCTTGCATTCTTTAAGAATTATGAGTGACGTGATATTATTCTTTGACATTGTAAATGGCAAAACAACAGGTCTAGGAATTCTTTTCACGTTGACTACTATTACAAATTTTATCTCATAGGAATCATTTGGATGGATATGATATTTTAACTTGGGCTGGGATGGTGGCTCAGTGGTAGAGTGCTTGCCTTGCTTGCCTGAGGCCCTGGGTTCGATTCCTCAGAAGCACATAAGCAAAAAGAAAAAAAGCCAGAAGTGGCGCTGTGGCTCAAGTGGTAGAGCACTAGCCTTGAGCTGAAGAGCTGAAGGACAGTTCCCAGGCTCAGAGTTCAGGCACCAAGACTAGACCCCCCCCCCAAAAAAAAGATATTTTAACTTGTGACCTAAAAGTTCTTTTTCTTTCACAAACAACCTTTGTCTTTGATTATCAGTTTGTAACTACATGTAATGAAAATAAAGCTCTCCTATGGAAACTAGACCGAAGTTGTTCACAGGGATGAAAAAGAAGGTAATGATGGAAGTGAGTACAATAGAGCAAGGTCCTCAGAGCAGTTTATCATGAACACTTTGTGAGAATGACAATGTTCTGGGAACTATACATTAAATCACTGAACAAAGATATATATATATATATATACACATATTTGTATATGTATATTTATTTATATATGCATATCTGTGTGTATATGCCCTTATATTGTACACATATATGTTACTATACACACAAATTCACATATACATATACACATGTATACATGCACACAGGGAGAAAGACACATAATTACAGCAAACACAAGTTTCATTACTTGCTGAAAATGCCTTAGATGGAATGCTTGGAACAAAATATGTTCAAGATGTATTTGTCTCTAAGAGATCTTTTACCACTCCTCTTATCTCATAAAACTGGTAGGTTTAGACGTATTTGACTTGCAAAATGCAGTACACATGATAGCAAGTTACTCGGAAATGTCAGTATGTAAAGATCATATGGTGTCTCCCTGATCCCCACGGAATACTTGCTCTTATACACACTCTCAACAACCAAAGTAACAGGAGAATATCATGGTAAAGAATAAAATTATAAGCTTTTAAATGGCAACCTTCTTTGAGCTATTTTCCAACAGCCAGCATCAATTCCTAAGCAGATTAGGGAGTCCTCATAAAACTGGACCTCAGGTCAACAGGTAACCAACCCATGTGAAAAGTCCTATGAGAGAAATGCTGACTGAGGTCTTGCTGATTTTCTGGCCAAGAAAGTAAGAAAAGAAGAGATTATTTTTAATATATTAAAGTTTGAGAATAATTTGTAACCTGTCAATAAATGTGTAGAACACAACTAAACCAACTGACAAAAAAGGTGTCCATTTCATTTATATGTTCTTGGATTGGTGAGTGATTTTACTTATGTCTACACAAGTAGAATCAGCATAAATCAAGCCAGCATTTCTTCATTTAATATACAAAGATAGGATTCAGGTTGACCCATTGTAATAATGAGATAATAATAATGTAATAATAAGACACTTTATCAGAGAGTGGGTGGAGGGATGAGTTGAGGAGGTGTGAAGAGTAGGGATGGTAGGGGAAAACAAAGGATGGGGTAAAAATGCTCAATAAGAAATGGACTCATGCCAGGTGCCGGTGGCTCAAGCCTGTAATCCTAGCTACTCAGGAGGCTGAGGCCTGAGTATTGTGTTTCAAAGCCAGCCAGGGAAAGAAAGTCCGTGAAACTCTTTTTCCAGAAAACCGGAAGTGGCACTGTAGCTCAAGTGGTAGAGCGATAGCCTTGAGCTGAATTGCTGAGGGAGAGTGCTCAGCCCTAGAGTTCAAGCACATGACCAATAATAAAGAAAAAATTGTACTCATTACCTTACTTATGTAACTGTAACCCCTCTGTACAGTATCTTTACTATATATATATATATATATATATATATATATATATATATATATATATATATTAAAAAGATACAAGGAAAACTTTTGTACTTATAGGAAGTTGTATTTGTCACTCAATATCAGTAAGGTATTGGTTTTAGTACCACAGGCATATTAAAACATCGGATACTCAACTACTCTACATGAACACAGTATATTATTTACATTAGAATCTGCCCACAACCTAGTGCAGTGTAATTGCTATGAAAATTTGTAGTACATTCTATGTTTGTAATAAAAAATAAAAGTATATGCACTGTCAACAGATAATTTTTGTCTGCATTTTGTGGATGGAATTGGGAGCCCAAATTTCATCACCAAGACTGGTCTGCAAAATGTAACAAAAAGCTAACACCGCATCATTGAATAGTACTGAACTCCAAGGAGAAGTACTTGGATTGAGACATTATCAGAAAGTGTCAGCATGCAAGTACTTTTTAGAAATACAGCTGCTAGATGTTTCATGGAGAGGTTTCATAACACTTTGTGAAACACAAGCCATAACCTCACTGAAGAGTAAATGGTTTTCCCTCAACTTTCTGTCATGCTCAGTCATTATCAATCAACATATAGCTAATCTTGAATAATCCTTTAATAAAAAAAGGTTGATGGAGTGTTTATATGCAGAAAACCTGGGAAGGCTAAATTTTTCCAATTAGGATAGTCTGTATTCTATGATCCAGCAGAGAGAAAATTAGGTAAGCATCCATTTACTACATTCTGAATAATTCTGATTCTTCCCATATCAGTTAACTATCCATACCTGTGCCCGAGTGAGAGGATTTTAAATGACTTTAGTGTTTAAAATTTAAATTTAAATGTGGAATGAAATTAGTTCCAGTGCATTGCCTTAAGATATTTAGAAACAAATAAAGGTCTATCAGATTTTTTTTATTTTAGTTGAAGCAATTTGCAAAAAAAAATGGCAAAGTAAAATTTACATTTGCAGCAGACTTGACACTTATTAAATTTTGTATATTGAAAAGAGCATAAGCCTCAACAATATGTCAATGCTATCCTGTCATTTATCTCTAAAGCTTTATGCTTTTGGTCTCTTAATATTAAAACCATTTTTTTTTAATCTTTAGCTAGGGGCTGGGAAGGTGGCTCAGTGGTAGAGCGCTTGCCTTGCATGGCTGAGGCCCTGAGTTCGATTCCTCAGCACCACATAAGCAAAAAGAAAAAAGCCGGAAGTGGCGCTGTGGCTCAAGTGGTAGAGTGCTAGCCTTGAGCTGAAGAGCTGAGGGACAGCGCCCAGGCCCAGAGTTCAAGCCCCACGACCGGACCCAAAAAAAAAAATTTTTTTTAAATTTAAAAAAATTTAAATCTTTACCTAGTTGTGCAAAGGGGTTTCACTCCATCATGTCAGTGTGGAATAGAGTGTATGTACATTTCATTGTACAACACATCTGTATCATTGTTAATCTTTCCACTTTTCTTCCTTCCCTTTCCCCAACCCCACTTATCCCTTCAAGTTTCCTACTTATATTCTCACATATGTACATTGAGTGATCTGACTATATTAGTCCAATATTTCCCCCTCCATTCTTCTGTCCTACTCCCTTTAAGCCCAGCTCCTTATTTAAGACTTATTTCAACTTCATGGTATTTTGTAAAATATCTCTTCCTTTGGCATTTGGCTTTGGGCTTGCCAAATCCTCACTTCCATGTTTGACCTACATAAATGAGGCTATTTCTCCACATTTAAAATCTGTGAATGGATGAGATAGTTCTCCTTTACTATTCACCTTCTGTCCTAAAGATGGAAGGAAAATAATTTCCATGCTCTCAACATTATGGTATCCATCATGAATGTCCATCACTTATCACTTCAACAGTCTAAACTTAAAGTTATTTTTACTGCATTATATTCACACATTTTAAGTGAATATCGAGGACAATTTACCTAGTATTGGATGTTTAGGGACGATTTTCAATTTCTGATGATAGAAACAGGAGTCAGTTTTATTTGTGCAGAATCCACTATATAGTGAGTGCTGTAGTCTTCTAAATTTTCAATAAATTTCAAGTTAATTTTTATTAATAATTGAAAAAAGTTTTATTTCAATATGTTAGAATGAACTCCCCCCCCCATTTCCCCTACTAGTTCAGATTAAGTCTCCTTTGGCTTTATTGTTTGAGGGGATGAGGGTAAACAGATGAGGGTAAACAGAAAGATGATCATTGCTCAGATATCTCCTTCCTCTTCTGTTTCTACTATTCTTTTTTAAATTTTAATTTATTTTTTATTGTGAAAATATTGTACAGAGGAGTTACAATTACATGGGCAAAAGAATGAGTACATTTCTTATCAAGCATTGTAGCCTCCTTCTTTGTTTCCCCTTCCCATCCCTTTCCAGCCTCCCTGTTTCTGCTATCCTTGTAGAAAGGAAGACTGGATCAGGGAACAAGAGTAATACTTGGGCAAGGGAGCATTCCTGGCATATCAATTATTGTTTCTCAGAATCACTTAAGCTGCTTACAATTGCCTTGTCTCTAACAGTAACCTAACTGTGGCTTCCTTTGTGCAGGAGTGAGCACACTAACAGGTTTTACATGTAAATTTGTATTTTATGTCTCAGCTTACTACTACCAAAAATAGAAAGCTTTGGTTACATAAATGCAAAGGCGCTGATTGTTCAACAATACCTTAGTGAGGAATAGACAATTCTACTCAGCTCCTCCCTCCTCTTCTATCCTTCCTTCCCCTCCCCTCCCATCACTTACCCTCCCTTCCCTTCTTCTTTCTTTATGTCTCTCTCCTCCATATTCATTTCTATCTTCTCTCTTTTTCTCATCCAGTAGCAAGTGATTTGGTTGATCTGGCAATACATACGTAATTGAACAAATATGTATTCTCCTCTTTTTGAGAATATTTATTATTAAGAAGTGAGTTCTAGCAGAGCACCAGTGGCTTACAGCTCCATACTAGGTGGGTTCAAATTTGACAAGTGTAATTCAAAGCTATTCCAAGTAGATAAAACTAAGAGATTCTTTTCTCCACTTGTGGTAAAAGGAAGAAGTGAAAGTGTGGTTCAGGAGGTATAGAGTAAGCATTGGGAATTAAAGCCCAGATTGTTAGGTTTTTAAAGAGTAGTCGAGTAAGAACCACACAAACACGAGGTATTCAGGAAAGGGGTAAGTTTATTCATCATTCCCGCTGGCACCAGGCCATGTTGGCCCTCCATGATGCTGGGAAAGTCCTGGGAAAGATCTGGAAAAGACCTGAGAAATTGAGGTACTAGAGCTGGGCTAGGCCTTACCTATGGTATGGAGGGAGAAAGGTGTGGCCACATCAAATTCAGATATGACCTCAGCAGATGCAGATGTGATATCTTCCAGGAGTGCCAGTTGCCAAGGTAACACAGGTACTGGGAGGAGACTTTGCTTGGAGGAGGGTGGAATCTGCTCTCTATCCAGAAGCAGACCTTATATTCCAGCCTTTTAATAATCATGAAATAGGGTGCGGATCCTCTCTGGCTACTTCCTGCTGACAAGGTGTGTCAAAACTAGGGGTAAAAGGCTGGAATTTGGTCCCATCCCAGAGAAGGCAGTGAGCTGCACCTGTCCCTTGGTGAGTGTGAGTCCTTTAATAAAGTCTGGTGGAGGCAAGTCTCTTGGATGAAGTCTAGAGAAAGTCTCATGAGGCATTGATGGGCTGTTAAAAATTATTAGAGCGCAAATAAATGGCAAGTGGAAGGACTTGGGGCTGAAAAATGTTGGTAGAAATGTCCCTATCTGGTGACTAGGTAGAGAATAATTCAGGTAACAAAGGCAAGAATGTGAATTCTCATCCAGTTAAAAGGTAGACAATTATGAACATTAGATGGCAAGCTTCTTACTTATATTGACCTCCTGCCTCTGGTTAATTTTGAAAGGGCAGGCACAAAATGGCTGATATGACATCATCTCCTCTTACTCCTCTCCATGGTCCCTTGTTCCCCAGACTGGCTGAATCTAGGTGGTCATTTCTGGGATGACTTGTCTCAGTGAGTATTCATGGAGATTTTCACTCAAGGCCTGGGCACTGTGCCTGAGCACTTCTTCTCAAGGCTAGTGCTCTACCATTTTGAGTTACAATACCACTTCCAGTGTTTGGCTGGTTAGAATCAAGAGTCTTCAGCCATACTTCCAGCCTGGCTCTTTGCAGGTTAGTTGGTTGATGGAGTCTTAGGGATTTTTTCAGCCCCGGTTGGTTTGAATTGCAATCTTTGTCACAAAAACTCTTTATTATTTCCAATTAAATAACATGGCGATCAAATAGAATAAGTAGAGTTTACCTGGTCCTTACCAAGAATTGACCAAGTAATATCTTGCAAAGACAAAACTCGTTAGATGTGAGAATCTTAGCACAGATATGCCCAATATTTTAGAATCACGTAGTCAGTATTAGAATACATAACACAAAACCAATAAGGCAAAACTCAAAATCTAAAATTTTTTACATTAATATTTAGACATCTTTGCTAACAAAGCACATCAGATAATTGGGCCTCCGTTATCAGAGTCTGAGAAAAAAGCAACTTGTTAGCAAGGTACAATAAAATAGATGGATGGAGGAGTAGTAAACTTAGTGGAAAGATATGGGTCAGTTAGGACCAAACCCTGAACGCACCATGTGGCCAAGATGGCAAACTCACGATGGTGAATTTCTGAAAAAATGCAAGAAAGCCTGAACAAAGAGATGAAGCCTAGATTGGCTAGTCTTTGATAGGGAAACTAGAGGAGGTCCTCAGGACCCAACTATTATTACACTCTTCAGGGCACAATCCAAAAAGTTGTAGAAAAGAAAGGGAGAGATACACAAAGTTGGACATGATTAGCAGAGAGCAAAGAGATCCTGAAAGTGAACAGACTTCTGACCGTTTACCATTGCAGAGGCAAAAACTGTCTAAATCTGAAAAGAGACTAAAAAATTAGGTGCTCTGGCTATCCAGGGAGTGCAGGAAGCATTTCAGAGGGGTTTCATGGCACTGGAGTTACACACAGCTCCCCATTAAGGGTATAGGAGAGAAAAATAACTAGTGAGTGAAGGTGGGCTTATCGGATGGAAGTGGCCCCACAACTTACCACTGAGCCATCTAGGGGGGAGTGGCCAAGCAACCAGAGTCAACTGCCCTCGGCTCCAGACGTGACTGGGCTTTCAGTTAAAGGCCTAGCAGGTTCTTCGGTGTGGAACCACATCTGGAGAGAGACTGAGCGACAGAGAACCCTTAGAGAGTAGTTCACTCACCAAAATGTTCAAGCATGGAGGTAGATGCAGAGGCCAGCAAGGAATTGATTCACTTTGTCCACAGCAGACAGACTGGTTCCCAAAAGGCCTTCAGAATTGTGGTATTCCTCAGAGCAAAAAATGGGAAAACAAACAAAAGAAAGAAACAAAAGGAGAGGAATCCCACTTCCTATCCTGACTTTAAGCCTTTCCCAGATTCAAATGGCACCATTTATGTTAGGTTTTTAAAAGAGGTTGCTGAGTAAGAACGACACCACACAAGAGGTATTAAGGTAAGGAGTAGGTTTATTCATCAATCCCGCTGGCACCAGGCCATGTTGGTCTTCCACGCGGCTGGGAAAGGCATGGGAAAGACTTGGGAAAGACCTGGGAAAGAGCACGTCTGGGCATGGGCTAGGCCTTTTCTAGGGGATGGGTGAAGATAGGTGTGGCCACATCAAATTCAGATGTTACCTCAGCAGATGCAGATGTGACATCTTCCAGGTGTGCCAGTTGCCTAGGTAACACAGTTATTGGGTGGAGATTTACTACAAGGAGGATAGAGTCTGCTCTCCATCCAGGAGCAGACATTACACAGGTAGAGCGCAAGGCCAGGATTTCAAACCCCAGTACCAGCACAATGTAAAAAAAATGAGTCCTTTATCTTTGAAAAGGGATATTTCTCCAAAAATTCATACCCAGGAAAATTTTCAAGCTCAAAGACTGTTTGAAAGGCTCTTTCACATCTTAAACTGATTTCTCTGTTTGATTCACATTATGGAAAATAGGAATCACACTTCACATTAAAAAGTATGCACATTGTTGAACATTTTTAATGTTCAACAAAATGTAAAAAATTGTTTATATTTTTAATGTAAAGGAAGCCTGGGATAGTAATGCACCTCATTGGGTGAATTAGGTTTGACTCACTGACAGACTTTTGCAAGTAAGTGAGGATCTCTTTACATGTAAAGAAGTCTATACAGATGGAGAACAAGCTTAGCTGCTGTCCAGGTTTGAATCAAAGTAAGTTTATTCCTATGAAATGACAAAGAGTAGCTCATCTCATAGAATTCTATGCGAACAGCAATTTCAAATGGTTTAAAAAACCCATGTCTATGTCGTGAACAACCAAGTTTTCACAAACAAAAAAGAGTTTCCTGAGCCAAAAATATATGTTACAGCAAAAGAAACTATGTTAAATATAGTTAATGGCTGAGGGACAGGTGTAAAACAGTTCTGTAATAACAAATAAACTATAAATTTTTCATCAAGTCCCTAACAAGAATCTCCAAGATAGGCCTTGCTAAATCTGTCATAGAGGACTGGGTTTATGCAATTGTCAATTTTGTTTAGGATCCAACATCTTCTATGGTCGCTTTGTTTGCAAATCGCTCACACCACATGCAATGTCTGGAAAAACGTGCTGTCTTGACAGGCACCTAAGGGATTTTTGTGCCACTGTGAATATTTATCGTTTTACTTCTTGTAATTATACCTGTCAATGTGAAGTCCTTTTGTGATAAGAATAATAGCTTCTGGAAGTGGTACCGTGGCACCCATGCCCAGAGTTCAATGCCCATGACCGACACACACACACACACACACACACACACACACACACACACACACATACACACACACACACACACACACACACACACACACACACACACACACACACATTTACCACTTTGACTCATGTTAGGTTCCTGACATTGGATATCAAACAATGATCTAATAATCAAACTTTCCTCCCCAGACATAAAATACATCCATACTTCCACACAAACAAATACACAAAATCATTCAAAATAATGAGAATAATGAGGCATCTACTCCGTGATTTCATTCATTCATGATGATGCATTTTTCATATCCTAATTAAAAATCTTTTTGAGTCTCTCTGATCAGTAGAAAAAAGTATGTTATCATATAATAGAAACTGTAGGTAAAATTACTTTTCCCTAGTTAATCTTTAATATATCATATCAAAGAATTCTCTTTCCTTCTTGCAGAGTCTGTTTCTGGCATTTTTCCCTAATGTCTAATATTAAATTACCAAGGATATGCCATATTCCTTAATTCATTTTTCCTAAAGGTTATGCTATAGAGGTGAATGTGATTTGTTTACTGATTCTAAATTAACTTTTCTCAACAACTTGTATTATTGTTTATATTGCTTCTAAACCATTTGAAATGCCAAAAAGAACTGGATATTCACCTTAGCAATAATTGTGAATGGCAGCAATGTTTGTGGGGAAATGAAGGACTTGAAGTATCTGTAGTGCCTAAAAGATGGCAATGCTATTTAAAGGGCTGATCGTTTAGTAATCTTCTAAAATGTGTTCTTCTGATTACATCTAAGAAGATAAAAGTATGCTTTTCACCACATTGTGGCCTGTAAAGCACTGGAATCATTTCCTTTGTACATCATATGCCCTGCTGCTACTGTAGTGAAACCCACAAATAACTGCACAGCTGTGTTAGCTGCTCTAGATTTTGAAATTTCCTTCCAGTAGCCCTCCCTAGTGATTCAAGCCCAGACTCATGAGATAGTCACATAATCCACAATTACAAAGCACCAAAATATAAAAGACCACGTTCAAAATGAGGTTCATTTTTTTCTTTATTGTTTCCTTTTTTATTGATTGTCTTTTAAGGAGTGTGGGGCTGTTTATTTCTCATTATTGTGGGTGTGACTTAAATAAATTTACCAGATTTTTGAAATAAAATAGATATAAAAAGGCATATTTAGTCACAAAATAAGAGTAAATATTTGAGTGATTCTTTTCATTCTACTCCTGTTCACAGTTATTTTAAAATAACTTTGAGATGTGACAAGCATATGTGTAAATTGCCACGCACCAAGCACACAGGACTCTGGAATCTTTGGGCTTTGATTTCTATATCAACTTCACCTAGAAAAGAAAATAATCAATTGCTTCATGTCTAAAGTAATCTACTTAAAACAAGTTTAATTTTATCAATACATCTCATAATCTATGGAATTGATGCATTGCGTAAGTTTTGATTTCTTATTTCCACTACATTAATATTACACTTATTTTAGTTCTTTGCACAAGAAATAATGACATTCTTTTTTTTTGGGGGGGGGGGCTCCGTTCGTGGGGACTGACCTCTGGGCCTGGGCACTGTCCCTCAGCTCTTCAGCTCAAGGCTACCACTCTACAACTTGAGCCACAGCACAACTTCCTGCTTTGTTCTTTTTGCTTATGTGGTGCTGAGGAATCGAACCCAGGACCTCAAACATGCAAGGCAAGCACTCTACCACTGAGCCACCTTCCCAGCCCAATAATGACATTCTTGAAGATAAAACATTCCCGTTTTTCTTTTTTTATTTTCTTTTTTATTTTTTTTAATTTTATTTCATTTTTTGGTGAACATACTGTACAGAGGGGTTACAATTACATGGGCAGGATAATGCATACATTTATTATCAATCATTGCAGCTTCCTCCTTTGTTTACCCTTCACATCACTTCCCCACCTCCCCCCTACCTCCCCCACACCCCGCACCAACATTTTTTTTTTTTTTGTCGGTCGTGGGGCTTGAACTCTGGGCCTGGGCGCTGTCCCTCAGCTCTTCAGCTCAAGGCGAGCACTCTACCACTTGAGCTACAGCGCCACTTCCGGTTTTCTGGTGGTTTATTGGAGATAGGAGTCTCACGGTCTCTCCTGCCCGGGCTGGCTTTGAACCGTGATCCTCAGATCTCAGCCTCCTGAGTAGCTAGGATTACAGGCGTGAGCCACCAGCGCCCGGCTAACCCCGCACTAACTTTGTAAAGCTCATTTTCGACATGACAACTTGTACTTCTCATTGTTGCAACAGGTCCAACTGTATCCTCAAACGACTTGTTTTTCCGCATATCCACAAGTTATATTGACATCAAATATAGTAAAAGCAGGGGTTATACTGTGGGGGATGGACATACAAAGCAACAAAGAGATAATCTTATAAATGCGTTAGAAACAAATGCATGAAATAAAAAAAAACATTAAAATACATATCTAAGGGTTCGTTTTCCTAACATCATATTATCTGATCCTTTCCGTTTGATTCATACATATACTAGATATTGCAAATTAGGGAAACCATGGGACCTATGTTTCTTTTGGTCTGGCTTACTTCACTTAATATAATTTTTTTTCAAGTTTTTCCATTTCCTAACAAAAGGGGCAGTCTCATTCTTTCTGATGGAGGCATAGAATTCAATTTGTATATATACCACATTTTCTTGATCCATTCATCTACTGAGTGGCATCTGGGTTGGTTCCATATCTTAGCTATAGTAAATAATGCTGCAATAAACATAGTTGTGCTCGTAGCTTTAGTGTGGTATTGTTTATAAACATTTGGGTAAATGCCCAAAAGTGGGATTGATGGGTCATAGGGGAGCTCTATGTGAAATATTTTCAGGAACCTCCATACTGCTTTCCAAAGTGGTTGAACAAGTTTACACTCCCACCAACACTGAAGTAAGGTTCTCTTCTGTCCACACCCCCTCCAGCATCTGTTGTTGTTAGAATTCTTGATTATAGCCATTCTAACTGGGGTGAGGTGGTATCTCAATGTTGTTTTGATTTGCATTTCTTTTATGGCTAGGGAGGTTGAGCATTTCTTCATGTTGCTATTGGCCAGCCTTCTTTCTTCTTCAGACAAGTTTCTCTTCAAGTCTTTAGCCCACTTATTTATTGGGCAGTTGTTTATTTGAGGATTTGTTGTTGGGGGATTTAATTTTTTCAGTTCCAAGTATATTTTAGATATGAGACCCTTGTCTGTTGTATGGCTAGTGAAGATCTTCTCCCAATGTGTGGGGTTTTTATTGATCTTGCTAGCTATGTCCTTTGCTATGCAGAAGCTCTGCAACTTCATGCAATCCCATTCGTCCAACCTTTCTTTGATTTGTTGGGTTTCCTGGTCTCTATTCAGAACATTTCAGCCTGCACCAAGGAGACCTAGGGATTCTCCTATTCCATCCCATAATATTTTCAGAGTGTCTGCTTTGACTTCGAGGTCTTTGATCCATTTGGTGTTGATTGTGTTGCAGGGTGATATATAAGGATCTAGCTTTAGTTTTCTACAAGTAGTTAACCAAATTTGCCAGCAGCATTTACTGAAGAGGCACTCTTTATTCCATTCTATTGTTTTAGCTCCCTTATCAAAGATTAGATGGCTATAGGTCTGTGGGTTCATTTCTGGACTTTTAATTGTATTCCATTGGTCCTGAGGTCTGTTTTTATGGCAATACCAAGCTGTTTTGAATACTATCTTTTATAGTAGATTTTGAAATTTGGTATTGATATTCCTCCAGCAGCGTTCTTTCCGTTGAGGAGCGTTTGTGCTATTAGGGGTCTTTTATTGTTCCACATGAATTTTTAGATTGCCTCTTCTATTTCCTTGAAGAATGAGGTTGGAATTTTGATAGGTATCGCGTTGAATTTGTAGATAGCCTAGGGAAGTATTGTCATTTTCATGATCTTAATCTTTCCAATCCAGGAGCATGGGAGGTTTTGCCGTTTTCTAAGTTCTGTTTTGATTTCCTTTTTCAAGATTTTAAAGTTTTCATCATAGAGGTCCTTCACTTCTTTGGTAAAGTTAATTCCAAGGTATTTTATTTTTTGTGGGACTATTACAAAAGGAGTTGCTTTCCTAATTTCAGCCACACTTTTCTCATTGTTGACATACAGAAAAGCTATTGATTTGAGGGGGTTAATTTTATATCCTGCTACTTTGCAAAAGTTTTGAATCAGCTTGAGAAATTTGGGAGTGGAGTCTATGAGATTCTTTAAATATAAGATCATGTGATCTGCAAAGAGGGAGAGTTTTATTTCTTCTTTCCTTATTTGGATCCCCTTTATGTCTGTATCTTGTCTTATTGCTGTAGCTAGGCATTCAAATACTAGATTGAAGAGAAGTGGAGAGAGTCGACATCCTTGTCTTGTTCCTAAGTTAAGAAGAAATGGCTTTAGTTTTTCACCATTAAGTATAATGCTGGCTGAGGAATGTTCCATGGATTCCTAATTTTTCCAAAACCTTAATCATAAATGGGTGTTGGATCTTGTCGAATGCTTTTTCTGCATGTATTGAGATAACCATGTGGTTCTTATTCTTGCTCCTGTTGATGTGATGAATAATCTTAATTGATTTGCGTATATTGAACCAGCTTTGAATCCCTGAAATGAATCCTCTTTGATCATGGTGTATGATTTTTGGATGAATTGTTGTAGTCGATTGGCCAAAATTTTGTTGAGAAGTTTTGCATCAGTGTTCATCAAAGAA
Source organism: Dipodomys merriami (assembly GCF_024711535.1). NCBI lineage: Eukaryota > Metazoa > Chordata > Mammalia > Rodentia > Heteromyidae > Dipodomys > Dipodomys merriami. The sequence goes on from NW_027206102.1 coordinate 6,930,828, forward strand.
ATGGGTCTATTGTTCTCTTTCTTGATGAGTCCCTGCCTGGTTTTGGGATGAGGGTTATGATGGCTTCGTAGAATGAAATTTGAAGTTTCTCTTTAAATTTCATTTAAGAGTTGGAGAAGTATTGGTGTGAGCTCTGCTTTGAAGTCCTTGTAAAATTCCTCTTTAATACCATCTGGTCTTGGACTTTTCTTAGCTGGGAGGTCTCTTATTGCTGTTTCTATTTCAATGCTTGATATAGGCCTGTTAAGGTGGTTTAACTCATCTTGGTTTAGTTTTGGCATGTCAATATTTGCTAGGAAAAGGTCCATTTCTGTCAAGTTCTCAAACTTATTAGCATAAAGTTTTGAGAAGTATTCCCTTATAATGTTCTGAATCTTGGTTGTTTCCGTGGTGATGTTTCCATTCTCATCTGAGTTTATTTATTTGCATTTGTCCTCTTCTTTTTCTGATAAGATTTGCTAAGGGTCTGTCAATTTTGTTAATTTTTTCGAAGAACCAACTCTTTGTTTTGTTGATTCTTTCTATAGTTTTTTTGGATTCTAATTCATTTAATTCTGATTAAATTTCAATTATTTCTTTCCATCTACTGGATTGAGGTTTACCTTGCTGCTCTTTTTCAAGGAGGTTTAGCTGTGTCATTAAATTGTTGGTTTCAAATCTCTCCAATTTGTTGATGTAGGAGCTCAGAGCTATAAACTTGCCTCTGAGTACAACCTTTGCTGTGTCCCAGAGGAGCTGGTAATTTGTGTGTTCATTTTTGTTGAATAGCATGAACATTTGAATTTCCTTTCTAATCTCTTCCATGACCCATTCGTAATTCAGCAGTGTGTTGTTTAGCGCCCATGTGATACCGTACTTTCTTTGATGGCTTTTGGTGTTGAATTCTAATTTTATTCCCTTGTGGACAGAGAGAATGCAAGGTATAACTTCAATGTTTCTGAATTAAGAAAAGTTTGTTTTGTGGCCTAAAATGTGGTCTATTTTAGAAAATGTTCCATGTGTTTTTGAGAAAAACGTGTAATCTAATGCTGCTGGTTTAAATGTTCGGTAGATGTCTGTAAAATCTAGTTGATCTATGCAGCTGTTTAGAGCTGCGGTTTCTCTGTTGAGATTTTGCCGGGTTGATCTATCTAGTGGGGAGAGAGGTGTGTTAAAAGCTCCAACAATTTATGTCTTTGGATCTATATGGGATTTGACGGAAAGTAGTGTTTCTTGGATAAATTTGGGTGCTCCATTGTTTGGCGAATAGATATTTAGAATTGTAATATCCTCCTGAAGGTGAGATCCCTTAATTAGTGTATAGCGACCTTCTTTATTTCTTCTCACGAATTTTAATTTGAAGTCTATTTTATCTGATATTAGGATTGCAACTCGCGCCTGTTTATGGGGCCGTTTGTTTGGTAAACTTTGCTATAGTCTTTCACATTGGAAATGTGTTTGTTTTTACAGGCAAGATGTGACTCTTGAAGGCAGCAGATAGAAGGATTTGTTTTTTAAGCCAACTAGAGAGTCTATGTTGCTTAATTGGAGAGTTTAGTCCGTTAATGTTAAGAGATAAGACTGACAGGTATTTGGGAGTTCCTGCCATGTTTTCCCCATTCTTGGGGGTTGCGAAAACTGGGTTCTTCCTATGGTTCTTGGATTCTCAGTTTGGGTGCTGTTTCTTTGCCTTTATTGTGGTATTTTTTGTTTTCTATGTTTAGGACATCTTTAAGAAACTTTTGTAGGGCTGGATTGGTGGAGATATATTGTTCCAATTTCTCTTCGTAATGGAAGGTTTTTATTTGGCCTTCAGTTATGAAGGAGGGTTTACCTGGGTACAGTATTCTTGGTTGATAGTTGTTTGTTTTAAGGCATGGCACACATCATTCCAGGCTCTTCTTGCTTTCATTGTCTTTGGTGAGAAATCTGAGGTGATTCTAATTGGTTTCCCTTTATAGGTGATTAATCTTTTCTTCTTGACAGCTTTAAGGATCTTTTCCTTAGTCTGAGTTGATCCAGTGTGGATTATAATGTGACAGTGGGATGTCCTATCCTGGTCTTGTCTATTTGGGCTTCTAAAAGCTTCTTGTATCTGAATAGACCTATCTTTTTGCACGTTTGGGAAGTTCTCTGTTTGGATCCTGTTTAACAAATTTCCTAGACCATTAACTTCTGTTTCTAGGTGCTCCTCTACACCCATTATCCTTATATTAGGCCTTCTGATTGTGTCTTCCAAGTATTGGATAGATCTATCATATTTCTTGGACTTGTCTTGGATGGTTGTATGTTCTTTCTCTATAATATCTAGGCTCTCTTCAATCCCTGAGAATCGATCCTCTGCATGTTCTAACCAGCTGTCAAGACTTTCTACTTTGTTTTTTATCTCTTTTCCTTCTAATTGGTCAGCTTTGATGGCTTCAAATTCTTTGTTGAAGCTTTGTTTTAGATCTTGTATGAACTTCTTTGCTTCCTTAATTTGGTGTTCAGTGTTTATTCTCAAATCACTTAGTTCATTGGTTATGGTTTCCTTGGACTCCCATTCCTTCTGTTGGGTTCCATTCAGCATTCCCTTTGTGGTCTCCCTGACTTCCTTCAGCTCTTTTTTAATGGATTCCATGAATGCCTTTAGTGATCTTTGTGTATTCTCTACCTGCTCTCTCAATTCCTGTATTACTTTTTGATTAGCTTCCTCCCGTTCATGGGATTCCTGTACTTCTCTTTGAGTGTAATCAGCCTGCTCACGCGATTACTGCTTTTCTCTTTGAGTATTCTCAAGCTGCTCACGCAAATCCTGTATCAGTTTTTGAGTAGCTTCTTTACGCTTATATTCCTGTGTAAACTTTTGGATTGCCTCCTCTCTCTCCCTATCACGCTTATACAGAGTCCTTTGTATGTTTTCCATCTTTTCATTTATTATATTTACCAGCAGTGTTTGTAGAACTATTTGGGAACTGTCCTCTGGATTATTCATTATCTGTTCTGTCCCCTGATTATCCAGATTAGGAATTGAGATACCCGGATTTGCCATTTTTCTTGTGTTTTTCCGGCTTACTCTGCCCATTTGAGATGAAAATACCACCAGTTTTTTGCTAGAACACTATCTTAAGGCATGCATCAATCCAAGTCTGAATTTGCAAAGTCTATAGCATACAGATACAATCTAGTTCAACAGATACATCTATTCAACATCAAACAACTATATGATAATGGGCTACAAACTGCAAAGAAGAATTAGGAAAACCAGAAATTATTAGGGTTAGGGAGAGATGTGGGAAAAATAGGAATAGAGTGATTTGGGGAGGCACAGAGAGTTAACTAAGTGCTAATCTCAATGCTGGAAATAGGTTGGGTAGGATGAAATTAGAGGGAGAGAAAAAAAGAAGAAAGGGAAAGAGACCAGAAAAAATAGAAAAGTAAAAATTAATAAAATTATGTAGAATCGATAACAATCTATTTAGAGAAGAACGTGAATATATTGAGAGAAGGGAGGGAAATGAAGGAGATGTGAAAAACTTAAAAATAAAAATGCTTAAAATATTATATAGGTATAAAGAGGTAGTACTGCTATTAAGGAATTTAAGTCTCAGAGGTTTTGAATTGAGTAAAAAATTTGTGGATTAAGTGTGTACACAATGGGGGATAGGGTCTAATAGTCAACTGCAGGTTTATCTGAGGATGTGCAGGACAAGAATTAAGTCACATAAAGAAGAACGAAAGAGAGGAAAAGGTCAAAGGGATAAGAAAGGAAGAAAAAAGATCAGACGTTCAGTAGAGCTAAACAAAACACAAAAAGATAATTAAAAAAGAAAAAAGAGAAAGAAAACAGAAAAAGAAAGAAAAACGCACACTCACTTATTCGTAAAATAAAAATTATAAGAGGAAAAAAAAGTTACTGGAAAACATTTTTTTTTCAAAAAAGGCAAAAATTAAAGATTAAAAAAAGTTTTAGAAAAGAAAAAAAATTTTTTATATAAGGTACCAAAAGAAGAAGAAGAAGAAGAAGAAGAAGAAGAAGAAGAAGAAGAAGAAGAAGAAGAAGAAGAAGAAGAAGAAGAAGAAGAAGAAGAAGAAGAAGAAGAAGAAGAAAAAAGAAATTCTTTGATTCTTGATAGTGGTGGGGAAAATTCTGTATCTCCCTGGTGTCTATAACCAGCCTCTTGTGGAGTCTCTGGTCTGCTTGTGGTCCTGTGGCTTGGTTGGTTTCTTAAGTCAGTTTTTTCGAACAGGCAGAAAAATGCTCTGCTTTACCCAGGATTTTGCGATCCTCCTCCCAGGCTAGTTCAATGAGAGGCAGATCTGCTTTGAGTATCACCAAGGAGGGGGATGCAGTGATGAGGCTTGGTTCTGGGTAGAGTTGAAGCCTTTCAACAAACAGTAGCTTTTCCCAGGGGCTAGTTTGTGAAAAGCTCACAGAGCCCAGTCTGGAGCCATTCTCAGGATTTCTGTTTAATGAATTTCAATTGATTGTCGAGCCTGTTAGAGGGAGGGGCAGCCTCTGGCTCTGATTACCCAGTGAAGAAAGTGACTCCTAGGGCTGGTGCCCGAGCTGGGTGACTTTTCCCTGGGTGGATCTGAGTCTGGCAGGTCACGCTGCTGTTAAGTTCTTGTGACCTGCTAAATGACTCGTTTTATACCAAGGCTTGAGTTGGAGCTAGCAGCTCCGCCGAGCTTTGTCGGTATCCAAGATGGAGATCTCCGGGACTGGGGAGGGAGGAGTGGTGGCCTTCCCTCCTCTGCTCCCTGAAAAGGAGTGAGGATGTCAGGCTTCTACTCCCGCCGAGTCCTGGTTCCTGGGTCGTCTCTGGTCTGCGAACTGCGGGATGAAGATATCCGCTCCTTGTCAGTTCTTGCTGGTGTTGAGAAGAATCCGCTTGCAGCTGCATCTGGCTCCTTCTTCCCGGACTCTCTGTGGCTCAGGTATGGTGTCTGCGATCGCCACCGCCACTGCAGCTGCCGCTGCGTAATCTGCTAGCAAGAGCTCAGATGTGTCTCCTTGCCTGGATTTTCCCTCTCTGGCTTAACTCTCTGTCCTGTGATGGCACACTTGGTGTGATTCTCTGGCTTAGGACTGTTCACTGGAATTCTAAAACTGCTTTCTTTGGGAGTGCTTGTTTAAAGTACAGCTTCTCCTCTGCCATCTTCCTGGAACCCTTTTTTTCATTTTGATTACCAAAATGGAACTATTAGAATTTTTGAAAATATAACTTTAAATCAAAACCTTCAAATTTCATAGGACTTGAATTGTGTTACTTACATCTTTAATGTTAGAATAAAAAGCATTATTAAATAGAAAGCAAAATTATGTTATTACTCTTCAATCCCTGAATTGACTTTATGGTATAAATAATTATATTTATATAATATATATACTGAAACAAAGTATGTGATAGGGAAACAAAAGACCCCTTTTTTTTGTTTTGTGTTCGTTGTTGTTTAGAGTTTGTGATGATTCTTTAGTCTTTACCTCATGCCTGGTATATTCAACGTATGTCTTCAGGAAGGTGAGGGGTGGGCACAGAGCTTTAGTGAAAAATTGTAGCAGTGGAGTTCATTGAACATTGATGAAAGTTAAGTATTTAATACACGGGTAGGGACAGGAGGGTAGGACTGGGAACAAGTGAGGGAACTGAAGACATTTTATAAAAGGAAATATACTCATTACCTGACTCATGTAATTTTAATCCCTCTATAAATCACCTTAATAATAACAGACTAAATTTATTTAAAGGCAAACAAAATGTTGTTCCTTAGAATCCTAATAGTTTGTTTTGTTCACTGGTTTGGACTGGTTGAGTCTCTCTCTGGAAATAGATACATTGACATTCATTGGGAGAAATTGTGAGCTCATTGGGAGTAGTTGTCAGCTACTAGTAGATAAGCCAATTATGATTGTCTGTATGGTTTTTGAGACACTGATTCATTTATTTCTTTATTCTAATTTGTATTATTTCTGTCTACTGGTTTTTGGTTTGGCTTGTTCCTGTTTTTCAAGTACCTAGTGCTGATTCAAGATTGTTCTAATTTGTTGATGTACACACTCAAAGATATAAATTTTCCTTGAAGTATTGCCTGTGCTGTTGTATCCCAGAGGAGGTAGCATTTTGTCTGTTTCACTTTCACTGAATTCTATAAACGTTGGAACTTCCCTCCATATCTCATCAGTAACTCACTGATGATTTAGCAATGTGTTATTCAGTCTCTGTGTTTCAGAATTTTCTGTGATGCCTTTTGATGTCGAGATCTCATTTGGTCCCATCATGGGCTGACAGATTACAAGGAGTAATTTCATTTTTATTTTTGAATTTTCACAGATTTTCCTTGTGATCTGAGATATGATCTAGTTTAGAGAACGTTCTGTGGGCTGCTGAGAGGAATATATATTGTGACAATGCTAGATGAAATATTCTGTAGATATCTGTTAGGTATAGTTTTTCAATACAGTTATTTAGCACTGAAAATTTTTTGCGAAGTTTTTACCTGGCTGGCCTGTCCAGATGTAAGAATGATGTGTTCAAGCAACCAACAATATGTTTGGATGTATACATGTTTTTAGGGTAAGTAGTATTTGTCTGATAAATTTGGGAGCTCTAGGATTCAGGGCATTGATATTTAGAATTGTTATATCCTCCTAATGGATAGTTTTCTTTACCAATATGTAATGTCTTTCTTTGTCTCTTTTTACCTTCATACCACTTTTAATTTAAAGCCTATTTTATCTAATATTAGTATAGCTACTCTGGCCTGTTTATGAGGTCCATTTTTAATTTTTAAAGATGATGTACCGAAGGGTTACAATTGCATAAGTCAGATAATGAGCACCTTTATGTTTGAAGTTTCACCTCTTCCTTAATGTTCTCCCAGTTTTTCTCTTTCAACCTCCTTCCCCCATAAGTTGTATAGTTCAATTTTAATGTAGTGTCTATTGAGTAGCACTGCTGCATTTGTTCACCCTTTGTCCCACCATTTCTGCTCCCCCTTGCTCTTTGAAAACTTACATATAAGACCAAAGGTGCAGAAAAAAACCAGCATCAGAAGAAAGAAGGAAAAAGCAAACCAATAAAAAATCTTTCATTATCATTTATTGGAGATCATTTTGATGAACATTATTTTATATAATAATATTCATATAACTATTGAGCTTTTGTGATCCTCTCCAAAGGGCATCCTGCTTTGATCTCACTGTATAAAAGTTTAAAATCCCATATAATTTATCATGTCCAAGTGTAATGTTTTCTCTTTTACCATCCAAGTGTGTTTACTTGTAGAATTAGAGGCACATTCTAATAAAACAAATGAGGGAAATCAGGCAACCTATATTTTTTGAGTGTGTCTTTCTTCACTTAATATGTTTGTTCTAAGTCTTTCCATTTCCTTATGAATGGCGTAATATTATTCTATCTGGACCAATAGAATTGCATCAAACTGAAGAGTTTCTTCATGGCAAAGGAAAAGTTAGCAGGATATATAGAAAGAGAACAGAATGGAAGAAGAATTTTACTAGCTAATCATTCAACATGGGTTAATCATCAGACAAGGGTTTTCATAACTAACCCATATTTAGAAATGAAAAAGTTAAACCCAACAACAATAAACCCTCAAATAAAAAAGAACCCAATTAATATATGGTTAAATACTTAAAGATAACTTCTAAGAAGAAGTAAGAATAACAAATAAACACATCTCTCTCCATAAAAGAAATGCAAATCCAAACAACACTGAGACTCATCTCAACCCTGTTACAATTTCATTATGAAAAAACGAAAAATCACAGATACTGATATGGCTGTGGCCCAAAGGAAACTCTTGTTGGTGCGACTGTAATCTTGTTCAATCACTTTGGAAAAAACTATGGAAGTTGCTCACAAAACTGAATAGAGAGCTACCTATTATCCAGCAATTCCACTTACGGGATGCAAGGAGGTACAAATGAATTATCTGAAATGTTAGAGTCCATGGAGAGTGAAAATACTATAATTCTCTTAAAAGACTTTCAAAGCCCAGCAAAATAAATAGCAGTAAATGTGTACTGCAAGAGAGGACAGTGGGGGGCAATGAAAGAGGGGTAGGAAATTGAAGGGGAAAAGGAGAGAATACAGACAGCAATCCATTGTATAATTCCCATAGTTGAAATATACAAAGGAAGGGGTAGTGTGAAATGGGGGTGATGATGTTGAAGTGGTAACACAATTCCAGGTGCATTTTACACATAAACTGCTTTGTTAACTGGCAAGTAATTCCGTAACATAATATTGAGATACATAAGGATTGGGCTTGATTGGGAGGGGTGGATGAGAATGTTGAAAGGGGTGATATTGATCAAGATGCACTGTATCCCATATACTGTTTCAGTGAATGGCAACTCCTTTGTACAACTACTCAAAGATAAAACTTTTTGAAACTTAATTTTGATAGTTGAATAGAGTTGAACCTCAATTCAATTTCAATTTAAAAATATTTTTAACCTGGAGACTTGGAGAATAAAATTCAAATAATAAAATATAATAAATATTTTTATCAAAATTTGTGATATTTAACTCCAAACTACTTTGTTTTTTGTTAGCCATTGGGCTTTTATAAGAGAATTCTTCAAAGTAAGTGGCATAAAATCAAAAGAAGTATATTACCCATACTCTAGAAGCTTGAACATTGATAATAAAAATGTTTGTTCCAAGCAATTCCTTTTCTCATGGGGGTCCACTTTCTGGTTCATTAAAATTATTTGCTGGACATTCATACGGCAGAGTAATTATATTGGGCATCCTTAATCAGGACCATTATTGCAGGGTCATCTCTAAAAGGTTGATTCTAATGTCACCAGACAGGGGAATAGAATTTCAACATGTGTATCTGAAAGGAGTTACATCGTCCAATACACTTTGCAACTTTTGCTTTAACTTAGGGTAGTATATCATTTGGATATTATTTCATAGAAGATAATAACTTAAGGACAAGCTTATATCATTTGACTTATGTGGATGATTCTTCTTAAAATGGGAATAATTATAGTGATGGCAAAGTGAAGTATGATAGCTTAATGGCTCTTGAATCACATCATAGGTAACCATGTAAACATTGTACAGCCTTTCTAAGGCCCTTCTGATGTATTTGTACAATCTCTGATGAGTTAATTGCTTTCAGAAATATTCGTTAGAGCCAACAAATAAAGATATCGTTTGATTTTAATTACTTTCTGCTATTAGGACTTTCACAGGCACCAAAATCAGAGGATATTAATTTCTCTGATAAAACACATAATAATTTTTTGTAATTAATATAACATGAAGACTGTAACGTTAATAGCACTGAAATACTAATATTCACATTATATAAGACATTGACAGCCGTTGGTTACATCAATTTTTAGAATATTTATAATTTTTAGGATATTTATATGTGTAAATTGTTTGCGATGTATAGAAAATGAGAAAAAGATTTGCATGCATATTACTACAGATGCAAACAGATTCACCTGGTTATCCATGATCCTCTATTCGTTGGTTTCATTCATGCATGGAGAACATGCAAAGAAGTGAAAATTGCAAAGTTGAATTTACTAAAGGGTTAATTACATGGAGTTTATGTTGGACTAATAGCAGATTTTAGAAATTAGTTTTGTCTCTTCCTTTAACCCTCCTTTCCTTCCTTTGTTCCTTCATTTCTTCCTTCCTTCCTTTTTTCCTTCCTTCATTCTTTACTTCTTTCCTTTCTCCCTCCTTCTCTCCATCCCTACTCTCTCTTTTTCCTTCTTTTCTTCCTTTCTTTCTTCATTCCTTTCTTTCTCTCTCTCTCCCTCTCTCCCTCTTTCTTTCTTTCTTTCTTTCTTTCTTTCTTTCTTTCTTTCTTTCTTTCTTTCTTTCTTTCTTTCTTTCTTTCTTTCTTTCTTCCTTTCTATCTTCCTTTCTTTCTTTTACTGAGAATATTTCTTATGGCTATAGAAAATATATCAACTGTTGTACTCTGAGGTATTATGAGTAATTATAAATATAACTAGATTAATATTAATTTTAATATCCTGTTATATTTTGACAAATTATACTAAAAACAAATTCACAACCGTTGCAAGATATGTAACAAATATTACTTTCCATGATATAGTTTATTCCTTCAAACTAAAAAAAGAATTTAGACATAATATTGTGTATGTGTATGTTGATCTTGTGGTTTTAACTCAAGACCTAAAACTTAGTTTCTTTTTTCCCTCAAAGATATTTCTCTATCATTTGAGCCAGAATTCCGTTTTTGGCTATGTGTGTGTGTGTGTGTGTGTGTGTGTGTGTGTGTGTGTGTGTGTGTGAGTGAGTGTGTGTGTGTGTTATGATTTGTGTGTGATATGTGTGTGTGTGTTTCGATGTGTGTGGGCTTTGAACCGCAGATTCCTGAGTAGTGAGGATTACAAGCTTGAGACACCTATACTTAGCACAGATTTAATATGTTTAAAAATAAATTAAATTTCATATTATTTGAATTTTAGAGGCTCCATTTAACAAATTAACGTTTAAATATTTATTTAGTTATTAAACTTGAACGTGCAGTATGAAAAATAGTTTTCATTTTTATGAAAAATATATACACTCAAATGTTTAGATGACAGAATCTTTGGAAAAATTGAAATATTCTATTATTCAAAAACGAAAAAGAATCATTAATTAAATTTCTCATGTAAACTAAAAGCAACAGGCGCTGTCAGGCTGAATGAAGCAATTTTACATTACATTAAATATTATATACTTTGGTCACATAATTTTCTCTTCTTTAAATATAAACTATATTTGACAGAAAAAAGTAGATTCATAAATTTTGAGGTATATAAAAATCTCAGTTATTGGTCAAGTATTTCTAAGGTTTGAATAACAAGTCATTTCAGAGAAACACTGATTTCATGTATTTTATGTCAATAGTGATTTTAGAAATGAACCCATCTCAATATGAGATAACTAAAGCACGATATTCCATCAGTTATCCAATTATTCCAACAGCCTTTAATAGAACTTATTTTTGAATAGCTACTCTCTATAGAATAACTAAGAAATAAATGATCATGATAGTATTTATTGTTCCTTCAACTATAAAGAAAGAACCTCACTATAGATGACACATACTTGAATAGAAATGCCATAAAAATATGAAAAATTCAAGTCATTATGAGTTAGATGAAATAGTCATTTTTGAAGGTCAAAAGTGAAATCTCTTGAAGCTTCCTTATCTGTTAAATAAAAAGCATTTGCCCTCTAAATATTTCATTCATTTCTCCAGCAATGGTATAACCAAACCACCTTTATGCCAAATAGCTTCTCTGATTAAGTCAAGTAAATATTTAGGAACAGAAGTTATCACAATTGTAAAGAAGTATCTACCCACCACGCAATAAATTAAATCTAAAATCAAAAAGGATTTGGATTAATAATTACCTTTCACTATGTTGCCATAAAGAGGTGAACCCTTTCAAATGGGCATTGTCATAAAGATTTGGTCACTGAGAACTTGTGATCAAAGAGGATGTTAAGATCAAAGTCCTTTCTTCATCTTCCTTCTTTTAATTCTCTTTCTCTTTCTCCTTTTCCTTCTCCATCTCTCTCTTCCCCTGCCCCTCTTTCTCCCTTCCTCCACTCCTATTCAACCTTTTCTTTACTTCCTCGCTTCCATGAATACAAATAATCCATCACATGTTCCTGACATGGGTTACTGTGCCATGAGCAATCCAAAGCAATGAGGATAAGAAACCATAAAATGAAATGTATAAAATCAGAAGTCAAGATTTATCTTTCCTCCTTTTAAGTTAATTTTATAATGTATTTTGTCATATTAATAGGAGACTGAAACAGCATGTTCTCATTTATTGTAAGCGATAAGATTTACTGGAAAAAAATCAGACCAACATCGCCCTAATGATATAATTGATTAAATTAATATTATATTAGAACAAATCTACTTTAAAATATTAGATATAATTGAATAAGAGGCAAAAGATCACCTCTATGATTTCTTATGAAAAGATAGCAGATAACGTTCTGTTAGCAAAAATGGGTCCCATGGAACAATGGGAAACTTAATCTACACCTACAGATTGTGATATAGCTAGAAATTAGTTTTCACTATGCTAAGTCTTTGACATTTTAGGTTTGTTTACACAGCTACTGTCATCTCTTAGGAAATGACTTTATTAATACTCAAGGGTTTCCAGCTTATAACCCAGCAACAAATAATGCTTCTAAATGTAAAAAGGCAGGGGGGTCTAGTTCAAAGCCTTGGCTTGGTGCCAGCTTAGTAAGTTATAGCTGCACCATGGAAGAGGGGCAAAACAGGAGTGGTTATAAAAAAAATCACTGGTCTGAAGCCTCAAAATAAGGACCCCATTCTTTGTGGACCAAACAGTCTCTAACATGAGGTTCTTTTTAAATTAACAAGCACGATTTTAGATTTTTGCAGAGTGAGATGATGCATAGTTACAGACGAAGTCTGATATGTCAGGTAATCCAGTCTGCTCTTTCACAAGTTACCCAATAGCCAGGTTTCAACACATATGACTAAAATGAGATTGTCCAAATTATACTGTGACTTTTACCTCTCATGAATCAAAATTCTGTTTAATAATTTCTGTCTTCCAGATGTTTTCACAATATTTCTCATGATCTTTTCTACTATTTTGTCTTCATTATTGGTGCTCATACTACTTTTTTGTTGTTGTCTTTTGTGTATATGCCATTTTTAGTGCTTGAACTCAATGTTTAATGGTCTTCCTTGTATTTTTTGCTCATGGCTGATGACACGCTATTCCTTGAGCCACATCCTCACCTTCTGCCTCCTGCTGGATTATTGGAGATAAGTTTTCACATTTTTATCTGTTTGGACTGATATTGAGCTAAAATATTCAGGTGTTAGCTTCCTGAGTTTCTATGATTCTACACATGAACAACTAACACCAAGCTTTGCTATACTATTATTTTAATTATGTCTTGGAAGAAAGTGAAGTCTATTTGTATTAAGTGTGCAATTTTCAAATACACGTTTGAATCTACTTGATATAATGTAACTGTTATCAATTTTAACAGTTAAATCAATGAATGCTACACATTCCCAAAGAAATACAATAGAAAAAATGCATAATTATTTTCTTTAAACAAGTAAAGTAACTATGAATTTATTTCCCTTTACAATTCATGTTTTATATAACTTTAATTAGCAAACTTCCATGACTAAAAGTAAATATATTAATTTTATACTACAAGAAGCAAAGTGATTATACTTAAGAATAGATATTTCATCACAGCCATGAAATAAGTTTTTGAGCATTCTCCCCATAAAGAAATATTACATACAGAAATTAATGGATATGATGTGGCTTGATCATTAAACAACATATAAATGAATGGGAGTATCACTCCATACTTCATAAATGTGTAAAAAATAATTATGTTGCTAGGCACCAATGGCTCATACTTGTAACCCTATTTACTAAGGAGGCTGAGAGGTGAGAATCATGGTTCAAAGCCAGCCTAGGCACGAAAGACCATGAGACTCTTATCTCCAATGACCCACCAGAAAACTGGCTGTGGCTCAAGTGTAGATCACTAGTCTTGAGCTGAAGACCTGACTGACATCGTCAAGGTGATGATTTCAAGCTCCATGACTGACAAAAATTAAAAATAAACAGTTTCAAATAAATGAATATTTTGGTATAAATGTTAAAATATGTATTATAAAAACCTTTAAATCCTCACTAGATATACTAGTTTATATAAACGTAGAGAAGTGAACTCTGGTTTCAAATGTCATTGAATCAATTGTGTAAATCACACATTTCTCACTCAATTCATATTTGTATGTTTATATACTTATAGGCCATAAGTATAATTAACTGATATGTGATAGGGAGTGTTCTTTTAGGAATCTCCCTTGGCTTTCTAACATTAACTCTTCTACCCTAAAATAAATAGTCTCTCCAACCTTGTAAGAGGTTTCATCTCATTGAAGCAGAAAAATATAAACCATAATCTTTTTTTGGAACAACTGTAACATTTTACATGCATTTCACTTAGTTTAAGAACCAAAACATTCAAGTCATCTTAACTGTACAAGTAAAAACAAAATGTCTTCTGAGCTTTTCAGTCTCTTAAGAGAGGAAAACCTTTAATTATACACTTATTTTTTTTCTGCCTAACATCCTATTCCTTAGGAAGATCATTTGTGTAACCTTGTGTTCCTGATTAGAAGAAAGGAACAAAGGCAATAATGAAAATAGCCAAGGAAAATATTTGAAACAATTATAAAACAATCACCGACACTCCTGTATTCACTGGTTTCAATGAGAATATACGTTAAAGTATCACGTTTTTGTTATCATTTAAAGAGCAATAATTAAACTCCAATTAACAGTGAAGAAGGGAACAGAAAACTGAAGACAGCTTGACTTTGAACAATCCAACATAAGTAAAATGGAGTTATCTTTTTTCTATGTAGTTGTCAAAATAATAGAGAGCAACACCCAAAGGCAAGAAAACACCTAAGCCAAAGCAGTAAACGTTTGTCTATAAAATTATGGTGAGGGACTGACTCGTTCAAAGTCAGGCTTGCAAAGAGGAAAAGTTTATTTGCTTTAGTGTGAACGATAAAAATATAAAAATTCTTTATTGAAATTTTACATATCTAGACTAGGACATCTTGTGTTGGAGAAGAGGAAAGGTATGAAAAAGTTCAAGATTGTTTGACTATTCCCCAAGATCATTCTACGTAATCAGATATAGCAATGCAAGTAGCCTTGGTTACTCTTAGTATCATGCTTGTTTACATTTAGAAGCATTATTTGTTGCTGGGTTATAAGCTGCAAACCCTTGAGTATTAATAAAGTCATCTCCTCAGTGATGAAAGTAGCTAAAATGTCAAAGATTTAGCATAGTGCAAACTATTTTCTAGCTATATCACAATCTGTAGGTGTAGATTTTTTTCCCATTGTTCCATAGGACCCATTTTTGTTAACTTCTTTTTCACCATCTGGTGATCCTATAACATCCTATACCATCCTGGGATTGCTTATCTTTACTGGATTCTCTAATTTATGTTGGAAAGTTAGGAAGGAGAGAAGATTGAGTTACTGTTTCAGTTTTACCTTATTTTTTTATTACCTTAGAAACTGTAAATCAAAATAACATAAATTATCTTTATAATAACAGGAGCCAGATTTCATTTCTATATTCTTACCCTAGCCTTCTACATAACTTTGGTACTTAGTGATCCCCAAATATGAAAATGAAGATAGGGAGCTTCTTGTTTAAATATTATTTAGGAATTCAAGACTATATTAATGCAAGGCCCTTAGTAGTATGTACATCATAAATGTGTATAAAACTGGTGGCAAGTTTTTCTTATTCTCAGAAACTAGGATACGTGGTATCCTTGTAGTTGCATCAGGAAAAGGCTGTATTTGATTTAGCTTACTATACCAACTCTGCTGTAAAATATTTTTACAAGATAATTGTCTTGAATGATCTGTACTTATCATTTACATTTCTAAAGGACAGAAATCAAAATAAGTCTCACTAGATTAAAATAGAGCCTCCTACAGAGCTAAAATATTTTTCAGGTGATTCTAGTGGAAAAAGCATTTACTTCCTGTTCCGCTTTCCAGAAACTTCAGTATGTTTGTTCTTGTCTTTTCCTTAATCTTCTAATGTAGCATCTTTACATCTTTCTGTTGATTCTTACCTAATGATGTCCCTTTCGAACTACAGCTGGGACTTTTGAGTATACTTTGCCAATCTGATAATTATTCAAATTTGTGTTCCTTGGGTAATGAAAGGTGATTATTTTACAAACTTATATATGAAATGTAAATCTACATTTGATTGATTAGATATTTCGGGACTATAGATATTTTGGGAAGGTATATAACTGCCTACCACAATGAGTGTATAAGCATTCTTTCTACAGGTTATAACCTGTTACTCTTTCGTTAATTTTGAACAAAATATTTCTTCAATAAAATATAACTAGAAAAAATTTGGCTCCTGAAAGCATTTAATCCTGATTAAAAATTGTCATTTACTAGAAATCTTAAATATCAGACAGCAGCTCCTGAAGCAGTTCTGGCACTGTCACTTTTTGTATATTCTGCTTACAATCTTCTCTTTTCAAGAGCATTTGATTGTTATTATTTTGGAATTATGGTTAATAGTTATTTGACTGCTATTTTTAAAGAATGCACCACAAATACTCGTTCTCATCTTTTAACTTGTTTATGTGTAATCTATTTCTGAAAGAAACATAGCTATTTGAATTACATGAACTGCTTATTGAAATGTGGAGAGGAAAAGAAGAAAAAAGATGCCCCTGTGTGTATGTCATGTTGAAAATTTACCTAAAAGCTATTTTCTTAACATCATATGTTTTTTCATTTTTTTTTGATTCTGATAAAATTTAGC
The DNA here is from genome assembly GCF_024711535.1 of Dipodomys merriami. NCBI lineage: Eukaryota > Metazoa > Chordata > Mammalia > Rodentia > Heteromyidae > Dipodomys > Dipodomys merriami. The sequence goes on from NW_027206102.1 coordinate 6,947,225, forward strand.
CTCTCAACTCACACAATGTTAATGCAGTCTTATTTCATGCCTACAAAAAGCAAACAACAAATTAGTATATATTTTAATTTTTTTAATTGGTAAAATTATTATTTATTAAAAAACAATGTTTTTTAGAAATTAGCCAAGGAAAATTGTTTATTAGATGTTTAGAGTCATGCTCAGACTCTATTGTTGAAGCCAGATAGGGAAAAATCATGCTTTTCTTCTTCCTTGAGCCACTCTTATTTATTTCATATATTTCTGACAGAATAAAATTCTGGCTTTGAAGCCTTTTGCTTGATATCCACAATGTGTCATTCTTTCTTTATTAATAGGAGAATTTGGAGAATAGATGAGAATTCTCACTAGAAAAAGGAGGAGAGGAAAAGAGAAGTGAGAAATCTAGATATTTCTTTCTCATCTCAATCACAAGTTCTTGATAATGATTGTGGATGTTAGATACAGTGTTCCAGAGTGATTAAACACATTTATAGAGAAAGTTAACCCCTCAAGTGATCACATAGAGAATGCTTATTTATTTAAAAAATGTAATAGCATCAAACAGGAAGTGTTATCTATTTATTTAGTACTTGTTTAGTATTTTTTAAATTCCGATGTGCTGTAGTCATACAAGAATGGTAAGAAATTAACATATTAGGGGGAGGCAGGGAAGGGAGGTGAAGGGTAAACAAAGAGGAGGCTGCAATGCTTGGTAAGAAATGTATGCATTATCCTGCCCATGTAATTGTAGCCCCTCTGTACAGTATGTTCTCAAATAAAATAAAATAAAATTAAAAAAAAGAAATTAACATATTAATACCACATTCTAATATTCGCTTAATTCTTGCTGTGTTTGAGTTTTGCTTCAATTTTACATGCTATATTCTTCCAGTATATAAGTTGAAAAAAGATTCCCTCTGGAAATATGCTATTTTTATCGGTAAGTGTAAAGAAGTTAGCTCTTATACACAGACAATGGGATAGAAATCTTCCCCTAGAAATAGCCTTTGACCACTTCTGGTTCATTTTTGTAAGCCGAAGTAAGTCACATGACCCATCTTGACATTGCAGAGTATAGGTAAATCTCACCTACAGTTAGCTGATGCAGGGCAGACTAATATGCCAAGATATGCAATACTTGAGATAAAGAGGAAAAAGAAGAGAACTATAATACAATCAGTCATACATGCCATCACATGTCTCTGCAGGAAGGAAACTATTATGTACCTTTGTTTCTAAAACAACTGAGATCTTCAAATCATGTCTTTTATGCTTCCATGTTACTGGAATTAGAGAACATCTTAATACTGAGACAGCATAAAATCTCAAAGAAAGCTGGACTAATCATTTCAATACTACATTTTGTTCTGCTAGGACATGAAACCATTTTATAGACAATACTTTATACTGGTAACTTTTTTTTTCCAGAAGTGTATTTTGTTAATATATGTGATTATCCACCAGAATAAATGTCTTCATTTATCTGCATTTTGTGCAGACAGCATATTAAAGTAGATGTGGAGTCGTCAGTAGCACTTTTTAAAAGTGCAAAAATGTAGACTGGGAGCCAATATACATATTTTTCCAACATCACCTTCTACATCTCCTTCTTCCTTCCTAGGAAATACACTCAATCAATAAAAAGGCTTAGATTTTTGGCTCTTGAACTTGAAAGTGGAAGTAGAATGTTATGGTTGTCGGGGATTACTTTTTATGTTTTTTTTATATAATAATGTAACATGCAACATCCCTATGAGACCTGCACGTCTTAACACTGTACTTCTTTAGGGATGTGATAGGAATGTTAGCCATACTGGACTTAGTATTGTTTTCCACTTCCTTTTCTACCACCTAGCCTAAATTATAATACATAGTAATAGAATGAAAAACTAATGCCATATTAAGAAAGTCATCTAGGGCTCTGTGAATGTGGCTTCATGGTACAGTGATTGCTTAGAATGCAAGAAATCCTGGGTTCAATTCCTCAGTACCACATAAACAGAAAAGGAAGTGGTGCTGTGCCTCAAGTGGTAGAGTGCAAGCCTTAAGCAAAAAAAAAAAGAAAAAAAGTAAAAGAAAAAGAAAAATCTCAGGAAGAGTTCCCTGGCCCTGAGTTCAAGCCCCAGGACTGGCAAAAAATTCTTTAGCTAGTAAATGCCAAATAAAGAACCTATATTTGAATATATAAATGCTCCTTCCAATAAGGATGTAATAATAGTTCTTATGTACTTTAACTATATTAGAAGGCTGTGTTGAGAAAAAAAAAAACATTTTGTTAGTAAGTCACGGCAATTAATGTCAGGAATGTGCTTAGGTATCAGGTGAAGATTAATCCTGGAAATTCAAAGATTCCAGGCTTTTGACTGGTCACTGCTAATCACAATGAGAAGGGTCGTCTAAGTGAGAATTGGAAATCTTTTTGGTCAGTATGGCACCAAAAAGGCACCAGCTAATTAATAGTTGTCATAGAAGTGAAGGAATAAATCCAGATGGAAGAAATAAATGAGAATTGTTATTTTTTTTTTTAAAAAAAAAGAGGTAGCCGAGTAAGAACAGAACCATGCACGTGGAATTCAGGTAAGGAGCAGGTTTACTCTTCGTTCCGGCTGGCACCAGGTCATCTTGGTCCTCCACGTGGTGGGGAAAGGCCTGGGAAAGATTGCTGGGAGATCTGGGAAAGAGAGAGCTGGGAAATAGAAAAGAGCTAGAAAAGAGAGAAAAGAGCTAGAAAAGTGAGCGTCTGAGAAAGAGGTGGGAAAGGGAGAGCTAGTAAAGAGAAGAGAGCTGGGAAAGAGAAGAGAAGGAAAGAGCTGAGAAAGAGCTAGAAAAGAGCAGAGACAGGGCGTCTGGGCCTGGGCTAGGCCTTATCTAGGGTATGGGGGCCGAAAGGTGTGGCCACATCAAATTCAGATTGACCTCAGCGGATGCAGATGTGACCTCTTCCAGGTGTCCTAGTTGCCTAGGTAACACAGGTACTGGGTGAAGACTTTGCTGAGAGGAGGGTGGAGTTTGCTAACCATCCAGGAGCAGACCTTACATTAATAATAACTAAATTATACCAGAAACTCTTCTAGGGAACCATATTTGATTATTGAAGAACTAGTTATGAACCAAGCTTATTCCTCATTACCTTTAGCATTCTATATCACTTAGGCTAGTTTTTAATCTCTGTGTGAAAATTGAATGCCATTCTATGTTGTTCTTTCCTATCTGATCTCCATCGCTTTCTAAAAATCTCAGTCTTTCTATATTTCTCTACTGACAATTATTTATACTAAGTCCACAGTCGCAGACATCAGAAGATGCTAAAGTAAGAGTCCAATAGCTCATGAGTCATTAATGTAACAACATGGAAAAGGAGGATATATTTATTGTTACCTCAAATTTTCTGAAAAGCTGAAATGTCATCATTTGATTCAAATTTCCATTATTTGTCTACAAGTCATTAAGTGCACATAAATACAAATATGAGCCGGGTGCTGGTGGCTCACATCTGTCATCCTAGCTACTCAAGAGTTTGAGACCAGAGGATTGTGGTTCAAAGCTAGCCTGGTCAGGAAAGTACATGAGACACTTACCTTCAATAAGCCATCAGAAACCAGGAAGTGGTGCTGTATCTAAACTGGTAGAGCACTCAATTTGAACTCAAGAGCTGAGGAACAGTGCCCAGGATCAGAGTTCAAGCCCTACGACCAACAAAAAAAGTCAAATAAACTTTTAGTTTCCCTAAAAGGAACTACGAAGTGAATAGTAATCGTCCCGAGCAGAAAAAATTTTCCAATAAGATTTAGTGCACCTACTTTTGCTGAATTATTTAAGTTATGGCTTCTTTGCTGGATGTATTCTCTTCTTTTAAAAATTGTCCAATATTATCATTATAATAACATACATGTAATAATTCTTCTTTCAAAAGAGAAGTCCATAAAGTTGATGTCACTTAGCTTTCTTACTATCTCAGTTCAAAGCCAACCAAGGCAGGAGAATCTGTCAAATTCTTATCTCTAATTAAACACCAAAAAATCCGGAAGTGGATTTTTGGGGGCAGGTGGGCAGGAAAGACAATTGTTCAGGGACAGGGTGCAGCGTCTGAGTTCAAGCCCCAGAAGCAGCACAAACTAAAGAAACAAACAAGCAAACAAAAAAAAAACCCACCTATTTCTTTGGGACCATCCTTAAAGCACTGGTTTGAAAAGAGGCTCCTTTTGCTGATCATACTCACTGTATCCTGTTTTCGGAATCCTTATTGATATAGCAAACTCAGGACCAGAATAAAGGAATGGATATCTGACTTTTACAACAAGAGAAACATCTCAAGACTTAAATATCCATGCATAAGACATTTTAAAACCTCCGTGTCTTTGTTTCTTTGCAGTAGAACATTGTAAAACAATGTTATTTCCATTTTTTTCTATGCTGGCCTTCAAATGGCATGTTGTTTCCTTTTGTAATACTCTCAACTAGAAGTCTACAGAAAGTTTTATGAGTAAAGAGCACACTCGAAAAAGTCAGGGACAGAGTTTCCTTCAAGCCTTGGATTATTTTCTTGTACAGTAAAAAGACAGCACAAATTAACTTGGACTTTGTCATTTCTCTATGTTCAATTTCTCTCCTTGATTGAGTTTCTACTTCCTGTAAAAGTTCCTTCCAATTACTTCCGTAACAATCTACGGTGCTGCTCCAGGCAAAGTGAATGTTTTCTGACTTCATTCAAATAGCACAAAGACATCTTTGGGCATGAGGTAACACGTGTTTCAGAGACAACTTAGCAACGAGAAAATATAGAATTTACATCGCTTATAAAACATTATCGATGTACATATGGCCATATAAGACTATATTAAGTGAAATGAGCCCAAAAATAGGGACACCAGTTGCTTTTTTTCTTTCTTTCTATTGTTTTTATTGTATCTAACATATATTCTGTGTTTTTTGTTTCTCTTCTATTTTCTTTTTCCATGGTATAACCCGTTTCCACTGTTTGATATCGGGAACCTTGCACATACGTTTTTCTAACGTGGGGAGGGGAAGGGAAATAAAATGGTGAAACAAGGATACAGTATGACCTGTTTTAACAATGAGATGAACAAAACACTATGTTGAAAATGAACTTTACAACTTGGGGATAGGAGGGGAGAGTTGGGGTGATGGGGAGAAAAGGCATGGCAGGGGAAAGACAAAAGAAAATGTAACAATGCTCGTTAGATAATGTAGTCATTAACTTACTTATGGAACTTTAACCCTTCTGTCCACCAATTTCACAATAAAAATCATGAAAAAGGAAAACATTATACTGGAGTACATTAAGTTCAAATTTCCTAAGTGCTCTGTAAATTAAGACCTATTTTAAGTGGGAAGAAGGTTCTCAGAAACATTTTTGTCAGTGTTTGTGTTGTGCATTATTACCCAAGTGTACATAAGTTAACAGAAGGAAAAACAATAGGAATAGGACAAAGAGAAGTTCTGTATTTAAGTATAATGGTTCAATACTCTATAGAAGACTCTGCAAATAAGACAACTTTGAAAAAATAAAGTCAAGGCCAGCATGTAGATCTATGGGAGTGACATAGAGAAAGCATTTCTACTAAGTGGAACATGAAGGATGAGACCAGTCTCTTTCTTCTACTACCTCTAAATCATGACAGCTAATCATTCAAATTTGTAAAAAGTAGAATGGAAGAATAATTCTGGTTCCAAGCAATTCATATATAAGACCATGGATTTAACTGGAAAAAAGGCCATGTCGAGAGAGCAGGAATTATACTAGCAATGAACTAGTGGCAAAGATTACGTTTCTTTTTCTTTTTCTTTTCTTTCTTTGTGTGTTTTTTTTTTGATGGTAGTGGGGACTGGACTCCGGGCCTGGGAACTGTCCCTCTATTCTTCAGCTCAAAAATTTTTTCTCTAACTTTGAGCCCCACACCACTTCCAGTTTTCTGGTGGTTAATTAGAGATAAATGCCTCAGAAACTTTCTACTCATGCAGGATTTGAACTGCAATGCTCAGATCTCAGCCTCCTAATTAGCTAGTATTATAGGTGTGAACCACTTGAACCCTGCTTAAGATCACATTTCTAACAGTGTATACTCAGCATATGTAATGTGTATGTTCATCTATCTTTATATGAACTCGAGTAAAAATCTGGGAAACAGCTTAGATTTTACACTCACAAAAATGTTTGTAGTTCAAAAGTTGATGCCCCTGGAGAAATAAAACTTAAGAATATAAAGGGATCTGGGAAGTTCAGTTTGCATCTAGCTTGAGCAAAACAGTCTTTGAGACACTATAATTAACCAGCCAAAAGATGCATTAGAATAATGTCTCCAGTGATGGAATACTAGTAATGAGCAAGATTGCTGAAGAAGAGCTTGAGGTTTTTGCATACATGTATACATACAAATACTCACATACACACAGAGGCACTTATATGTTCAAACACACATATGGAACAACTGTCAGATTATGTAGAAAAGATAGAAAATATGTATTGAGTAAAAATAAAATCAAGTGGTAATTTTTAATATTAGAAAGTCCTCAAGTGAAATTTCCCCAAAAAGCTTGAGAATATTACATAGGTGGGAACAGAGATAGTAAGAAAGTCAAGTCATCATTAATAAAGGGATCAGATCCAGGGAGGAATGAATCCGAGACCCCTTCAGGTGCATCTGAAAATGTTCATATCTTGTGTCAAATGATAGAACATCTTTGAAAATAGTTCATAAACAGTCTGAGCCATCACTCTAGTGGAAAATATTATTGGGGAAGTTCAGAATTGCTAGTCTGTATCTAGATTAAATAAATAAAAAACTATGGTAGGACAATGTGATACAAGCCAGTAATTCTAGCACTCAGACTAAGACAGGTGATTAGAAAGTGGAATGACATAGTGATACTTTCAGTGGAATAGGTAGTATAATTTAGTCTCAATAAACAAACCAAGAAAGGAATAAAAAATAAGCCAGAAAGGAATACACAGTTGGAAGTTTGGGCTAATTTTGTCAATATATTTTGAGAAGTCAAGTTTCCTATTGAAATGCAACTCATATATAATCCTCAGTTGTGTTTAAATGTCGTCTTCATTACAGAACATTACTAGATGCAAAAGAGCTCATGATTCCCACCCAAGAATTTGAAAAAGCAACCATCATTCTGTTAGATTCCAAAGAAATGATGAAAGATTACAAAAGCTTAAGCCTAGAGAAATAGGAAAGTTCATTTAATGTGGGACTTTGTAGACCTGGCTAAATAAGAATTTAGATTTAAAATAAATATATTTGTTTGTAATTTAATATTCTATAGGTTACTATAAATTGTTTTTAAGTAGAAGATTTAATTTACAAATTCACAAATGATTCTAGCTTTCTATTTGCCTAAAATATTCTTTCAAGTAAGGCATAATTAGAACTTAGTTAACAGTTAATTCCAACAGTTCATAAGTAACATGATAATGTGAATAATCTAGATAAAGTTGACAACAAATTGATGCTATTAATTTGTAAATTTATCAAAAGAGCAACTTTTTGAGACTCTGGTGTAACATGGTATGAAGAGAGTAATTGTGTGACATCTTAACTTCTAGGCCTGTGCACTATCCCTGAGCCTGTTTTTGCTCAAGGCTACTGCTCTACCTCTTGAAACTCAGTGCCACTTGTGTCAGGCTTTTCGTGAGCAGTTATTGCAGGTAAGAATCTAAGGAACCATCCTTCCTGGGTGGGATTTGAACCAGAGTCTTCAGACCTTAATAGTCAGACATTCAGATCTCCTGAATATCTATGATAGATAAAATATATAACTATAAATAATATTTGCAAGTGTTCTGATCTCAAGGATATCACTGGGTGGAAAATGATGCAGAAAAGTTTAGTGTAGTATTCTTTCCACAATACAAAGGGCATCACATTAGCAGAAGTGTAGTATTTTTCCACAATAGTTATATGCTTGTCATGTTGTGAATTTAAGGAATTTTAAGGTGCACATTACAAGTTGGAAATTGTTGAGCTAGGATGCTAGGATGACTTTATGGCATAAAAACTTGGGATCGATGGTTATAGAAATAATGGCTTACTTTGATGAACAAATGTTTACTCTAGAGGAATTAATATAGATAATTCATCGTTTTACCTTCTACCAGACTGTGGTTATTTTTTCTGTTGAATTTAAATATGTAATGCCTCATTGAAAACTGCACTTATTGCAGAATTAAATAAAATGCAAACAGATACTGTTTTGAATGTCGCTAGTGTGGCATGTTCAGAATTTGAAAATGAGTAGCTAGTAATAATAGGAATGTTGAACACATATATTCTGTCCTCCTAACAATTATTCAGTTTGAAAAGTTAGGAGTTTCCATAGAATTGAACTTTTTCTGTTTTAGTATGAGACAATACTAAAACAATTTTTTTCCAAAATAATGACAAGTATATTCTAAAAATATTGTATTGTTTGATAATATTGAAGTTGATGACCCTCTGATAAAGGGGTAATTAATTCAAATTAGCAGCCAAAAATGTTCATTTCTTAAAAAGGTAATACACATATAATAATATTTACTATACCAATACAGTGAAATTATATTTTATACAGCTCATTTTTAATTTAATTTTATTGTCAAGTTGATATTTAGAAGGGGTTGCAGTAATTATAAGGTAGTGAATACATAGCATGTGTAACTTTTTACCCACTCCCTCATTTTTCTCACAGTTTTCCTTCAGCCCAATACCCCTCATAAGTTGTAATGTAAATTTTCAACATGTTGTTTTGTGAGTATTGCTATTGCATTGGTTTGCCCTTTGTTCTTTGTCTTGCCATTTCCTTGTTCCTCTTCCCTTGCTAAATTAATGTAAATGTATATACAATACACAGGATATTGAAATCAAATATAACAGGGATGAACCAAAGGGAAAACACAAAAGAAAAAAGAAATCTCATACTACATTAAAAACAACAACCACAAACAAAAAAGTCTGTTCCCATATCCAGAAGTCCATTTTGCTCATCATCATCTTATATGGTCATACATACATAGTTATTGAGCAATTCTTCTCAACTGCTAGACTATCCTAGACATTTCCTACTTATTACAAATGAGGAAACCACACAATCTGTCTATTTGTGTCTTGTTTATTTTACTTCGTGGGATTTTTCCAAGACTTCCACTTCCGTATGAATTTGAAGTATAGAATTACACCGTGCATACATAAAACACATTTTGTCAGTTCGTTCATCTGCTGAGTGGCTTATTGGTTTAAAATATGACTGCTTGTAAATATCACTTAGGGTCATTCAAAAATGAGAGATGCCACTTCCCCAGACATTCTAAAAGCATGATTTCTAGTAACATAGGATTTTATGGTGGTATGAGTTCTGAGTCTCATGTATATCTTGCACTAATTTGGCAAGAAGATATCAAATATCATAGAGGATAAAAATGGTAGTGTCAAAAATGTTTCCCTTGAGAAAGATATAAGAGGCTGCCAGAAGTATAAAGTAGTTCAGATAACGTTGAAGAATTTAGAAATGCAAGCTTAAGTATGTATCTTTAAATAATAATTATGTAAGTGGAAGGGCAAAAGAAGGGGACAAGAAGAAAATAACTGACAGCAGATCATTGTCCTAATATAGAGTAAAAAAGACATAATCTATAAATTTCAAGTTAAAGAGAGACCAGTAGAATACAACCCATTTAATTTAGGTACATGCAAAATAATTACTTGGATTTTTCCTACTTTAATGCACCAAAACAATTGAAGACTTATAAGAAAAGTTATGTGATTGCCATTGCTTCAACCTGAATACTGTGATGAGCCCTTTTTTTTCTCACTTTACATTTGGAAAATATTCCTAGTTGATGATGATGTGGCTTATTAGAGTCAGAGTTATGGGCTTGTTCTTGTACATTTATCCAGGAAGAGGTTAAAGTAGTTCCTCCCCAAGTTATCCAAGTACATTGTCTGAATCTGTACTTTGAACACACCCTCACACCTGAGCACATTATTTGAAAATATACTTCAGCATTTCTTGGCACATTCTACTTTGTGCCCTTGTCTTCTTTGCACATTCCTTTTGAGTTCATAGTTGCTCTATTTCCATTTCATCTGTAAAAACTGCTAGGAAAATTGTTCAACAACTACTTCTTATTTGACATGCCAGTCTCTGTATGAAGGTATATTGTCCATGTTAAGCAATAGGGTAGTGCTCACTCTCTGAGGAGAAAAGTTCCATAATATGACCCTGGGTTCACATTAGAGTGTGTTGAATTTAAAGCATTTTAAGACAAACCGTGATATTAGAATTGAGAGGCTCCTTATGGACATTTTCTGGGAGCTCATTAGTTTTCCCAAGAGAAATATAAATATCCACAAAATCTGGATTAATATTTTTTAATATTACCACTGTGCATGCGTCCATATTAAAAATTTGCAAAAATACAGAAACAAAAAAACTAAACCATAACAGGTAGATTGACTATGTGCTTATAACAAATTATGGAATAGACTTTGGAAATATTACAAATTCCTAACCAGTGTGAATTAAGTTCCTCTCTCCCCACCACTACACACAAATATTTAGGAGTGTGAACAGAATTATTTCAAATAACATACTGTAAATGTTACTGCAATATCATGTGTATATCTAAAATTCCCTGGAAAATAATAGATTCTACATTCTATTGAAATATTAGTTATTTTATTCTAGGAAACTTTTGGAACAATAGACTGTATATCTTTGAAATGAAAAAGGTAAAAAAAATAGTAGCATAAATGTTTTAGTGGAAGTCTGTCTTCACAATGTATATATATATATATATATATATATATATATATATATATATAATATGAAGAAAGACATACATTTTAGAGATTATTTGTCATCAGAATTATATAGATATATATGAATTTATGTGTAGAACGATGTACATTATAGTGAAACAACAATCTTAAAACATAATTAAAATTAAAAAATACATCAAACCAAGTGCCAGTGACTCAAGCCTGTAATTTGAGTTATTCTGGGTAATGAGATCTTATAATTCTGTTCAAAACTAGCCCAGACAGGAAGGTACTTTTTAGGGGGCTGGGAAGGTGGCTTAGTGGTAGAGTGCTTGCCTTGCATGCATGAGGCCCTGGGTTCGATTTCTCAGCACCACATAAGCAAAAAGAAAAAAGCTGGAAGTGGCGCTGTGGCTCTAGTGGTCGAGCTCTAACCTTGAGCTGAAGAGCTAAGGGATAGCGCCCAGGCCAGAGTTCAGGCCCCACGACTGGACACTCGCTACCCCACCCCAGCAAAAAAAGTACTTATTAGATTCTTATCTCCATTTAACCACTAAAAACAGGAGTTACCTCTGTGCCTCAAGTTGTAGAATACTGGATTTGAGCATAAAAAGCCTGAGGGATAATGCCCAGGCCTTGCAAATAACAACAATAATATTTATCACATTAATTTCAAAAAAAGCACCTTTTAACTGCTGTGAACATTTCTTAGAAACATGAATACATGCTCCTGGAAAATGTTAAGTAAAAATGATAGAATATTTACATTTATGTTAAAGACATGTCTATTTAATTTAAGATATTTAGGTAATGATTAGGAATTAAGAATAATGATAATATATTGGGACTGGTCTTTTATTCTATTTTACTATAGTAATAAAATGATATTTGTAATGATTTTATAAAAATACTCTTGTTTGGTAGTTGAGCCATAATAAGTAATAAACATTTTAAATTGTTTTCCATAGGAATAAATCATTTTCTTAATGGTATCAATTCTTTTGATATTTTTTCTTTTCTTTTCTTTTTTTCCTTTTTTTCCTTTTCCTCACTTTTTTAAAATTTTACATTTAATTGTGAACATACTATACAGAGGGGTTACAATGAAATTGGCAAGATAATGAGTACATTTCTTATCAAGCATTGCCGCTTCCTCCTTTGTTTACCCTTCACAACCCTTCCCAGGGTATCAATTCTTTTGTAATGTCAAAACAATTAAAAGAATTACTCCAAGGCTGGTTTGCTCTAAGACTATATTTGTTTTCTTGTTCTAGTTTTTATATGTTTGTAGAAATTAAAATTCCAAAAATTCAATGGATATTGGTATTCAGGAACATCTTCATAGGTACTAATATTTAAGTCTCTTAAGTGGAATTGTTTTATTTCATTTGTTATTTTCACAAATAATTTACGATGATTATGTATTTTGTTTTTTTTCACTGCTATTGGCTCTTACCTTAAGAATAATTTTTTTCTTACCAAAGTAGAGAATACAATTGGATTGAGGAAGTAACATATGACTTTCATAGAACGCAAATGCATAAATTTGGGTCTTCTGTCATTTGCTAAAAGTTTCTTCCAGAAAAGGTTATCAATTAATTATAAGTGATGCATAATTCCTAGATATTACAGTTATCATATACAATTTTTGATTGAGTTGTCTCTGTATAAACTAAAAAAAAAACGGACCAAAAAAAACCCCCTCAAAATACACAGAAATCACATCTTTGTTTTAAACGCTGTAGTTTACAACGAATTTTTAGCCAACACAGAAAACATCTTTTTAGGTATTCTTCAATTTGTGTGAAGTGTTTTTAACAATAGTTTTCTTTTTTTCCTGCCATGAATTCACATCAATATATAATCTCCTTTTATTGTATACATTTTAGTGCTTTGGAAGTAAATTGTACAATAATAGGTTTTCCAAGCCTAATTTACAGAAACTTGCATTTCCTCAAATAGATATTCTGTAAATTTTAGAACAGACATTAAAATAGATATAAAATTCACTTACAGGAATTTGTCCAGCATACATCCTCTATAGTGTGTCATTTCAAATTTGTTTTTAGGTATTATTTCCAGGGTCTCACACATATTATTCAAGTGCACTGTCAATGAACTACATTCCCTGTCCAAACAAGTTTTTTACTTCTCTTTAATACATACAAAGAAGTGTAATGGCTGGATCATATACAATTCTCTTTGACCTTTTGAAGACTTGCAATCTTACTTGCTAAAATGATCACAGTATTATACAAATCATTCTCCTATGTAGAGTTTATCATTTTCTCTACAAATGCATTACTATATTTTGTGTCATCTTTTATATTAGGGTCATACTAGTGAGTTTTCTTTGTCTTTTTTCTTAGAAACTAAAGAGGAACTTATTTCATATGCTCTTCTTATTGACTATTAATTTATATATGTTCTTCAAAGAAATATCCTATTCAGGTAAAAATTTATATAGAATTAGAAGATATAAAAATACTATAGATTCAGAAATATTGTAGCATTAAAATTGTAGCATTAGCAAATATGTTCCCTGTATCTGTTGGATATGTTTTCACTTCGGTTATAGTATCCTTTGAATTATGAAAAGCTATCACTTGATATAATCCAATTTATTGTTGCTTTTCTTTAGCCACTAATGCTTTCCATGTCAAATTATTAGAAACCCTAAGTGATGCAATGTCATGAAATTTTACATTTATGTTTTATAAGTTTTTACATCTCACATTTAGTTTGATAATCATTTTTATTTTAATTTTTTGTATAAGGATGGAGGTAGGACGGGTGCCTGAGGCTCATATCTGTAAAGCGAGCTACTGAGGAGTCTGAGATCTGAGGATCACAGTTTAAAGCCATACTGGGCCGAAAAGTCCATGAGAATCTTATATCCAATAGACCTCTAGAAAACCAGATCTGGTGCTGTGACTCAAGCGGGAGGGCACTTTTCATTGAGCAGAAGAGCACACAGACAGCGCCTAAGCCCAGAGTTTAAGCCCCATGAATGACAAAAATACAAAGCAAAACAAAAAAGGATTGAGGTAATAGTTTAAGATCATTCTTTAAATCTCGAGAGACAATAGTGTCAATACAACTATTTAAGATTTTATTTTTATTTCATAAAGTCATAGGATAGTTTTCAAAATCTATTGATCATAAAACTGAGAATTTATTTTGACAAATCTGTTAAATTCTTCTATGTATCTGTTCTTATAGTAGAACTAGTTTGAAGGCTGAAGCTACACCATTTTACAAGATTGTTCTGACTGACCTGTATTGTTTGAATTTACATACGAGTTTATTGATCAGGTGGACCAATATTCTACAGAGATATCTAGATATTTGATAGTCACTCATATTTGTACCTTGGAAAAACACAAGACCCCAGATATTATACATAGAGAAATGTCTTTAGAGAATACTGGAAACAACTAAAATTAATTTAGGAATGAGTTAAGATTTAGATAATGCTGTATCTGAATGATAACAACTTGAGCTGTACAACAGAGGAGAGTGAGAGGGGAAAGAATGATGGACCACATAGGAGCTATATGCCATTTCTATTGTGTTTCAAAAAACAGAAAGACTTCAGAGAAGAGAAGGAGAAAAGTAAAGTGTCCTGAGTCAAGTTTCTTTTTAATCCATCTAATAGTTTGGACCAAAAGTCAGTGAAAAATGGGAAAAAAATAAAATAGAAAATAAAGCATTATATATACTTGTTACAATGTAAAGAAATTTAATAGGAATATGATAATAAATTCCCAAAGAAATCAGAGAAAGAATAGCTAAACTCTAAAGGGAGAAAGAATGAAGAGAGACAAGAAGCAAAGTAAAACCTTTATCAATAATAAACACAAGAGTTTGGAAGTGGAAAGGCAGTAGAAATATTCTAAATAACAATAAAAATTGCTAGCGATTTAAAACACTATTTGGATTATAACTAGGTAGTATAGCCCAGTGGTAAAGCATTGGCCTAGCATGTGTGAAGCAATGGTGTGATCTCCCAAACATTACAAAGTACACACAAAGCAAACACACACAGAAAAACCACATAAACACACACATACACACACCACATACCCACATTTGGAATATTGATATTATCATATTCAACGGAGGAAATTATCACAAATAGTAAAAGTATGTTAATATATGATATCTTAATATTGCTTGTACAATTTAAAAGTTTACTAGAAATAAAATAATCACAATATACTTGGATTTTAATTGATTAAGTAAATTGAAAATTAATAGAAGACATGAGAATCTTTGCAAATAATTTTAAATAATAAACATTTTGAAACATTTGTCCTTTTATTTTCACAAAAGAGTGATGTTACTGGTGTTTTAACTCAAGATTTAGAATATGATAGCGAGATGCCCTATATAACATTAGCGATGGCTATATCTCCAATCATTCCGTTTTGAATAGTTTTATAATAAGGTCACAGAGTTTCTCAGTATCTCTCGAATTACAAACCCTATTTACAGTTCCCACCATAGCTAGAAAATGGATGCCACAAATCACAATGCCGAGCTCAAATTTTTTTTTTTTTAATTCAAGTAAAAATATTTCCAAAATGTGGCCAAGTAATGAAGCCTTTCTTAATAAAGTATGTGCTTCTTGAAAATACAGTAAGGATTTGTTACCTGGACAAATATGTTTATAACTATAAGAAAATAAATTTATTTAAAATCATAGCCACATAAAAATTAAGAAAATAATTTTTAAATAGTCACATGTTAAATATTATAAATGCAAAATACATGTGCCTGAATAATTTACATGTGTAAAATCATGCAAAAATAAATTAACTAATCCTACAACTCTGAAAAAAATGAATTACCCTAAAGAAACAAAAGAAATTATTTAAGCCCAAAATTTGAAATTTAGAAAATAAAATGAAGTGTACTCTTTAGTTGACTTAATTAAATGTAAACCCTCTGTATATCGATTTTATAATAAAAATGCATTATCAAAGAAAGCAAAAGTACCCATGGATCAATAGCAATAGCAAAAGCATCAGTAGTCCTTCTTTTGAGTGTACTAAAAAATTGATGGAAGAGATAATGTTCCTTCCCTATGAAGTGTACTCATTACTTTACCTTATTTATGTAACTGTAACCCCTGTGTACATTACCATTAAAATAAAATTAAATTGAAATGAAAAATAAACCAAGTGATATACCAATTAAGAATTCTTAGACTCCATTGTTTAAAAACTTTGTAAAAAACTGCCCTAAATACCCAAGGAATATACTTTGATGATACTATTTAAATACTTCAACTTCAACAGAAAAGCCAAAAGTTTAAAAACTGTTACAAAGTAAAGTAATAAATCAGAATATATTACTATTAATAATAATCATAAGATGAATTTATAGTGGTAGTCAAATATGTAAGAAATGAGGCAATTTGCCATTAATTTGCACTTAATAAGTGAGACAGAATTTTTTAGGTCTTTTTAAATTATCATAAGATTAATGAAGGAACTGTTCTGTCACATCATATGATAATCAGATGTAGCTGATATTAGAGTAAAGAAGAGATTGTATTAAGTTTTTGAATGTTCATGTATATACTTATTTTGGTTGTGGGAAATTGTGGGTATTTCAACTTGGGGTATATTTTTCTTGCTAGGCAGGTGTCATATCAGTGGTTAATTTTAGAATAGGGGTTTCCTTTCCACAAAAAAAATGCACCTGATCTGTCCTTTTAGCCATCTCATCATCAATGGCATCCGAGATGATCACCAACTTGTCCAGACTGCTACCTTGACTGGCCTGGATCCACAATCCATCCAATCATAGTAACTAGATAGTGAAGGATGGTGGAAATGATCCAATGCACCAAGCTATAGATTGACAAGGAATTCCACTAAACTTTTGGCCTGGGTTCTGATCTCAAACCTCCTAAGTAGTTAAGAGTACAGATAGGAGCCCCTGGTGCCAAGCAGTAACAGTATAAAGCTATTAGACATATATATGACGTAGGTTTGTGATTATCTCAGGAAATGAATAAAAGAGCAGTGACATAGAGGACAGCCAGAATTTTAACTAGGTACTCAGAGGATGAATAAGCTTAACTAGCTACTCGGGAGTCTGAAATCTCATGACCACTGTTCAAAGCCAGTCCAATCATGAAAATACAAGCGATTATCTAAAAAAAGAATAAAAAAAAAGAAGTGGCTGAAGTGGTAGACCACTATCCTTGGGCACAGAAAATGAGGAATAATTCCCAGGCACTATCAAGCCTCAAGAATGATGAATGCATGCATGAGCACATGCACGTGTGCGTTTGCATACTCGCATGCGCATGAACACACACACACACACACACACACACACACACACACACACACACACACACAAATGAGTATTTCAATGTGAAGTTCTTTATTTTTTACCTTTGCTGTACTTTATTTCCCTGTACTGGCTCACAAATTAACAAAATCAGCTAAGGACATATTTACATAAAATTCATCATGTTTCCCTAAAATCTACACTCTTTTTGGAAGCCTGCTTTTATTTGACCCAAAAGTAAATTATTAAGGAAGTCAATTCTTCACACTCAATTCTATAGTATTAGATTATTGCTTAGGTTCTTCCTAGCAATATGATTTTGTGAAATCCTTCATCAAGCAATATATTTCTTTCACTAGAAGTGAAGCCTCTGTCAAACAATTAATAATAAGTTTTTCTCCTCCTGGCATGCATCTGTAGTTACATTATCTTCATATATTTCATGATCTGTGTACAACAAAGACTACCGTGAAAGTAAAAACACCCTTCTCAGCGTTTAGCATTTTTATACCATTCATAGATATGAAGGTGTTTAAATGTTACTGAAATTGCTTTGGAATAATAATGTTCACCATGACTATCTTGAGAAAAAAGAATTGGTTTCTCAACACTTTAGGTAAGAACATCAGAGAAAGAAACAAAATGAAAAGTGAGGAACAACTCAACACATACATTCAAATGAAACAAAACAAGACAAGAAAACACAAATTAATTCAGTACTCAACAACCTGCAGGAAATGCAAAGATTTTTTAAAAATCAGCTATGACAAGCTTATGAAAATCCTGACTGCATGGGAGTGCACTGATGTGAGAACAGTCGCTAAAGCCTAGATTAGACAGAAAAAACTGTACAGAATACCATGCACTTGTTATTCTAAATTCCAGGATGAATAACATAAAGTGGACTGAGGCCAAGATCATACACAAGTAGGAAGCCAGTTTCTATCTGAAAAATTATCAGGATAATTTAGGGCTGGCACATGACAAAGTGGTAAGCACACCCATTTAGGGGGCACAAGACAATGAATTCAAACTGTAATATTAGGGGTATTAAAGAAAAAAACTATGATTTTAAATAATTGGAATAATTATAACACTTGAGTATTTTAGTGGAGAAAAATCCATTAGAGAGATAGAATGAACCCACGTTGCAATGCTACTTTAGTGAAAATGTTTAGTAGTACTTCAGAAAAAAAAGAGTTACCTTGCAGATGAGCATGGATGTGCATTTGGGTGATGGAAATACTCTACTTACACAGATGTAAATTAAATAGATTTTTTGGGTAGATTGTATTTCTTGAACTAAGAGCCTGGGTGATGTCCCTGAGCTTTTTCTTTCAAAGCTACCACTCTATTACTTTGAGCCACATTTCCTATTCTTATTTTCTGTTGGTTGTTTGGAGATAAGAGGCTCATGGACTTTCCTGCCCAGGATGGCTTTAAACCATGTTTATCAGATCTCAGCCTCCCGAGTAACCAGGATTCAAGGCATGAACCATCGATGTTTTTAATAATTTAGTAAACTGTATAGTTACAGAAGTTATAAATTATCATTGTAACCTGTGTAATATATGTATGTATGTATATATCAATACATATGGGTAGAAATAGTTTAACGTTTTTTTGTATCTACAGTGCATATATGAAATCATCCTTCATTATAAAATAAAATGGAAACAAAAGTTAATGAGGAGCAAAACAAAGGGAATTTTTATAAGTTTCTTTTTGTTGAATGAAATATGTATCAGTTTGGAAAAAAAACATCTCTAATTTAACAAAATGGATAATTGCTATTAATTCCAATCCATCTATTTGCCCATATTGTGCATCCTCACACATGAGTGTCAAAATCAAACCACAATTTTTTGTCTGTATTTAACTCACCTGTTATAATTTAAGGGATAGATGATGTAATCAAATAAAGATTAAAATAATAGTAAATGAGGCTATGAGTTAGAGCTGAAAAAGATTTTAAATATGATAATCGCTAATTAAAATATGTATTTCTTACTTTTACTCTATTGTTATGTCTCTCATTCCCACATTAGGAAAGTACATAGAACGTTCTCACTAAATTTATGTAAGAATTAAAAATATATTGAAAGAATATGGGCATAGTGTGGTTTTAGCTTATTGAGACATGTATGGGAGAGGGTGTTTTTGAGGACTTGCAATACGTTGTCATGTAGATGAAAGGAAGGTGTGCTTATTCTAGAAAACTGGCTAGAGGATTGCTCTCAGAAAGATAGTGATGAATTCTTCCAAAAGTTTACAATACAATCACTTTCACAACCTTGTTCATTACTGCACTATTCACAACAGCCAAGTTATGGAAACAGTCAAGATGCCTTTTGGCAGAGGGATGGTTGGAGAAATTGTGTCATATATACACAATTGGATTGCACCTATCCATTATGAGCACTGTTACATTATTTACAAAGAAAGGGATAGATCTAAAAATATGTTAAGTAAACTGAGAGCCAGACACACAAAGGACCCATGCTCTGGCGCATATCTGGAAGCCAGACTTTTATGCAAGTTAAACAACAGTATTAACCAAAGTTTTCATTTTTCAGAGCAGTATTTAAAAGGTGTAATTTCTTATAAAATTGAACTTTAATCTAACAAAATGAATACCAGGAAACTATCACATGGAAGATGTGAGGGGAAGTCAAAGGGAAGGAATAAAGAGAGTTATGGAGGAAAAAAGTGAAGACATAATATTCAATGCATATAATATGAAACTAGAAAAAATCAAAGTGGGGTGAGGTTTGGAAGGGTAGGGGAAAGTTATATAAAGATCCATTATACTTAAAAACTCATTTATTGAATGGAAATTCCCGTATACACCTAGTTAAGATAATAAAAATATGATTAAAAACAATGGAGATATTTGATCTTAAACTGTGTTCTCTTAAACCATGAGTCAATATAATAGTTTCCTCCTCAGAAATTTTCTTTGCAGGTATTTTCCTCATAGTGACAGAAAAGTGATCAATGCAATGAATATCAATACATCACATTGCACATATAAAATCACAGTAAAAATGTTAGAATTCATCACATGATAAAATAACAGGTAGAATTTGCCAAATGCTAATTGATTGTTTTTCCAAGTGCTTTACCTATGGTATATACTTTAATCCTCACAATAATTGCATAAAGTGGAACTCCTTACATTTTTAATTCTCACATGATGATATTGAAGTTTTCAGAGTTAGAATTACTAGTACAGCATTGCACACATGGTAAGTATAAGTTTCACACTTAGCTTCTTACTCCACGATCCACTTGTTGGTAGTGCTGGGATCTTAACTCAGGTCCTAGTAGGACCAATTGGCCAATAAGTCAAGGTGAACACACTAACCTGTGAGCAACTTACGAGCTAGGCCATTCCCAGGATCTGACATTGATTGCCAGGGTGGTCCACTATAGTCATGAATTCATAATTTAAACATACGATCTATATGTTGTACATGTTTGTACAGCATCTTGTGTTCGGTGAACTCCTTATTTTGTCTCTATTTCATGGAAGTATTGTGTATTTTACTAAATATGATGACAGGTATAACTTTGATGACATGGATGACAACCTGTTCCTATGTTTATAGGGTTGCTTATGAATTTCTCTTGTTGGTTGAGACTCAGGACTTTCACAGGAGAGGAAAATGTGTGAAACAACTGGCTTCTGACATCAGGATGAAACTTTTGTGAGCACTGGGATTTGAATTCAGGTTTGGATAGCTCTGTTGCACTGAGGGAGAAGGGGAAGCTCACCATCCTTGAAGACTAGAATGTCAGGTCTGGTTTAGGGCCTGATTTGAAGCCCCAGCACTGGACAAAATAGCAAGCCCACCTTTTTTAAACATAGGATCTCTATTTACCTACAGGTGTGGTACGCTTCTTGCATTCAGTGTAGTTACACTTTTTATTAATTTTCTATTTATCTTATTCATGGATGTATTGTGAATTTTATTGAAAATGGTGACAGATATAACTGTGCTTACATGGATGACAACCTATTCCCATGGCTATTGAGTTGCTTATATAGCATTTTCCATCCTCAATGAGACTCAGGACATTCACAGAACAGGAAAACATGAGCAACCCTAGGTTTTTCACATTAGAATGAATCTTTTGGCAGTGCTGGAATTTGAACTCAAGGCCTAGCAGGCCCAATTGGTGAATGGGTCATGGTGAGCACACCAGCCTGTGAACCACTAAGGAAGTTGGCCATTCCTGGGACCTGAGATGGAGTCCTGGTGGGGTCGAATATAGTCATAAATTCATAATTAAACAAAGGATCTATATTTCCAAACATGAGTGGGCGACATCTTGCATTTGGTGTAGTCATTCTCTTTATTTTGTGTCTTAGTCATTGATGTATTGTGTATTTACTTTTTTTGGTGTGGGGGGGTCCGGTCGTGGGTCCTGAACTCTGGGCATGGACGCTGTCCCTCAGCTCTTCAGCTCAAGGATAGCGCTCTACCACTTGAGCCACAGCATCCACTTCCGGCTTTTTTCTTTTTGCTTATGTGGTACTGAGGAATCAAACCCAGAGCCTTGAGCATGCAAGGCAAACGCTCTACCACTGAGCCACCTTCTCAGCCCTTGTGTATTTTCTTTCTTTTTTTTTTTTTTTTTTGGGTCCGGTCATGGGGCCTGAACTCTGTGCCTGGGCGCTGTCCCTCAGCTCTTCAGCTCAAGGCTAGCACTCTACCACTTGAGCCACAGGGCCACTTCTGGCTTTTGAGTATTTTCTTGTGTATAGGTTGACAGATATAACTGGTGAACTGGATGACAACCTATTCCCATGAATATAGAGTTGCCTATACCTTCTCTATCCTAGCTGAGACCCAGAATTTGCACAGCACATGAAAACGGGTGCAATGACTGGCTTCTCACATCAGGGTGAATTTTGGGCAGTGCTGGGATTCCAACTCGAGGCCTAGGAAGCCCAAGTGCCCATTGGGTCCACATGATCACACCAGACTGTGAGCCAGTAAGGAGCTGGGCTCTTCCCAGGAACTGAGATTGAGCCCCAGGGAGGCCAAAATAGTCCTCAATGCATCATTGAAACATGGGATGTATATTCACATCCGTGTGTGGACTGCATCGTATATTAAGTGTAGTTATTGTCTTTATTTTGTATGCTATTCATGGATGTATTGTGTATTTTCTTGAGTATATGAGAGGTACAACTTGGCTGACATGTATAATAAGTTATTCCTATGACCACAGGGTGGCCCATGCATTCTCCATCCTAGCTGAAACCCAAGGGTTGCACAGGAAAGGAAAACAGGGCAACGATTTGCTTCTGACGTAAAGATGAATCTTTTGGCAGGGCTGGGATCTGAACTCGGGGCCTAGCAGGCCTAATTGGTGAATGGGTCCACACGAGCACACCAGCTTATGAGCCATGAAGAAGCTAGGCATTCCCAGTAGAAAGAAATAATCTTATAAATATGTTAGAAACAATTTCAAGCAAGAAAAAAACATTTCAATACTTATCCTTGGGTTCATTTCACCTATTATATTGATCTGGTTTAATCAATTCTCTGCTTTCACTACCAGATTATTTGAAGAATACATAAGATAATTGCACTGAGAAGTAATTTAGAGAATTAATTCATATCGTTTATTTTTAATTTTTTGAGGTAAATACTTGGATTCAAATTCAGAGCCTTGCATTTACCAGGCAGGCATCTGACCACGTGAACCATGTCACATACAGAAATTTTTGCTTTGTTGGTGTTTGAGATTGAATCTTGTATTTGTTTATTCCTAGGCTACCTGGATAGTGAACTTCCTAGTTTTATGTTCAACATAGGTAGGATGACAGCCACACATTGGCACGCCCAGCTTTTATTGATTGAGCTGGAAGTCTCTTGTATGTTTTCCAGCTTGACCTTGAACTGCAACTATTGACATTTCCATTTTCAGAGTTGTTGGGATTATAGGTATAAAACACCTCATTTGACTTATTATGTATGTTTACGAAAATTCTGAAAGTATGAGAAAATCCTCTAGAGTTACTAACCATATCCAGATTCTAGGTGATACACTAATGATTATTCTGTCAAAAACTTTTTGACATTATTCTGACAAACGTTTTTTAATTTTTTTTTTGTAAAATGCCATACAGAGGGGTTACAATTACATGGGTAAGGTAATGAGTACATTTCTTATCAAGCATTTTTGCCTCCTCCTGTTTCCACTTCTCATCCCTTCCGATCTCCCCTCATCAACCCCCCAACACCCCACCCCTGGCAAAAGTTGTAAAGTTCCTTATTGGACATAATGACTTGTATAGCTCATTGTTGCAGTGGGTACAATGTATCCCTATTTAAAGGTTAGTTTTTGCCCATTCCCTCCACAAATTATACCAATATCAAATAAAATGGAAGCAGGGGTTATAACATGGGGGAGGGACATACAAAGCAACAAAGAAATAATCTTATAAATATGCTAGAAACAATTGCAACAAAGAAAAAAAAACATTTCAATACTTATCTTGGGGTTCATTTCACCTAACATTAGCTTATCTTAACTTTTCTGCTTGTCTCAAAAATATACTAGTTATTGCAAATAAGGGAAACCATGGGATCTATATTTTTATGCCTGGCTTACTTCACTTAATTTTTTCCAAGTATTTCCATTTCCTAACAAATGGGACAATGTCATTCTTTCTGATAGAGGCATAGAATTGCATTGTGTATATCTACCACATTTTCTAGATCCATGCATCTAATGAGGGGCATCTGGGTTGGTTCCATATCTTATCTATGGTAAATAATGTTGCAATAAACATAGTTGTGCTGGCAGCTTTAGTATGGTCTTGTTTGTGATCATTTGGGTAAATGCCCAAAAGTGGAATTGCTGGGAAATAGGGGAGCTCTATGTGGAGTGTTTTGAGGAACCTCCATACTACTTCCCAAAGTGGTTGAACAAGTTTACACTCCCACGAACAATGCAGTAAGATTCCCTTCTTTCCCCAACTCCTCCAGTATCAGTTGTTATTAGAGTTCTTTATTATAGCTCTTCTAACTGGGCTGAGGTGGTATCTCAATGTTGGGTTGATTTGCATTTCTTTATAGCTAGAGAGGTTGAGCATTTCTTCATATGTCTATCAGCCAGCCTTCTTTCCACTTCAGAGAAGTTTCCCTTTAAGTCTTTAGCCCACTTATTTATTGGGCAGTTGTTTCTCTGAGGATTTGTTGTTGGAGGATTTAATTTTTTGAGTTCCAGTTATATTTTAGATATGAGACCCTTGTCCATTGTATGGCTAGTGAAGATCATCTCCCAATCCATGGGCTTTCTATCGATCTTGGTAGCTATGTTCTTTGCCTTGCAGAAGCTCTGCAATTTCATGCAATCACATTTGTCCAAATTTTCTTTGAATTGTTGTATTTCTGGGTCTCTATTAAGATAATTTTGGCCTGTGCCAAGGAGACCTGGTGTTTCTCCTATTGCATCCTGTAACGTTTTCAGAGTGTCTGCTTTGACTCTGAGGTCTTTGATCCATTTGGAGTAGATTCTTGTGCAGGGTGATATATAAGAATCTAGGTTCAGTTTTCTACCACGTGATTAACCAATTTTGTCAGCACCATTTACTAAAGAGTCTATCTTTCTTCCATTCTAATTATTTAGCTTCCTTATCGAAAATTAGATGACTATATATCTGTAGGTTAAATTCTATTCAATTGGTCCTGAGGTCTGTTCTTGTGCCATTAACAAGTTGTTTTGATTACTATGGTGTTGTATTAGAGTTTGAAATTTGGTATTGGTATTCCTCCAGCACTTTTCTTTCTGTAAAGGATCTTTTATGCTACCCAGGGTCTTTTATTGTTACATATGAATTTTAGGATTGTCTCTTCTATTCCTTGAAGAATCAATTTGGGATATTGATAGGTATTGCATTGAATTTGTAGATAGCCTTGAGAAGTAGTGCCATTTCCATGATGTTGATCCTTCCAATCCAGGAGCATGGGAGTTTTCGCCACTTTCTGTGTTCTGTTTTGATTTCCTTTTTCAGATTTTTAAAGTTTTCATCATAGAGGTCCTTCAATTCTTTGGTTAAGTTAATTCCTAGGTATTTTATTTTTTGTGGAGCTATTATGAATGGAGTTGCTTTCCTGATTTCAGCCACACTTTTCTCATTCTTGGCATACAGAAAAACCATTGATTTTTGAGGGTTAAATTTATACACTGTTACTTTGCCCAAGTTTTGAATAAGGTTGAATAATTTGGGAGTGGAGTCAGTGGGATTCTTTAAATACAAGATCATTCCATCTGCAAAGAGGGAGAGTTTTACATCATCTTTCCATATTTGGATCCATTTTATGTTTGCATCTTGTCTTTTTGTTGTATCTAAGCATTCTAATACTAGATTAAAGACGAGTGGCGAGAACGGACATCCTTGTCTCGTTCCTGATTTAAGAGAAAATGGCTTTAGTTTTTCACCATTAAATATAATGCTTGTTGTAGGTTTGTCATATACAGCCTTTAGTGTATTGAGGAATGATCCCTGAATTCCTAGTTTTTCCAGAGTCTTCATTATCAATGGGTGTTGAATCTTGCCAAATGACTTTTCTGCTTCTATTGAGATAACCATGTGTTTTATTATCCTTGGTCTTGTTGATGTGATAAATTTTATTAATTGATTTGCATATATTGAACCAGCTTTGCATCCCTGAAATCAATCCTGTTTGATCGTGGTGTTTGATTTTTTGCATGAATTGTTGAAGTCGATTGGCCAAAATTTTGTCAGAAATTTTGCATTAATGTTCATGAAAGAAATGGGTCAGCCGGGGCTGGTGGCTCATGCCTGTAATCCTAGCTACTCAGGAGGCTGAGATCTGAGGATCACGGTTCAAAGCCAGCCCGGGCAGGAAAGACTGTGAGACTCCTATCTCCAATAAACCACCAGAAAACCGGAAGTGACGCTGTAGCTCAAGTGGTAGAGTGCTCGACTTGAGCTGAAGAGCTGAAGTACAGTTCCCAGGCCCAGAGTTCAAGCCCCACAACCGACAAAAAAAAATGGGTCAACAGTTCTCTTTTTTGACGAGTCCCTGACTGGTTTTGGGATAAGGGTTATGATGTCTTCATAGAATGAGTTCTATGTAGTAGTGCACTTTCTCTTTCAATTTCATTGAAGGGCTATTGGTGTCAGCTCTGCTTTAAAGGCCTTGTAGAATTCTGCTGCAAATCTTTCTGGTCCTGGGCTTTTCTTAGATGGGACTTCTCTTATTGCTGTTTCTATCTCAATGTTTGATATGGGCCTGTTAAAATATTTTAACTCATCTTGGTTTAGTTTCAGCATGTCAATATTTGCTAGGAAAAGGTCCATTTCTGTCAAGTTCTCAAACTTATTAGCATAGTTCTGATAAGTATTCCCTTTTAATGTTCTGAATCTTGGTTGTATCTCTGGTGATGTTTCCATTCTCATCTCTGAGTTTATTTATTTGGGTGAGTCTGCTTCTTTTCCTGATAAAATTTGCTAAGGGTCTGTCAATTTTGTTAATTTTGTTGAAGAACCAACTCTTTGTTTTGTTGATTCGTTCTATGGTTTTCTTGGATCGTAATTAGTTTAATTCTGATTTAATTTTAATTATTTCTTTCCATCTCCTGGATTAGGGTTTATCTTGCTGCTCTTTTTCAAGGAGGTTCAGATGTCTCATTAAATTGTTGGTTTTAGATCTCTCCAATTAGTTGATGTAGAATCTCAAAGCTATAAACTCGCCTCTGAGTACTGTCTTTGCTCTGTCCCAGAAGAGCTGGTAATTTGTGTGCTCATTTTTGTTGAATATCATGAACATTTGAATTTCCTTTCTAATCTCTTCCCTGACCCACTGGTGATTCAACAGTGTGTTGTTCAGCCTCCATGTGTTACAGGACTTTCTTTGGTGGTTTTTGGTGTTGAGTTCTAATTTTATTCCCTTGTGGTGTGAGCGAATGCAAGGTATAACTTAAATGTTTCTGAATTTGGACAAGATTGCTTTGTGGTCTATTTTGGAAAATGTTCTATTGCTGCAAAGAAAATCGTGTATTCTGATGCTGCTGGGTGAAATATTCAATAGATGTCTGTTAAATCTAGTTGATATATGCAGCTGTTTAGATCAGCAGTTTTAGACTTGAGGTGAAGAGGTGAGGGACAATGCCCAGTCCCAGAATTCAGGCCCCACAACCGACCAAGAAAAATGCCTCTGCCACATCTCCCTTGCTTGCTTTGAGTCCCCTGATGTTGGCATACTAGGAGGCAGCATAAGATGAAGCTCCAGAAACCTTTTTGGATAGAAAAAGAAACCACTACATGGGAAGTGAGGGGTGTTTTAGAAGGGATTTGGAGCTGAACACAGGCAGGAGGACTCATGGATTCAGCCGCAGCTGTCTTCTGAATCATTGCTCAGTTTCCAGCTGTAATTTTTTGCTCCAAAATCAATGTGGCAAGTCTGCAATTCTTATTGACTCGTTCACATACACAGACCTAGTTAGGCATCCAGAATGACTTAAAATGTAGATTTCCTAAATCAGAGAAATCTGTACCAGAGTAAATGGGCAGAAAGAACTTCATTTAATCAGGTTCAATTCATTTTTACTTGCTTGTAATTTAAATGAGAGAACAATATCAAACTAACCAAGCTTTCACAAAATCAAAATATCCAAGCAACTACATTTTACAGGAAGTAAATATTGACAGCACAAATCAGA